>NC_059433.1:35135700-35757575 GCF_021028975.2 Sphaerodactylus townsendi | reverse complement strand
GGGATACCTTTAAAATAGAAATTATATTAAGCACTCCATCTTGGATATCTCCTAATGAGGCAACTATGTTAAAAACAAAGTATGGAGAGAATATAGTGAGATATGAAAATATTCTGGTAAAATCAGGATTAGAATGTAAATTAAAAGATAGGATGAAAATTATAATCAATAAGGGTCAATGTCAATGGTTCACATACAGATTTCAGATACATTTAAAATAGATTTTTTAAAAGGATTTGAAATAAAACATTTAGAAATATGGAAAATACTAAAAGGAGGGGGGAAAGGAGCAATAAGTTATATAAACATTTACTACAAGGAGATTTAGAGGCAGAAAAATTTAAAGTATGCATGACTGGATGGGCCCAAGATCTGAATAAAACAATACAATTAGAATCATTAGAAAGATTTAAAGTTCACCAGCTGTACCAGACTAAAGGAGAACTTTTACAAAATGATGCACAGATGACATTTATGCCCAAGCAAGTTAGCCCTGATGTACAAAGGTTTATCACCTCAGTGCTGGAGGTGCCAGAAAAAAAGGTACAACATATCATATGTGGTGGAAATGTGATATAATTCAGGATTTTTCAGGGAAAATTCAGGTTAAAAATTTATAGAAATGTTAAGGAAATTCTAAAAATTAATTAGAAACTTCAGCCAGAATTATTTTTGTTAAATATGGTGGATTTTCCTGTGAACAAATCATACAAAAATTTACTTTTATATATGGTTACGGCAGCCAGACTTCTGATTGCAAGAAACTGGAAAGAAAAAACTGCACCACTGATAAAAGACTGATACATCTGCTCATTGACTTCGCTTCTCTAGACAAACTTTCAAATCTACTGAAAAAAAGAAGACACTGCTGTAAATATATGGAAACACTTAATAAGTATTTGCAAACTAACTATGATCATATGCCCCAAAATATGTTAAACTATCTCTTTTGTTGAAAAATGGATAATGGGTTTTATAACAGTGATATATTTAGATAACAGTTTGACAAAACAGCCCTAATTGGAAGTCGTTTCTTTTGTTTATTATTATAATAATAATTATTTCTATTTCTACTTTTATTTTTGTTTCTCACTCTTTTTTATTATTTTTTACTTTCTTTTTCATCTGTCATTAATATTTGTTGTGGTTTTTTGATACTGAACGAATAGATTAATTAATATATGATATAATGATGATGTTATTTTAATGGGAGAATGACAAACTAATGTGCTTTTAACACAACTTATGTTCTGTTTTTTTAATCGCCATTATATATATATATATATATATATATATATATATATATATATATATATATATATATATATGCTCAAACCAATAAGCATTACATATATATATATATATATATATATATATATATATATATATATATATATATATATATATATATATATATATATATATATATATATATATATATATATATATATATATATATATATATATATATATATATATATATATATATATATAATGCTTATTGGTTTGCATTAATATATATATATATATATATATATATATATATATATATATATACTATCATATATATATAGTATATATATATATATATATATATATATATATATATATATATATATATATATATATATATATATATATATATATATATATGTAATAACTGTATGTATGTATGTATGTGCTTTAATAAAGAAAATATAGCACTTTCGTGACTTTTTTTTGCCTTTCATTCTTCATGTTTTGCCAAAACTTAATTTCTCCTTGAGAGTTTATAACTTCATATGTCATAAAATAGTTTTTTCTCACAATCTTATCATAGTATGCCTCTGTAGGAGACATTAATGAGGATGTTGAGAGACTAATTCTTTTCTGGATAGATTCCCAAATTATGAGTGATCCATCCCTAATTACATGACTACTAGTTTGCACTGCATTTTTTGACTGACCTTTTTATTTTGTAGGTAATTGTGTAACCCTTCTTCCAGATCTGAAGTTTCTAATTTTATAACTCTTCTGTCTTATGGTCACCCCCTTTGGGAGTCCATAACTTTGGACCCCCTGAACCAAACCTCACCAAACCCAGGTAGTATTATCAGGAGAGTCCCCCAAACAATCCCTGAAAGTTTGGTGCTGCTAGCCCAGGGGTAGGGAACCTGCGGCTCTCCAGATGTTCAGGAACTACAATTCCCATCAGCCCCTGTCAGCATGGCCAATTGGCCATGCTGGTAGGGGCTGATGGGAATTGTAGTTCCTGAACATCTGGAGAGCCGCAGGTTCCCTACCCCTGTGCTAGCCTAAACAATGCGCCCCCTGCAGGCCAAAAACCAAAAAAGCACTAAAATGTTTTAAAAACCCACAAATGGTTGGGCGGAGCTTCGGACATGAATGCGGGGGTTGAACCCGAGAAACACCCCCCTTACCTACGTCCTTGTTTGATACACTCGCATTTTTTGCCTAGGTGAGCAGTTGACATAGATTGCTTCTTGCTTTGTGGAAGATGCAGTCATGTTTTCTCCTCCACTTGCATTCCATTGGCCGTGGAAGGGCTGGGAAAAAGAAAAACAGTAACTGGACATTGCTATAAATGGCCAGTGGCTCAGCAAAAGGGCATCTATTCTCATAGCAGAGATTCCTACAACTGGGCAAAATTAGGATTATTTCACTGTTGTGTTTTAAAGTACAAGATGTAGTTTCTATGCATGTTTTTTCCTGAATATTTGGGAAAAACCTTTGTAGTTTGTGGATTGGAGAAGGGAAAAGAAGACTGAAGGAACCTACTCAACCCCCTACCCTGACATAAAATGTTTCATTCACCAACCCACCTCCTGTTTAAATGTAGCCAGAAAACAGAAGCAAACAAGGTGCCTTTTTTTCTGGGGATGCCTGAGAAGCAATCTCAAATATTTGTTTGAAATTAGCATATTGCACACAGCAAAATGACTAGCTGATCCATTCAACTCTATTTGGCAGACTTTTGTTCATTTTACCATTCCTACTTCTAAGCACAAAATTTTCTCCATGTCATCACAGACACAACAACTGGAACCCAGCAGCATGTAAACAGCATGTAAACATTATGTTCACTCCATGCCAGATCAGCAAAAGTTGGAGATGGTTTTTTTAAAAATAAAAACAAAACATAAAAGTAGGAAAGCAATTTGAGCTTTGTTCTCATTCTCACTGAACTTAGAGTTATAGGTTTATACATTTATTCATGAAAGGTCTTTGCAGGCACAATGGATGCATTGTATTGAGCTTTTGAAGACATTCCAAAAAAGGAAGGGGGGGTGTTTCTAAATCTGTGCATCAGCTACAACAACTATTCCAAAGAATCAGTTTTTATTTATTCATAGCCCAAAGACCCTTCACATGCTCTCTTCCCTGCCCTTCTAGTCATTAGAATGAAACAGCACTCTATCAGTTCATGAATCGTCACTACCTAATAGTGCCTCATGGATGGAAAAGAGATTTCTATGGTATCTAACTGATCCTCTCTTGCTTCTGATGGGAAATGACAAGGCTGAACAAAGAAGACCAAATCCTCAGGTCCTCAGAATAATAGTGATGTGTAGCAAATCATAAAAAGAAGATAATGTAAGCACATCATAACAAGGACAAAACAATTCACTCAGCCAAAGCCATCCCTGAGGCATGTACACAGATAACTTGCATACCAGAGAGTCTAGACAGACTTACCTGGCGTTCAGTGATAAGAAGGGCTTTTGGTGGCATCATGATCCTTTTCCTCTTCTTCCTGGTGACACACACACACAAATAATTACATCATAGGCATTTTTGATATTATATTAACAAAGGGAGCAGCTCTCAGAAAAATCCAAAAGTGTGTGTAACAGATTTTTCAGATCTAGAACAAAGTGAAGCTTTCATCTATATTATGTATCTCTGATAGCAGCTGCTCACAGGATTAACTCTCTCAAGTTGAGAAATGGAGAAAAAGTAACTATGCTTTTCCTGGGCATACCATCTTTCCTATCTTTCCATAAAATCCTTTCTCTGTCAGTAGATGAGAAGGCAGCGTGAATGGGCTTACACATGTTCCCCTCTAAGTCACTGCTGGTACAGATATCAGTGTTAATTATCTAGATATATGAAGAATAACATAGGAAGTAGTATAGCAGTATAGTCATTAAACCAATATCAGATAAATCTGCTTATGTGTCCACAGATCTAATAGACTGCTTATTTTAGGATTGTCAAACATGGGGACTGGGGACCAAATCTTGCCCCTTGAGAGGGCTTATCAGGCCTGTGAACCAGCTCAGGCACCCCCCCCCCGTTGCTCCTAATCTGGCCTGGCAAGCCACCCCCTTTCCCTCAGGGCCAATCTGAGGTAGTAACCCCTGCCCCCCCAAACTTTCCTGAGCTAGCAAGCCTACTGCAGTCTCACCAGCTGCAGTCTCACCCTTTCCCCTGTGCTGATCTGGGCTAGTAAGCCTGCTGTGGGCTTGCTAGCTGAAGCAGGCACCATCCCCTTGTGCCAATCTGGCGAGCCTGATGGGGACTCAGCAGCTGAGGCAGGCATCCCCCCACACAAAGGACCCAGCCCAATCAAATCACATGTATGTCATATCTGGCCCTCATAACAAATTTCAACACCCCTGTCTTACTTCCTACGATGAACAACAGTTGCAACAATGGACAAGATGAGCATTAGTAGCAAGATGGCAGTTCCAACTGCAGAACCTCCAGCTATGGCAATGATATTCTGCTTGTAAACCAAAGGAACTGAGGGAAGAAGGACAGAAAATGGGGTTAATGCCTCTCAGAAAAGAAAAAGAATTCAGTTAAGAATATGTACCCTTTGATTCACAGAAAATGTTCCACTAAGTATGGTGAAGCTAGGTAGACCAAGAGATGCATATTTCTAATGATTTAACATCTTTAAAGTAGTTCAAAGCAAACACTTTTGGCTCAAATGATTAGGTGGGTGGCTGAAATAATGAAAAGACAATGAGGAATTAATGTTTTTCTCATCTATAACTATCTTTAACTGATCAGAAGAGTCTCATGTTTAAAAAAGTAGTCCTCTCATGCCAGGGCATATCTCAAACACCCACAAACTGCATAAGAATTTTGACAGGTCCACTAAATCTAGCTGCGTTGGTATAATCCATAGTATCATGCTGGCCTAACCATCTAAGACCCAAAGAGTACTGGGAGAGTGAAAGGCATAAATTGTATACTGGTCCCAATTGTCTGCCTAGAAAAGCTTTATCCTGGAGTACCTGACAGGATGAAGGAAATCTCTTCATCAAGTATACTATTTTGCAACAATTTTAGAAAATCCATTTAGATTATAGGCCAGTATTAGAAAACAGTGCCATATTTGTAACCATGATATATTCATATAGGAAGCATCACTTCTAGGATAAAGACATCTACATAAGGGCATTGTGGTTTCTGTAACTGCAGGGGATTGAACAAGAACTTGCCTGAGGCTCAATATAAATTTGTTTTTGTACTGAACTCATTTGGAGGAGACTTTTGTTTGTAGGCTGAATTCATGACAATGTAAGTGTTAAGAAAACCAGACAGACACAATTATTCGCAATACTTTGCTATTCACAATATTTTGCTATTCCAAAGGGCATTGGAAAAACTGTAACCTTCCTCTTGCCAGCATAAGTTAAGTGTGTTTTGAATTATTTTTCAAAAAAATTAGTCCTCTGCTTGAGCATTAAGTAGATTTTCAAAAGCAAATGAGAAATCTAAGAATGCAATCTTCTGAAAAGAATACTGAAAATCTGGAGGCCAAGTTTTCAAGTTGCCTTCAATGGCTGTCCCTTGTAGAACCTATTATAATAGTCCAGCCTTGAAAGTGAAGTGGCTGAGTCCAAGAGACAGCACAATTTATGAGACAAATACAGTTGAAAGAAGAAGAGAAGAAGAAGAGTTTGGATTTATATCCCCCCTTTCTCTCCTGTAGGAGACTCAGAGGGGCTTACAATCTCCTTGCCCTTCTCCCTTCACAACAAACACCCTGTGAGGTGGGTGGGGCTGAGAGAGCTACAAAAAGCTGTCTAGCCCAGGCTAATCTGAATTCCCCAGATAAGCCTCCACAGCTCAGGCGGCAGAGTGGGGAATCAAACCCGGTTCCTCCAGATCAGAGTGCCTCACTACGCCACTGCTGCTCCCCAAGCACTCTTGACACCAATGAAAGCATTCCTGGCAGCAATTGGAAGGGGGGGATACATTTTTTTAATTGATTTTTAATTTACTTTGAAGGACGTAATTAGTTAGGAAGGATAAAATGTTTTAAATGAAATAATAACAACAAATTTCCAAGAAACAATATGCACATCACTTATATTGTCTATCAAGAAGAATAGGTGAATGGAAGACATGTTTTGAAGCCTAGCTTCATTTTCAAAGCTCTGGCCAAAGACACACACACACACACACACACACTTCCTCACAAGCTTCCAGAAATGTCATGGGTGAATGGACAACCTTCACTGCTCTGACTGTGGGTCTGCAGAAGAAACATTGACAGGTCAGACAGTTACAAGGCAGTAAAACCTAATGAATGGTTTGAACAGCTCTGTTTAGAAGTTAAATGTAGCTTGTTATGTACTTTGACTCAGAGGTTTGCACCATGTATAAGTATACACACTGCACAAGAACAGCTCTGTGACAGAAACTACAGAAATACGTGTTCTAAGGCTGGGGAACAGAGTGTTAGGCCAAAACCCATAATGTGCCCTTTTCATGTGAGTTCCCTCGAAAATGGGTAATGTGATAGAGTTTTCATACAGTCTACCATTTCTTTAAAACATGTTTAACAGTCTTAACAATATTCTTCTTGATAGGACATATAAGTGATGTGCATGTTGTTTCTTGAAAATATACTGTTATTATTTTATTTAAAACACTTTATCCCTTCTTCCTAACTATTTATGTTCCTCAAATAAAATTAAAAATCAACTTTAAAATATGTCATGTGATAGAGCTTTCAAACCGTCAGACAATTCTTCTCTCCAGTGCCTGTCATTTGACTATAAGTATCCAAGGTTACAGCAGAAATACAGACTTCCTTGCAGCTCTCGAAAACACATAAAATAGCATGAAACTAAACAAGAATGAGGATGAAGATGTTCACACTTAACAATATTTGCTAAGAGTTTGTGTTTTGAAATGTGGAGATTTTATTTAACAACTCTGAGCTGTGGTCCGCTGTCATGGTAGACACTGGCATCAACAACATTAGGAAACAGGAGGCCTTGGAAGCCAAATGTAAATTGCCAACTAACAGAATTTCCAGAAAGATACCATAGTTGTTGTTATCAAAGCCATCAAAACATCAAGGAGAATCAACAGGGATCCATTCCCCTGACACTCTCCTAGCAAAGGTCTTCACTCAGGGTCACTAAGACTATTTCCACCCCAAATCCAGGCCTGAAGCCAGATTGAAATTGATATAATCTGCCTCCTCCAAGATTATCTGAAGATTTGCAGTTGCAACTGATGCAAAAAGGGAAGTTGGCAATAGTTGTTTCGGTCAGAGAGGTCCAGGGAACTCCTCACTGAACTCTAGTGACTTTGAATTTCAACAATTTAAGTAAATTCCATACCTCCATGGTCAAATGAAGGTGCCAGAGAGGCCTGATTTACTCATTTTGTGTTTGCTGGAAACATGTTCTTTACACATGATCCCAGACAATCAGGATTTCAGAGTGAACCTTATGGTAAGGCACCATGTAGTAAATGAAGCCTATTTCCTGTATTGTGGAGAAGCTCAATCCAAAGGCATAGCAAGGGGGGAAAGTGCCTGGTGCACTGGTGCATCCTCCGCTGCCATCCCACCCCAAAACGCCCCTGGAATGCTCCCAAAATGCCCTCGCCACACCCCCACAGGGGTGGGCACCCAGTGCGTCACGTGCGCCCCGCCCTCTTGGAGATATGCCTCTGGCTTGATCTCATCAGATCTGAGAAGCTAAGCACGGGCAATCCTGATTAGTTTCTACTTGGAAGTCAAGGGTTCTTCTGCTGCAAAGGCAGATAATGGCAAACTGCTTCTGAACACTTCTTGCATTAAAAATTCTGTGGGGTGTCAATAAGCCAGCTGCAACTTGATGACATTTTCCACCACAAAACTGTCAGATAGCTAAATAAAACTGTATACAGAAACAAGAGATGTCTGAATGCCAGTAAAATGGAGAGGAAACAATGAAAGGGAACAATTGCCTTTATTGTTGTGTGATTTCCAGAAGCATCTGACAGCCCACGGCTGAATACCAAAGCTGCTGTACATGATATTTTTGTGCAATTCAGCCAGGTTCCAACTTAATTATTACATGGTGGCTTTAAACAAACAATTCCAATACTGATTTATGTGTATATAGGGCTTTTGTGATGGTAACTGGGAAGGCTTGCTACACAGAGATTAGTTTCTGACACCTGTTTGTGTTCTTGAGGAGCAACAGCAAAGTTCAGGGAGAAAGTCTCCCCCTGGTTGCTTCTCTCTTTCTCCACCACTGATAATGCAGAAGTAATGAAGAGGCAAAAATCTCTTGTAAGATAGGAAGATACAGTTGGACACAGTAGCATGCCTATGTTTTCAAGAGTGTGTGGGGAGGGGGTTAATTGTCATTGAGCAAACAGGCAGGAAATTCAGCTGCTTGACTTGTATAGTAGTAGAAATAACAGAAGCTTCTCTAGACAGCAGTAGATAGAAGCCACTCTCTTTAATACATTTTTTCCTTGTTAGAGAACCTGGATATCACAGGAGATCAGTAATCATGCAATCAAAAGAACATCCCTTTCCTTGACAATTTGATCTTGACAAGAGGGCTGGAACCTCATAACTAGGGTTGGTCAATACTAAAAAAATTCGGTAAAATTCGGATTTGGGTATTTTGGGGCATAAAATGATTTGTATGCCCGAATCCGAATCATAGCCGATTCGGATATGCCCGAAAATTCGGGTAAATCCGAAAAATTCAGGTCCGTTTTATTATTTTTTGAATGTTTAGTGTTTTTACACATTTTGGCCTGCAGGGGACGCAATTTTAAAGCTAGCGGCACCAACATTTCAAGATATCATCTAGAGACTGTCCTGATGATTCTCCCCATGTTTGGTGCAGTTTGGTTCAGAGGGGGCAAAGTTATTGACCCTCAAAAGGGGTGCCCCATCCCCCATTGTTTCCAATGGAAGCTAACAGGAGATGGGGGCTACACTTTTGAAGGTCCATAACTTTGGACCCCCTGAACCAAACTTCACCAAACTTAGGGAGTATCATAGGGACAGTATTTGTATGATACCCTGAAATTTTGGTGACAGTAGCTCTAAAACTGCACCCCTCACAGTCACCCAAAGAAATTTCCCCAGATTCTGTGCTCTGTAGTGGCTGGCTGGCTCCATTGCAGCCAATGGAAAATTTCTGTGGGAGGGCTGTGGAGTTTACCATTTCTCATGGTAAACCCACAAAACTTTCAGGGTGTCTTCAGGAGAGTCTCTTCATGACACCATCCAGGTTTGGTGACCGTTGCTTCAAGGGGTTCAATGTTATGGGTAGGGTCCATCTCCCACTGCCCCCATAAGCAAAGTTCCTCAAACCTGGATGGTGTCATTCAGAGACTGTCCTGAAAATACCCTGAATGTTTTGTGACTGTACCTTGATAAATGTGCACCCCACAGCCCTCCACCAGAAATTCCCCATTGACAGCAATGCAGAAGTCACTGCAGAGGACAGAATCTTGGGCAAATTTCTGGGGGTGCCTGCAGGGAATGCATTTTGAGATGTATCGGCACCAAATTATCAGGGTATCATCAGGAGACTGTCCTGTTGACACCCCCCAAGCTTGGTACAGTTTGGTTTAGGGGGGGCAAAGTTATGGACCCTCAAAATGGTAGCCACCATCTCCTTAGCTCCCATTGAAAACAATGGGGGATAGGGACCCTCTTTGAGGGTCCATAACTTTGGCCCCCCTGAACCAAACTGCACCAAACCTGGGGGGTGTCATCAGGACAGTCTCCTGATGATACCCTGAAATTCAAAAAAAGCCACTAGCTTTAAAAATTCTGGTTTCATGTTTCACCGCCCTGCACATGAAGCCTGCTGGAGTGAGTGAGCGTGAAACACGAACCAGCATTTTTAAAGCTAGTGACACCAATTCAGGGTATCATCAGGTGACTGTCCTGATGTTGCCCACCAAGTTTGGTGCAGTTTGGTTCAGAGGAGCCAAAGTTATGGACTCTCAAATGTGTAGCCCCCATCCCCTATCAGCTCCCATTGGAAACAATGGGGATAGTTGCACCCCTTTTGAGGGTCCATACCTGAACCAAACTGCACCAAACTTGGTGGGCAACATCAGGACAGTCACCTGATGATACCCTGATAATTTGGTGCCGATACATCTCAAAAATGTATTCCTGCAGGCATTCTCCCAGAAATTTGCCCAAGATTCTTTGTTCTGCAGTGACTTAGCTGCATTGTAGTCAATGGGGAATTTCTGGTAGAGGGCTGTGAGGGGCACATTTCTGAAGGTACAGTCACAAAACTTTCAGGGTATCTTCAGGAGACCATCCAGGTTTGGGGAATTTTGCTTCAGGGCGTTTAATTCCTATGGGACCCAAAAAAAGGGTAGGGCCCATCGACCACTGCCCCCTGAAGTAAAGTTCCCCAAACCTAGATGGTGTCAATGGTGAGACTCTCCTGAAGATACCCTGAAAGTTTTGTGGGTTTACCATGAAAAATGTGCACTCCACAGCCCTCTATCAGAAATTCCCTATTGACAGCAATGCAGCTAAGTCACTGCAGAACAAAGAATCTTGTGCAAATTTCTGGGGGTGCCTGCAGGGGGGTGCATTTGTAGATGTATTGGTACCAATATTTCCGTGTATCATCAGGAGACTTTCCTGATGATGCCCTCCAAGTTTGGTGCAGTTTGGTTCAGGGGGGCCAAAGTTATGGACCCTCAAAAGGGTAGCCTCATCTCCTTAGTTCCCATTGGAAAGAATGGGGGATAGTGACACCACTTTGGGGGGTCCATAACTTTGGCCCCCCTAAACCAAACTGCACCAAACTTGGAGGGTATCATCAGGACAGTCTCCTGATGATACCCTGAAATCTTGGTGCCGATATGTTTAAAAATGCGCCCCCTGCAGGCCGAAACGTGAAAAAACACCAAAAAATAAAAACGCAATTCGGCTGGTAATCCGAATCCCATGGATTCGGATCTGTTAAGATTCGGACAGCTCAGATTCGGACCCTTCTCATCCGAATCCGTCCGAATCAGTGCAGATTCGGTAAAAATCCAGATTCGGACTGTCCGAATCTCCAACCCTACTCATAACCTCTCATCACTGAGGTTTTGTGTTAAAACTATCCTCACCAAGAAAGAAGTGACATCTCCCCAAGCAGGAAATTGCTTGCAGAAAATTTTTTTCCTCCCCCTTCGGGCCCCTTGAGGTTTGCCTGGCACCTATTTTGCTTCCTTCCCAGTGGCAGACCAAAACATTTCTGTTCACCTAAGTTTTTAATTAAGGGGTTGAGCTTTTAATGTTATATAGTTTGAAAACTTGTTTGGAGGTGTCAGTGGTCTGTTTTTGCATACTATGTTTTTATGCTGTCTTGGGTTTTTTTAATGCTGGGTTTTAATTAATATATTTTATTGTTTTTATTTTTTATATTGTAAGCTGTAGAAGTGGCATACTTTCCCCCCTAAATAAATAAATAAATAAAATCTGGTACAGACAGTCCTATCAGTGTAGAGTACAACCTCAGTGATTGTGGTTTTTTTCTGTAATTTTTTTCATCATCCCAACAGGGGTACTTGAAATTTTTCATTTGGTTTTGCTTTTCAGAAGCTTTTCAAAACAATTATTCAGTCTCCATGCTCCCTAGTGGAGATTTTTAGATGTATTTGAAATAATTACATGCCAATAAATAATAGCAGCATTTTAAAAAAAGCTTCCCCTCACTTACCATTGAAAGTGACTGTCAACTTTGTCCAGTGAGCTCCAGATTCACCTGAAGCTCCAGTGTAACAACAGCGAAACATCCCAGAATCAGATTCTGTAACATTCCAAAGCACAATTGTGTTTGCCTGAGTAGCACAGTTTATCTCCACCCGTTCTTCATAATCTGAACCATGGATTGATTGACGGAGTTGAGTACATTGAACTACGGTATCCACAGTGCCATCATGAACCCTTTCCCATGTCACACGGTTCATTGTTATGGCAAGGTCAGCCCCACATCTAAAGGTGACATTTTTCCCTGGTTCAATAATGACATGGGAAGCTGCTGAGAATGGAGGTGTAAAGTTCCCTGTTAAAGAATAGGGGAAATAATTTTTTTTAGTGCTTGTATTAATTTATATATTTATATTCTTAACACATTAAGCATTTCACCGAGATATACCCCTGTTAATATGATATTTATCAAACAACCTTCATTAGTTATGAGCAGTTAGAAACTCACTCACACCATAACCAACCATTGTCTACAAATCTCTACTCCTGGTGGTACTTTCATAAAGTGATGTGAAGATAGATGTTTTCTTGTGTAATTTCCTAGATAGTTTTTTTATTATAATGATGTGTGATTTAAATGATCTGATGAATGCTTTGTCATTACTAAATACTTATGTGATAGACAGATTCTAGTTCCACCCTTCTGCCATCATAGTCAGTGCCTGGCCCATTGTGCATGGAATGCTTACTTCAGGGCTATTCACTGCACAGTGGGCTTGTAGTGGGGTCTCCTTGCATTTATCTGTTTACATGCAAGGAGGCACTCACTCCTGGCTGCACAGTTTTTCCAAAAAAGAACTCTTGCAGGCCCATTTATCCTGATTCTCTTAACTCTGCACATAAACTCAGCCTGAAAGGCACAGATCTCATCACACCATTTATCACTCGGCACTTGTGATCCTTGAGATGTAAAATAAAAGGTCTTTTTCCTTCATCTCTGGCATCCATTGTCCAGAGGTTTTTGGAATTTGCATCCTGCTTTTCTGGTTCCCTGCATTTTTGCCATCTGTGCAGATCAAAAACGCCCATGTTGAGGAACTGCCACTGCCAGTTCCTCTCTGGGGTGCATTTCATCAGCTTCCATGTAAGGGTGCCAGCAGCAATAACATCACAACCATGAAACATGCACACATCAATAATTCTGACGTTAATAATGTTTTTTCCACCAGACAGCAACATATAGAATTTTCAATCCTTAATTTTGTCAGGTGGATTGCATAAATGACATGTGTCTGTGTTACATGCTGTCAACTTGGATCCAACTTACACTGACCCTATGAATTAATGACCTCCTAAACTAGCTAGTGGATTGTAATATCTTGCAAATCCATGCAGCTCTCCCAAAGCCAGAAAATTTACAATTTTTCAACAATGGCTTTTCCCTTCAGAACTGAGATCACTGGGAATGGCTGCCACCCGTCCTGAATTGTCTTATAAGAATGACTGCACATTTTGCAGAAATTGGTACCCATAAATAGCCATCCACAATGGCGAACATCTTATCCATCAGTGGCTTCTGGTCTCTTCCTCCTTCAGATAAGGACAACTGGGGGAGGGCAGTACAGCAGCTGCAAGGTAGAGATTATTACAGGCTCTCCTTCACATGGTTCCTGTCTTTAGACATACACGTTTTTATGCTGCCAGTTTTAGCAATACAGGAATGAGAAGGGCATTAGGCGAGCATGATGCACCCTAAGAAGTACCCCTTTCATCTCATATATGTTTAATTTCCATCTGGTTCACTTTCTTAGAACAGCCCAAGAAAGAACTACTAATTGACTATTCTAAGTTGACTCTTACATCTATGATACATTCATGTAGAAAAATACCATTTGAATTTCATCAGTAAATTAAGGTGCAAGAATTTTCATCCAACTTGTTCTTCAATCAGGGGCGGAGCAAGGGGGAACTGCACCTGGGGCATGCGTGCACCCTGCACCCCTGCCATGCCCCCACAGGGGTGCACACCCAGTGTGTCACACATACCCCCGCTCCCTTGGCTGATACATTGAATATAAGCTGCAACTGCAAAGTGAGCATCTTACAGCAAGGATACCTTGAGTGTTTTCTGCTGAAATTTTCTGTATGGTCATAGATATTTGTATACCAGTGGCACTTTTCATATAACACAAATAAAACGCCGCCCTGAGCCCTTCGGGGGAGGGTGGTTTATAATAATAATAATAACAACAACAACAACAACAACAACAACAACAACAACAACAACAACAACAACAACAACAACAACAACATTTTTCAGGCAGGTTTTTCGGTGTATTCCTAGCAAAAAATTTTATATGAACCTTGATCACTGTATAAATACAATGACAGCTGATCAATAAAATAATAAGATAGCAGCAAAATAGACTACTCATTTCAGATATGCTATTGGGGTCTTATTATTTCACCATCCCGTAAAAGCTTCGGTTTCAAGCTTTGTGCTTCTCTGAGGCCGTTTCCGCACGGCCAAAAGCAGCGACCGCTGATGACGCCGCTAAATTGGCGGTGACGATACCTAAAAAAAAAGCCGCTCACACAGACAGGCGGATAAGGGCGTATACCGCGAGTCCTCCGCGAGAAAATGCGGACGTTCGCGACTCGAAGCGCCGCGGAAGCGCGCGCTCTTCGCTGATGTTGCTGTTTGGCGCGACTTTGCTGAAGCCGCAGGCCCGACGCCATGCCCACGCAGCAGTGCGATGGACAACGTGGATCGCCCTGATGTCCTGCCCTCGGGTCCCCCATTCTGCCGCGCCTCTCCCAGCTACCGTCAGTCCCAGTGCATGGGTCTGGGAAAGGTGCTTGGCCATGCAGGAACGCGAATTGCAGGGACTAACGTGTGTGTGGGGAAAGTGTGACTCCAGCTTGGCCGCCTGGCAGTCGCCATTTTGAAGACGTTCTTTGGCGGCTGTTCCGCGACGAAAAGCGCGCCGATGCGCCACAGGGGGAAAAAGAGTGGTTTAAAGCAGCTGAATACGGCGCTTCGCCGGTTTAGCTGTTTCCGCGACGGGCGCCTGAATAAAAGATTCGTACGCCGCTGCGCCAGGCGTTTAACGCTCTCGCCATGCATGCGTTCTTTACCGCTTCCACGCATCGCCATATTTCGCTCAAGTATGAAACGTTCTCTGAGGCATTTATGCAATACCCTCCTCCTGCCCTTCAGCAGGTGGAATAATTGTATTGCTAATGTAATTCACCTGTAACAGCCATTCACCAAGAGAAACATTCCCTTGCATTTTTTTCTTCCTTTCACGTGAGGTAGGGTGAGAAATTAGAAAACTATCACAGATTCAGTCATATGAAATATCTCTGTCATATGCACCTTCGAATCATTAACAAATATTTGTATTCGTCAGACAACTCTGGAAAGTGCAAAGATAACTGATGTTACTTTTTCACTTTAAACTGAAGTACAGAATTTTCATTACCCAGGATGTAGGATATTAATTAATTTGGATTTTATGAGTTGACTCTAATAATAATTGCCACCAACAGATGGTATTTTTATCAGCAGAAGACTTTCCACCCCCACCCCCATCTTGTAGTTTGAAATTGCAATTTCAAGGGGACCAGCAATAACACCATGAAGAAAGAGATAAAAGAAAATGAAATCAGCAAAAATCATCTCCCTGCCATTAGCAAAGATATACTGTTGAATCCAACCCTATGGCTGTGTTTGTAAGCAGCAGCCAAAAATAGCAGCCAAATGCCACCAAGAACCAATGTAGACTATTGTATTGTCATATTGGGATAATTTGGACCATTTTATGACTTAATTCAAGAGATAAAGGGGTACACATAGATTTAATGACAAAATGCAAAGCTGGAAAAATGTTATCCAACTCTAACTTAAAGTATTACCATGATGCAACTGAACCTAGTATGCAAATGCATGCAATAAAATCTCACCCCATCCTTCTGTGTAAAACAACAGCCATTGGCCAATTACCCACAAGGCAGCTGCTGCACACTGATAGCTGGAGTGCATCAGGGCAAGAAATCTTGTCCCAACACGCTTCCTCCCCAGAACAAGCCAGGGTTGGAAGCACATTGGGGCAAAAAATCTTGTCCTGTAAGGACATAGGTAAGGGGGGGTTTCTCGGGTTTACCCCCTCCATTACATGTCTGAAGCTCCCCCCCCCCCCGTTTGTGTTTTTTTGGTATTTTTAGTGTTTTTTTGTTTTTGGCCTGCAGGGGGTGCAGTGTTTAGGCTAGTAGCATCACAATTCCAGGGCTTTGTTGGGAGACTCTCCTGATGATACCATCCAGGTTTGGTGTGGTTTGGTTCAGAGGGTCCAAAGTTATAGACTCCCAAAGGGGATGCCCCCATCCCCCATTGTATATAAATAAAATACACGAATATACATGAAATACTGTACATACTCGTGTATAAGTCGACCCGCATATAAGTCGAGGCACCTGATTTTACCACAAAAACTGGGAAAACTTATTGACTCATGTATAAATCGAGGGTGCAAAATGCAGCAGCTACTGGTAAATTTCAAAAATAAAAATAGATACCAATAAAATTACATTAATTGAGGCATAAGTAGGTTAAATGTTTTTGAATATTTATTTCAAAGAAACAGTAAACTAGCTCTGTAAGTGGAAAAGAGGGTCAAGAAGAACAATATGGTATCAACAATAACTTAAAAAGTACAAAAACCTTAGCTTTTTTGCAAGGAAGGGTTTTAAACAATGGATCTTTCAATAAAAACTGGAATGAACATGCCTGTTCACTGTGACTCAAAAATACCCTGCTTTTTAAAAGAATAGTTCATTATTTTTAGTGTACATATTTTTAAAATTGCACATGGCAGGTGTCATTTTAGAAGGGAAATTCACACAACTTGTCAGGGGAGGAATGTTTATGTTAGCAGTACCAACATTTCAGAGTATCTTTAAGAGACCCTCCTGATGATACCACCCAGGTTTGCTTAAGTTTGGTTCAAGGGGTCCAAAGTTATGGACCCTCAAAATGTAGCCCCATCTACTAATAGCTTTCATTGGAAACAATGGGGAATGGGAGCACACACTTTGGGGATCCATAACTTTGGGCTCCCTGAACCAAACACCACCAAACCTGGCTGGTATCAGCAAGAGATTATCCTGAAGATACCACCCAGGTTTGCTTAAGTTTGGTTCAAGGGGTCCAAAGTTATGGACCCTCAAAATGTAGCCCCATCTACTAATAGCTTCCATTGGAAACAATGGGGGATCGGGGCACCCCCTTTGGGGATCCATAACTTTGGACCCCCTTAACCAAATTTAGCAAACTTGGCTGATATCCTGATGATACCCTGAAATTATTCTGATGATACCCTGAAATTTTGGTGTCACTAGCCCACGGGTAGGGAACCTGCGGCTCTCCAGATGTTCAGGAACTACAATTCCCATCAGCCCCTACCAGCATGGCCAATTGGTCATGCTGGCAGAGGCTGATGGGAATTGTAGTTCCTGAACATCTGGAGAGCTGCAGGTTCCCTACCCCTGCACTAGCCTAAAAACTGCGCCCTCTGGAGGTCGACAAAATAAAAACCCCAAAATATCTTTTAAAATACACCTCACTTGTGTATAAGTTGAGGGGGGCTTTTCAGCAGAAAAATGTGCTGGAAAAACTCAACTTATACATGAGTATATACATAAATAATAAATACATAGTTATAGTTATAAATAATAGTTATAAATAATAGTATATAGTTATAAATAATAAATACATAGTTAGACCGAAAAAAAAAAGGATTTGTGTTGTTGGTAACATATTTGCAAAAGATTAAGAAGCTATATTATCCTAGCCTGTTGTATTAACGTTAAAGTTCAAATAAAATAATACTGACATTCCCAACAAAAAAGTTTTGGTGGTGATGGCAGAGACAGGGCAACAGGGCTACACCTAGTCAGATCCATGATCCATTTAGCTCATTATAATCCAAAAACGGCTTGCCTATGAAATCACTGCTTGCAGTGGAACCCCAGGGTCGAACACGACTGAAGGGGAAATTTTACCTTTACTTTAATCTACTCCAACAGAAGCCTTGGGTCTTAGGCTTAGAAGGGTATTTTGTAAAGCCTGCTCTATGAAAACCATTTAACAAAAATGCCAGATTTAGCCTGGGAACTCCTGTATGCAACACATGTGTACCAGTCAACTGTCTTCTCCCCATTATCACATCCATCAAATCTACAATCAGGAGCACAAAGATCCAAAATTCTTGGGCCACTGTTGGCAGCTGCTAATGCAAAGCCAAATACCCATATAGATATTTTGCACTTATCCATGTCTTCCAGAACAGTAAGGAAACCATTTATCTTACCTGCTTGGACAACTTGTACTTTCTTTTCCCATATTCCATGGGGGAAGCTCTGAAAAGAGCAAATGTATAAGCCAATATCTGCCTTAGTGGTATTGTTGAAAACCAGGGACTTATCATTCATAGTATGATTAATAACATTTACTCTGCCTTCATATATGCTAGTGATATGCAGGCTATGAGGCAGTTTGAAGACTGCAATTGTCTCTTTGCCTTTGCTCTTAATCCATGACATCTGAGTTATTTTTGCCATCTTTGGATAGACACATTTGAGAGTCATATTATTGGTAAGTTTCACAGTTGAATCCACAATTTCTCTTTCCTCTGCAACAGAGAAACAGCCTATCAAAACAAACAAACAAAATAACTCAGAATGGTATTAGCAACCTGAAATGTTGAAACAACAGTGATACATTAAAACCAACACCTGCAGTATCCAGTAATCAACCAAATGCTTCTAAGATTAAAATCTTCATGTGCAACCCAATAAAACTGTACCCAAAAGCACTATTGAAAAGGCATGTTTGTAAAAATGTTAGACAAATTTTTTTTGCAGAAATACTTGCATCTTGATACTAACTGAATTTTCTTTTAATTAAGTCCTATTAATTTCAACTGAACTTACTAACTAGATAATTACAACAGGCTATATGA
The DNA here is from genome assembly GCF_021028975.2 of Sphaerodactylus townsendi. Lineage (NCBI taxonomy): Eukaryota > Metazoa > Chordata > Lepidosauria > Squamata > Sphaerodactylidae > Sphaerodactylus > Sphaerodactylus townsendi. The sequence continues at coordinate 35,738,615 of NC_059433.1, read as the reverse complement.
AATTAGATCTAAATTTCTTACCTTTACATGTTTGTAGAATTGAAATAAGAATGAGAGCGAAACAATGCATCTCCAACAATGCTGAAAAGAGATGTGATGGAGTTTCATGCAGGGTTCTTACCACTTCCTGACCACATAGCATTTTCTGATGGTATTTTTATACTGGAGAAATGAATCAACAAGAAACAGAGAAAGAATTCTATGGTCCTCTGGATAGAAAATGACACGATTTATTACAATTTTATGCTATTTCAATATTTTTCATGGACATTTTTCATGGACATTTCAACAGCATGGAATCCCCCTTTTATCTCACAGTCAGATTAAGCTGTGATAGCAGCTTATTGAAAACTAGAAGCCTGAACCTGTTTGTTTTGCTCACCAAACTTGCAGCTCACTGCTTTGGCAATCTTATTTGATAGGGGCTATATCCTGTGCACTCCATGAACTAACCCTGAAAGTGGAGAATGGCTATATTTTTCTCCTCTGATAGATAGTAAATATTTGATATATATAGTTCAGTCCTGGAAATGGAATATGGCCATATTTTTCTCCTATACTAACTTTACTGTTATTATAAAGATTTAACTGTTCTGTTACCCAGCTTTCACAGGTTGTGAACTTATTTCTAAGGAATCTCCACCAGCTGCTAAGAGTGTAACAGCACACAAATATCTTAAAGTAGCAGTGGGGAAAATAACTTGGCTTGGCAATGCGAGAGGGAGGGTGAGTAGGGATCTTTTAAGACTATCTATACTGAAACATATCTGCAGAGAATTCACAAAAGACCAAATTGCAGTTTAAATATTTTTATATACATTTTGGTTGCAAACAATCACACAGTGAGACATTAAGGCACATACACACAGTTCCTAAGTATATAAATAGGGAGGAAAAGATAGGTTTTGGATGATAGAATAGGAGTTGGGGAATCAGGGGACTTATGCGTTACCTAAATCTGCAGAGAAGTTCTGGAACAAGGCAGGGATTCCTATGCCAGCATGGAGAGTGGGGGCCAGCAGCAGCTGGAGCCAGCAGCAGCTGAAGCCAGCCTGGAGGGCTTGAGCCAGCATTGAGAGCCAGATCCTCCTTGATCTCAGATTGCAAATGCCTTAGCAAACCAGGTGCTCGGGAGCAGCAGTAGCAGAAGGCCATTGCTTTCACCTCCTGCATGTGAGCTCCCAAAGGCACCTGGTGGGCCACTGCGAGTAGCAGAGTGCTGGACTAGATGGACTGTGGTCTGATCCAGCAGGCTAGTTCTTATGTTCTTAGCATTGAGAACTTGAACCAGCAGCAGGAGCTGGCTAGAGTAAAGAACCAGCATTAAGAATGTGGAACTTTGGGTGCACTGTATTTTTATACCCCTATGAGCAGTATGGGGCGGGAGCTAGTAAGTTTCTATTCCTGTATTTTAAAGTAAGTTTCTTTCCTGGATTTTCTGGGTTTCCATGCTGGGATTGCAGGTCTGAGCTAATCAATAGCTCATCTATTGTTACTAAGTCCCAGGACAATGGGGTCAATTGGTCCTAGATTATATCAGTGATACCATGAATGGTTTATGCAGAGATACTTCCTTAAGTCTCTGCTTTAAGTATTCATATTTGGCTGAGGCTTGATTGATTCAGGATGGGATCTTGCTGTTAGGGAGATCATATCTAGAGGTTGGGAAGCAATTGTTTGTAAACATGTTTTCTCAAAAGCACAGTATCAGGGAGCTTCCAACACAGCTTAGCGAGGTGTGGTGTTCAGGAGATGCGCAGATTCTATCATGCCAATGGAATACTCTGGTAGGGTAAGATAATCAAAGATACATGTCCTTGTTGTGAGGCGTCCAAGTTGTATCACTGGAGTAACTCACAAATCTAATCAAACAGACTGTTTTGCCTTAGGCTTGCTCTCAGTTTGGACACTCTGCTATCCACCCATTCAAACATGAAACTGGTTTTTTTTCCAGCACACAATATGAGAAATATGAAATCCAATATTTCTTAAGGCAGGGGATTAAGGCCATGGTAACAATTCTCTCTCTCTCTCTCTCTCTCTCTCTCTCTCTCTCTCTCTCTCTCTCTCTCTCTCTCTTTCTCTCTGGTTTTTCAAAGGGTCATCAGCTCAAGAAGGGGGAATGCTTTGATAACATTGAAACAGCTGCTTTACTGCTAATTTAGTTCCATTGGATAATGTTGATGAATTCAGATTTTGCAAACATATAATGCAGTGGTGGGATCCAAACATTTTAGTAACAGGTTCCCATGGTGGTGGGATTCAAACTGTGGTGGAGCGCCAATGGGGCTGGGTGGGGCACGGCGTGGCGTGACCGGGCATTCCAGGGGCGGGGCATTCCTGGGCAGGGTTGTGGCAAGGATGCAGCCGCTGCGCCGGTCCCTGGGCAGGAAACAAATGCACGCAGTCGTAGGCTGCCATGCACACCGGTGCACCTCCTGCTAGACTGCTTCAAGTTCTGCGTGCTACTGCTGAGAGGAGGGGCGTAACCAAGGCAAAAATCATGTGGCAAAATCACCAATTAGTAACCCCCTCTTGGCACACACAAATAATTAGTAACCTACTTTCAGGAACCTGTGAGAACCTGCTGGATCCCACCTCTGATATAATGGCTGTACCCATTTTGAGCGCCAATATATGTTGTAGTATTTCTAATGCTTCCAAAACCAAATGCAGTCGGATCACTTTCAGTTTGGTCAGCATCCATCCTTGTGTCCCCTGGCTTGCCTTACTTTGCAATTCCCGGTATTTTTTCAAGGAGTTGTCTATTAATCATGTTTACATGCTCATCAAACATAGAGAAACAAAAATGGCCCTTTAATGTCGTTACTTTGGATTCAGTAGTGTTATACTTGTGGTAACACTGAATTCTGAAGATCTTCAAGGTTACCTTTAATATGCCTGATGTTTTCCATGGATATATGAAGTTTTATAGTATCATCACCTGTATAGTATACTATAGTATACTATAGTAAAGTATAGTATAGTATAAAACCCATGAGGTTTTATAGTATCATCACCTAATTTCAAGAGACTCTCTGCAAATTCACAATCTGTAGTAAAACCAGCAAGCATATACATTTACCTAAAGCAGCATTTTGGGCCTCTATTCCCAATGTATCATGATTTCATGCAGGCCTACAATTCACCCGCGCTAGTTCCTCTTGGAATAAGCTGACGTGCTTGTTGGAAGTTCCAAGCTAACCCAATGGTGACTCCTCCCATAGTTAAGTCGTTTCTTCACAAATCCTGAGGTATGAGATAAAGCTTGTATCGCAGCCTTGTGAAACATGATGCACTCATCCACACTATGAATCCACACTCTCATAAATGTTAGCTTATGCTGTTACACTATTAATATTGTACTGATTTAGTATAATAGTTGCTTTTATTTTCTGTAATGGTTTTCCGTATTTTGGGGGGGAGGGGGGCTAATGTGTGTCTTATAGTGCTGGTCCATTTCTGTAATAAGCAACTGTTCTGTTCTACTGGCAAAACTGCATGATGGCCAAACATATTTAACAGTTTGAATATTGAATGAGCAGTTCTGGCTCCTCAAAGAACAGTTGCAGCAATACCCGATGAAACAGCAAGAGCAATCACCCTGCAGTGGTGAACTTTAGCTAAAAGTACTTTGATAAGAAATACCCCTTCCTGTTCTGCCTGGAGTGCCTATGCTGCCTTTTCTATTGAGAACAGCATCAGTGATTTTGAAAATGTTCTCTTAGTGCAATATTCACCTTGGCTCATTTTCTTATATGAAAACTCTAAGCTGCTCAAGATCGTATATAATTTCTGTTACAAATTTGTTTGCAAATGCTCGACTATCATCCCTTTGTGAATTAAGACCAACTGTTTTCAAATGAACAACCCCTATGGTTACAACACAATCTTCAGCCATTCTATTAAAATAACATCATTATATGTCAGTTTAACATCCAGATCTTGTATTTTGGTTTGATTCAAAATATCTTCTGAGTGATACTGCTAGTTGTTAGGGATCTGAAATGGTAGCAGAGTTTTTGTAATGTTTTATGTGATTGCACAACTGCTGTTTCCTCTGTAGTGGCATTCCAAAGATCATTACTCTCAATGACACTTATTAATCGACAAGCTTGTCTGAAGGTTTGTTTTGCAAAGGAGGGGATTATACACTACCTCTCTGTCTTTGCCATCTCCAGTTTCCTGGCTCCTAGTGAATAAAGTACTGCTTTTACTGCAAATAGCAGAAGTATGTTCTGATTCCCTTCATTTTTGGCACTGCAACTCCCATAAACATCTTGAAACTGGTGGCCAATTTTCGAAAGCCTCACTTTATTTTATGATGAGTTATGACTGTCATATATACACACACACATACAGTGTCAGGCACAGTCTTACACATACCACAGAAATTTCAAGACTGAACAGAAATAGAATTTAAAAATGAAATTATGTGAATTTTTAAAAAGATAATATGCAATGCTCTGAACTTATGTAGGGCTGCTTTTATGGTTGTGGGCCAGCAGCAAGACAAAGAAGGCTGTCTCATTGGCTCTGAGCTGGCACCAAAGAGTCTGGTGGGAGGCCTCCTGCAGCCTGATTTGGCCAATCAGTTCTTCTGTTGTCTAGTCAGGGAGGGGTAGAGCTCCAGGTGGGCCTGGAGCTCAGAGGCTTCCCTCATGTATGTTCCTTCCCTATTTGGTTGGTATGCTGTGTGTGTGTGTGGGGGGGTGGTGGTGGTGGTGGTGGCTGCAGTTGGGACTTTGCTCTCCTACCCATCTTCCCTTGGGTTTATGTTTTTGTGTGGGTTGCATTTTAATTTACTGTGTATGATTCCCGGCATTCATAACTTGGGCAAGTGGTTTGGGCACAGCCTTTTGGGGGCAGACTATGCTTGAGTGCCTGCCGTCCCCATTTTGGGAATTCTTTTAAGGGGTCTTGAGAGAAGAGCCATACAGCTGCATATCCAGCTTGGGGGCTGTTAGTTGGCAGTCATTACCAGGTGGCAAGGAAGCCATGCAGTGGCTTGTGCCCATGTGGGATTCTGGGGCTTGCTATCTTGCAGATGGGGTAATATCAGGCAGCAGGTGGGTCGCCCAATACAACGTTTGTCCCCATGCTGTGCCAACATTTCTTGCAGATGTATTTCACAAAAGCCGTGACATACTTTGTCCCCAGTCAGGTGTCTGGGGTTGTTCTTCCTTGCCCTCACTTCTTCCCTTGCCCCTGGGACCACAAATGGTAACTGCTGTACATAGACCTCTGCTGAAGAAACTTTTTCTTCTTGTTGTCTACTATTTCAGTGTTTTACTGCATAGGATGACTTGCCCATCCCAGTAAAAGGTACCTAATTCAATTTTCCCTCATCAATTTAGTTGAATCAATGAAGTCTAAAACTATTGGCTGAAGACAGCAAGGAAGCCTGTCACCAGACTTGAACGACAAAAATCTTTATACTCATTAGCCTCCAAAAAAAAAAGACACACTACTAAGGAGCTGAGAAAAATATTTTATGGCTCACAAACAAATGCACTGTAAACTTTACAATTCAGCTGGATTCTTTTAAATTTTTTAAAATCCACAGAACATACTTGTAGTATAAAGTATGAAATTCACCCCATTTGCTGCTGATGTAACTAAAGTGATTAGTCAGGAAACAACTCATTCATCTTGTCATGACATTCCACACAAATGAAGCTCAGGTTTCATTAAATATATGATGGCATATATCCTTCCTTAATTAGGAATTTGTTCACTGTTAATGATACTGGCTATTAATCAGCATGGTGTAATGGTTAAGAGCAGTAGACTCTTAATCTGGAGAACTGGGTTTGATTCCCCACTCCTCCACGAGTGGCAGACTCTTAGCTAGTGAACTGGATTTGTTTCCCCATATCTACACATGAAGCCTGCTGGATGACCTTGGGTTAGTCACAATTCCTTTGGAACCCTCTCAGTCTCACCTACCTCCCAAGGTGTCTGTTGTGCGGAAAGGAAGGGACGGAGTTTGTAAGCCATTTGGAGACTTCTTATAGGAAAGGTGAGGTATAAATCCAAACTCTTCTTCCCTTCCCACCTGTGGCGTGTAACATTGTAGATAAGTACTTTGTATTATAAACTGGAGCTTTTCATTGGATGCTTTGCACTAGTTTTGATGCTACAGCAACTGAGCTGAAGCTAGATTGGAGGTACATGGGGGGGGTTCAGATATTCTGGGGGAAATTGGAGATATTACTTATTTTTTCTGGTTAGGCAATCTTATACTTCAAATTGTCACTACAGCTGTATCAGTAGCATTATTACCTATTTTAATAATGGATTATGCTAGTTTTCTAGAAAGCAAATGATTTCAGTATAAATAGGAAACTGAATTCAAATCCTCAACTGATAATATACTCTGGGTGGTCTTGGATCTCTGCCTCAGTCTCCATTACCTGTAAAATGGGATTAATGAAGAACAATATAAAGTTGTAAATCATTATTAATGGTGAACAATGATATATTAGGATGACTAGGACGGTGATTCATCTTATATTTCATTTCAAGTTACATCTATATTATGTGTCACATGGTTCCCTTTGCCTCTGGGAACGCAAGGCAACATTTTCTAAACATGGCAGCAGACATTTGCTACATGAAACAATAATACTTTTTACTATTACATTAGTTCTATTATACAAGAGCTCCATAGCACCTTGTAAACTCAAATTAAACCTTGCAATGTATCACAATGAGAGTTATGTCATCATTTTGATTTAAAGAGATGAGTAAACTCAGCAGCCAGAGACAGAAGTAGCAGGACTTGGCTGTTAATTTATAAAGCATTCTATATTGCACATTTCACCCCCTCACCTACAGTCATTTAATATTTTATAGTTCTTAAATCAGGTGTCTATCCTTGCTTTTTTCTGTCGTTCTGATTAAAGCTAGCAATGGTCCTTAGTGGAGGATGCAAATACACTGAAGACAGAGAGCTTACTTGCAGCTCAAGATTTACTTCAAAAGTCTTCATTGCAGTTTGATAAAAGATACTTTGTGTTAACAAAGGACATCAAGCAAATTCCTACAAAGTTAAATAACTGCACTTATTCATTTTATCTAGGATTTTTAGTCCTAGCACCAATGCTAGTTGCATGTCATTTTTGAAGTTCTTTTTATTTAAATCTACCAGCTATTTCCCTGCTTTTTCACAATTATTCTAACAGTTAACAAGGTGTAATGATGATTTTATAGTATCTATCAATTTATTATAAACAATGGAGATTTTGATGCTGAGTTGAAGTAAGAGTAAAGGGGTGTGCACCAAAAATGTATGTTATACTTTCATATCGAAGATTTCCATAATTTTGTGTTTGTGTAGGACGTTGACAGTTCATGTGGTAGTGGGAAGTGTTAAGTCACAACTGATGTTTGGTGACCCCATAGGGCTTTCAAGGCAAGAGAACATTTGGAGGTGGTTTGCCTTTGCCTGACTCTGTAAGGACTCAAAGAGTTCTGAGAGAGCTGAGACTGCCTTCATGGGGAGGAGTAGGGAATCAAACCCAGCACTCCAGATTGGAATTTACTGTTCTCACCGACTACACCTAGGTAATTAAAATATTGTATTTCACTATATTTAATAGCATTTTTTATATTATTGACTGTGTATCAACTACTTTTGTAAACTTGTCTTCTAGCTTTAAATGCTATTCTTCTGGAAGAGAAAACCCACTGCAGTTGAAATTGTCATTTACCTTCTGGACTGTGCTTTCCCGCAGCACCACAGACCTTACTTATTTTTTACAATGAATGGGCATTTCCTGCATGACATGTAGAATGCAGTCTTGCTTCCACAACAGTAACTGAACTTGCAATTTTCTTTTCTAAAATGGAAGCCTTAACAATAAGAACAGAAAATACTGTAACAGTTGTCTGAACTTTATCCCATGAGTTCAGTTGGATTTTTCAACCCACTGTACAAAATCATCCTGCTGAGAATTATAGGTTGGCCTACAGCTGACAAAGAACTTGTTTATCTCTTTTGAACTCCCACTATCTTCCTTGCACAAAGCAGGGCCCAGTGTTATCTGCCACTCATGTTCTTTCCTCTTTTCCTTCATTTGCTTAGCAGAATGAGAATATCACTGTACCAACAGCTATATTGAAACTCCAATAACATAAAATAATATTTCATGCTAGTTGTCCATATAGTGATCATCATTCAAGTCAGCTTTCTGTACTCTACACAAATAAGGCAGCCAAACATTGAGACTGCAACCTTCACATATTTTTGAGTAGCAGTTATAGCTGAGCAAGTGTGATATTGAGAGGTTGACCATAAGTCACACAATTCTGTTATTAGAGGGTTACATTAATTGTTTTGGTAAGGTCACAGTATTTAAAATACAAAGCACCTACAGTGAAAACCAAATCTGAAACACAACACTAATCTACCTATCTGAAACACAATGCTAATCTACTAAACTGAAACTCAACTAATATTCATGGAATGAATGTTTTATTGGGAATCTGTTGATACACCTATTCAACCATTCCAACAAATATTTTTTGAAAAGTTATGATGGTTAGAAAATCCCAAAGAGCCATAAAAAGTTAATTTAGGTGTCATAGATTAATTTTGTAGAGACACTCCTGCCCTGTTAACCAATTAATTCAGTAAAAAGAAATTAATCTGTTTCTAAGTATTTGGGCAACAAATTTGGGCACCATCTTAAAAGCCATGCAATTATTATTTTCTTTTCCACAACTATTACTTCTATAGTAATCTCAGATGTTCCCCCAATCAGTATTACTGATAGTACTGCATCCTATTTTTGTAAGTATCTTACAACTCCTGAACAACAAAAACTAAATTTATTTTGGAAACTGAAGTTGCAGTGTAATTCTGTTGATCATAGAAGAATCAATCCACAGTTCTTCATTTGTAGGTATTATTTCATTAGCATATTGTTTACAAATACAGCAACTATGAAAAATAGTGTATGTTATGCACTTGATGCACATTGCTTAAGAATGATAAGGGGAAACAGACAGTAGTGCTTATTGGAGGACCAAAGGCTGGCAAAGTATTTTGGAATTTTGTTGCTATGAACATGAACGTTTTAAAATATGACCAGAGAAAAAAGAGGAAAGGACACTAAAGATTTTTTTTTCTTAAAGAAATCATATAGATTGTTATGTAAAGTCTTTCCTCTTTCCTGCTCATCTCCCAAAGGGTAAGAATCTTCAGTTATGTTGCTTTTAGGAACTACTTATAAAGGGGCAGACCAAGGGTAATGGAGAAGACATTCCAGGTTGTCCACATAAAAGCAACATGATAAAAAAGGAAAACAAGAGTGTGTTACAATATACATATGCTAGTCTATTTATATTTAAGGATTCCCTTGGACTTTACAGGTTAGGACATAGTTCCCTCAAGGCCCTCTTAACCATGTTCTGATACATCAGCAGTTTCCAGTATCCAGTATTCATTTGGAAAAGATGTAGGTATAGATTTTTTATGGGGGGTTCTAGGGCGAGGCCACGCCCCCACCTGCCTCTGGGGGGGTGGCCAAACCTCCCCAAGCCCCACCCCCAGACTAAGTGCTTATAAAAGCAGCTCTCTGAGGCAAGGGATGGCAGACTCCCATGACCCGCCCACCCCACCTCCTCCACCGGCTGGGCTCCCAGCTGGCAGCCGGCAGTCCCTTCTCTCTCCCCTCCAGGCAGAAGGGTAGCTTGGGAAAATGGAGCTCAGTGCAAAATGTGAGGTTTGCGCACCCCCCCCCCCCATGGGCGACTGCTGTGATGCTGGAATCCACCCACAAACAGCATCACTTTCAATGGTGTTTAAATTAGGGAGCCCAGATTCTTCTTTTAAATCCACCTTAAAGGGAGAATTTGAGGTCCCCAGATAAAACAATATTGAAAGTGATGCTGTTTTGGGGTGGATTATCCCCCACCCTGAAACAACATCACTTCCAATGTTTAAACTGGGGACCTCAGATTCTCCCTTTAAATCCATGCCAAAGGGGGTGGATTTAAAAAAGAGAATCTGGGAAAATTTGGGGGGTGCCTGCTGTCAGGGGTGCAATTGTTAAGCTAGCAGCACCAAACTTTCAGGGTATCTTTGGGAGACTCTCCTGATGATACCATCCAGGTTTGGTGAAGTTTGATTCAGAGGTCCAAAATTATGGACTCTCAAAGGTGTAGCCCCATCTCCTATTAGCTTCCATTGGTGGAAAAACAATGGGGGGATGGGAGGCACCTGCTCTGGGAGTCCATAACTTTGTACCTCCTGGACCAACCTTCACCAAACCAGGGTGGTATCAGCAGCAGATCTATATCCTGATGATAACCACCTGAGTTTAGTGAAGTTTGATTCAGGGGTCCAAAGATATGGACCCTCAAATGGGTAGACCCATCTACTATTAGCTCCCATTGGAAACAATGGGGGAATGGGGCACCCCTTTTGGGGGTCCATAACTTTGGACCCCCTGAACCAAACTTCACCAAACTTGGCTGGTATCATCAGGAGTGTCACCTGACGATAGCCTGAAATTCTAGTGCCGCTAGTCTAAAAACTGCGCCCCCTGCAGGCCAAAAACCAAAAACACTTTAAAAATACAAAAACCCACAAACGGGGGGCGGAGCTTCGGACATGCAATGGGGGAGTCTGAACCCAAGAAACCCCCCCTTACCTACGTCCTTGGGAAAAGATACAATGATGAGGTTGAGAAGAATGAAACCAAACTTTTAACCGTCATCTCCATCTGTGGATTAAGGGTTTGTAAGGCAGCATTCAAAAAGGAACCTGAGGTGAAAAAACCCTCTTTTTAATTTACAAGTGATGACTGCCACCATTGTGCAATATGTTTATTGATACAATTACAATCATTTAAAAACATAAAACAATTTACACTATGTATTAAAAATATCATATTTACTTTGTACAGCATCATGATATGGGCACTTTATTTCCAGTGGAACACCGTAGGTACTTTTCTAGAGAATTCACAACTCTAGTATCCCCTCAGTGGTAAATATCCTGTACAAAAAGGATTTAAAAACATAATTCTGTTTTAATGGGCCTGGCATTCTGCAGTACAACCAGTACTCTTGCAACATCATACTTCTTTTGTCAACTACTAAGAAATTGAACTAGGGTCTCCAGGCATTTTAAGTGATAGACATCCTGCTGGGTTTCTTGATTCTGCAAAACAGCTAAAACAGAAGGAAATACATTAGCTCTTAACAAAGGGAAAAGATGATAAACAGAAGACACTACTTCCTCTTCAAACACTGCCATAACTTCCCAATAAGGCAATGGCACTTTTTCTAACCTCTGATACATTGCAGAGCAGCATCAGGATTTTTTAATAATATTTTTGTTTTTTTATATCACTACCAAACTACAAGATGGTGAACCAGTCACCCTAAAAAGAATTAAACTATAAAAAGAAAAAATGGAATAGAATGTCACCCTTAGTCCCCCAGATATTTACTCCATTTATAAGTTGTGACAACAATAAAAGAACAAGAAAAACACAGATAAAGGAATAAATAAAACTACAAGACTCCCACCTCACTTTCATCATATACAATACATTCTATATCAAATAGTCAAAATCTCTTATACCAGCTTTCTATTTCCATTGTACTTTCTAAACCTCTAACTTTTTAATCTTGATATACTATGCTTTAAGCGTCTTTTTTATTTTTGCTGATGAATTTCCTTGCTTTTTGTATATTAGAGGTCTTCTGTTGAGTTCCATTGAAGGTAAAAAACAGTCCTTCTGGTAGCCACTGTCTAAAGGGAATATTTTTTCTTCTTCAGTGCCTCTGTAAGAAACCTGTATCCTTTCCTCTTCATCAATATCTCCCATGGCAGCCCCTTCATGTTTATCAAGTCCTTCTGCAGATACTGCATTCTCTTTTTTAAATACATGTGAAGTATATCTTCTTTCACTGATCTTAATGTCAAATATGTCATGCAGTTTTGGGGTACCTTTTTCTTTTGTGTCACAAGTGATTTCACAAGATATATTTTATCCACCTTTGCTTGTGTTTCTGGATCTGGAATAGACATATATTTTGCTAGCCCTGGTGCAAAGTTCTTACGAAGATCTTCTCCATCTAATTTTGGCACAGCATGGATTTTCAACACAAATTCCTTCTGTCTTAACTCCAGACCAATTAATTTTTCAACCTGGTGTCGTATTTCCTTCTGGTTAACATCCAATTTAGTTCCTACGGCTTTAGAGTCAACTGAGACTTTTTGAAAATCCTTAGCCAGGCCCTTAAGTTATTTCTTCAATTCTGCTATATCTTCCATGATTCTGTCAAATTTATGAATCTCATTGTTCATTTCTGATATTTCATTCTACACAGATATTAGCATCAATTCAATTATCTGCATTTGGTCTGGTAGAGCTAGTACAGTCGGATCTGAAATGGCCCTTATTTTACATTTGGAATGTCATTATTCCCAACTAGCTGCCCTCACTGCTCTACGCAGTTATACTTATCTGTTTGTACAAAGCAAATTATTGCTGGGTGAAGTATATCTTATCAGGCAAGACTCTCTTTTTCGCATCTTGTCTTCTTCAGAAAATAAACAGCATCACTTACAGCTCAAAGTAGCTTAAACTGCTTCTTTTCCCATTGCCAAGATGGTGGTAGGCAGGCAGGCAGGTTCCAATGGGTGAAAGAGACGGGGCTGCTGGCTTTCAATCTGTGCTCCTCACCTCTTCATTTTCATGTCTCTAGAGCACAGTGCCTTTCTCTCTTGTAGCTCCATTTAATCCATGCAGCTACAATCATTTGGAAGTAAGCAACGTGGGCCAGGAGGAAACCAAACCGCATAAACACTTCTAATCAGCACTCAACATTAAAAAAGTTAAGGTTTCTCCTTATAATATTCCTTTTTTAACCAAACAGGGGAAACCAAACAGCATAAACACTTCTAATCAGCACTCAACATTAACAAAAATAAGTTTTCTCCTAAAAATATTTCTTTTTTTAAAAGTACATGTGTATTTCAAAAGTGCAGCCCAGTGTTTATGAAGTTTTAGGTTTGTTAACTAAAATATTAGCAAAGATATCTTCAAAGAATAATTAGACTTTTAGGTTCTAGTCCTTAGAGGTAGAAACTAAACTTTTCCACAAAAACGTACTTTTCTTTACTGAAGCATAAGTTTCATCTATTCTTCTCTTTATTGATGGATTCTTCAAAGTCACTTTTGCCTGCAGCGCAAATAAAGAATAACACAATGGCTGTATTAATTCCCATGTGCTGATACTCTTAAAACCATTCCTTCCTGTAGTTACATATTGGCAGCAAGCCACAAAACTATGAATTTAGAACCTTAAGAATGCAACATGTGACCATACCACTGTGAGTAGTACAGATACTGGAGGGGAGGGGGAGATCAATGAAAGAAAGCAATAAAGCGGCACAATTTCCCAGAACTCAGTAACAGAAAGCACTCTTTTGAATATTAAGATGCCTTATGAGAGAGACTGTTGCATACTTCTTCCCTGAATACACAGCACTAGAAAAAGTATACCCTGCCGGTTACATGGTAATAAACAACTTACTTTAAAAGCAGTGCAAAACAGTATAGGATAATTTATTATGCTGCCATCCACTAGGATTCACTTGATGCGTTATTAGTCACCCAAATGCTCAAACAGAAGCACGCAGTAAAAGAATGTGCATGTTTTGTCTTTCCTTTTCACAAATGTACCATAATCTTTTTATTTTCATTAATAATATTAAGAGTCTCATTATCTGCTACAAGACTCAGACCAGACATCTGGCCATGAGGAAATATCGAAGGGGGAAAAAAAGTTGTTATAATTCCATCACATTCTAGTGTGAAGACGAAATAGAACCATGGATCAGTTTTCGAAGGTCTCTGTGATAGCTGATAGGTCAGAAGGTTTTAGAGGAATGTAGGATAGCAACGGTAGTGTAATGATTCATCCTTGTTCATACATCTGAGTTGACACTGGCTTGAAACAATAGCTAATGTCATACATGATACATAATTGATGTTTCCTATGATATGGACCTTTTCCATCTTGCACTCGTAGCAGGGAAAGCTTCTATTATTTAACCAATGCTAGAGAATATCCACAAACACTCTAATCACTCAGGAGACCAAGCTGCCAGCAACAAAATGTTCACAGCCCAGCTTCTGGGGAAAAGCTGTAGCTGTCAGTTTGGCTAAGAACATTATCACACAGGCCGTATGGAAGGAAGCGATATGTGGGCAGGATTAAAGACTGGAAACTAATTAGCTCCAGACTTCAGAAAGTAGGGAAACTAAGCGATAGGATAGGGTTGTGCTTACCTATAACTTCTACTCTTCAAGGTCTTCTGTGCAGACACACAATGGGACTGCACCTGTGCAGGCCAGCAATGGATGAGTCTCAAGCTTCCTAACTAGAGGGTGCTCTTGCAGTTAAATGCTTTTTGTGAGCCCTTTCCTTTCAACGGTCACATACCCAACAGCAGGGTGCCCTCTCCCTCAGAATCTTCTGAGCAACCACAAGTCTCCCAATGAGAACTCACATCAAAGAAAGGAATGTGTGTCTGTAGAGAAGACCTCAGAGAACAGATGTTACAGGTAAGTGCAACCCTGCCTTCTTCAGTCTTCTGCATAATCCACACATTGGGATTCTTGAAAGCTTCACACAACACAGTGGTGGGAAGAGTTCTCAACAACTTTATTTAAACAAAGAATGTAACACAGCTTTTCCAATGGTTGTCTCCTTTCTGGCATGCATATCCAGCACATGTCTCACAGTGGTCTCTGCAGATGCCCACATCGCAGCTCTGCACACCTCTTGGATCAACACATCTTGAAGAAATGCTACTGCCACTCTGGGCTTGTGTTGAATGTGCCTGCAACCCCAAGGAGAGTGTGCCCTTGGACAAGAGGTAGGTTTCAACCTAATGTGCACTCCCCTCATATGAGACTAACTATCTCAAAAGAGGTGTTGAGGTCATTTTGACATTGGTCAGATATTCTTTCATGTTGCAGAGGGTGGAATTTTTTTTTTTTTGCTGTAGATGAGTGACATGGCTGTCATACTCGCTGTCACAGGGAGAAAACGTGCTGGCGGAACTTGTGACATGGCAGGCGCTCAGAGTATCAGCCTACAACGTGCTGAGTGAACTGCAAAAACTGGCAGGTGGGCAGATTCTTCTTGAAATGTGGGATGGTGGCAGAAGCTAAAGTGAAAGGGTGGAAAATAAAGCATCCTCTGCAACATGAAAGAATATCTGACCAATGTCAAAATAACATCAATACCTCATATGAACTGTACCGTAGGAGAAGGGTCTAATTTTGACTTCTTCCAGCTAACGTACAACCTAAATCTCTCACATCTCTATTAAGGAAAAACTCACTGAAACTCTTCAAAATATGCAACAAAGCTCACTCATGACTGATCCTTGTCATGGTGAAAAGGGAACTGCTCTGCCATTGACATGTGACTGTTGGAGGGAAAGGGGTCACAAGTCATATGTAATGGCAAAAGTGCCCTCTAGTTAGGAAGCTTGGTTTGTTGCTGGTTTGTGCAGGTGCAGTCCCAATGTATCTCTGTAAAGAAGACTGAAGGAGAACTGAGAGCCATAGTGGCCAAAGGAAAGGCAGACAAGAAGACAATGTAATGAGATAGAAGGAACGGTGGAAAGGGCGCATGGAACAAACAGAAGCTTTTAGTTCAGTGTTAACCTTTGTGTTAGCCAGTGGTATTAGCCTTTGAATGTGCTATTGGAGGGGTGTGATGGATGTGCAATAAAGGAACACATTTGTAGAACTTCCGTATAAAAATGGCAGAACTGATCTTTAAAATGTATTTTTGTGACACACTAACCTTCTGACAATTGTGAAGCAAAGCCCAAAGTGCCGACGCGCCTATTCTTTGAGCCATGGGGCTATCACTGTCCAGACAAGCAGACAGCACTGCAATGACTTTATCTAAGGGGTAACAACAAAAGACCACACATGTACCTAACAAAGACCACCATATACAGAAAACTTATATAATCATAATAATTACACAAATAATTACACAAATATGAATCAAATAATTACGCAAATATGAATCAAAATAATAATACAAAAACTTATAATAATATAATCAACCCCTACCCAGTGGTTGTTCCATCAGAAAACAGTACTTGCAAAATTAAATCTGAATTAAACTATAATGCCCAGAAATTATAGGCATCTTAATTTATAGGTAAGATATACATCACTGATAGCTGTATGCTAGTAATGAGACACAAAACTTGCAAAACAAAGATGGCTAGAATATTGCCGCACTAAATTACCGCATTGAATGTGGGGTGCCGCAGGAGGCCATCCTTTCCCTGACATTGTTTGACATCTACATGCGACCCCTTGCTCAGCTGGTGTGGAGCTTTGGGCTTGGGTGTCATTAATATGCCGATGACAGCCAGCTCATTCTTACGATGGAGCGCCGACCGGCCTCTGCCCCTGAGGTTCTCCAGCATTGTTTTGAAGTCGTGGCAGGTTGGTTGAAAACAAGCAGACTGAAGTTAAATCCAGTGAAGACACTCTGGCTTGGCCGGAGGGAGAGACCTATGGATTTCCGGCTGCCAACCCTGGATGGTGCAGCTGTACATTTAGCTGCATCAGTCAAGAATCTGGGCATAATTCTGGACTCCAGTTTGTCGCTGGGGACCAGATCACAAGGACAGCCCAGACTGCTTTTTTCCATCTAGACAGATGTGGGAGTTGGCCCCATATCTCTCTAAACCAGACCTTGCCACTGTAATCCATGCAATGGTTACTTCAAGAATAGACTACTGTAATTCACTCTACACAGGGCTACCTTGTCTCTGATCCAGAAATTAAAGCTTGTCCACAAGGCTGCTTACTGTAGGATCATTTAACACCAGTTCTTAGAGAACCACACTGCTGATCGAGTTCTGGGTCATTTTCAAAGTATTAGTATTGACCTTTAAGGCCTTAAGTGGTAGTGGACCTGCATATCTTTGGGACCACATCACCCCATAATTGCCCTACAAGGCCCCTCTGTTTACCAGAGGGGAACCTCCTGGTGATATCCGGACCAAGGGATATCCGACTGGCTTTGATGAGAGTCAGGGCTTTTAGAGGCTGCCTGGTGACGTCAGGGCCCTGTGGGAGTTGTGTCAGTTTCGAAGGGCCTGCAAGACATGGCTGTTCCACCAGGCCATTCCAGCCAGCCAGCCAGCCAGATTGATTACTATAATATCTTTGGTCTCCAGGGGGAGGGGGGAAGGTGGGAATGCTGACTTTTCTTTTAATTACCATCTCAGCGTTTTTTAAACGATTAATTAGTCTGGATGTATATGTTTATTGCTTAATGTTTATGGATTGTTTTAAATTATTTTAAAGGGCCCAGAGCCCTTCGGGAATAGGGCGGAATATAAATCCAACAAAATAAAATTTAAAAATAAATGTAATATATATGTCCATATGCATACAAGGTACAGAATTAAAAGCCCATATTTTTCATTTTTCTTTTCTGGCTGTTTCCAAAAGATTCCTCTGGAATGTCACTGTGCTTAGACTCCTTTTTGTTCAACATGGAAGACTGATTGTGCTCCAAGTCAACTATATTTCATACTGGTGTCTAGAAAACTGCAGTAACTGAAAACTGAAACTGTTAGAAGTTCATCAGCAAATCACTATAGTTCTTTCTGTGGTCTCTTCAGCCTTCCACCCCCATGAATCTATTTGATTATACTATAAGTTCATAAAGTGTGCAAGTACTTGAAGAAATGGGACAAAATTGTGGCCTGACTTTTAGGAAAAGCTAGGAAGAAGCCCCACTGCAATGGGTTTTCCAATAAGGCAACAACATCTTCAAACTTCAAAATACAGCCTTTTAAAACATATTTGCAAAAAGCACACTAAAAATGGGTAGCACTGGGAAGGAATGCAAATTTGTCAATGGTCCGTGACAACTTTCTTTCACAGTGTACTTGAGAAGCAGGCTAGCTTGTGTCATGATCTGCCTAGTTCTGGTTCGATCCAGCCATGTCTCCTGGGTGGGATGTGGAATCCTTTTTCCTCCCTCATGTGTGCTTTTACGTTAGATTCGTTTCCTAGGCAAAGCCTTATCTGCTTGTTAGACACCTGCTAGCTGTTGCCCTCCACAGCACTGGGGAGTGTGGGTTGTTTTGACCTAAGTGAAGGCACCGTTGTCTCTGGACCTGGGACTGGTGTCAAGGGGTGGTGTCATGTGACATGGTGGAGCATGACGAGGGGTATAATGGAAGGTGTTTTGGCACTTAAACTTTGGTTCTGGTAACAGAAGTCTAAATGCTTTTTCCTGATGCTGTTCCATAATAAAGAAATCAACTGAATACAAAGTCTCATTATTGAACAGTCCAGAGGCATGACAGGTTGCTCCCACTTTGAGAGATCACACAAGAATAGACCTAACAATTCCTTAGTCTCTGTGGTCTTCAACCTTTCCAGACCAAGAACCCATTGAGCATGGGACCAAGTAACAGGAAGTCACATCAAATTAGTCATATGACAGGAAGAAGAACAATCAGAATTATGATTGCAATTTAAAAACTAGGATCATTGGCAGCAGACCAAAATAACTGGAGACTGGAAACACAAGCCAAGCACCTAGAACAGGGGTGGCGAACCTATGGCACTGCAGATGTTCATTGGCCATCCTGCCAGGGGGTGATGGGAATTGTAGTCCATGAACACCTGGAGTGCCATAGATTTGCCACCACTGACCTAGAGGTATGCTCCAGTGAGGAACAAGCCAAGGTTCTCAACATGGAAGAATCTCCTCCTCTATTGTATAACATTGCCGTATCACCCTACTGCTCTTCTCAGCATGCAAAAAGACAGTATCTGTGTCTGGCACAGCAGAGGAAACTCGGCAGCTATATAAAAATTGAGATATCAACTCATGGGACCAATCTGAAGATCCCTGACTTCTGGACTGAGAACAACTAATCTATGTAGCTTATTGCATGTGTAGATTATTATGGATGTGGGTTACATTGAATATATCTCATTTTGCTCCAGAAGCCAGGCAATGTGAAAGCAGCCTAGGTAGCTCTTATATAAAGTCAAAGTGAATTCAGGAATTTGGTTTCTGGAGTAAACTGAATGGCTGTCCTTTCAGAATAACTGAAATGGCAACCCTCTAGCCAATGGCATGACTGTTATTACAGGCACTTGAAACTACTACCATCTCACCTTCCTTAGCAGTGCATACCTTCTTAAGGCAAGACAGAAGAAAAAGTCTCAGTGATCACAAACTCAAGCCTTAGCCAACCAACAACCACACTTTCTTTAGCCCATTAACTTGGCATGGCTGGAAATACAAGAGAAAAAAGTGTTTCCTACAGTTTTGTGTGGTCTGGTCTCAGATGTGTTACCAACTATAGGTACAAGGCAGTTGTCAATTCACAGTATGCTGCTAACAGGGAGGAGCACCAAGTGTTAACCAGAGCACCACCTGATTGACTGGCTGAGATGCAGGAGCCAGGAGCCAGAGAGAGGGTGTGCTCACTCTTTTTTACCGGGATACTCCTAAGACCACACAGAGGGCTTGGCTATTGTCTCATGAGGAGACGACACCTAGATACTGAACCAGAGAGTTCAGGAGGGTGTGATTAGCTTAACTGGCAGAGTTAAGTGTGGGTTTAGTGAAATCCCAGAGCTTAATCTGTCCCAAGCCAGTGCGAGTTCCCTTTGGAGTTAAGGAAGAGTGTTCAGGACAGTGTATGAAAGGTTTACTCTAAACAGAGACACCTGTGCATGTGTGAAGTTATCTAGAAACTGAAACAGCCATATTTAAGTGAAGCTATATCTTGTAACTGAAATTGCCATTTAAGGGAGACTGCATTTGCTCTGTAACATCTAAGTAAATATCTAGTTTCATTTTATCTTTCAAAAACCTCTCTAAATTCAATTTTTACCTCAATAAGCTGGTGGCAGCTTATTATTAGTTTTCCTGACAGGATTTTTGACAAAAGGGCTTGAGTGTGTGCGTGAGTGGGGAGTGTCTAGGCTAAAGGCAGCTATCAAACATCCACCCCTCAGCAACATGCTCACCCCCGTTGGGCCTCTGTCTCTCTTCGGGGAGTGGGAGGTGTTGCAGTGAGTGACCCTCATTTCAATTTCAGTAGCAGTGTTGGATCATGATAACCAATTAGACAAAGCAATTGATACCTACCATTAGCTATTATCTTGGCTTTGTTAGCTGAACTGAAGCAAATGTTATGCAAAATAAGGAGAACCATATACGGACTACTCTTGTGTTTGTACTTGGTCATCTCTACAAGTTGATCTAAGTTTGCATTCATCTTCACAATCATTTGCTGCCCATCTTCTCCAAATGATAAGTTAAACAGGAGTTTCAGCCAAGCAACAGCTAGAATACCAAGGCATTTATTTCCTCCTTTTGGCAATGGTAATGACAAAAAGTTCTGCAGAAAGTTATTCTGGAACAAAAGAAGGGAGAAATATACCATGTTAATAAGCCAGACCCTCAAGAACCACAACTGAAGCAATCTCATGAAAAGTCACACCAGGTTTCAGGGTATACTAAAGGCTACTGAAACAGACAAGAAAAAAACTGTCAGTCTCTTTGAGAATATGAAGTAAGCAATTCTATGACAGGGAGTTAGGCCATTTTTTCATATTCCAAGGGAGTATAGCCATTTTTTGATATTGTTTTGTACCCAAATAATTGCATTAAGTCTGATAAATTCTGTACTCTTAAGATTCTAGAAGTTACAGAGAAGGATAGTCCATTGAGCCCTGAAGCATCATTTTTGTCCCCTCTACTACCACTGTTTTTGTAGTGAACCTGATGAAGACTTTTGGGCAACCTGGAAACCTACACATACTGTGATATTTTGGGTGGTAATAATAATGACATTATACAGCTTTGGTTGTTGCCATAGTTCCTTGATGTGCATTCAGATATAGAACAAAGTTGCACAACAGTTGTGATCTGAGACTGGATTTTTCTGACACTGTCAGACATGGGATTTAAATATAGAATAGGCTATTTACAGCTCTAACCTGGATAGCCCAAACTAGCCTTATCTCATCAGATCTCAGAAGCTAAGCAGGGTTGGCCCTAACTAGTACTTGGATGGGAGACCATCAAGGAATACCAGGGGCACTGTAAGGCAATGGCAAACTACCTTTGTTAGTTTCCTCCAAAGTCCTATTGGATTGCCATAAGTCAGCTATGGCTTAATGGCACATTACACACATATACATTATTTACAGGTAACTCTTTCAAATGGAAAAGTGTCCCTTAGAAATCCAGAAAATCTGCTTTCATTCATCTGAGTACTGGATATAAATTATCAGCCAATTTAGATTCAGAACATGTATTTTAGATAAACATGTGTTTTAGATTTAAGGCAACTGTTTTGATTATGAAGGATCTATTTATGGGCCTTAATGACTCACAAAATTCTTCTTAGCATTTGGCCAGATGATAGAGTTACTATCCTGGATTAGCAAAGCTAAGACAGGATTAAGAATGTACAATTTTCAGGATTTAAAATGCTCAGCAGCAGTTGAGGCAAGTAGTTATCTTCACATAAAGATGTACAATGCCAACACAAAGTTACCAAGCCCCTATTTCTACTTGGTGGCTAAGAGGACTAGACTGCCTTGTCCCACCCTTTGCCTTGGGAGGAGAGGGAGCGATCATGAGCTCAGAGAAGACAGAAAACTGTTTAATGATGAATGGCTTTGAGAAACTTTCTGACAGTGCTCATCAGGCATACGCAGGAAGTAACTGCACTATTCAAAGAAGAATTATTGCATCAAAACAAACCAATCATTTGTGGAGAAAAGCACATCCCTCACATTTCATTTACAAAGTAACAATATTGACTAGGGTGGGGTTGACTATTGGGGAATGGAAACCCTCCTTTCTGCAAAAGAAATGTCATCACATGACAATGTACAGCAAAGGTGGGTCTAATGTCAAAATGTATTTGAGCTGCATGCACAACTTATACAAATTAGTTTACTTTCAAGCACAGAATAGCGAGAACTGGTGAGATGGCACAGAAATAGAAGCAGTAGCTTGGAAAACCAAGAACATGATTGCAGTACTGAATGAACAGGCAAAGAATTAAATAAGAAAAGCCTGCCTGTCTCAAGTATCAAAACTTATGCCTGTATCTCTGCTCTTCTAAGAGATCTATACCTACTAAAACCCATTTACAATCAACTGCCACAATCTTACAGGCACTTCTACAGTGCCATTTTTTTCCATAAGATACTAATGAGATGATAGCAAAACAAAGAGTGAAGGGAGGGAAGATTGACAAGGTGACACAGATGGCACAATTGATTTTAAAACAAAATGACTGGTATAAACAGTTTTGTTTCTAGTTATAATGCCTGTTTTCATCACAACTGTATTTTACAGAACTATCCTATGACTTATAAAGAACAGGAATCCCTATAAAAAGTGCTTTAAAATCCCTTTAAAGCTTTTAATACCGCACCATCAGAAGCTGATTCCTATCCTCATGAAAAAGGACTACTTTATATATTTTTCCTCTGTATACATTACCACTGAATACTATTGCTTAAGCAAAACCCAATTTCTATTCAATTACTAGCGGAACCCGGCCACACGTTGCTGTGGCAAATTTCTTCCTCATCACAGTCCGCAACCCACACAGATGTCCATGCAGGTCCAATGATCCCCAGCATAGCCTTTTGGGCTGGCCAAATAGAACCCCTCTTTCCCTTTTCAGATTGGATTGGATTGGATTCACAATGTTGTATTATGGTTTGTAGTTTGTTTAGTAGAATTCAGGGATGGTCCAACACAGGCTGGCACTGACAGTTCAGACCTAATTTACCTTGGAGTATGCAATGGCAGAGCCTGGTGGCAGCAGCCGTTATCTAACCACTCCTCAAAAGTCAGGGCAAACCCAACGTTACTTCAGAGATTTCAGATTAGAACTACCTGCCCAGCTCCCTTCTCCATGGATGCTTCTTGTGAAGGGAGCCTTGCAGATCTGGCTGGCCAAATTTCCAAAGGGAGTAGGAGTCCCTGTAGACAGGTATTCTGTTGTGAGTTAGCATCTGTCCAAGTGCTTGGTGGACTGAGGGTGAGAGGGCAATTGTGAGAGTGTTCACTGTGTTGGACTGTATGGGGTGATGATGTGCAAACGGTGTAGAATTGCTTTGCCTAATATTACCTAAAACCTAAATATTACCTAAATATTACCTAAAACCTAATGTGCACATGTGTCTTGTGAAATTGTCACACACATCAAGCCATGTGATCGTGTGAAGAAGTGGTGGGTGACTGTGGCTGCACTGAGATGTGTGGCTGGAGAAAAGAAACAGAGTCTGCCTTCCTGACCTCTGTGTCTCCGTCCCCAAGCTCCGCAGTTCTCAGTAATGTGTGAGGTAAATGGCATGGAGAGCAGGCCATGCAGCGCGTGGTGGGCAGAATGCTCCTGTGGCCTAACTCACAGGGCCTCCTTCCAATTTGAAACTGGGAACATTTCCCTACCGGAAAAGTTAAGCACAAATACAGTAGAATACAGTGTGTGTGGACTGCTGTGGCTAGGTTTTTACTAAATACCATGCTGCAGAAAAACCAATGTACTCTCTGATACATACAGGGGGAAAACCTGTTGCAGCATTCTTCTCTGTAATCACTGTAAGCACAGGCTGAAGAATGAATGTATTCAGATAGTTTTTTTTGGGGGGGGGGCACCCGCATATATGTACAGTGGCTATGTATATGTGAACTGTTTTTATGATTCTGTCGATGAAGCTGCGCTCAAAGCAATTAAAATCTCTCGTGGAAGTTTTTTTTTTATTTGCAATGTAGTCAGTTATCCTGGATTAGAATATATAATTAGCAGTGCAATGATTGTATTACTTATACAATGGCATCAGTGGTCATGATGAGCATGGTCTGAAGAATGCCAGTCCGTAGTACTGTAAGAGGTTTGTATTCCTAAGGCTTGGTAAAACACCAGAGTGGAGTGGATTATGCGTTCTGAGGTAATATTTCATTCAGGGAGAGGGACTGGAGGTGAGGGCAGAGTGTGATTGTTTTCTAGATAATAGGTTGAGAGTGGTTTTGTATTTCATTTCTGTCTGGCCAGTACCTCTAGAGAAACGCTGCGCGCCTGGGTCACCTCAGCTTCTGTGGTCCCTCTGCTCCCTCATTTGACTCCTGGCCCTCTCCCTGAATGAAATATTACCTCAGAACGCATACCTCAGAACAGGCCCAGTGTCCACCAGTTGGCGCTTTTTTGGGGGGAAAGGACAGTGATGGAGCTGTTTTTTGGGGAAAGGATGGTTTACCTGGCATAGGTGAGATATGTGAAGTGGTGAAAACACGCTCGGATGAGAGAGCAACGTTGTCTGAAAATTTCACAGCATTTGGTCCAGTAGTTTCAGAGAGCAACAATAAGAAACAAACAGACCCTTTGCTTTTTATTTATATAGATTAATGGGCTAGGGAGTACAGGAAGAGGAACTGACTCTACTAAACCTGTGAGGAATATAGTATAAGAATTTGCAGAATATATCCTCTGATCGTACAGAAGTAAAATGCAAAATCACATACCAATCATGTATTTTCATTACTACTGCATCCAGTGGTCTGAAGTGTGGTGGGATGCCCACTTACCATGCAATTTCCTTTTCAATGGACAATAACCCTCCAGAGTCACACCATTATTAGAAATAAAATCAAGCGATACAATTAAAACCCAGTTCTTAATTGTTTTCACTTTCTGATTCCCCAAACCTACTGTATATTAAAAAAATCCTTGTAGAATTGAAGTTAGGTCCCACAGGGCCCAGGTCTCGTTTGAGAGAGACTTCCACCAGACCTAGGCCAGAGCTGAAAAGGCTTTGGCTCTGGTTGAGGACAGCTGACTATTTTGGGGGCCAGGGATTACCAGTAAACTGTTACTTGCTGAGTGAAGTTTTGGGGGTTTTATTGGGAGAGGTGCCCCTGCAGATACAAAGATGTCAGACTGTGTAAGCCTTTGAAAATTAATAACAAAACCTTGAATCTGATCTAATATTCTATCTGGAACCAGTACAGTGGATGGAGCACTGGTCGGATATGTGCCCTCCACAGTGTCCCTGTGAGGATCTTTGCAGTCGCATTCTGGACCAGCTGAAGTTTCTGGAGTAGTCTCAAGGGTAGCCCATAAAGCAAGTTACAGTAGTCTAGTCTGGAGGTGACTGCTCCCTGGATCACAGTGGCTAAGTAGGGATGAGACAGGAAACAAAACTATCCCACTTCAGTTTTTTCATCTTTTAAAGACTCCCTGCATCATTTCACATTCTGATTCTAGAACTTAATACTGTCATAAACCTAGCCTGAATTAAGGAATTCGATTGTCTTGGATGACTTTATTTGTTTTGAGCAAAACTCAAGGCATGAATTTTGTTCTGAAGTTCAGAAAGATCGATGTGCCTACCTTCTGAAGTATGCCCTTGCAGTCATGAGCTATAACAAGATTAGCCAGAAGATTAAAGGTCATCTGTTGAATTATGCTGTCCTCAGCTGGTGTTTGGGATGCTAACTTCACAATGCTGTGCATTAATGAATTTCCAGCTGCAATTCTCTGGATTGTCTGATGAGGAGATAATCCACTACTTGCTATGCACAGGAGACTACAGCCTTAAAGAATGAAACATATAATTGCATTTAAATACATCAGACATTTTTTTTTCATCTAGGAAAAAAACATTTTATATGAAAATTATTGATTTTAGTTCTTATTTACAACATAGGTCTTCAAGAAGCTGTGTGCACTTGAGCAGGACATTTCAAAGGTACTTTAAAAATGGCAGGAAATAGTTTTATCAGCTCTTTATTAAAATTATTATAAATTTAAAAAATAAATCCTATCTATTTAAAGCTTTAAATAGCAAAAAGCACAATATCAGGTTCTACTTACCAGAAATGATTGAGATATATGTTTGTGGGTGTATATATAAGAATGATTGTATCTAAAGAGGTTCTTATGGGTATCATTTCTGTGTATGAAATTGGAAGTAATTTTTGGTTTTATTTACTTTTTTAAAGCTACAGTGAAGAATTAACACATGCCATAAAATAAAAAAATAGCAAAACATCAATTTGAAAGATAAAGACAGAAAATGTCATCAAATCACCTTAATATCAACACAACATTTCTTGCATACAAGAATTGTTCAAAGGAGTAGCTTTGTTTTGTTTTTAAGTTATTGTAAAAACAGACAAAGTTTGAAAGAAACATCTTTCAAATTTTGTCAGTTCTCTTACTGTAACTTAAAAACAAAACAAAGCTAGTTCTGATGGGTTTTCTGGGCTGTGTGGCCGTGGTCTGGTGGATCTTGTTCCTAACGTTTTGCCTGGATCTGTGGCTGGCATCTTCAGAGGTGTATCACAGAGAAAAGTCTGTTTCTCACTTTGTCTAGTGAGAAGGGGAAGTTTAGTGTGGTATATTGTCTATGCCCCAGGGTGGGGAACCAATCATTAAGTGTTTGGGTGGAACTTGCTATGCAAAGGTGTGGTTGAATGTATTGTATTGCGGGTGGGGTTTTCAGTCCATTTTTTAAGTACTGGGAGCCAAGCTTTGCTAATTTTCAGAGTCTCTTCTTTCTTATTGTAGTTGTCTTGGTGTTTGTGAATTTCAATGACCTCCCTGTGCAATCTGACATAGTAACCTTCTGAATTGTCCAGAATTTCCGTGTTCTCAAATAAAATGTTATGTCCAGTTTTGTTTAACACATGTTCTGCAACTGCAGATTGTCAGGATGGTTAAGCTAACAGTGTCTTTCGTGCTCCTTAATACAAGTCTGAATGCTGTGTTTTGTGGTTCCTATGTGGACCTTTCCACAGCTGCAGGGTATGTGATAGACTCCTGCAGAAGTGAGGGGGGTCTCTCTTGTCCTTCGCTGAGCGTAGCATCTGCTGTATTTTCCTGGTGGGTTTGAAGATGGCTTGTAGGTAATGCTTTGTCATCAGTTTCCCTATTTGATCTGTGATTCCCTTGATGTATGGTAGAAATATTTTTCCTGTGGTGGGCTGTTTCTCCTCAGTCCTCTGGGTTTCTCTTGGTCTTAAAGCTCTTCTGATTTCTGTTGTGGAGTAGCCATTAGCCTGCAGATTGAGCCACACAGTATACAGAAAACCAACACACACAGCCCGGTATCTACATAAAAACTCCAATCACCATCCACAACAGAAAAGGGGCATAATCAAAACTCTGACAGATCGTGCAAAACAAATTTGTGAACCTCACCTTCTCCCTGATGAACTCAATCATCTAGACAGGGCTCTGAGACCCTACGCAAAAAATCTACCAAGAGCCTGCGCAAAAAATCTGCACAAAAAAGCTTCCATGTCAGCACAAAATAACTGATCCCTCTGTTGAAGTTTGTACATTGAAATGTATAGAAGTTTTACAAAATAATAAAGTTGTCACCTTTCCCCCCTTTTTGGTTGACTGGCATGTTGCCAGGTAAGCCCGATTTTTCTTTTAAGTTTTGCAAAAACACTTGACATAAGCCATAAAGCATTAAGATCAGTCAGTGATAAAGAGTAGGAGATCTTGTTTTGTATAGCCTGCTATCTGAAAAAGCCAGCAAAGTCTGATTTCCTAAAGCTGTCACACACTGTTAGTGGTTAAATTGTTTAACTGCAGCATATAAGAATAAGGAGGCTCAAACTTGCTATTGGTCATTTGTCTGTTCATCCATGGTTCCTTTCATCCTAGCTTAGATGTTTGCTTGCTTCTTGTGGCATGAAAGGATTCCACTCCCCCCTCCCCCAGTGAGCCATTTTTTCAGGGAAAAGCCCATGCATGTATCTAGGACAGGGATCTGCAACCTGCGGCTCTCCAGATGTTCATGGACTACAATTGGCCAAGGTGGCAGGGGCTGATGGGAATTGTAGTCCATGAACATCTGGAGAGCCGCAGGTTGCAGACCCCTGATCTAGGTTCTCCGAGGAAGTTAGTTTCATTTGACACAAATGTAAACGGTTAGCAAATCAGATTCACAGGCATGGGTAGGTCCAAACAGCCACTGTAGGCATTGGCAATGGATTTTTTTGTTCTTTAAATAGAAAGCGGACACCTCGCCCTCTCCCACACCAGGCATCATGCTACTTTTGAAAGTCTCCTCTGTATAAAGAGAGCCATTTGCCAGGAAAGACAGAAGACAAGTACCAATCCGATTCCACTTGCCCATGCATGCTATTGGATCCAAGTCCATATATACTATATATGTTTTATAACTTCAACTGTTGTAAGTTGCAAGGCAACTCAGAATCTATTCACATGAGAAAAAGCCCACACATCTTCCTACTATGCTATTTTTAAAATAAAAACTCATGTAGATGCTTTGATAACTAGTGATGTTGAGGCTCGACATCCTTCACTCTTCCCACAAAGTTTTCATTCTAGATAAACCTTTGCAAATGTTATAAATAGAAATAAAACCATCAACTTCTTAGATACTAATTATAGGTTAACAGTTCTTTGCCTGCGGAATGGAAAAAAGTCAGTGAATTTGTGCACTGAATGACTTCACATGCTAGCCACATGAGAACAAACAGAGTTGCACAGGGGGAGATCACTTCCTTTGTCTATATTCTCAGATGTTTGAAAGTTTCCTTTCACCTTCTTTGCTGGAAAAATGCAGAATGCTTTGAGTGGTATTCAGTTATTCAAGGCTCAATGTTGACAGTTGCTAGCAGACAGAGTTAACATCAGATATTTGGCTCTCCGTTCAGGTACAGCCAAGTGTGCATTCCTAAGAAATCTTATTACTGATACAAACATGTTGACTGGTTTATACCAGATGACTGTACATGCAAAATATCTACATTATATTGACATTACTATTTGGAAATTATGTCTTGAAGGGTTGGGAAAAACTGACCATAGGCAGAACCTGAGGCACTACTATCAGTGAAATTGTGATAGATATTATCATACGGAGTGTTTATATGTGTTACTCTATCTGTTATCGATTCAAACAAAAGAGATTTCAGCAGCAGCAGCAGGGACAGAGAATATAAAACAAATGTAGATATTTTTGCTCATACAATTTTTCTTTTCTCATCATATTTCCACTGACTGGACCATAGGAAGTAATATCAGAAGCCTCTCTGTTACCTGAAGGATGGTTTGCAGTGTAGACACAAAGTAAATGCAGAGTTGTTTGCATCAGTGAATCGTCCATTAAAAACCATGGCCACAGAGAGTGCAAAACAGAGATAAGGTGAGTTCCATTGGATGCTGCCTGCCAGACAGAGACAAGACATAATAAGACTGAAAAATTCAAGTGTCATGAGTAATGTTATAAGTAAAAATTTAAAAACGGATAGCTAAGACCACAAGTAGAACACATATGGTAACTGGGGGAGGGGGAGATGACAATATTTCTCAGTCTTAAATAGCACAGCTTAAACTCTGTATAGGATTTACAAAATGTATCCTAAGCTTCAGAGGCAGGCAGGAAATGAAGTAAATCTAGATTAGTCAACAAACCAAAATAAAGACTCAAACTGACATTCACATCCCGTTGCCAAACACAGCCTATTCAGATGGTTGATTTGAACTGAGTGAAGAGCCCTAGAATGAACAAACTGGATCAACTCCACATGAATTATTTCAAAGTAACTACTAATATGGCTCTTTGAAAATTGTCTCCCCGATTCCTACCAAATGTTGCATGACTCTCCCCAGTTTCTTACTTTGCAGCCTTCATTTTGAAAGAAACAGTTTCTTAGGAGCTGCATGACAAGCTTTAATTCTTTGCCGAGGTGATCATCCTAGCGGAACAAAACGTGATTTAGTGTCAATATCCAAGCAGAATCTAGTTTATATGACATATACAGCAATTCTTGCTCCTAGACTTATTTTACCACAGAGGCACCCCAATTGTGCTTGACCACCTTGCCTTTCAAGATGCTGACATTCTAACTGTCTGTGGAAAAGATTATCGAATTTCAATAAGTCCATCCAACACAGAGAAGTATTTCAGTTCTGTCACACACAAAGGAGCAGAGATACAATATAGGATCCATAAGGGATGCTAGGTTTTCAATCACAGCAAATGCACCAGCTGGCAATAAAAGGCTTTGGTCTCCAAAGAGCCATGAGACATGCAGGGGCACAGGAATCAAATCAGGTAAGGAAAACAAACATAATCTTTGCCAGAGTTTTAAAAATAATAACAAAAAAGTTAATCCTTATTTTTAACACATACATAAACATAAAAGGAATATAACTATATTTAAGTGCTGAATTGTGCCTTTAAAAAGAGTTCTACAATCTGAAATGCTTCCCTGAAAGCATCTGCACATTCATGCAACTGGGTTTCATTATTCTATACGCAGCAGTATGCAATGAACCGAATATGATGTGTCTTGAGTATTGAGCATGCAAACAGAAACACAAAGAATGGTGCATATATGAGCTTTTAGGCAAAATGCTTAAGCATTTTTTTTACATCATAAGGGTTTAGGCTGGCAAATGCAAGCTTCCTTACTGTCCCCTCCCCCTCAGTAGTTGAGCTCAGCTGGGAAAAAAATGCTTTTGAAATGGTCTGGCTCTGCAATTGTGGGGAAGAAACAATGGGTAGGAAAACATATTGCAGCAAAAGTCATCCACGTCTAAGTGTTAGACTTAGCAAATATGAGGGTAAGACCCTGTGTTTAAAATACTCATATCCCCCTTTAGTTCAATATCCAACACACATGAAAGAACCTAAAGGCTCAGAGAAAAACAGCACCTGTCATCAAAGTGAACACCTAGTATGAATGCTTCACAATGAGACTTGCCAAGGAGGCAAAAATATATCCTAAGCACCCATGAAAACTCACAAATTGAGTTTTTAGGAAAGAAAATGGTTGAGCAAGTGACACGAGTTTAGTACTGTCTCAATTGCACAACACAAAAGTAATACATTGACAAAGAACAGATGTAATTGTGGATTGCCTGTACAGAGCATGACCTAAAGAACAGATTGGTTCTACTGGCTCCACAACAGGGAGCTCATATCCATCTAGCAGTATGAGTACAGTCTATTAATGTAAACCTCCATCAGCCTATAATATAAAATCCTCTCAGATGTACAAGGAATAACTTGACCATCTTGTCTTTCAGATATACAAAGAATAATTGAAACTAGAGGGGCATATATGTTATTTGTATGCACATTATCTTTTCTTTAAATTATTATTTTTAATTACTTCAACTACAAAGATGATGGATCCACCACCTCACATGAAAAGAAAACAGAAAAAAACAGATATGAAATACAAAGCATCAACCTCTGTTCCCTGGAAAATAACCAACATCCCATACAGTGACATTTAGTAAAGAAAAGATCAGAATAACAAAGTAAAAGAGAAAAAAAATCTAACTGGTTCCCATTATACATTCAACTCATGCATATTATTTCCAACTAACTCCCTTTTTTCTTTTAAACCAACTTATGACATTATTATTCCCATCTTTTCTTTTTTATAGTTCCATCTTTTTTTAGTTCCATTAATACCATCTTTTTTATACAGAAGCAATGTCTAACCAACCAAAAGATAATACAAATATAATTGTTCACTTTACTAGCATTGTCTATTTCATTCTTAAGAACATAAGAAAGAGCCTGCTGGATCAAACCAGAGTCCATCTAGTCCAGCACTCTGCTGCTCGCTGTGGCCCACCAGATGCCTTTGGGAGCTCACATGCAGGAGGTGAAAGCAATGGTCTTTTGCTGCTGCTGCTCTGGAGCACCTGATCTGTTAAGGCATTTGCAATCTCAGATCAAGGAGGATCATGTTATGATATATAAAACAAAGATATATAAAACAAAGATTCACAAGGTCATATTCTAGGCAGCAAAATGTTTGCCCAGCAACAGGGGCCAGGAGCAGGAAGTCTGGGGGCAACCAGCTATAGTTGACCTTTAATGTGATTGGCCATGCTGGTAGGGGCTGATGGGAATTGTAGTTCCTGAACATCTGGAGAGCCGCAGGTTCCCTACCCCTGCTCTAGTCCAATGGGAGACTGTTGCCGGGAAAAGTACCTAGCTTGAATGTATAAAAAAGTCGTGCATTGCATATATGCAGTATTTCCTTCCCTTTCTTTGAATTTTGCCCTTCCCTTTTGCCTGCCTTTTCCCCAAAATCTTTCTTCTGCCCTTCCCTTGCTTTGAATTTTGCACTTCCCTTTCACCTGCCTTTCCCCCCAAATCTACTGTGGCTGCTCCCCATCAGCCACTACCCCCCCCCAAGTTTTGAAACAATCCCCCCCTTTGCATTAGCGAACTAACATTAGGGCAACCCCCCCCCAAAAAAAACAAAAAAAACAATCCCAGGCTTTGCCTTAGAGCAGAAGATTGCCTTAGAGTTTCACTCACAAATACTAGGCGAAATTGACAAAGAACACACAAACCAGCTTGGCTTGTTTATTTGTTGTTGGGTTTTTTTGGTCCTAATGTTTGTTCACTAATGCAAAGCAAGAAATCCTTTCAAAAATGGGGGGGGGGGTGGAGGAAAGGAGAAAATGGCTGACAGGGAGAGTTTTTTCATCAATAATGTGTGAAACAAATGCAACTAAAGAGACTAGGGGGAAAACAACCCGGGAAGGGGAGGGAATGGAGGTGTGCCAAATGATTTCACTACCAAAGTACAAAAATTTAAGGGGAAGGAATGAAATGGGTGGAAAGTGGGTGGACGAAATATAGGAACATTCCCTTTCATGGGAGAGAGAAGGTGGAGGGAGGGGAGAAAATACCTGAAGGCAGGCATAGTGCATTCTTTCTAGATTGCATTCCTAGCGAAGCTGAGAAAAAGATCATGGTTTGCCTGCATCAGGAAAACTCTGACCTTTTGTTCATCTGGGGCACAGTAGTATTGGGACAGTTATGTAAATGAACATCTAACCCAGATAATGTCCTAATGCTGTTACATAAATGAAAATCTGTCCCAGGGGAAAAATAAGTTTGGTGCGATGAGAAGCCTCGTCTGTAAATGGCCAAGATTTTCAGAGCAGAAGATTCCTTTCATCAGCATTTATCAAAAGATATCTATTTATCCATTTGTCCAGCCTAGCTTGATCTTGTTAGATCTCAGAAGCTAAAAAGGGTCATCCCTGATTAGTACTTGGCTGGGAGACCACCAAAGAAGCCGAGGGTTGTTACACAGATATAGGCAGTGGCAAACAACCTCTAAATATTTCTTATCTGGAGAGCTCTATGGCAGTGGTGGCGAACCTTTGGCATTCCAGATGTTATGGACTACAATTCCCATCAGCCCCTGCCAGCATGACCAATTGTAGTCCATAACATCTGGAGTGCCAAAGGTTCGCCACCACGGCTCTATGGGGTCATCATAAGATGGTTGCAACTTGATGGCAACAGTGGGGGAGGGGGGTACCAGTTATCACAACTCAGTTCAATCAGTTTCCCCAGGCAGAAGGAAAAGAACAAGAGAATCTCAACTGAACAGAAATATAATGGAGAATCACTATAAAAATTACACTGGATAATTTCCAAGAGGTATTAAATGCACCCACCCCTAACCCTCCCCCACAATGCTAATTCCTAAGATTGGAAAATTCAAAGATTAACTAAGATAAAACTGTTCAATAGAGCCTGTATTTTTAAATGTAGCCTTAATCTTCACCTTTTTTTTCTGGAACACTTTTCCAGGCCTCAAGGAATCGAGGTTCAGTTGTGCATGAATATGCTTCATCTGTTCCAAGCAGCTCTCAATGAGGTTGGCTGTAATGAAAAACCTATTCCATTAAAAATACTAGCACAATGCACAATTGACTGCATCAGGTAAATCTATTTCTACTCCATGAGTCACCTTTATAGAGTTCATACAACTAACACACTATTATTTAAATAAAGCAAGATTTGAAATAGCCAAATAATAAAATCAGATCACAAGTTTCTAATCAAACCCACTCAATTTTATTATGCATGTTTTACTGTGAGCCGCCTTGAGTCTTTGGAGCTATGGTGGAATACAAATGCAAGAAATAAATAAATTAATTAAAGATACTACATTATTAAATTCAAACACAATTTTCATTGTTAGTGAAAACAAACAGTGTTAACCCATTATTTGCTCTATTTATATCCCACTTTTCTGGCAATAGTTTCCCAAGCAGTCAGTGAGGAGTTCCAAATTTTCCTTGAAAGCTCACATTGTTACTTAGGCTACGAACAGAACTAGACATTTCACTTAAATCTTAAAATTAGTAACACAAGAAATGTTTTTAAAAATAAAATTTAAAATGTCAAGCAAATTTCTATGAGATATGCTAACAGTGGCTCATGTGTTAATGTTTGAACGTAACATTTGATTTGCAAGATTCTCTACCAGTATTGTAGTTTGAGTATCATAACAGCCCAATCTAGATGGGGCGGTAAATCTGCAGAGGAAACGGCAGAGGGCTGCTTCCTCCATTGCAAAACAGGTAGCTCTATTGATGCTTTTAAAAAACAAGTTAGGAGATCCAAATCACAGACGCCATAGAACAAGTCTTGCTTGGTCCTAGTGTTGGAAAACTAAGCTATTTTCCCCATAACAGGCGTAAAGAAACTCATTGAAAGTACAATATAATAACTCACCTTCCAAAGCACACTTCTGTGCGCTTTTACTGATGGCCAAAAGGGGAAGTAAAACACTTGCAGCAATGTGTTTCAATATATCTTTTGAAGATTTTTCTTCATAGTTCTACAAATAAATATAACATTGGTCACACCACACTGAACAATCAAAACATAAATTGGAGAAATCTCAGAATTAAATGAGTGCAATTTTCACATACACAGTTTGAATCTGGTTTTTATCCCTATTAAGCCATAAGATTTAGGAACAAACTGATATCATAGAGAGATGTCCCATATATTAGAAGCTAAATGCCTATAAAATGTGAAAGGTACATGGGTACCTTTTAAGGTGCATCATGGCAAGCAGGCATTGCTAACATCCCCAAAACTGTTTTTCATTGAACAAGATATTTTTCCAAGTTCAGCACCCCTCTGGGAAAAAGACAACTTAAAGGGAAGCGAAGAAAAAGAAAGTGTGGGCAGCATGATTCTGCTTCCAGGTGATGCTTTAAGCTGTTTTCCTGAACTCTCCCCCACCCCCAATTTATAGAAATTAAGCAGAAACACATCCTTGGTTGCCCTGGTGGATGATCTTCATTAGAAGATGGAGTGGTACTCTGATTGTTCTGGTCCTCTCAGTGGCTTCCATTTATGGTAAGGTGCTAAGAGTGCATGGATGCTTTTTAGCTCTGGGAGCTCTTGGAGGAGACTGAATTTTCTGGGCCCAAGGATTAGGAAAAGAAACTACTTTGGTCACCTTGGGAGACAACCTCTACTGAGAACAAGATGAAGAAGTCTGACCAAGCTAGATGTGCTGGCTCTCTCAGCAGCCTTCATCACCCAGTGACCATGGTATTCAGCTGAGCTGTTGCTCTGATCTGGGACTAAAGATGGTTTGAGACTTAACCAAGAAGACAGTCCCAGACAGTGGTGATAGAGGATTTCTACTTATCCCATGGCCATTGGCTTATGCCCGTGGTGGCAAACCTATGGAACTCCAGATGTTCATGGACTACAATTCCCACCAGCCCCTGCTAGCATTGTCAATTGGCCGTGCTGGCAGGGGCTGATGGGAATTGTAGTCCATGAACATCTGGCGTGCCATAGTTCACCACCATTGGCCTATGCAGTTCCACATGATTAGATATTATCCTCCATGTAATTTAATATCTGCTTAAAAC
This sequence comes from Sphaerodactylus townsendi, assembly GCF_021028975.2. Classification (NCBI taxonomy): domain Eukaryota; kingdom Metazoa; phylum Chordata; class Lepidosauria; order Squamata; family Sphaerodactylidae; genus Sphaerodactylus; species Sphaerodactylus townsendi. The sequence continues at coordinate 35,702,818 of NC_059433.1, read as the reverse complement.
CACTAGAAGGGGTAATTGAGAGCTTTGGGATGTGATGTCACAAAAATGTAGATGATACTCAGCTCTATCTTTCTTTTCCACCTAATTCTGAGGATGCTGTTGACATTCTAAAATGGTTCACGGAGTCCAGTAAAGGCCTGGATGCGTGTGAACTATTACTGTTAAAGATACAGATGGGGGTCTGAAAGCCAACCAGTTGGTGCCTTATGGATGTCAATCCTCTGCTGTTGATGCTCTATCTGCTTCATCTGCGCTCCTACAGGTGGGCTGCAATCAGAACCCAATTGAGGATCCCTTGTTTTTCTGTCTACAAGTGGACAATAATCTGACTACAAGGCCTGCTGGCATTCCTGACCCCTGTCTGCCTGCTGCGGCGCCACAAACTAAAATTTCAGAAACTTGCTCACTTTTGCCCTCTTTGGAGTGTATACCCAGAGACCACTCATCCTCATCTCCATCTGAATTAGAGACCTATCCTGTGATCAGTAATGAAGAACTCGAACTGGATCCTCGTGCTTTCAGAGATGTTTATATCCCCACTCAGACAGAAGGCCTCTCTTGGGCACAGGAACTTATGTCCGTTAATATTGGAATTAACTCTAATTCTTCCAACTGTTCTCCAACAGCTGGTGAGAGCCATGGGTTTACGCATGTTTCAACCTCCTTCCAGAATAGATCACATCTTCAAGCAACTAATAGTGGGACTAATGGATGTGTTTACGAGGACATAAATGGCTCTTTAAACAAACTTATTGAATTAGATTGACTATTTGATCATTGCTTAAAGATCATAACTTGGAATATTGCTGGTTGGCATAATAAGATCCAGGATGTTGAATTTTCCAATCTCCTAACCAGGTTCAATATCATTATGCTCCAAGAAACTTGGTCCCTTCCCCCCCCCCCCACATTTATCAGGGTTTAACACCTATCATCTTTCAGCTTTTAAAAGTCATGCAAAAGGGCGTTTTAAATCTGGCCTTGCTATCCTCACTTCTGTAAATTTTCCTTTTACTATTAAGGAACTTCAACCTTTTGAGAAGTGGGCTCAATCGTTGTTGTTAAGTGGGGAGCATTGTACCTTTTTAATTATAAATCTATATTTTCCCCCTAGTCTTGAGGTCTCAGAGAACGACCAACTCTGGTCGGGTTTATATAATTATGTTAATGATATTCTTCAAAATTACAATCCTGACAGGTTGTTGTTGGCGGGGGATTTTAATGCCAGAATTGGTAAAGATGAGTCAAAACTTATTTCTCAGACTGGCCTAGAAGCTGAGGCTCTACCATGGCATTTTTCTGCCCCTAGACTCTCAACAGATACCATCTGCAACCATGCTGGCGCCAATATGATAAAATTCTGTCTTCATTATGATTTAATTATTTTAAATGGGCTGGTTCAGCTTACTGATATGGCTGATTTTACTTATCACTCTCCGCATGGTAACAGTGTTATCGATTACCTTTTAGTCTCACAATCTTGTTTTAATGTTATCCACCGTGCCATGATTTCCCCCCAAGTTTGGAGCGATCATATGCCACTTGTATTGCAACTATTTTCCTGTGCATCAACAAATAGGAATGACATTAGTCCAGTATCCCCTCCGCACAAAATTAACTGGAATAAGGAAACTAAATTTAAAGCAGATTCACTGTACACAGTCCTTTGCTTCTGTCCTTTGGGCATGCTCTATTATCATCTCCTTCACCTGCACTGAGATGTATTGTAAGGTTTGAAGTTCACGACCAGGAAAGTGGATTGATGCTCTATGGCGCCGGTTCCATGGGTCCTTTCACGAAGGGCATCTACTGTCACATATTTTTCTGAAGAGGGTAGGCTTATAAAAAAGTAAATCACGAATAATATTCTGCAGGACTAACAGCAAGGTTTAAATAATCTTCCTGCTGAGTATTTTCTGCTGAAGGAGCATTTATCGTGTGTCCTTAGCGAAGGGCTATATAAAGTAAAACCAATGAGAAATGGAGGCATCTCATACAGGCAGCCTAAGCTCAAAGTGATACTAGAGGCTTTTGGCGCCTTGTTGCCCTAGGGGAATGGGTTCCTCTACTACTACTATCATCTCTACTATTGACCCCACAATATGGCATAGCTATTTTTGTAATCTTTTCAATAGTAGAACTCTGATACTCTTAGGAGTTGTTCCCCTTTGTCTAATGATATTTCTAGGTGGCCTCCGGTTAACAGAGGAGGAAATCCACAACACTAATTGGTAATCTTAAAACTAATAAAGCTCCGGGTCCAGATGGGGTCCCGGCAGAAATTCTACAAATCTTTTCCCGATTGGGTGGTCCCCTCTATTTAGCTGCCTTATTCACTACTGTGAATGACTCTGGCTCAGTGCCCTGAATGTGGACTAACGCATGACCATCATTCCATTGTTTAAAAGGGGTGGTCGTAAATCTCCCCTCAAACTACAGACCAATCAGCCTGCTGTCTGTTTCAGGTAAGAGGTGTATGCCAAATATTTACTTAACCATCTTTTGAGATTGGATTTCAACTAATAGACCAATCCGGAATGGGAGCAGATTGGCTTTTCTGAGAAAGGAAAAGACCACCCTGGACCACTGTATGGCGTTGGAAGCACTTGTATCCAAATACACTCTGTGTAGAGGAAAATCCAATCTTTTTGCAGCCTTTATTATTATTGACTTTAAAGGGGCTTTTGACTCTATTGACAGATCGCTGCTATATGGCTTAAACTGCAGAAGCTTCGCTATTGATCCTAGGCTTCTCCTATTAATTAGATCTCTTTACAGGAATCCCACCACATACCAGATAAGGTGTACACCATCAGGTTCCTTAACACCGATACCAATGAGGTTTCTCCAGGGGTAAAACAAGGAAAGTTATTAATATTAGCACCCATGCTATTTAATCTTTTTTTACACGTAGTCTTGCCCCCACATTTGAATGGTTTCAACTTTCATTGCCCCTATCTGAACGGTGTGCCTCTGTCTATTCTCCTTTGTGCCGCTGATGCAGTTTCATCATCAAGAACAAGATCTGCTCTCAGAAACATTGCTGACTAAGTGTAGGTGAATACTGTTCAAACAACAGGTTGGTCATTAGCAATCAAGTCTAAAATTGTGGTCTTTTCCAATGTTTTTTTTTGGAGACCTTCCAAGATGGTCTCTCTCCAAGGTGCTGACATCGAGCAAGTTAAATTATTCAAATACCTTGGGATAATATTCCATCATAAGTCAACCTGGACCACACACAGAGATAACACCCTTAAAGCCTGCAAAAATTTATCCGCTGCAGTACTGAAGTTTTTTAACATCAATGGTGGTAGATTCATACCAGCGAAGCGTTGAAGGTGTTTAACGCATGGGTGGCCCAGCACCTTTTGTATGGTATCCCCATGTCTGGATCCAAGCATGGCACCAGAAATTGGAAAGCATCCAATCCAATTTCCTTTATAAGATCTTTTAACATTTGTATTCCCCTATGGTGTTCTTTGTTTTGGAATCAGGGCAACATTTATTAGAAACAAGGGCATGGAGTTTAGCAACTTTTAAGTTTTGGCTGCGTCTTTGTTTTTGCACTGACCCTAACAGTTTGTCCCAGTTAGAAATGAGAGGAAACCAGCTTTCGAAATGGTGGCTACATATTGAAAAAAAGATCTTTTCCTTGGTGGAGGCTTCTCTTGGGAGGCCCTACAAATGCTCACCGCTCCGGAGATTTACCATCGGCTTAGGGTCCCACCAGATTATTTGATCAAGAGTACCAACTCTCCTGGGCAAGAAGCACAGAAGCTCTTGCTCTCCAGTAGACTTTGGAGTTATCCCTCCAAAGAGAAGAGCTAAGCCCTGCTATATATCACTGCAACCAACTTGGTAATTCCTGATAGCAGATGGGTTCGCTGACCAGAGCAAGGTCTTAACTCTTTTCCGTCCAGCACATCTTCAAGATTCGGTCTCTGGTATTCCACAAGATGAAAATCGCATGTCAATTCTGTCCTGATACAAGCTGTAACACTTTCTCATATTCTGCTCCATTGTTCAAAGTGCAACAACATCAGAGACCAATTTGAGAACTGTGTTGCAACAGGATTTATGCTCCTCTCTGATAAAACAAAAGTATTTTAAGCTTCTAGGCTGACTCTAGTGTAGGAAATATCACAAGAGCTGTTATATGTTTTACTCCCTTCGGTGTACTGCAAGTTGAGCAATAATGATCTTTTTATTGTATTTGAAATTCTTGGCACTGGTTTTATGCCTAATAAAGGTTTTTGGATTTGGATTTGGATTTGGCGTGTGAACTATATTAGCAAGTCCTTTGTCTTTGTAGAGTGGGTTACCCAGGGTTGGAGATGGGAATACTTTCCAAAGCAAAGGCATGGTTTTTCTCTTTTCTCTTTAGGAAGAGTGTGAGGCAGGTATCTTGCAAGGCAGATATGGGTGAGGGCAAGTCCAGACAAGATTCTACTGTTCTTATGTGTACAATAGCCAATGCAGAGAATGAGCTCCCCATACTGGCAACGCGCTGCTAGGTACCTCAAGCGTTGACAAGATGGATAGAGACACAGCCCTCCCATCCACCATGGGTCAATTTGATAACACAACCTTCTTTTACCTAGTATAATTAATGTAATTATTAAGTAGGTGTATGTTGAACTTAAACTGAAATGAAGAATCATGCTACTGCCTCATATTAAGGGACAGAAATCTGAAGAGGAATAGGCTTGAGGAACTAGCTAACTGATCGATGTACCATCTGAAATGAATCTCACATATCTTTTGACGGTATTTGGGCCTGGTATATTTTTCAACCTCATAGCGGTGCAATGAAAGTAATACTTTCACCGGTCATCTACAGAAGAACTCAAGGCAAGAAAACAAGACTCAAAAGAGATTAGCAGAAGCACAATATATCTGGACACAGACAGAAAACCCACAGGACTGTGGGCAATTGATCCTGGTAAAAAGAGATTAGAACACCAAGGCGTGAAGTGTTTCGGTATTTATTGCTAGTCCAAGGCTATTTTATTTTAAGGAAGACAAGTAGTAAGGAAAAAAGAGGAGAGATTACAGGAGAAGCTTTCAATTTAAAAGTGGGAGGGGGGTCAACCCTCTTTGAAAACCAGAGAAACACTTAAGTCTTTCTCTCTTCCCCCTAACCTGCTTTTAAAACAGCACAAGTTATTTTGAAAAGTTGATTGAGTCATTAAATGTCATTGGTCTCAGAATTCATACATCTTGACAGTGGCCAAATGCATAAGAAAGGACTATAGCAGAGAATTAGACTTTGAACTTACCATGGAGATGTCCTCACTTCAGTGGGGTAAATCACCCAAACTGGTTAGGTCATGCCCCCAGTAGTTCAGTTAGAGCTATGCAAATTTGTGTAGTCAATAGGTGTCTGGCTTCTTCAATTACTTAAAAGCCCTAACCACAATGCTATGTGTCCACTTTCCTGAGAACCATTCCTTTGCAAATTATCTACTCTTCCAGTTCTGGTTTTGCATGGGTGTGTGTATGTGGGGGGCGGGGGTGAGCCACACAAAGATTGGATGTGTATGACTGAAGAGAAGACATCGGTTATATAACTAAGCTCATAATCAGATGGGAGAAACAGACCAATGCAAGAAAACACTGACATATGGTTCTACCTTTTGGTGTCACAACACCACCTGATGGAGCACCCATCTGACAAACCCTGCTTCTGCAGACTTCTGCTGATCCAGTCTGCAGTATCATATGAAGGTGGAAAATGAGGGCCATGTAGCCGCCTTGCAAATCTCCTCCAGTGGGGCTATGGTGAAAATGCCGTTGCTCTGGTGCAACAGAGATTCTTTCTGGTACACTCAGACCTTGAACTTCGTATGCAAGTCAGATGCATCATTTCACCTAGCATGTGACTGAAGTCTTGGACAACTTTCCCCCCAATTTGTTCAGACCATACAGTACAGACAGAGCATCTGGAAAGGCTTTGTTTTCTTCTTGTACATATTTTGTATATACTCTGTGCACATCCAGTGTGTGGCACTCCTTTTCCCTGGGAGTGGATTAGGGCAGAAAGAGGGCAACACCACCTGCTGGCTTAGGTGGAGAATGGATTAGATCTTTGGAACAAGGGATGGATCTGTCTGAAGCACCATTGCTCTTCTGTAATGAGAAAAATCCTAATTCTGAGACCCTGGTAGCTGATGTTATTGCCACAAGGAAGGACACCTTCCAGGAGAGATGTCTGAGCTCTGCCAACTGTAGAGGCTTGAAAGCAGGTTGCATTAGAGCTCTCTGGACCTTGTCCAGGCTCTAAGCTGGGACATGATGGAAACTGGAAGGGATAGTTGAACCATGCCTTTGAGGAATCATCTAATCCCGTGATGACTGGATAGTGTGCCAAGGCCTCTGCCTCCACTACCACCACAAAGGCCTCTACTCCAGTACCACCACAAAGGACTAGGAGTCCCTGCTTACATCCCACAAAAAATAATAAGACCATATTTCTTGGGGTGGGAGATAAGTGATCTACAGGGTTTTTGTGACCCATCTCCTGAATGCCACCTTCATGCGCAGTTGTAGAGTCTCCCCGTAGATTCTCACAACTTCCCCAAAGAACCCTAAGTTCTGTAGATCTTCCCTTTCAATGTCCAGTCTGTTAACTGGAGCCAAGCTGGGTCTGGATGGAAGACTGGGTTCTGGTAAAGAAGATCCTTGAATTCTCGTAGCCTCTACAGAGGAGCCCATGACAGAGTCACCAGATCGGAGAATAAGGTCCTCCTTGGCCAGTGTGAAGCAATTAGGATTACTAATGCCCTCTTGTCCCTAATTTTTCTTAGGACCCTGCTGATCAATGGAACTGAGAAGAACCTGGTTACCTGTCTGTTCTTGCATGTCGCAACCAGGTCGGTGACTAGTTTCCTGATTTATTTGACCAGGTCATGGAAGACCACCATTCTTCTGGTTCTGGAGTCAATTGATTCAGCCAGTCCACTTGGATATTCTCTACTCTATGGAAATTACTAGCCTGCAATGCAGATCTGCTCCTCTCCGTCCAGAGTATTATGAGGCACATTTCCCTGCTAACAGAGATCACGTGCATGCCCCCCTGGTAGTTTATGTCCACCTTAGCTGTGATGTTGTCAGTGTGCATCAAAACACGATGGCCTCAAATGAGATCTTGAAAGGCAAGCAGAGCTAGGTGAATCACCCTTATCTCAAGAAGGCTGATGCTGTGGGCAGCTTCATTATCTGACCACTGGCCTTAAAGCTACCATGTCCAGCAATAATCTCCAGTTGCTTGAGCTTGTCATTACAATGATTTGTTGTATCTGCAGGAACAGCTTTCCCACCTTTAGGAGACCCAGGTAAGTCCAAAATCTCAACTCTCTTTTCACCCAGAGGTTTACACAATCCACCTGTGCTTTCTGCTGCAGACGTATCTCTGAAACAGGAGTAGCAACCATTGAAGGGATCTGAAGAGCCAGTGTGGTGTAGTGGTTAAGAGCAACTGGATTCTAATCTGGAGAACTGGGTTTGATTCCCCACTCCTCCACCTGAGTGGCAGAGGCTTATCTGGTGAATCAGATGTGTTTCCGCACTCCTACATTCCTGCTGGGTGACCTTGGGCTAGTCACAATTCTTTGGAACTCTCAGCCCCACCTACCACACCAGATGTATGTTGTGGGGTGACAAGGGGAAAGGAGTTTGTAAGCCACCTTAAAGGAGAGAAAGGTAGGGTATAAATCCAAGCTCTTTTTCTTCTTCTGAAGTGGAATTTTACCCATGGAACCAGGTTTACTGAAGAGATCTTGGGGCCCAGAATCACCAACAGCTCCTCCTGGTACTTTAGGCAAAGAGTAATTTGAATCTTTGATTCTTTGCTGCTTCTCCACAGGTAAGTATGCTCTCCCCGAAGTCAAGTCCAACCTGGCCCTCAGGTCGATGATGTCCCTGACTGGTGTCAACTGGCTCTTCTCCCTGGCTCTCGAGAACCCGGATGGTTGTCAGTGTGTCTTTGGATAGATCCTGCCTTGATGATGCTCTGCTTGATGATGCTTGTTGTCCAGATAGGGGTACACATGTATCCCACTTATTCTTAGATGCACCACCATGAGAGTCACATGGGCCTTGGTAAACACCCTCCATGTTGATGACAGGCTGAAAGGGAGGGTTTTGTATTGAAAATGTCCATGGTCTAGGCAGAAATGGAGAAAGCAGTGCAAATCCCAATCTATAGGGATATGTAAATATGCTCACATGAGATCCAGAGACATAAGAAAATCCCTAGCTTGAAGAATCATATGGACTTTTCTTTTTTGAACCCACAAGTTGAGTCTCTGTTATCTTGTAGGCCATGAAGACCCAAGAATCTGAGATGGGTTTGCCTCTATATCTGCAAAAAGTCTAGCAGGTGACCCCTTATTCTGTAGTCACATAGATGAGGTCTTTGCGAGTGAGGATTATCTTGTCAATGATGCTCTGGCTCCTGATGGTAAGTACAAATTTGCATGGCCCTGCCTGAACTACTGATGGCATGAGCTAACCAGCTTGGATAACTAAAGTCTCACTGATGGAAAAAGGTATCCTATGTAGACCCCTTCCTCCTTGTACATTTCAGGGTTCAAGAGTATTCTAGGCAGTGTATAAACATGGGAGTTTTGCATTTCTGAACTTAGCTAGAAAATTAAGAAAGACCTTGTATTTATCTCTGGAAGAAAGGCAACATGTTCATTGTGGAGGACACGACACAGTTCCTGTCTGCAGTATTCTATCCTTCTGAACAGCCCTTCCCCAATACCACTGTCACTAAGTTTTTCTCTCCTTCCCTAGGACTATTTTTTCTCCCCCGTAACACTGTTTGTCTTCATATGAGAGCATCCTTCTATAGAAAGAGATGGAACAAAGAGAATCATCATTATCACATTTGTCTTTTGAATTAGGTTGCTATCTTATGCACACTTAGAAAGGAAGAAGCTCCACTGAAAACAACAGACTGCTTCAGAGTACACATGCCTGGGACTGGGCTGCAATTCTTTCTCATTTGGCTCAGTTCGGCAAACCCAATCACTGAAAAGGTGGCCACCTTTGTCATTTATCAAATGGTTATGTCTTTATTAAAATAAAAAAAAATAGGTAAGTTCTGCTAAGCTTGAAGTAAAATTTAGCATAATTAGTCAAACAAAGGAAAGATAAACTACAATCAAAAGTCTAAGAAGTTTCTACCTGAATTATTGATTCACAAAGTTGGGCTACAGATGCTTGACTCTCTTCATCTTCATCTAGAAGGAAAACCATGTTTGGATGGTAGCAAGCACTCTCTTTGTTGTGAAGCACTCTTTTCCCTTCCTCAGAAAAGAGAATGGCCAAGAATTGCAAACAAACCACATGCAAGCCAGGGTGACTGACAGAAAGATGCACGCATTCACATACTGTATCTAAAAGGATCAAAAACAATGATTTTATTCTTTAGTACTTGCACAGAAAAATGTGTGGCTATATATGCAAGAATATTATGGCTGCATATAAAATTATGGACTATAATATATTGAGTTGAAATAGGTTTTTGAAATGTTCTCTTCAGCCAGATTTAATTTGTATTTTGGACACCTGACTAGCATTTGTTAGTTTTCCAGTCAATTAGAGGACTACAGCAGAAGCTGTTGATTATGGCTTGTGTCTTGAACAAATTCAGCATTTGCCAAAAGCTGCATCGTTTTGGAGGAAATCATAGGAATATGAAGGCCGATTACCCTAGAATAGATTCAGATATAACAGAAAAAAGAAGTAACACTATTAAACACAACAGCGTGATGTTACACACATCGTGCAGGACGTGTGGAGGGTAACTGCCAGTCACTATACTAAAAGATTAGTTATTTAACAGTTGATTAACATACTTTGGACAATGACTTGCAAACATCTTTTTAGCCCTTGAGCAGTTTTCAGTTAAGTCGCACACACAATGGGCTTAAGAAATTCTTATCATACAAAGTCTCTGGAGCAATCAATCACATAATACTGTCTAATAGATCTTTCCCCTTCGTCTCCAAGTAAGCAAAATTCACCAACAGTGCCTATGACAAGGTGACTAAAAACAAATTTAAATTCATAGTTTCGCAATTTTTTGTAAGAAATCTGAAGCCGTCTTTCAGTCTTCTGACTTATTTATTTTATTTTATTTATTTTTTAATCTTATATACCGCCCAACCCCCGAAGGGCTCTGGGCAGTGAACAAAAATTATAATTACATATAGGTTTTAAATAAGTTAAGTTAAAATGCAACAAAAATAACAACCATGCCCGCAACAATTCCTATTAAATACTCCCAGAAGGGGAGAAAAAGAGTGGAGCCCATAGGTGGTAATGGCCCGAAAAACAGAAAACTTTTTAACAGAAAACTTGTTTTTCTCGTGTTCTTAAATGTGGGTCACGCACCTGATGTCACAAAATATGGCCTAGTAAGCACAGGAACCTTGTATATGGCTCACCTTCACATTGTCAAATGTGCTGCCTCACAGGCTGAGCAGGTGCAAACAATGATGGGACTCCTGCACCTTTGATTAGAAGCAGTAGTTGTATAGAATTGTCAACAGGGCCGGCTTTTTTCCCATATAAATTCCAGTAATCTATGTGACAACTAAAAGGGTACAGGAGCCCTATCTTCATTTGTACATGGTCATCCAGTGAAAAGGAAAACCGCAGACAGTAACAGTCCACTAAAAATGCTGACAGTAATGGTCTTGTTAAAATACCTTCAAACACAAAATCTTTTTTGTAACAAATATGAAAAAACACTGCTGAACCATGACAAAAGATGTCAAAGCAAACAAAAGAAAGGTACAAATCTGTCAGGCATCACTTTGTCAATTGTGTAGATGCTACATCCCTTTGAGCATTTAATATTAAGTGATTAGAAATCGTCCTTGCTCTTCTAGACCTTGTAGCTACTAAGGCATGGAAAGGGGGGAGGTGTTACCAATTATAGCTGTCCAATGCTTTGCAAGTGCTGCAGTCACTGATGGGAGAGAAGTAGATCCACATTTTCTTAACAACGTAGCCAGGAGGCTGAATAAGTCTTCCCAGGCTTGGTGAACTGCAGCAGATAATTCAGGTTCTGCCAATGAAGCACACAAACAAGGAAGTGCATAGATCTCAATTCGGAAGTCATCTTCATAACTTACAATTAAGTGAAATCAAATTACTTGCAACTGAATAAGAATGTGTCCATACAGCAAAGCGTTTCTAGTTTCATAACTTATAAGCCTGCTTTAAGACAAAGACAAACGACTAATATTATAAATGAGCATTTCAAATTCAAGTAAATATCAGAATGGAAGAACGTACATTAACTCCCTTTTACCCCAATCTTTTTTTGCAGAAGTGATAGTCGTAAAACAAACAAGCAGGAATGTTATCAGGAGAAAGAAAAGTCAAAGTGCAAAGAAATTAAATGTGTTGGCACTACACCAAAAATGCACGATTTAAAAAACACATTGGAGAAATGACAGGAACAGGCAAATTGGAAGAACAGCAGGAGCCCAGTAAGGGAAAGGCTCAGTAGTTTAACATCTTCTTTGCAGGCAGAAGTTTCCAGATTTAATTCCTAGTTACTCCAGTTAAAAGCATAAGCTAGTAAGTGATAGGAAAGACCTCTGAGACATTAGAGCCACTCTAATTTGAGAGTAGGTAATATTAATGTTGCTAGATCAGTAATATGGCAACTTAATAAGTTTAAGGCAAGGCTGGACATGGCCACCCTTCCCAAAGAAACTCCCCCAGAAATACTTTACAGTAAACAGTGTTAACTTCTCATAGCCCAGAGCAGGGGTCTTCAAACTATGGCCCTCCAGATGTTCATAGACTACAATTCCCATCAGCCCTACCACTTGGCCATGCTGGCAGGGGCTGATGGGAATTGTAGTCCATGAACATCTGGAGGGCCATAGTTTGAAGACCCCTGGCCCAGAGGATTCTTATCAAGAGCAGAACAAATTGTAACCGCACCCCACCCCCCACTGGTCCTTGAGTGAAGTTTCTTTCCATATTCTCTTCAGGTTACTTACCAAAACTTCCCCGGTTTCTCTGGGACAGGGGATTGCAGGTGATGTTGGGGGAGGAGAGTTCTAGGTGGCATCCCAAGAACTGTGGGATGCCACAGGGGGCAATCCTCTCCCCAATGTTTTTTTAACATCTATATGCACCCCCTGCCGAATTGGTCCGAAGTTTGGGCTGCAGTGTCATCAATATGCACTCGGCCCCTGAGGCTCTCCAGCAGTGTTTTGAGGCCGTTGCTGGTTGGTTGAGAAACTGAATCCAGCAAAGATGGAGGTCACAGGGAGATGCCAGCCGACTTTGACCTGCCTGTGTTGGCTGATGCGGCACTGTGCTTGGCCTCATCAGTTAGCAGTCTGGGAGTGATCCTGGACTCCAGGCTTTCCTTGGAGGCCCAGGTCACTACAACAGCCCGGACTGCTTTTGATCACCTTCGCCAGGCCTCATATCTCTCCTAATTAGACCTGGCCACAGTAATCCATGCAACGGTCACCTCCATACTGGACTACTGTAACTCTACGTTGGCCTGCCCTTGAATTTGATCCGGAAATTGAAGCTTGTCCAATATGCAGCCACTAGGCTCCTGGTAGGAGCTTCTAGCAGGGACCATGTTACACCTGTCCTTTACCATCCTCATTGGGGTCATCTCCAAGGTATTGATTATGACCTTTAAGGCTATGAGCAGTCTTGGATCCACATACCTTAGGGACCGCCTTTCCCCATATTGCCCAGTCAGGTCTCTCCATTTATCAGAGGAGAACCTCCTGGTGATCCCTGGCACGAAGGATGTTTGGCTGGCCTCCACAAGGGCCAGGACCTTCTCTGCCCTTGCCCCAACCTGGTGGAATAACCTGGAGATCAGGGCCCTACGGCATTTGAATAATGCCTATTCTGCCAGGCATTTTTAGGATGCCAGCCAGGTTGATATTTATCATTACTGGCCTCCGGTGGGGTGATGATTTTGGTCGCCATCTCTCATTTCATTTGTTTGGTTGTAATTTTGTTGTATTTTAGATTAATTAATGTATTGCTGTTTTAAATTATACGTTATTTTATAATGTTGTACGCTGCCCTGAGCCCTATTGAGAATGGACAGGGTAAAAATAAAATAAATAAATAAAAGCAGTAGGGGGAGTCACCAGTAACATGCGGAAGCAACTGGACAAGCTCTTTATTTTACATTTTGAAAAGCTGGAAATCACACAAATATCTGGGTCCCAAGGCCTGTAGAAACACCAGTCCATGCACAGTATCCTCTGTCTGATTTCATTAAATAGCTTTAAATGGGCAGAGGCATCAAGAGAGCTCCTACTTATAGCACTAGGGTCTCAATTTTGTAGACGCCATCAAATATCACATTGCTAGGACTTGGAGGCTTTGGGGGAGCTTAATCAACACTGACAGAATAAGTGAAGATCTGCAAACAAGACTGTAGATCTAAATGATCTGGATGGGCAGAAGAAAAACTGTGGAATGATTCAACTGACGGATTTCATGCCCCAAGGCTTGAAGCAATCTGTCTTCCTCCTTCACCATAACAAAGTTACCTAAGCCATCCTTTGAGCGAATGGAGAGGACCATGAAGGTATTTGTTAAGAGAGATGCCAGTAAGTCATCCTGCATCACAAGGCGAGTGTCTGTCAACAAGCATGACTGCAACAGTTGGGACAATGATGAGACAAACTGCAGTAGAAATAAAACCTGTTGAAAGGACAAAATAAGTTGGTGGAGACATTTGCAGCACCTTTCTGTAATAAAACTACTTTAGTCACCCTTTTCAGAAATTCAGCTAGCAGGGATGTCAAACTTAAGAGGCATTTTTTAAAACATTAACCTATAATCAACATATGCAAACATTTTCACTGGTGAAAATTTGAAATCTACAGCAACAAATCACTGTTGGACATTTTCAGGCTGCAATCTTTTATATAAGTATTAGGAACTCTGTTCCACAGAATGCCATAGAAAAGTGCTGAATTTTCATTAAGTTTGATTTCAGACTTTGAAGGGGTCTATGATTTTTTTTTTTTTGGCATGCCCATTAGCATCCTTAACGTATAAGAGCTTTTTCCTTTGCTTGATTCCAACCTATCAGGGAACACAGAGTGAACCCGACATTATCATGTTGTTAAGTACCTTCAGATCTGCTGTGACAGTAGGGAGACTCTTCATTAGCCTAGCACACAACTTCCTAAAACAATTTTCGTGTCCTTTTTAATGGTTTTAGTTTTGTAGAGTCTCTGTATGTTTTACTAGAAAAGAGCAAGAGTCATAAAAGTTTCTTAAAGACTAACAAAATTTCTAGCAGGGCAAGAGCTTTTGTGAGTCCCTTCTTCAGTATATTTTATGATGATACCTATAGACTTACTAAGTGTATGGATCTGAATTTCTCAGTAGATTTGCATTTATGCAAATTTTAATTGACACATAATATATTCTAATATGTCACAGTAAAAACTTTTTTTAAAAAAAAAAGTGTCTATCCTTCTTAACATAGCAGATAGAAATTGATAGGATACATTATTAACCCAGCTCGAATTCTCTTTCACTTCATTCACAAAACAATTTACATTGGAACATCAGATCAAAGTACTTCTAATACCACTGCTTTAAATTCAGTTGTACTGCACAACTAAATTATATACTAGCCGCCTAAGGCTCTGAAATCTGGAGAGTAAAATTATCCTCCAAATTATTGATGGTAAAATGGGAAAGCCAGCCACCCTCAATACTAGTTAAGATCTTCTCAGAGGATAAGAGCAACAGTACTACCTTGGCTGTAGCTAAGTTTCTTTCAGAGCATTAAGGATGAAATATCTTACGTCCAGCTTGAATAAATGATGCTGAATAAAAAGTATAAAATTTGACATTGTTCCGTATGTTTTTATTTTTTCAGTATTGTTTGTTTAATGTTGTTTTTATATGTAATTGGGCCAGTAGACCACAATAAATTAATTGTAATATTGTAATTTTAAAAGCAAAATGTGATGGACAACTAACTATAGATGGCTTATATTGGTCTAAGAATCCTGATTGACAGGGGGTTCAAAAAAAATTCTACTGCTGACCTGGGAGAGTGGTAGTAGACAGTGGCAAGTAGGAAGAAAGGTCGGGGGAATTGGACTTACTTCCTAGTAGTTATGTTTAGGATTGCAGCCATAGCTCTTTATTATTAAATTGCAAGTTCTTGTTTTTTAAGATACAGCTTTTTCTGTCTTCTTAAAAATTGTGTTTATGTTACAACTGGCAATAAGAACCTTATTTAAAATTGCCATTCATAAAATAACACTTCACTAAATGATAACCCTGCATTAAAAAGGTAGCATCACAAAAACAAGTATACTCGAATCACTAACCTGAACTTTGGTATATTCCGTATGAGATGACCGAGGGAGAGGCGATTTCATTTCCAAAATACATCTCTCTATCATGCTTGAACTTATGAGACTAATACAACCCACCCCCGCAAAAAAAACTCAGTTAGATCAGCAGGCATTTGCTTGCATGCAAACATCATAATGGAATCCTAGGCTAGCTGAATGTTAAGACAGAAGACCTACATACAGAACATATAGTTATTCCAAAAACTCAGCATTTCAATCCAAAAACTTTGTCTTAAGTCATGAATTGCTGAAGGACAGGTGCAATCTTCTCTCTTTCACCACTGAATAAATATGATGCATGAGATTGGTCCTCTGTGTCACTGTAAATGTCTAACTGTGTGGCAGAATGCTTTCATGTACAATTTATTTCCCTGACCCAAAAAGGGGGGATGGCACCACAAATATAGTCCCTTAACTCATACACATGCAGATGGGGCACATCGCTCCTTCACCATTTCAACAAGGGTGAAACATCCAAAATAATTGTTAATAGGAAGGGAATTCTGACCAGGAAAACAGTGCAGGCAGAAATCGTTCCATACCTCTTTCTACTCTCTCCAGATGTTTGAATATTATTCAGTTAAAGGCAAGTACAAAATGTGGCTTAGAGTGGTGGCATCTTGTGCTCTTGGTTGGTAATAAAACCAAAAGCTGTTATAATAGATACAGAAGGAAGACCAAGATAAGAAAGAGTTTGGATTTATACTCCACTTTTCTCAACTGTAAGGAGTCCCTGGGAGCTTTCAATCACTTTTCTCAAAGTGACTTACAAACTCCTTCTGTTCTCCTCCGCACAACAGGCACCTTGTGAGGTAGGTGGGGCTGAGAGAGTTATAAGAGAACTGTGACTAGCCCAAAATCACCCAGCAGGTGTCATGTGTAGGAGTGGGGAAACAAACTTGGTTCATCTGATTAGAGTCCATGGCTCTTAAACCTACACCATGCTGGCTAAACACTGCACCCACTTGTGGTTCAATACTCGGTTGGACAGGGGAAGTTCCAAGATCACATTCTGCCCACTATGCCACAGCAGTTCTACTAGCATGCATGGCTACTGTATTAATGTGCAGAGTCTTCTAATCTGGTATGACATTTCCCTACTCTCCCTTTTTTATTTCGAAAACATGGTGTATTAAAAAAGCTTTTTTCACTACACACCCACCCACCCACCCACCACATTTTAAGGGAGATGTTTCTGTGTTGCCATCAGCCTGACCTATCCTAAGCATTTATGTGTCGTGGGACTGTTCCACAAATGTCTGTCCTTTCCATGCACAAGCACTGGATTTAAAAAAAACAGACACATAAGGACATAGAACAGACCAGTGGTCCATCTAATCCAGCATCCTGGCTCATACAGTGGCCAGCCAGTTCCTCTGGAGGTCCAACAACAGAGTATAGAAGCCGAGGTCTTCCCTTGATGTTGCCTCTTAGCACTGTGCGTCAGAGGTTGATTGCCTCTGAGCAAGGAGGTTCTTTTAGTTACCATGGCTGATACACTGAAAGACCTATCTTCCATGAATCTTTCTAATCTGTATAATGTCCTCTTAGTTTACATCTCTACTTGATAGGCCCATCTAAGTAACTGGTTACTTGTCACTTGTGAGAAACCCTAAACAAAATCAAACAAAGCAATTTTTACTGTTTAGAAGTTCCAAACCTGTTCTACTTTCTTGCAAAAACACACAGTGGGTCTGCTAGCCTGATTTAAAAGATGTAACATTTTGAATTCTCATAACACTCAACAGCCGATCAATATCTGTAACAAAGCTTTGGGCAGTATTTGTCCTTTTCGGTCTGTTGTCTGCTTATAACCTCAGTAGTTATTGATCTCTTACCTACTGAGAGCAGTTAGTGTATGAGCCTGCTGAAGAGCAATCCCAGTGTCTTTTGGAGTGACAATCAGCAGGTTATTCAGTAAGCCACAAACAGCTGAAAGAAGAGGGGGTGTGACCACAGCACACTGATTAGGTCTAATGGTGGTCCGTGGGGAATCATGTGGACTTGAGGATGTCGTCGCCGTGGTGTCACTCTGCCCTAGAACACAAAGTTCAAAGAACAAGCATTTTTAAAGTATGATATAAAGTACAAATTACATAAAGTAATGGAATGAATTGTCAACCTAGGCAATAGTAAAGGAAAAATGAGTCAGTTTCACTTGTTATATGAAACTTCATAAAAGCTACTGAACAAAAAATGTCAGCTGCGCTCTTGCCAGACTGGGATTATTTTCTTTTGGGACAGATGTCAGAAGAATTTGCCAAAATCTAGACATCCAGATTAGAGTTAGGGAGTGGTATTCCAGACAAATCATTTTGGGAGCAGGAACGCCAATAATAGGGTAAAAATGAAAGCTTAGGGTACAGTTTCTGAAACTGTAACATAGAAAGGTGCATGGAACACTTTCAGAGGTAGTCCAGAATGTATTTTTCCCATTTTAGAATAGAAGGACTTGGTTCAATTCAATCAGAATAGAACTTGGTTCAATTCAATTAGAATGGAACTTGGTTCAATTTCCCATTTTAGAATAGGACTCGGTTCAATTCAAATACTTCAAGCTGAAAAGCTGCTGTAAGAGACTCCAGATGTATTGGACTCCACAATGAAAAATAATTTTGAAGCTTAAAGGAACTCCTAGTATGAACTGGTTTAATTTATCCATCATGGACACTGTTTGGTAACAATGTATTTTTAAAAAATTTCAAAAACTGCCACTTTAAGGTCCATATAAAGATTCTAGGAAAAGTAACCAATAAACTCAAGAATAAGCCATTGAGTAGTATGGGTTTCACTCTGCAAAAAAGTGCTGTTGCCGAAAGTGAACCTCCAGTGACATCCAAAGGTGTAAAATATTTTTTGTCCCAAGGGATTGCTGTTTTGCAAAAAAATAAATGTTCCTGGACTTGCAAATGTGTTCTAAGTAATTTCACCCCACCCCCAAATGTTTCAGATGTATGTAGCTATATGATTAAAAAGAAATGTACCCTAAAGACTCTTGTATGGAAGATGCTAGAATCAACTGTGGTTTGTTGAGTATGGCAAAGAAGTATGATGAAGCCTAGTTACCAAGCTGACATAGGCAGCCCTAAGAAGCCAAGTCAAGCTACGTTATTTAAAGTACTTAATACCACCAACTTTACACCCAACTTAGGATCCTGGAAGTGGAAAACAAAACATTCAAACAAGCTTTACAAAATATATTGATATAAGTATATGAATGGTACAATTAAAAACAATGAATGAAACATATACAAATATACAGAAAGTGGGGTCGGAACACCAAACCAAACAGAAGTATTGTCCCAACACCCCAGTGCACTCTTGCTGCAGCATTCGGTACCAACTGTAGTTTCCAGACAATCTTGAAGGTCAGCCTCACACAGAATAAATTACTGTAGTTTCATCTAAATGTTGCTAGGGCTTGTACAACAGCAGCAAAAAAAAATTACCCATGAAAGGCTGCAGGTGGCTTCCCAGCCAAAGCCGATGAAACAAACACCTGGGCACAACCACTGCCTGCTTATCCAATGGGAGGCCTGGATTCAACAATACAAAGCTGCAAACCTGCTCCTTAAAGGGCCTTAAAACCCCACCCAGAACAGAAGACACTTAAGTTCTTGGGTCAGGCCTTCTGCCCACCAGTAGTACCTCCATTTTGTCAGGCTTAAGTTTCAGCTTATTAACTCTCAACTGTTCCAAAACTTTCTCCATAGCCTAACTGGGATCCATTGGTGAATACTCTCTGGATAACCTCTCCTAGTGGCTTCATGTAGAAGTTTAAAAGCATGTGGGACAAGTTGGAACCTTTTGGGACCCTACAGACTACAGGCCAAGAGGCTGAGCAGAGGTTTTCCAGCACTACCCTCTGAAATCTACTTTCTAGGCAACCAGTGTTGCTCCCCAGTACTAATCTTGAAAAGTGGTCAAGAAGGATACCATGATGGATGATATTAAAAGCTGCTGAGGGTTCCAGGAAAATGAACAGGGTCATACTCCCCCTCTATCTCCCAGTGCAGGCCATCCAACCAGGTGGATCATCAATATGAAAAAGACATAGAATAATGTTATGTTGTGAGTGCAGTGTAAGATGGGAGGAGAACTCCCTTGGCAAAGAAATTAGATGTTAAAAAAGCAAAAGTTATGCTCATGCACCTTTTTAATCTCCAGTTAAGATAAATGAATGAAAGGTCAGTGAGTTGAGAAAGGTTGGTATTCAGGGTAAAAACCATCCAGGGGTTACCCTGAGTTTCAAGTCTCTGGTAAGTGTTTTAATTGCCTAGCATATTTCCAGGAAGCTAGCTTACACATTTAAAAAGACACAAAAGTGTTCAAGGAAACGAAAAACACTGTCATAGATTTAAGCTCAATTGCATTACCATATAACCACTTGCTTTGTTCCTATTTTGTTATTATTGGGTTTTGAGCAGTTTTATTTGCAATATATTCAGCTCAATTCTCCACTGTGCCTGTAATTCCTTTTTCCTTCCTTATAGTTTTGTAATGTTTTGTTTTTTCATTAAACCACTTAATTGCTTTTAGTTAAACGAGAGTGTCTGTCCTCTTACCAGTTCACTAAGATAAGATAAGACAGAGCATACTGGTGACAGCGTGGGATTGCGTTTAAGAATGAAGGAGGGTACCAGGCAAGCCTTGTTGTAGAAACCCTGAAATATGTAGGCATAACTAACAATTTCTTTCAAATGAATAAGCTTATAAATGCTCTCAAGATCATCTTGCCTTGAGCCATGAGCCGATTAACAGGCACTTCATGGATAACACTGGGACGGGGAGAGGTGGTGGCTTGTAATTCCACAGCATTCTCTCGAGATGGTGCTGGTGAAATGATCTAGGAACAAGAACCAAGAAAAGCAATTCAGATTCCTATATTGACATATTGTGTCTTTATCAGCCATTTCCATTGGCTGCTATCAAAGGGCCTTGTGCTTGAGCAGAAACCACTTGTTTATGTACATAAGGAGTGCATAATTGATTAAACCCCTTCAACTGCATCTTCATAATCAATTCTTGACCAGTTTTTTGGGGGAAGGGAAAACAGATGGATGAGAGGGTGCCCCGGTACATACATATCCCATACAAAGCCTTAAAGGTTCTGCATGGATGGAGACAATGGGCAGCGCCAAGAAACAACCAGAACTGGCTGTTGAAGGTTTTCTTGGTTGGCCATGGACTGGTAACAGAGCTTTTATATAAGGCTGGACTTTGTTAAGACCTTAAAAAACATGTACTAAAAACTTTAAAAAATGTGTACTATCCCTGACTACTGGTCAGATCTCAGAAACTAAGCAGGGATGGCCCTGTTTAGATTTGGATGGGACACCACTATGGAAGTCCAGGGTTGTGATGCAGAGGCAGGCAATGGCAAACCACCTCTGAATGTCGCTTGCCTTGAAAACCCTACAGGGTCATCATCAGTTGGCTATGACTTTCCATCACGACCACCTCTGAACTCACCATAGTCTCAGATGTTGATTGAGAACTTGGAGATTGGCTTTGACGAGATAGGGGTCTCCAAAAACTAATAGAGTCATCAAAGTCTGGAGGAAAAAAGAGAAAAAGTTAAGTATATTCAACAATCCAGGCTACTTATCTCTTACCACTACCCCCATTTTGAATCAAGAAATTATTGGTCATATAATGGACATTATTAACATATGGTCCTACAGCCCACCCCATCATCAAGGCTGAAAGTAGGAGGCAAAAGTGGGGAAAAAATGGCAAAACAGATAAATAGTGTACAATTATGTAAAGGTTATGAAAATGAAGGCGATACATGCCACAGTTTGTTCCACAATGAAGCAAATTGAGACTACATGGAAAGATAATGTATTTATTTATTTGTTTAATTCATTTCTATTCCTAATGGAGAGAAAGCAACTTACATTCATCTTCTCTCCTCCATTTTATCCTCATAACAACCCTGTGAGGTGGGTTAGGTCAAAAGGGTATGATTGGCCCAGGGTTACCCAGAGAACTTCAGCAGCATGAGTAGGGATTCAAACCTGGGAATCCCAGCTTCTAGTCTGACTCTCAACCACTACATTCAGGGCAATCCATTTTGGATTATTCAGAGACATTCTGAACAGTTCCACACTCACTTAAACATAGAATTTGATTATGAGAACTATAAACAGGCCTTGCAGAAGAAGAGATTTCCTCAAGCTCCTGCATCTGTTGACAGATTCTGGACTAGATATGAACTTTAATTCACCAAATGGTGAATGCCTCTTGCTTTTCCCTACTGAACATCTAAAAACAAATACTTGTTGAATCCTCAGATCCTGCTGCATGAGGGAACAGAACTTCTAGTTACGAAAGGAAGGGTACTCAGCCTCCACACAAAGCAGCCAACTGGAATCTGGCCCCAGAGGAAAGGGCTGTAGACAGGTGAACAAAAAACTGGCAAGACATCCCTGAAGGCATGTGTTGCTCCTTTCCCTCAGGCAAGTCACTGAGTTTTCAATTATTATAACAGACATTTCATACAGAAAATAAAACTGAATCAATTTTAAGCAGCATTTTTGCAGTGATGATAGATGTGAAGGTTTTATTTTGTATTTTAATTATGATCAACGTTTTATTTTAAAAAATTACAGTCTGGGTGAAAAAGAAGAAATCCTTTTGAAAAACTGTACCCATCAAAAGATTCTGAAAACTTCCATTGACCAATATTTTTAGTATAACAAGTGAACTTTTGAATGCTCACTTACATAATTGAGAAATGTAATTGATTTGAGAATGGAAATTAAAGTCCCTTTCCTCTATATTTTGTTTGTTTTCAGTAGTAGCCTAATATTCCAATCCAGATGGGGGGTGGCTCCACTGTCCTGGGGATGGCCCAGGGAAGGGTGGGACAGCGTAGAGCTCTGGACAGTGTAGCAAGCATTGGGGAGGGGAAAAAACATCACTGCCTCTATTGGGACAAATGACTTACACCACTTGTTTCTGTGGCAAAGTCAGAGGGCTGTGCTGGGGCAATCCCAAACTAAAAACCCAGCAGAAGCTGGCCAAAGTCAATTCCACCCCTGGCCTGTCCCCCATCCCCCGCCCCCCGGATGCACTGCCATGCTCCCAGATGCCAACACAGCTGTGGGCCCTTGTGGGTTTAGATGCTGCACAGCTCTGTGGCATCCAAATGCATGTTTGCTCTCCCTGCTGGCATAGGTGCTCCCTATGTTGATGGAGTAGGCAAATGCGACCCCACACTGCTCCCACAGCCCATTCCAATGGGGACTGGGCGCTAAGGCCATTATTGCATTTTCTTGTTCACATCCCATTTTTTGTGAGGCTTGTTTAGTTACTACAGCCATAAGGACTAGATGCTTGTTAAGTTACTTCAGTTATAAATAAAAAATGCACAAACCATTGATGACTGAAGGGTATCATATTGGGGACCATTCTTTCTTAGAATGCAAATCATGCAAGAGAGTGTGTGTTCTGGTTTGGTCTCTTCTCCCATATTCTCCCTGCTAGTTCAAAATCTTGAAAGCTCTCCTGCCCTACATGTAACAAAATTCTAACAGATATTTCACCCTATAGGCCATAAGGCATTGCTGTCATCCCCAGCACTGCTCTTTATGACCAGACTTTGCAGTATTACAAATATTTTTAAAAAATATTTTCACTCACCTTTCCATCTGTTGAATCCTCAAGATGGGTTACAACAAGGTTAAAATAGCAGTAATATGTCTAACAAGTCAATTAAGTAAGCATCAAAATCTAAAATCCGCAAACTCCAGCATATAAGATTTTTAGCCACAATACAAGCCAGAAATGCCATTCTAGATTAGTTTTTTTGCTGCCAAGAGGCCTTACAATATTCAACAAAAGAAGAGAACTGATTGTGCAACTTGAACTTTCCACTGAAGAGCAATATAGAAAACTGAGGAGGGTACCAACAAGACCCCATATTTTGTGGCCACCCCACACACTTCTGGTGGTACGGAAGAACAGATAACTACTCTTCAAGCGCCCTGCCAGGTCTATAAGTAAGACTATCCTTACTATGGCCCCCTACTCTTGAAGGTTTTGAAGATTATGACCAGCCCTTTGAATTAGGCTTGGAAACTGAACTGTGGTCAGTGTAATTAAAATTTAGCAACCTGTTCCTTACAATGTATGGACTGCAGTATTCTGAACCTGTTACAATTTCCAAATACTCTTCCAAGGCAGATCCACGTACAGTGTGTTACTGTAGTCAAACATGAATGATACTATGGCGTGATTAACTGAATTCCTCTTTCCTTGGAAAACAGCAAAACAGCTGGCAAAACAGTTGGAGATGCTTAAGAATGTTATTGATTGCCAACTGGCTTTCTAGCTGGAATCACCCCAGCCCCCCAAACTGCAGACCCAGGTTTTCAACCCTGGGGAAATCTTGTCCAATGAAGCTAAGTCACCCACCCAAAGATCAGTTACATTTCTATTCCCAAGGGCTTTCATCCTGTCTAGATTCAGCTGCAGCTCCAGGCTGTAACTGCTCCCAAATACCAGTTTAGAACATCCACTGAATGTATGGCTTCTCCACAGACTTCAGGTGAAGATATTTTTTGCTTGTTGAAGCTGCAAGTAAAGCTTGGTATAAAGAGCAACGTCATAAGGCAGTCAAGGTCACCTCACAGGTTTGCCACAAGTAGGAAGCTACAGACAATGCTAATTCTGAGTACAGCTCTGAAAGGCATGAACACTAACCCCACTTTCATAATGTACATTTCTAGGTGTACATTTTTTTAAAGAGTGTTGTGCTTCCCCCTCTACCTATGCTGAAACTTCATAATTGTTTCTCGGAAACTTATACCCACCCCCCCACCCCCTGCTTGTTGCACCTCAGCTGAAGCCTGCAGGGGGAGGTGGCTGCCGCTATGAAGGTTCTTCATGGGATGCCATCTGCTGATACTGAAGCAACTTTCCTTACTCTTATCAGATAACGACCAAGTATTTTGCTAAATCTCTTTCACTAGTACTAAAAACCAAGGCTTGCCAAAATGGCTGAGATGCACAACTATTAACCCCTCTTTTATAATTTATTGATTTCACTGTTCAACAATTTTTGATTTATTTTTGTATGCCAATAAAGATATCTGAATTTTGGAAACTAAACCAAATACAGCACAGTTTTTATTCATAGGATTGCTCTTTTTTTTTTTTTTTTTTTAAAAAAGCACCTTCATGTTTAATAGCAAGCGGAAAGCAGAAACCATAAGTAGGAGCTAAACAGCAGGCACTGGGAACAACTAATGAAACCCGCTGTTGAAAAAATGCTACTTACCACTGATGCTATTCTTGTCTGCTGCCAGGCTGTCTCCCAAGGAACAGTTCAGATCAAATGTATATCGACCTAGGTAGCACTGTCTCACCATCTCATTCAAATGTTCGTAAAAATGGCAATGATATAGCAGGGCCTGCAGGGCAGGCTTTCCAGTCAGAGATAAGCCAGATTCTTCATCATGCACACAAGGTCCCTGGGGGAGGGAGCAAAAACTTATTAAAAACCTTTCTTTTACAGCTCTTATTCTCTATTTAGAATTCACCATGCTTGGAGTTTCTATGAGCAAAGGATACTGTGAATCTGTCAAAAAGCAGGAATGCCACACACCGTGGTATAGCCGATTCACTTTCAGGTTCACGTTCCCAAGCTTTCAGCTTTCCTTTTTTTAAAAGAGCTTTCTTGAAAGTGCTTCTAAATAATATTTCTGAGGTCAGAGACTTGCAGGGCACTGTGCATCTCATTTTGTCCCGTGAAGCAAACAGAACGTAGAGGAGCAAAGTTTAAACGACAAAAAGCACACGATATAGCACTCTTACTCAAGGTAAATGGGTATGGGCTGACTGGTGCCTGAATTGGAGATCTCCTGGGAACTCATATATATTCCCTTGAGTCCCAAAACAGGGGAAAAGCAGGATTAAAATGAAGTCAATAAAGAACTCAAAATACAAGAAATCGAGCAACTCTTGGTAATCTATATAGTTTATATAGGCCAGTGTTAAGCATTTATTTCTTCTCTGTGTGAGTGTGGGTAAAGTGTCATCAAGTCACAACTGACTTATGACAAACCCTAGCAAGGGGCTTTCAAGGTAAGTGAGAAGCAAAGGTGGGTTGCCATTGCCTTCCTCTGCAGTCTTCCTTGGTGTTGGTGCTCTGCCTCACTGGGAACCAATGGGGCCCCCGGATCTGTCCCTCCTATCCCTTCCTGGGTGTTCTTCATCCCGGCCTCAGCCCCGGTGTCCTGGGGCTGACTTAATTTGGCTAAGCATTGGAGCCACAGGATGGCAGGGGCGCTATCTGTCCCTAGCCCGTCGTCCCCTCTTCCAGTGGACAGCTGGCCCTGAAATGGTCCTCTCTTCCGTGTGGGCCCCCTTGGTCCCATGCAGCTGTGCAGCATACATTCCCCGCCCACCTGTCGCCACCTCCAACACTCTTCCCTCCTCCACCTTCTCCCTTCCTCCCTCCTCCTCCGTACTCTGCTTTCCACCTTCTCGCCTCCCTTCCTCCTTCCTCTCTCTTACTTTCACCCCCACTCCGGTCCACTCTCCTCCCCCTTATATCCCTTCCCTTCTTCCCCCTGCCCCATCCGACCCAGCTGCTGTGGGTTGTCGCCCGGGCTCTCCCTGGCCCCCCCCATTGATATATGGGGCTGGTATCAGCTGCCGTGCTGGGGCCTGGGATCATGAGCCCTCCCAAACTCCAAGTTGGTCAGGATGTCATCATGGGGATTCCCTGGGCCGGCTGGGCTTTTTCCCAGGACTGGAGTCACAAAGCTCCGCCCGTGCCCTTCCCATGTTGGCGGCTCTCCCCGACTGGGAGGCCTGGGCCCTGCTGCCCCTCCCTGCCCTCCTGGGCTTGCTGCCCGCTCCCAGTAAGTGCCAGGAATTGGGGGGTGTTTGCTGGGCCCCTCACTGGAGGCTCGGGCTTCAGGGCGGTGGCGCGTGGCTATCCAGGGCAGGGCTCTTCCCTCAGGCTGTCTCCTGGCTCCTTTCCAGCTTGGACACTTGGAGGTCTCCCTTCAACACAGGAGAACCTACCAGAGTGGTCCAAAGAGTACATTGATTAAAGGTCTTTTTATTCTCAGCCTCCAAAAGTTCTCTTACACCCAGGAGTAACTGACTCCAATTTGATGGACAAATTGTATAGACTACCCCAGTTATTCAAAGTGAAATCAAGGGAATTGTGATCAAGTTGCCCCTCACCTTTTGTTGGACCCGCTCAAGCTAACTTACCACCCCAATAACTCACTCAGTCCACTTAAATCATCCCATTGTCCACCTAGAGGCGCACCTGATCTTTCCAAAACAAGGAATAGGGCATCAAGCCCCTCCAACATCATAGTTGGTTCTGTGTCTGAGCCTCCTTCCCCAACTTCACAGTTTTCATGTTTCCTGGACATTTGCCCACTTTGCTGAACTAGTGAGTGTCTTCCTTTGTCTCCTGGTTTTTTATCCCTTGTTTGGATCTCCAGCTTCATAGCTTTTGGATTTTTCCTTCACTTCAGGAACTCCCTGGTTTTTCCCCCTCCTGCCCTGGCCCTCAGCACAACTGACTCTTCTCTTCAGGATAACACAACACATGTTTTCCCTTTCGACCTCTGCTCCCTCTTGAGACTCCCCATCCACCCTCATTAGGTAACAATCAACAGCACCAGTGCTTCTACATTACTGTGTTGCAATGCCACTTTCCTCAATGTCTGGTTTGGTTCAATATGTTTAGCTGCAGCACATCACAAACTTCTTTTCCTGCCCTGACTTTCATTGAAAATATCCAGATTTGTAACCTATTTTTAACAGTTAAAATAACTGGGCCCATTCTCCCTTTGGAAAAAACTCAGTGTAATCAGACTGGGAATAACGGCATCCTGCAAAGGTGGTTAGATAATAGTTGGGTAACTGGATCTTGCTCTCCAATTGTGCTTGATGTCTTTATTGGCTTTATTTTGTATATCGTTGTGATGCTATTCCAACTGGTATGTCACTTTAAGTTGACAAATGAAACAGCCTACGAATGCACAGGTTGTTACCTGCCAAATGGAGTCTTTAACATCTTCAGTGGGTAGTGGGATCACCAACAGATTCTGCAGAATAAATGCAGCCTACAAAAAACAAAGCAAACAACAGCGCCATCTGGCTGCAACTAATCAAAGACACACAGCAAGCTTCAGATATATAGTAAAGTGTTAATGGCCTAATAAAGCCACAATCATCCTGCAGCTTTCAAACCCAAATAATAGCTGCACTTCGAGTATTCACAGGGTTCTTTTTTCCTTAATGCAAAGATCATTATAGTACTATAAACAGAAAGGTTTTTTTTTAAAAAATGACCATTTTATTTTTAGAAGAAATTTCCACTCTATACAAAAGAACAGCAGCTAAAATCAATTGCAGTGATAACAGACAGCTGCCTGCACTGAGCTTTCTTTTTAGCAGTAATTTCTTTAGTTACTGATACTTCAGCCAGCTCTCCTAATAGCTGTCTTGCTATGCACTACTTTTTAAAAATCATGCCTCACCTTTTGTATTTAGAAAGCACAGAAACAGAGTCCCTTTGAGTACGTGCAAAATATCGAACACAAGTTCCCCTGAATATTTCTTTCCAATATGGTTATTTAGAATCACACACAAAAGTGTATGTGTTACCAAGAAATACATTCCTCCTAATCTTTGCCTTAAATATGACAAAAGATAGCAGGCTTTTCTGCCATGCTCTCCTGGAACACTCAGATGTAATTTCTAGAGTTTTTTGGACAATGTTGTTAAGTGGTAGGTTTTTCTGTCAAGGACATAGGTAAGGGGGGGTTACGGGTTCAACCTCCCATTACATGTCCAAACCCCTGGGGGCATGCCCATGCCTAAGCCCTGCCCCTGGCCTCAGTGCTTATAAAATCAACTCTCCGAGGCCTGGGACTGCAGTATCTTCTCCCCAGAGTGGAGGAAGAAAAGACTGCTGGCTGTCGGCTGGGCTCCCAGTCAGTGGGGGGGGGGGGGCAGGGGAGACCGCCGTCCCCAGCGCACTGAGGTGGGGGGGGCACAGCTTGGGGAGGTGTGGCCATGCCCCTAGGGGTGGGGGGAGTGGCCATGCCCCCTACCCACCGCATAAAAAATCTATAGCTACATCACTGCTTTCTGTAGACATTAGTTTGTAAATAACAATGTTTTGACACAATTATTCGAAAATACCTATCAGAACCCTTCAAACTAGTAACTCACTCCTTGAGTTCAAAGGTATCCTTAGTACTGGGTGTATTATGGTCATTTCATTTTTTTAAATGTTGGGTTGAAGGAACAATCTGTATCAATGTTTTTCCAATGCTTCAAGTATCATGATACTATTCCATGTTTTCTAAGTTTTGATGGACACTCGAAGGGTCAGAAAATGATACAGACATTAAATTCCTTCAACCCACTTTTACAAAAATGGCAATGGCTACGATCCAGCCAGAGAGAAGGACTTCCAAGATAGTTTCTGGAGGGAATAGAATAGGAAGCTTATTCATCAGCTACAATCTACCCACAAACAGATTACAACAAAAATAAACATATTTTTTAACTGCATATGGCTCCAAACTGACAAAACTGAGAGCATTTTGTGGCAGGATTACAATTAGGATTATCAACAAGCTGAAAGAAAAATTGAATGGAATTTAGTAAAGATCTAGCCCCCATTTTTATTCTTTCCTTTTTCCAGGGAGGTCAAGGAGGCATACAAGGATCTTCTGTCCTCCAGACTGTATCGATACTGCAGATAGGGTACTTTTTTTTTTACTCCTTCTGTCACTAAAGCTCCCTACGCATGAAAATGACAACAGACTATGACTGATTTCCATGTGAAGGGCTGTTTTGCGTCGAAACAGGGGAGCAGCACCCATAAGTCATATCTCTCAGCTGCAGTCTAATTTATAGGGAGGAAACTTAGAAAACGTGGAATAGGATGAAACCCACAGACTGTGCTCTTTACCTGAAATCAACCACATTGGCACTGCCTATGCACATTTGTCTCAATGATCATGAACCATATGTTCCTAGGCTCTGTCTCTCTAAATAATTCCACTGAGTTTATTCTGTTTATTTACTTATTTCACTTATACTCTGCTTTTCTTCCAATGGAGATCCAAAGCATTGTTCTCCTCATCTCCATTTCATCACCACACAAAAAACAAACGTAGACTTAGAATGTGCGTGACTGACTCCAGGTCACCCAGGGAGCTTCATAACAGAGCAAGGATTCAAACTTGGGAGTTTCAAAGATCCTTGTTCAACCTGGTGTGGCCAAACTTGCTTATTGTAAGAGTGGCATAGAATGAACTTCAGATGTTTGAGAGCCACAATATTAACAAATATTGCATACACATTTTTATCATTACCTACACATTTTGTTACCAACCTTTTGTATAAATATTAATACACATACATAATAATGATTATTATTTATGTATGCAGTTTTGTTCATTTTTATTAACATTAAGTGAGACTGCTAAGGGATAGAATAAATATTGTTCTGAAGAGTGGGGTTTGAATGCTGGAGGATTCTCGACTAGGAGTCATCAACAGAAGGAGCTTAACTTAGTATTCTACGTAATTAAATACCTGATAGCAAAGCTTTTAATGTATTACGTTAACACAAGTTTCACCTAGACTTATTAAAATATTACTAGCCACCTTTCTGTAAAAGTATTCAAAGTGGAAGATGGAAAAATATACATGCTGTTTTCTGCTATTTACTACTTCAGTATATTTCTTCTACCTCATGCCCATACTGTGTAATTTTTTAAAAAAACATAAATTGAAATGGGAAGGAGAAAAGAGAACACTTCATAGATACTATTTAATTTATAAATATGTTAAGTCTCCTATCTTGAAGATACTTTAATATCAACATTATATTTAAAAAGCCACACTATAGAGCTTGTTTAGAAAACTCTTGCAATAAGGGAAACATCTAACTCTAATTTCCTGATGGCCTTGCTGAGAACAGAGTCAAAAGCAACATTCATACAGCACTCAGAGCAATTTCCATACCTCTCTTCGGACCATGCTACACTCAGACTGGTCCAGTAGGATGTTTATCACAGTTCCCCATAAGCCTCCTGAAATATTGTGGCAGCTTTCAGTCAGAGCAAGACAACCAGCTTCAAGGGATGTAAGTGCTGATCCTATTGCAAGTGATGTGAACTTTACCTAGTGCAAATTAACAAATACATTTACTCTTATTAAAATACAACATTCCACAAAGCTACTCTCCAAGCCCCCAATTCTGAAAATCCTAGTGTATGTCTAACACTAGAAATAGACCTTTCCAAGTAGCTTCTCAGCTAGTTTACCAAGTCAATAAATTAAAAAAAACTGAAAATAGAACATACTGTGGATGCAAAAAAATAAAGGCCAAGCATGAGTTCCTTTTTGGAAATACTTTGTGTTCCCACACATGGGGAATGGTTCCATCTTTTGAAAGAATAAACAAGGAGTGATTTAGTGAACAATGATCCTGACATCTACTATGAAGGGTTGGCTTGCACCATAACAAAACATGCAGGATTCTGTTTCTTAGAACATCACGTATAAACACAGCAATAAAAGGTGAACAAGGCTCATGTTCTGAAGGTCATGTTTCTCATATCGATCTTTGTTGTGAGGGAAGAGGCTGTTACAGCATCTGTTCCTCCAACTGTCATCTCAGCTTATGAGTAGGCAAGATAATGTCAGAACAACAACCCCTTTACCTCTCCTCCTCACACACACACACAGAGAGAGAGAGAGAGAGGGAGGGAGGGAGAGAGAGAGAGAGAGAGAGAGAGAGAGAGAGAGAGAGAGAGAGAGAATATTGCCTCTGCAGGGATAAAGTTGTTTCTTCCTGCTGCTGTCTTTCCCCCCCACCCCCTGCTGATCTTGTCCCAGAGGACAGCTGTTTTCAAGATCCAAGATGCACAGCTTTTAGCCTCTGTTACCCACTGTCGTGATTCTCCAAAGGTGAGCAATTTGTTCAGCACCAAGAGCTCGATGAAAACTTACCAAAACCAGAATGCTCTAGCAAATTTGTAATTCAACCATCAGGTGCAGGCAATTAGCAAAATGTGCACATCACTCATGAACATCCACAGATGTCGAACCACAGCTGGTGGACATCCGGCTCCTATTTATCAAGACACTTATTCATCCAGTTCCCCTTGGCATCATTAAAATGAGCCTAAATCCAGAACAAGCACGAGCACATCCTAGTTGTGGAGTTTTAGTGCCTCCTTCTCACTGAAAATTAAAAACTGCAAGCTAATTTCAATCCCACGCCCAAAGAAAGTTTTAAGATGAGGCAAGGCAGGATATTCACCACACACTTGTACTCCAGTAGAAGGAACACTTGGCAGAACACAGAATGGAGCTATCCCTTGTAGCTTTAGCTCAGTTTTTAGACTATATCTTGTTCTATGCTCACCTTACTATCATGAGTCTTGTTATCATTGCCTTTCACTCATCTTCCTTGATCCTTTCAGCGCCAGCTGCTCAGCTATGCTTCACTTGCCGCTAGGCTGGAAGCTAAATACAGGGTCAGTCCATTAAATAAATCGCTGCTTGTACCATGGCAGCAGGAATGCTACTCTAAGTAGGCAGAGCAATCCTTCTGATTGCTGCTCCTGCCTTCTCCTCCCTCTAGCACCTGTCTATCTGGGCAGCTTCAGTATACTCCTCTAAGATTATGCCTAAAGCTGAAGTGAAGAAACAACTAAAGTTTCCAAGCAGTTTGTGTGCATGCACACACACACACACACACAGACCACTTTAACGCTTCAAGATTATAGTGGAAAAACTCCACTATATGGTTGTCCATATAGGTTACAGAGGCAAAGACAGAAATGCTGCCATCAACTTTTCCTAGCATTATTGTTTTTTCCAGTGAGTGGTTGAGAGTCGATTGAAATTAAATCCAGTGAAAACAGAGGTCCTGTTGCTGAGTTGGGGAGGGGTGGAAAGGGGGTGCCAGCTGCCGCCTTTGGATGGTGCAAAGCTGAATACTGTGTAAACCATGAAAAGACTGGGTGTGTACCTTGATGCCTCCCTATCAATGGAGACTCAGGTGACACGTTACACGGCTTTTTATCATCTACACCAAACAGAGCAGTTGGCCCGTTACCTGTCCCAGGCAAATCTAGCCACAATGATTCATGCAACAATTATCTCTCAAACAATCATCTCAATTGGATTACTGCAATTCACTGTACTCAGGGCTACACTTGGGTCTGACCTGTGAGCACATATCCAACCAGTGCTCTGCCAGCTGCATTGGCTCCAAGTAGAGTACAGGATCAGATTCAAGGTTTTGGTGTTAACCTTTGAAGTCTTAAATGGGCTGGGACCCGCCTCTTCCTGTCTGTTCCTTGAAGGTCGCTACATTCTGTGAACAAAAATCTGTTGGTGATCCTTGGTCCAAGACAGATCTAGCTGGCCTCGACCAGGGCCAGGGCTTTTTTGGTATGGCTTCCACCTGGTAGAACACTCTGTCTAGGGGGACCAGAGCCCTGTGGGTTCTAATGCAATTGCGCAGGGTCTGTGAGACAGAGCTGTTCAACCAGGCATATGGTTGAGGTAGCCATGGTGATATTGGTATCAGACCCCCTTTCCCAAACTTCTCCTTTGTACCTTTCCCTTTTTGTCTCTGGTAATCCTCACAGCTAGAATCTCACTCAATTTAAATATTATATATTTTAATAAGGAGAGGAACTTATGAACAGACGTGGTAAAGTGCCTATGGAGCTATAATGTCATTTTAGTCTAAAATTTTAATTTTATGTCACTTTAGGGTTAATCTATTTATACTGTATTGTGCTGTTTCATCAGAAGTTGGAAACAGCCCTGAACCTGATAGGGAAGGGCAGTATATAAGCCTCATAAATAAATAAATAACTGGGGTAGTCAGAGAAAAACAGGAGTGAAGCTACTCTTCACCGGGAACTGAGGTCTGGATTCTCTCTAAATTAAAAAACCCTTCCCCAGCCTCTGCCCAGAGGAAACCAGAGACAGAAGCAGCAGACTGCAGGTATTCAATTGTGAGTGAGTTTAAGCAAAACTCAAAATAATATTGTGCCATTTTAAGATTACAGTAGCAGAAGCATTCAGAGATAGCCCATTTCATCAGAGGTAAAAGTGAATCTGCAGTTGGTAGATGTAACTCACAAACAGATAGAGGTAGAAATGGAAGTAGTGCTATTTGTAAAATTTCTATGACAAACTGAAATGTGTATGATACACACAGTATAACAGTTATCAGTTTAAGTCCTAGTTAATATTACATTTATTGTTAAATTCTAAAAAAAATTCTTTATGCTACAATGTCTGTTAATCTTTGAGGTGCAACAAAACACCTCTTTGTTTTTTAAGGAAAGAAAAGAATTTCAACATTTATTAAAATGTCATGGATCTATGATCCCTTGAAGTGAATTAATACCATTGCATACATTAAAAATGAAATTAATTATATTCCTAAAACCAAAAGTTATTTTCCATGAACCCATATTGTGCTGCTTAATAAAGGCAAAGGTCACCAACATTGTATATTACTTAGGGTGACAAAAACCATGAGTCAGCTAAATACATGACCCAGCTAAATAAAGATTTCTCCCTACAAGTAAACTGCAGTTAGGGAAATAATACCAGAAGATGAACAAAGCCCACTAACAGCCTCTTTGGATACTAATGTGCATGAAGGAGAAAGAGAAGAAGGATTTATATCCCCCTTTCTCTCCTGTAGGACACTCAAAAGGGCTTACAATCTCCTTTCCCTTCCCCCCTCATAACAAACACCCTGTGAGGTGAGTGGGACTGAGAGAGCTCCGAAGAACTGTGACTAGCCCAAGGTCACCAAGCTGGCGTGTGTGGGAGTCCAAAGGTTAACCTGAATTCCCCAAATAAGCCTCCACAGCTCAAGCAGCAGAGCGGAGAATCAAACCCGGTTCCTCCAGATTAGAATGCACCTGCTCTTCACCACTACTGCTCCCAAAGAACTAGATTGTATACTGGCCTAGCATTTAAACTACTTTTAAGCTTGAATATGTCAGTAAAGAAGCTTTCCTACTACTTCTAGAAACAATTGTCCAGAAGTAGAAAGGTTCCACAATTTGTGTCTGTTCTTGGTCTCAGCCATTAGTGGGTCACTGCCAGAGGTATGCTTCTCTCAAGTGCTGCAGGCAGACTGCAGGAAGAGAGATCAGGGATCAGCCTGTTTTTATTTCTGAGCAATTCCAAAATTATGCCTCCAAAAACCAGTAGAAAAACCTATACAAGTACGCATGATTGACATCTAGCGATAGAAGTCTGCAGAAAAAAAATATATGATTCACACCAGTGGCCACTTTTGTAAAACCTTATTTCTGCTGCATCTTACCCTGCTCATGCTCTGTCCAAGTCTAACAATCAAAAGGTCACCTTTTTATTCAGAAGTTTTACGCAAATAAAAACTGACAAATCTCAGTTTAAACTGAAGCAAAGCTAGGATGACAGAAAATGACAGTAGGCAAAGTGTTTGATGAACAGATCATGTGACATCCATGTTCCCCATCCTGGCAGGTGATAAATGCCATTCCCTATTTTTGTACTGGGTTTTCAAAAATACATGTCTAAGCAAGATAATTTAATTTACAAACCTTATTAACTATTTTATTAACTAAAATGTACTGTATCTTACAAGTATGAAAGAACAAAAAAATCAATATACAGTTATCATGAGAATCTCACCTTTAAAACTTTGCAAGTTTGAATACACAGCATCAGATATAACATGTAAGTAAGAGAAACAATTTGAGAGAGGGGATTTTACTGACCTCTGGGTCTCTGTCCACCCATAATGGAATCAACCAAGCCAGGCCTTGAGGAGAAGGAACTTGTTCTTCACTGCTATCACAGGGCAAGAACCAGAGAGATACCCAGTCCTGCAAAGAAAACCATTTCTATTTGTAAGGAACTGGATCCTCAACCCAATGTCAATCTTATTCAATAAAGTGTCTGCTCTTCTCTGTTGACCTGGGCTTGATTGAAGCAGGGTTTTCCAGAGAAACCTATAAAAATTGTCAGCAACTGCACGCCTCACAGGTTAAGCCAATCCAATAATAATGGCTGCACTTAAGGCTCTTACCGCATTTGGGGCCTGAGCTATCATTTCGTGGGACAGGTGAAGCAGACAAAGAATAGCGCATTTAGTGACACCTTTTCCCATGAAAGACATCGCATTTCCTTTCCATTCAACATAAAAAGAGGAGATGACCTGATAGGAAAAAAAAGAACACACAATCAACTTCACGACAACTTTGCTACTAACAGATTGAAAGGATTTTATATGCACATCAGAGGACCTGTTGACTCCCTCAAGGAATATAAAGTTCTTCATTTCACTGTGTTCTTTTTCCAATGGTTTTCAAAAGTGGATACATAAGTCAGACCTAAATCTTGCTCTTGCCTCACATGGCTCATATTTACACTGTGGCTCATGATGCAAAACGATGGCACAATTAAACTAGGGATACAGCAATGGCCTGAACGTGAACTACTCCACTAGCTGGGGCTAATTAAAACAGGTTTTGAGGCTTATTAACTACAGTTAGTCCTGAAGTAAACATGCAGACATCCTAACTTAATCATGCCTTGTTCTCCAGTATTCCTCTCACGCATGCCTCACACTAGAGATAAACCTGACACGTCCAAAGGAAATGAAAGCAGCATTTGGTGAAGCATGGCCAAGATTTCTGAGTTTGTTTACAAACCAAATCCTGGTTTCACAATGCAACATAGTTACAAGAAACTATATTTTTGTTTTATGCCTAAAGAGTGTCATTGTGGCATCTCCCCAACTTCTGGACAGGTAGTTTCCCCGGTGGGTTTTTTTTCCACCTTAGTTCATACTCATCATTTAATTGCAACCCAAAAGAGAGAAATATAGCTGCAGACAGAAACCACATAAGCAGATGGAGCTTTCTTTGATGTTCTGTCTTTAAATATTGTAGAGATGACTACGCGGAATGCTGTATACAATGTTTGTACTGAAAAGACCAACCACAGATAAAGGACATTTAAACAGTGTTGAATGCATACATTACACAGTGGCAAATATGAATGTATGCGATGCAATTTTGTCTAAACAGTCTTCAGTTTCTTGTGAGAAAGTACATGGTCAATAGCAGAACAGATGTGGAACCACCAGGTACAACATTCCTCTACTAAACATACACAGCACATTCTTTATAAACTCATGACAATATCATGACCTACCTTGCATAGTGCTTCATTATTTTTATGCCTGAAAGAGCTGTATACAAAACTAAGAATTATCTAATTGGGTAATACAGTAGATTTTTCTCTGGATGGTGCTGAATGTACCCAGTTTCCACTGTCATACATTATCACTCTTCTGAGTTGCTTAAGCAGAGGTTTATGCTGGCAATTTTTAATAATTAAAATTTGTAATGTTTTTAACCTCTTGCTGCTGTGGGTCCCAGTTGACTGGGAGAAAAGGCAGGCTCATGTTTTAAATTGAATGAACAAACCCAAGAGCTTCTTTTTCAGCAGAAAGGTTTGCAATTCACACAAGGCATCTGTTACATGATGTGTGCAAATGTGCATCACTGCAAGATTTCTTGTACAGAAGTATTTCCTAAAGCCCCACTTTCACCTTCTATTCTCCCCACAGCAAACAAGACCCATTCTAGCATGAATTTCATTTTTCTCCGCAGTCAGAGCAGGCAGGCTTGCCTCAGACCTCTTCCCTCCGCCAGCCTGCTTAATTTCACCCCTCCCTACTCCCTCGTGTTGCTTTGCACACTTCCCCCTTGCCCTCCTCCCTGTTGCCAACTCCTTCCTGTTTCTCTAAATGCTCATATTGATAAATCAATATACTAATAACAGAGAGTTGGCTTTTGCAAAGGAACAGCACAAGCAGGGTCTGTTTCTGGCTCTACCCCACCTCCCCTGTTCTGCTTCTGCCTTCCCAGATGATCAAGAGGGCATTTTAAAAACTTTCTTTCAGACAAGCTTCTTTTTTAAAAACAAGCATCTCTCTTGCAGCAGCAGTGAGAGAAAGGGTGAATAGAAGATTGTGTGTGTGTGTGTGTGAGTGTGCGCATGCAGAGGAAGGGAAAGATCAGCAAAATCAGTGCCTTTAAGGCTGTTGGTGGGTGGAGTTAAGAGAAGAAGCAAAAGGAGAGGCTAGATGAGACTTCAGCAAGCAACTGCGGGGCAGGTACTGGGTTGCCTCCTCGCATGTAAACCAAGAAATGTGAGGAGAGCCCTCTGCAAGCCCATTGAATAGAGAAAAGTCCTGATGCAAGCATTCCCTGCATAATCTATCAGTAAATACTCGTCTGTGAAGGTAATAGCAGAGAAAATTAATACAGTATTGAAACAGTACCTACTTGTTTTTTGGCTAATAAGGAGAAATTCCCTCCCTTTTGTGTCTACACTTGTGTGCAGCTTCCTCTCAACCCACTTGGCTTAAATGTCATCCATCCACTGTCTATCATTCCCTTCTGATTCTCTTCTGATCCTTCTTCTTTCCAGCTTCCATCTACAAACGGACTTGGACTGGCAACATCTCGTCAGATGATAAGTGCACCAGTTCCCCACTTCCCTGGGCTTTCCCCCTCCAGTTCCTCTTGATAGCAGCAATTACTTATATTTTCTTCCAGTCACCTGCTTCCATCATCCATGCAGATTCTCTATCCTGATTTTCTGTCAACTTAGCATTCCTGCCTCTTCTCCACATAGTCTTAATACTTTTACAACCTAGACCCTCTTTCCTACTAGTCTTTCCAGTACTGGAAAGCTCTGTTGCATTTCTCCAAGCTACAAGGAAATATGGGAATGAAAACTGAAATCCATCTACAGTGCTTGTGAAGCTGAACTGCCTTGACATTTGAGCTGTAAGATTCAGCAGTGTTACCAGAAAACATGAAACTCTTCTTGAAATATAAGAATCTGCCTATTGGTTAGCTTTCAATGGGGAAATGATGTTCAAACTACAGTACAAAATTTGTTTTCCCCCCACATCAGAGACGCACACATAAGAAGTAACATTAATCACAAAATATAGTTTAATGATGAAAGTTTTTACTTCAAAAATCATTGCACTGTAGCATTAACCATGTTTTATTGAGTAAAACCACCAAAGCAATGAAAAGTATTTTGCTTTCCTGATCCTTTAAAACCAAGATTCACAGTATACTTACCTCAAGAAGCCCTGCTAAGTATTTCTTACAAATTGTAAATGATTCCATGGTAACCGAGTAGGAACTCCAGCCTGGAACAGAAGTGACATGAACCATTCCTCTTAGTGTCCTTTCCAAAGAGGGCAATCCATAGAAGTGAGGGGCGTCCGTCACCCGTAAATACTGCATAAGTTTCAAAGCCAGTTCTGTTCGGAAATAGCCAGCAGGTTCTAGATCTTTCCTACAGCAAACAACGAGATTGGCATCGGAGAGA
Source organism: Sphaerodactylus townsendi (assembly GCF_021028975.2). Classification (NCBI taxonomy): domain Eukaryota; kingdom Metazoa; phylum Chordata; class Lepidosauria; order Squamata; family Sphaerodactylidae; genus Sphaerodactylus; species Sphaerodactylus townsendi. The sequence continues at coordinate 35,663,957 of NC_059433.1, read as the reverse complement.
TAGCTAATTTGTTCTGAAAATATCATAGGCCCCTTCTGCACACGCAAAATAATGCATTTTCAAACCACTTTCACAACTGTTTGCAAGTGGATTTTGCTATTCCGCATAGGTTCAAAGAGCACTGAAAGCAGTTTGAAAGTGCATTATTCTGCATGTGCGGAATGAGCCATAGTTGCTATTCAAACCTGATGTACAAAAAGGAAAGTGGAAGGATAACTGTATTATGGATTATATTACTGTGATAGTTATACAATTTTGCAGAAAATATTAGTTCATATTCAGATACAGACATCATACTAAATGACAATTTAAGGGGAAAAAAGAAAAGGAAAAAAGGGGACCAAGTCAGATTGCTATTCTCTGCAGTATCATTACATCTAAAGTAGCATAGTAGTAAATAGTAGTAAATGGTGTACTTAAGACAGCATCTTAAAAGCTGGGAAAAAGGAGAGAAATTAGATGCAGATTAGTTTCATCAGTACTTGACTTATGGGCTCCATAGAAGGTGGGCTGAGTTTTAGAAAAAGGATGGGCACTGAAGAAATGAAAGATACTCAGGCAACACTGTTAAAAAGAACATCACCAGATGTACCCAAAATGGGATGGGTAGATGACACCAACATAGGAGGGGTAGCTAATACCCAAGAGGACAGAGTCAGAATTCAAAATGACCTGGACAGATTAGAGAGCTGGGCCAAAACAAACAAAATTAATTTCAACAGAGATAAATGTAAGATACTACACTTAGGCAGAAAAAATGAAATGCACAGTTATAAGATGGGTGGCACCCAGCTTGAAAACACTACATGCGAAAGGGATCTGGGGGTCTTAGTAGACCACAAACTGAACATGAGTCAGCAGTGTGATGCAGCATCCAAGAAAGAAATGCGATTCTGGGCTGTATCAATAGGAGTATAGTAGCCTAGATCAGAATCAGCCTGATACCAGGAATCCACTCCCATCAGTTTTTCTGTCAGCATGGCCAATTGGCCATGCTGGTAGGGGCTGATGGGAATTGTAGTTCCTGAACATCTGGAGAGCCGCAGGTTCCCTACCCCTGGTCTAGATCAAGGGTAGGAACCTGCGGCTCTCCAGATGTTCCAGAACTACAATTCCCATCAGCTACTCTGTCAGCAGCCCAGTGGCATGCTGGTAGAGGCTGATGGGAGAGCAGTTCCTAATTTATCTGAAAGGAGAAACTTAGGTCTAGTCTAGATCAAGGGATATGTAATTGTATCTCTCTATTTTGCATTGGTTAGACCTCACCTGGAATATTGTGTACAGTTCTGGGCACCACAATTCAAGAAGGACATTGACAAGCTGGAACAGGTCCACAGGAGGGCAACCAAAATGGTAAAAGGTCTGGAATCCATGCCCTACGAGGAGAGACTTAGGGAACTAGGTGTTTAGTTTGGTGAAGAGAAGGTTAAGACGTGACATGATAGTCATGTTTAGATATTTGAAGGGATGTCATGTTGGTGAGGGAGCAAGAGTAATGGGTTCAAGGACCAAGAGTAATGGGTTCAAGGTGAAGGAAAAGAAATTCCATCTAAACACCAGGAAAAACATCCTGACAGTAAGGGCTGTTCGAAAGTGGAATGCACTACCTCAGAGTGTGGTAGTGTCTCCTCCTTTGTATGTTTTTAAACAGAGGCTGGATGGCCATCTATCAGGAGTGCTTTGACTGTGTGTTCCTGTACTGCAGGGGGTTGGACTTGATGGCCCTTGTGGTCTCTTCCAATTCTATGATTCCATGATTCTATACTCACTGGTAGGATATACCTGCCTTCAAACACTGGCAAGCATAGACCCTAATGTTCAATCTTCAATCCAACCAAGCCAGTGTACAGCCTCAGCTTTTTAAGTTATACAGTGGACTCCAACATGCTGATTTAATAGAAGCTTATATTAATTTTTCAATAGTTCTTGACACTGCGTCATCCACAGAGTAGGAAACTAGAGGTCCTAAAAGCAATACTTCATGGGGGGAAAATCATTGATAGCTGACAAGTACCCATTGCTACAAATTTTACCAAAAACATAAAACTGCAGGGATGTGCAGTTTGGTCCAAGGTATATACATTACAGGGCAAGAGTGATATCTAATAGAGCCTCATGAGAATTGAGTCCCAAATACAGAAATCCTGTATCAGATGTGCAGAGATTTCTTGGTAATAATGGATGAGTCAATGTGGGAAGGATCCCTCAAGGTCTTTAGTATGAAAGCCATATTCTGCTTTTCCTGAGTTTTTTTTTTAATGGATAAAATCCCTTTGATGAGTTTGTTACACATCAAAAAGAAAATGCTCCTTCAAAACTTGGCATCTCATGCAGTCCCCTTCTGAATTTTGAACCTTGGCCAATGATGCTCACTTGGCTAAAATTATTTTTCACAACACAGGCTAGTGACTTTCAAGTTACTAGAATTAAAATAAAAAAACAAAGGTTTACAAGATAGCGGAAAAACCAAGAGTGTGCTACAAATCATATGCCAAGCAGTAGAGTATATTTTTTAAATCAAATGTCTAATTCATTTAGCAACAACATTTAAACAATCAAATTGCCATATTGCTGTAAGCTAACTTATATGATGTCATTTCTATGCTGTACCTGTCAGTAGCTGACATGAAGCGGAGCAGCAGTGTATTAAAGAAAGTAATCAGTTCTTTCTGCATTTGTCGTCTGATAGCAGTCTTTGTATCATCCATTTCATCTTGTGTCTGGGGTTCTGGCTGTACTACCAGATCGAGTAAAGACTCTGGATTCTGTACAAAAACAACAACACCCCCCCCCCCCCAAAGAAACACCAGTGATACATCATCACAAAAGAAGCAATACAATTTTAATAGCGGGCTTACCATGACTGGAATGGCAGTCCATAAATTGAACCATGGCAAATTATCAAATAAGTTCTTTTTTGAGTTGTCCATACCAAAATGAACTACAAAATCATCCAATACTTACTGAATAATCTATTTTCAACAAAGTTCAAATGACCAGCTCATGAAAACTGTTTGATATGGTACAGGTTTGTCAAGTGCTTTATCATCTGAAACAGCTCCTTTGCAACAGAATACTTTTTTGCAAACAGAAATGTCATTTGAACTTTGCAAATTGTTGAAAACAGTTTTGCCAAGGATTTTTTTTCTCCCTTGTGAAGTATATACAAAAACTACCAGACCACAGCTACACCATCTAGAAAACCAATAACAACCAGCTGTTTCACCAACGCAGTAGATTTACAGAGAGGAACTTTATCACCTTGCCCTTTCCAGTGCCACCACATGTCCTACTTTTCTTAGAACCATGTAGACCACAGGTGTCAAACTCGCATCCCTCCAGATGTTATGGACTACAGTTCCCATCATCCCCTGCCAGCATCATGCTGGCAGGGGATGATAGGAACTGTAGTCCATAACATCTGGAGGGATGCAAGTTTGACACCTATGATGTAGACCATCCACGTTGCCTTATAAGCTTGCACACACTACCAAAAGGAGGTAAAGGGGCGCGGGGGGTTGCAATTTATATTCCTGGGGGCAGCTACCATATGGGGAAGAATTAAGGGAACAAATATTGGTTGTCACTGATTATATATTTATTCATGAAGGAAAAAGAGTGGACACTGCAGGGGATGGTCACCGCAGGGTCAATAAAAAGAAGGGGGAAATCTCCCCACTGCAACTTCACCTGTGCATTTGCTCCATTTGAGGAACTTGTTGGGGTGAAGTGACAAAGGAGACTTTCTTCCTTCTTGTTGTAGTCCCATGCTTTGCATCCTTCACTGTTCCCAAAACCACTCCCCTCCCCAACACCTGCAGTAATTCTGTAGAACTCGTATGCCTGATAAAATGATACTAGTTTCACAGCCACATTAATGGTCACATAGTTGGAATTAAAATTCTATGGCTTAAAATCTAGAACAATATCAGAGAATGCCATTCTCTAGGGTTCTCTGGGCCAACCCAGCTCCAAGAATGTACTACTGTTTCTCCCCACTGATACATTGTTTTGCCAAGTTGGGAGACAAGTGAAAGGCTTATTTATCCTCCTCAAACACTAGCTAACAAAGCCCTTCAGTCAAACATCCCAAGCTCAGTCTCTGGAATGCTTCACTAAAATGATTTCAAATACCAGGACTTGGAAAGACCTTTGTCTTGGATAGTCACTGCCCATCAAAGCAGGTAGATCTAGTTAGATGGACCAATGTTTTGATTCCCTGCAAGAAAGCACATTCTTGTGCATATGCCAAGATATAAGACAATGAGGAGATGAAGTGCTTTAGGGTCTTACATAAAGCTTGTCACACTTAGGAGTTATAGCACCCTTGATCATGTTTCAGTTTGGTTAGAAGTCAGCCAGCAGGTCTAAATCAAACATGAGTTGCCAACCAGGATCTTACATGCTTCAGCACTACATTCAGAATCCACTTCAGGTGTTCTGCCTCCAAAGCACTTTCTTGTTCCTTTAGTAACTTGTTTAGAAAACAAAGGACATCAGCCAGAAGTTTTTCATCTTCTGAAGAAGCTGGAAGCACCTGTAGGAACCTATGGTATAAAGTTCATATTAAATACATTCACTAGTGCTTTCTCGGTGTGGAACACAACTGCATATTTTAATTCTACTTCGCAGACTTGAAACATCAAGAGCAATAAATAGTAATGATTTATTTTTTGGAAAAGGCTAATGCCTTAGAGATGGGTTAGCATTTTACTTAAAAGAATCACAGGATGCCTGATTCAAGTTTAAAACAGAGTGAGTCAAGGATGTGACGTTCCCAGAAATTAGTGTACCATATTTGAGCAGCAGAAGGAAGACAATTGCAAATTTGCAGTGAGGAGAATTAACATATTTTTCTTGGTTGCAAAGTGAAGTACTTCCCGTGTATTCACAGAACAACATGGCATTGCTATAGTCTGACTAGCCTGAAAACTCCCTAGGGGAGTAACACAGACTGGTGAAGAAAGACTCCCTAATTCAGAGGAGATGGTGAGCAAAGCAGAGAAGTGACTCCCTGCTTCTCAGCACAAAACAGCACAGTCTTTGTGCAAGTCTACACAGAGTTACACCAGTCTATGCCCATTGATTTCACTGGAGTAACCCTGCACAGGATTGCAGTGACAGAAACGTAAGCAATGATGGTTAGGGTTTCAATTAAGGGGTGGGGGGAGGAAGAGAAGTCAATCAAACTGAAAGGAGATACGTGAGAAAATTTTGTTAGATAATGTCATATTTGGTAGATTTGGGGAGAAGATGAAGAAAGAGAAGACAAGCACTCTGTCATCTAGGTTATGCACTTGAAAGCATTCTCTATCTCTCTTCCCCCTTGGCGTGGAACAGATATTTGCTACTTTAAAGATGTTTATTCCAGTGGCAAGTGCCTGGAAAGACTCCAAAGAGACTACACATCTTTGAAAGTCTCGTAGCCAAACCTACTGTGACAAGCAGCTTTGTAGCCAGTTACATACTTTGCACTTGCACACTGACCTGCTTAATGCTGTTTGCCAGGCTGCGGACTTCAAAGTGGCCCCACAGGGACCACTGCTGCACATGAATGCCAGCCTGTCATTTAGAACATAAAAATTCATCCTCGTGACAGCAGTCCTAACTTCCCTGTGGGATACGGCTTGAATGATTGAATTAAGACAGTCTTGCAATCCACTGCTGGCACGTGTTATCTTCAGTGTCATAATATCCGCTGAAGATAGCTTTAACGTGTCTGAAACTCTGTAATGAAAAAGAAAGGGCAAGAATATATGGTGATTTTTTAAAAAGAGATTAATGTTTTTTAAGAGACTAAACCAATGTTTTTATTACTGCTTTACCACATGAATCTCAACTCCTTTTAAAATTTTGGGAAGCAGACTTCTAAACATCTGGCTACTGTTATTCTTACACTGAAGAAGGCTCGCAGTGATTGCTGTCTACTTTCAGAAAGTAACTGCTGTCTACTATCAGCAAGTAGACAGCAATTGCTGTGAGTGTTCTTTAGTGCAATTTCTATTGTGTTGCTCAGCCTGGCATGGGTCTAATTCTTGACTTCATTTTGAGCCAGGTCTGAATAACCCAATTACTTAAGCTTCTCTTGAATTCAGAACTGAACCTGGGAAAGTTTACTCATCACTTTCCTACCTGCCAGCTATCGGGGGTGGGGGTGGGGGAGAGAGGCAATGGAGAACTTTTCCACAGAAGAGGGTTGGAGATCGTCATGCAAAACAACATTCATAGATTATGAAAAATGTCATGCTTCCCAGCATCAGTGGACACTGATGCTCTTGCTGCTATCTAGCTCTCCCACTGTTCAAAGGCAAGCACGCTCACACGTTTAAATTAGAAAAAAAGAGCTGGTGGCCAGAGGATGCTCCTGATTAAGCCTTTTTAGAATCAAGGCTGAACTTAACAGAATCTGGGCCAGACTTGGAAGAAATTGCCAGAATTGTGAACTCTCCTCTGAGGTTTAGAACCACAGAGAATTCTGCCTTCAAAAACATCGACTGGTCTGTTACCAAGGTTCTCACAGTAGGAAATGAGCCTCCCTTAAAATAAATAAACCAAGTGTGAAGTGGAAAGGAGAAATGCAAATTACGCTAAAGGAAGACACAACACTTGTCCCAAGCGTTAATAAATAATTTACTGTGCTCTACAATATCCAAGATGGAGGTTCTCTGGCTGAGTTGGGGAGATCCTGTGGAGGGTTTCCAACCGCTGAGATCTAGTGATTCAGCATTACATCTAGCTGCATTGGCTAAAAGCCTGGGTGTGACTTTAGAGTTTTCCATCTCCATGGAGACCCAAGTCACTAACACAGCGAGAATCACCTTTTACCATCTACCAGCTGTTGGCCCCCTACTTATCTTGCCCAGACTTAGCCACAGTGATCCATGAGACAGACACCTCCATGATAGACTACTGCAACATGTTCTATGCAGGTCTTCCCTTGAGACAGAAACTGACACTGGTCCAGAATGCAGCGGCCAGACTCCTCACTGTTGAGGCTGCCTCACCCAGAAAAAACCACTGTAGGAAGACAGTCTCCTGGGAGAACAGGAAGCAAAAAATCTTGGCTTTATGCACAAATTGGGATTTGTTCCCATCTGGCACCCAGAACATAATTTATTGCAGATACCTCTGTGAGCCAAGATTTATCATAACATCTGAATATAACCATTATTTTGTATAGATCAGAAACATCTGTAAACATGGCATCCAGATTATAAACATGGCATCCAGATTATAAATTAGATCCAAAGTTTTCATGCTACTAATGGTGGAGACTTGTTCTGATGCTAGACTCCTTAATCAACAATGTGGCACAACTAGTCAAATGTAAATATTTGGATTCAAAGACTTGTTGCAAGTGGGGAAGCTCAATTTATGTCTCTACTTCAGGCAGCTCATCATAACAGTGCTTAGATTTTTAAGAATTTAAAACCTTCTAATATGGGCCAGAATCAGAACCCACCTGGGATTTTTTTAAAAGATGATTTTCATTACAAGAGAGAAAACAGGTCTGAAGTCACAAATTATGGCATCATATACTAGGAAAACCTTGACAGCAGCTGAGAGTGGGAACCAGTCATTGATTGTTGCCCTCCCTCTGCCCTCGACATCTGGGCCAAAGTTTGTCATCCGAGGAGACTTTGGATACATTCCCTTTTATGGTGAAGAGGGAATTTTAAAATTGGAATGATGGACGCCACTCACACTTCCATTTTACTGAGATCTACTGTATACTTATTAGAATTAATTTCTATGTTTTTTATCACAAGCTTTAGCATGTTGTCACTATCATATATATAATATGTTGTACCAATCACTTCCAGAGCCCGAGCATATATGCTAAAAAAAAATATATGTTGCAATAGCCATCCCATGCCTAGATTCTTCGGGATGGGGCGATATAAAAATCTAAGGAAATAAATAAATAAATAAAATAAATAAATTATCTTTTAAATCCGGAATAGAAATTATGCTTCAACTTCTTCATTTCTAATGCAAAATCATTCTAAATTTAAGGAGGGGTTTTTTTCTTAGAAGAATAAAAGTAATCACAAATAGGAACTAGACAGGAGCCCAGTGGCATCCCGAAGACCAACAATATAATATGTTGTACGCTTGAATCACTCCAGATTCTTCGATGGGGCTATAAAAATCTAAGGAATAAAATAAATAAATAAAATAAATAAATTATCTTTTAAATCCGGAATAGAAATTATGCTTCAACTTCTTCATTTCTAATGCAAAATCATTCTAAATTTAAGGAGGGGTTTTAATATAGTAAAGATAATTATAGCTTACTCCTGGCTTCCTGTGTCATAATTTGGTAGTTGTAGCAGGTTATCAATACCATGAAACCAAGACAGATTCCAAGACATTTTAAGCATGTCTGACACAGGTTTCAGAGACCAGAGTTCACAAGAAAATGGTAACACCACAGAGTTAGGACTCACTGCATGATGAGCAGTTATTCTGACAGGTAGATGATACCTTTATGGGAGAAACAAATATTAGGAAAGAGGTGTTAGGAGAAAAGATTCAGATATGTAGTAAAGAGAACGGTGAATTTTACAAATAAATACTGAAATTTAAAATTTCAATTTAAAAAAATCATTTCTATTTTCTTAGAAGAATAAAAGTCATCACAAATAGGAACTAGACAGGAGCCCAGTGGCATCCCGAAGACCAACAATATACATTCCAACACAAGCCTTCCTGAGTCACAGCTCACTTTGTCACATCCTGTGCAGTGAGTTCTGCCACACAAAAGCCATGCAAGCCCATGATGGAACATACACTGTATGCATATTGTTCCCAGGATGTTTGATTACCCCAGAATATGAACAATGGTAGCATTTGGGGTATAGAAGATACAGATTAACCGAAAGCAAACAGACATTTAGCTCTACACATGCACCCACAAAGCAGACTAAATGTTACCTAGTAAGTCTTCAGGGGTCTGCAACCTGAAGCTCTCCAGATGTTCATCGGCCATACTGGCAGGGGCTGATGGGATTTGTAGTTCATTAACATCTGGAGAGCCACAGGTTGCAGACCCCTGGTCTATGTGCATAATCCCATTTTACTTTTCATTCTCATGGAAACAACCAATTATTATAAACTAAGCAAATTAACATTTTGAACGAGTTCATTATGAGCATCAACATCTTCCCTCTCCCTCACTGGATAAATAAATAAATGCTTGAAAACCACAAGTGCAAGAGTCCCCAGAACTGAATGTCTGCATGACCCACAAAGATTAAGCCCCATGGCTTCCTGATCTCAAGGTCTGTCAACCATCATTAAACACTGCCTTTTTACATTCTGAAGTCAAAGTGCACATATGTTTTGGCAGGGTCACAGCTGTGGTGTGAATTCTATTCTAAGCAAATAAGAATAACTTATTTCATCCTTCATAAAAAGGCTAAGGAATACTACCCTCTGACATTTCATTGTTACAGAGACAAAAAGAGAGAGACCTACCGTCTCACAACTGCAACAGGCAAACTAAAAGGGAGTTTATTAGAAGAATCACAGGAAAGTGCATCGCTCCTATAAAGAAAATACTCATATTAAGAAAAGTACCTGTTGAGCAAGTTGACGTGAATTTAATCCTGACACTTAAAGTCATGACTTCACAAATTTCCTGCAATAAGAATGCTGAGCCACCTTACCAGTATTTATAACAAGCAAGGCTTTCAAGGAAAAATCCTTCCCCCCACCCCTCCTTGCTCCAAGAGTGGAACAATTTATATTTTACTTAAATACCTCAGTCCTTCAAGGTCCAAAGCAATTAATATCACAAATGCAAAACGGAACAAGATTAAAATTCCCCTTATCAAAAATAACATAGGAAAAAACATAATATTGAGAGTTTGAGATTTATGTTTCAAAACATTAATACCCACTTTCAATGTATCTACCAGTTCAATATATCTACCAGAGGCATCTGCAATATTACTACCACCAATAAGAGATATCATATTACCTTTCCCAATGTTACGTATGTGGCATGTGGCTCAAACTGAAATTTGTACCAAGCTACTATTAAAGACATGTCATTAAAATATGAATCATAGCAAGACATAGGGAGATTATACTTCAGTTCTGCAACTTATGTTGGCTCTTCTATAGAAGAAATGATTGGAAGCTTTCAACCAGTATGTGGAAAACACTTTGCAGCCCATGGATTAGACTTTGATCCAAAAATGCTCTTGAACATTAATTAGCTTAATCATAGGTCTGACAATATCAGCATCTCCTTCATAAGTTCAACAAAAATAAAGTTTCCATTTACTATGCCAAAGTGGACTGTGAAAACAAGGTCAGTGTTGGAGTTCCATATTATATAGACTTATAAATATAGCAAAGCCTTGTGTAGGGAGGGGAAATCAAATTCAGATGGAAGCATTACTTATAAATGAAAATTCATCTTGGCAGATATCAGGGACACCAGTAAATGTAAATTCATCTTGGCAGATATCAGGAACACACTGCACACTTGACTGGCAGGAGAATGAACAAAACCTATCAGCATGGCCTACCAAATCTCTTTCCTTGATGCTTCATCAAACAGTAGAAGGCAAAGCAACACCGCTACTTCATTCACCACAGCTCCGTGTTCTTGGAATATTAAAGCAACTAAGTATAAAACAAAATGAAGGTATAAACCCTGAGTAATATTCACGAGCTTGCTCACTTAGACCACTAACTGCAGAAGAAATCCAAGCATGCTTTTAAAATGTAATGTCCTATCAGGCTGAATTAGAACCTATTGCTGCAGCCAATTGCAGTCTTAACACTTCAAAAAAAACCCCTTTAAAACATTTCTCCATTGTCTAAGATTACTGCACACTTCTTTGAAGTCGTAGCCTCCTCAGATCCATGAGTGCTTGCAAGTTCGTGACTTTGAACTTGGACCCCAGGTTGCTAGGGCCTCATTTGGATTGGGGCTTGCAAGATTGGGGCTTGCAATTGGATTGGGGCTTGCAAGAAGGTTTTAACTCTCCTACTTCCCACTGTTTTCCCAACCTGAAACAGCACAGTGGGGCAATCAGTGATCCCTTGGGGTCATTCCAGGTTGGGAAACTGACATTGAGGAACATAGCGAAGCCTATCCTCCTTACAAAACCCAAATTAGAGCCTGGTCTAACTGGCTAGTTTAGGTCATCCATGTCAGGGCCCAAATCTTCAAGATCGGCTATAAATCTGAGAAAGTATATCTTGTATGCTGTGTAACCTACCGTTGATAATGTTAGCATTTTTCAAGAATCTGGTTAAAAAAAACCTTTATGTGATGTTTAAATTTAGGGCATTTTTCAATGGACAGATTACTTCTGATTTAATTTAACCAAATCTAAGCAAGATTCACACTTATAACACACTGGCACTCGACAGTTTAAAGCAAGACCACTCAAATGAGATGCTGGAGATGCAAGGAGATATTGATTATTTCATAAGTTCTGGATCTGCCCTGAATTCACCCCATTTTGGAAGGAAGAACTTTACTGCATTTGCTTTATTGTCTCGGCAGTTTTACTGTCCATAATTTGTTTCTCGGAAAGGCTACCAGGTACCTCTTAGCAACTGGGGATGGAGTGGGAGTGGGAATTTACTGGCAGTAAACTTAGGCTGAGGCCTTTGTTGTCTGCAATGTGGCAACATAATTTCCAGTGTGTACTGGAAGTGATGTCATCATGCTGCAAGTAACTGTGAGGACACTCTAGTACTAGGACAAAATTCTATGGTAAAAGCAAGTTTACACCATAGAGTTTTTTCCCAAATATCAGAGCATCCCTGTGGTCATCAATGATGTGATGATGTCACTGTATTGCGGACAGTAGAGGCCTTGGCTTAAGTTTACTGCCAGTCAATTTCTCCATTGGCTGGCTGAATGGAGCCAGGGGGCAGTGGATAGAAGTGGGGGATACAGTGGAGTCTGACATTCCTAGTTCTTGAACATATTCCAGCCTTCTTGTTTCCCTCAAAAGAAAGTAGATAGCAAAACTTTAATAGCAAAACCGATTCTACAAAACAGGAAAATTATTTGGCTGTATTTTGGAGTCAGCACATTTAGAAATTAAAGAAAAAAATAGTTCACACCATCAGAAGATGCAAAAATATATTTTTCCTTGAAAGCTGATGTTAGCTGTAGATTAATTTTTTTAACAAAAATCGCTTAATTTAACCCGCCCCTCGCCCCTTAATTAATTCCTTCTTTATAGAAGGACAGAATATTAGAGAATAACGGTTGCTGGTACCATGTTAATGTGAAAATCAATAAATATTATGCTATGGAGAGTTTTTGTAGTATACTCTACAGCCTGTCTGTATCAGAAGTTGAAGTACACCAACAAAAGAAAATAACTATGCAGTCTTACTTGCAAGCATTATCCCTCCATTTTTATAATTTCAAACACACACATGCACACAGAAAGTTGCATTACACTGTGACAATAAAATACCTCGAAATAACATGAGCAAGACATAAGGTTGGAAGGCCAATGACAGCCGTTTAGCTGGATCTGCATATACAAGTTTCCTTAAAAGTGTAAGACACGGCAATACCATAGAGTCCATGATCTGCCAAAAGACAAAAGTTTTTTTTATCACCCTTGTTTGCACATGCAATATGGTACCTTAAATCCACATTCTTTGGCAGCATCAACTCAATCAAGAATATTTTATTTTTTTATTTTCTTGAACTTTTATACCGCCCCATCCCCGAAGGGCTCTGGGTGGTGTACAACATAAAGGGAACAATGTAAAATAAAACATTTAAAGCAGCGATAACCATAAAAACTATTTCTAACAAATATATAATAAATCTCAATAAAATAAATGGCGTTCAACAGTCTGTTTTTAAATTTCCCTCCCCTCCCCCGAATAGAAGTATCCTATCTAATAATGCCAGAAGCAACCCAAAAGTCAGGGTTAATAAAAAATTATACACACACCAAAATCATGAACGGCTTAGAAAAGCTCAGTGTCCGCCAAGCTGATAGCTACACTATTCATCATTTAAAATTTAATTAGTTTCATCATGATTTTATTGTACTGCAAAAAAATCATCTTCCTTACCTGGCCGTCACGGTGAATGCATTCAGTACAATAAGCAAGTATTTTGTCTATCACACCCATCTTTTTAATGATCTCATGCATTTTAGAATCTGAAAAAGAAGATAAATCAGCAAAAATCAGAAATTCATCATGTATATTCATGCTGACAAGCCAACTTACATAACACTCTCAAATCTCATGTACAACAAAGTATGAAGGTCAGTAAACGCTCTGGCAGTTTTCTCCCTGTAGCCAAATTAGATAGAAGCTAGATTTTGTGAAAATTACATATTCTCCTTCCAGGAATTAAAAGCATATGTTATCATCATATTCAGCTCACTTCATTGCTATATATTGAGGCAGGAGATTTCCCAGATGTTATTAGACCATCTCCCACCTCACGAGAGGTTGAGGATACCAAAACTTGGGGAAGTACCTCCGCCAATCATCCCATATTGTTCCAATAATACTAGTCAGGAGTCAGTGTCATGTAGTAGTTGGTGGTGATTAACACCCAGGAAACCAATGTCTGTCATGACCTAGGGCCAATCACACTTCCTCTGCCTTATCTGACTCACAGGGCTCCTATAAGAATAGAGTGGATGAGGGAAATGATGCATAACACCTTAAAAGTTATCTGGAGAAAAGAGAGAATAAAAATATATAGTATGATAATTTTTTACTAAATTTTACCACTTTGTTACTAATTAACAGCCCAAAACAAGGAATATGTAGAAATATGCCAATCAAATTTCAAAAGCTACAAATGGTCTACAAAATTTTTGAGTTGTAACTTATATCTCTGCAAAACTATAATCTAATTGTAAAGCTTTTTGTATTTAATCTTCTTATCAATGAAAGGCAAGCATGCTCACATGTTTAAATTTGTTACACTGCTGGTGGCCTATACTTATGCTGTGTAAAATGGAATCGAAACAATGATTATTTCCAAAGTAACAAGTAGCAGAAAAATAGAATAGGTAGAGGTAGAAGCATGTTACATTCCTACTGCAGGGTACGTCATGTCAGACAAACATAAAGACTAGATGATTCAATTAATGAAGTTGAAATCCGGTGCAATTCTAATTGGAGTAAGTCGAACAGACCTCAGTGGGACTTACTTCTGAGAAAATATGCACAGGATCTATCTGCAGTGTACTCTCTGTATCATTGAAACAGTTTGTTAAACACCCATGAAAACTTCATCTAAGTGTGTCGTCCATGGAAAAATTTGAAAATGCTTCAGATCATTTCCAAATATGCAACACAGACCACCACTTTAATTGGACATTATTTCTGAGAGTATTACTGAATAGCAACCATTTCACTGACCTATTGCTATGTTCAAATTACCTTACCTTGCATAATTACAGCTAACTGTTCAGCAGCAGATTTCCGCAAAGCTAGATCAATAGTACCCGAGATAAAGATATCATACAGTTTTTCAACAGTCTCAGCCTAAAAATAAAACACCATTATTTATCAAATAGGAAAAAATGACTTTTTATTTAAAATTAGCCATCTACTCTAACCTGCCAAAAATAATCAACATAAAACATGTCTTGTTTTTAGTATATAAAATAAAGCTGATTAGGCATGTTGAAGAATGATAAAGAGACTGATGTCTTCACGGAGCTCTTAAAGCAAACTTCCCTTCTCTCCTTAACACCAGTAATGTGCAAACTGCTTCTGAAGTTCTTTCATAGTTAAAAAGCACCGTATAATGCCAAGGTGAAATAAAGGAATAAAAACTTTCTACGTATGTAGATCTAGTAATGTAAGAGTAAAACAACCCTATAGCACTACGTAAATATACAAACAGATTTAATATGCTAAACAGGTTAATGTAAATATCACATGAGGAAAGATCAATTAATTTTATAAAAGAAATCTGAGGAAAAAAAATATGGAAAGATTCAATAAGCTAAACAGGTTAATGTAAATATCACATGAGGAAAGATCAATTACTTTTATAAAAGAAATCTGAGGAAAATAAATATGGAAAGTCCATCCAGTATTTCCCGATCTACATAGTAGATGCCGCTATGTTACAGGAACCATCACTATTGTTAAAGATCTATTCATATTTTATCTACAATAGTCTTCCTAAGCTTTAGTACTGTTGAGTTCTTCTAAAACTGGTTCACTGGTGTGATAGAGAGCTACATAATGATGAGTTATCCCAGTCATGGAACTCTGAATGACAGGAGCTTTGGAAAGATTTAAAAAAAAAACCCTAATTCTAGAGTAGGCAGTTGAGAGAGTCTGCTAGAAAACTGACTTTTAAAGAGACAGTTTCAATAAAAAGGAACAGTTTGAAAATCAACAATATCTGGCTACTGGTACTGAAAAACTCCAAAACTAATACTAAAAACCAGGACTTTTTAAACACCACTGAACAATTCATTATATACTCTAAACTCCTCTTCTGCCCACTACCATCTCACCTCACTTTAGTTTCTGAGATGAATCATACACATTCAAACCACCAGGATGAATATGAATGCAACTGCAAATGAACTCCACTTGGGACACTTGCAAATATGCCTCACGCACCAGAACACATACAAATGCAACTGCAAATGAACTCCACCTGGACAGTTGCAAATGCACCACATTCCCTCCCATCTGAGAGGAGGACAAACCAGATAGCCGCCACATGAATCACTCCACATTGAGTCAGGAAAAGAAACACATCTTATCGTGACATGCCTCTGAAGACGGCAGCCACAGACGAGGGCGAAATACCCTATTTTCCTGAAAATAAGACAGTGTCTTATATTAATTTTTGCTCCCAAAGATGCGCTATGTCTTATTTTCAGGGGATGTCTTATTTTTCTGCTCCACAGCTGCCTGCTCTGGTCGACAGGCATGCTTCCAAACAAAAACTTTGCTACGTCTTACTTTCGGGGGATGCTTTATATTTAGCACTTCAGCAAAACCTCTACTACGTCTTATTTTCAGGGGATGTCTTATTTTCAGGGAAACAGGGTATTAGGCGCTAAAACAGACCATGCACACAACAGTCAGTTTAGAGTTTTCATTTCATTAAGCCTCTATTGAGCCATATTCTAACTTAGATTAAAAAAGAGCGGGTTTGGGGGGGATCCCCCAACAATCTTAAGTGTAGAGCAGAAAAAACAAGCGACTCAAAAGCCTCAGGGGTGATAATGATGGTTGGTTTGGGAAAAAATAAATAAAACAAAAGGAAATCTGTCATAATTAGTTTCCTATTCAGCTAGATTCAGTCATTCAGCATTAAAAATCAACTTTGCCAAGGCTATCTATGGAAACCCATAACTAACTTAAATACAGTATCTGAAACAAAACCTGTGGTCTTTCTACAGGATCATATCAGAGTATATTTTAAGTATATTTAATTAGTCAACATACACTGGGAAATTTATTCTTTAAAAATTCTTAACGTGTTCCAACTGAAAATGTGTGCATAACATTTTCAATTGTTATGTTTAGTTAAAGCTGGAGTAGAACCATGAATTCTATTCCTATTTACATGATACAATTGCTTTTGTTTACCTTGAACACTGACTCTTTAGCTTCATCCAACTTCAGCTGAATAGGTTTTTCAACAATAAAGAGATTAGGAACACTGGAGAGGACACCACCATTCAACAATGGGCGCTTCTGGTTAGCACCTTCTTCAACAGTAAGATGGAACATGAGGTGTTTTAGTGCCATGGAACGAACCCTGAGAAAGCAAGGTGTCAGCTTTACCATAGAAACAGTGACTGTACTTTAATGAAGTTTTCACACACACAAAACAGAATGCCCTTTACATAACCTACCTCTTCTGCATAAAATAAATTGTTTTAGCATTCTGTCTGCTTCAAAAACCATGTCTGCTTTATCTTCTAGCATCTTACGCAAGACTATGATAAATCCTTCCTGATGAAGGATTGACATCTGGGTCAAAAGGAAGATGACTTGTCCAAAAGTACCCACCATCAGTGTCATACAATAGCTATCTAAAGTACAATTCTTTGAAGAAATTTCATCTATTCTGAAAAATCACTTAGTTCATACTTACAGATACCACAGAATGTCAATAAATTACACCAAGTAGTTTGATTGCTGATGCAGCATAAGTTGTTCTAATTGCTCCAACTGCATCACTTAAGTTCCTTATTTGTATCTTCAGTCTCTTGTGTGCAGTTAACCTCTTTCACTGCTCTCTTATTCCTGTTTCCCAGATGTCAATCCTTGTTACTCTATCAATCAGGACTTCATCAACTACAGACTCATTGAAATGGGAACCATTTGTAAGCTTACTGCACCTTTTAGGATCCACCTGCAATCTAGCTTCACACTACTTTGCCCCTTTCAGTCTAAGAAATAGACTATTTCAAAATTTATGCAGAAATAACCCCAAATTTGAGGCCACATTTTCCAGAAATTTTGTTTCCACTCTGTTTATTTCCTCCACCCTGTTTATTTCCATTTTTAATGGCCTTGCAACCCACCTGGGAGACTGCCAAAGTCCAATTCTGAGTCCCACCCCAAAAGTTTGAAAACCAATTCTCAAGTCACAGGTATGTCAGCTGTAGCTACCTGTATCCAATTTCATATGTTCAGCATCTTAGCAGCACTATTTGATTTTGTAAATGTTAGCACCTTTATGAGAAGAAAAAATACTTTGCATTTAGAACTCTCTTCAAAATACTGGCCAAGACATTTCTAAGTTACCAACCTATCCTTTACAGTGAGTTCTCATGTTTACTCACAGTGGTTTTTTTGAGAACAGAAGACGCAGGGAAGCCCTAAGCCGAGTAGTTCTTGGGAGAATCCCTTCATTTTCATCATTTGTTTCACTCAATGCAAGGATGCAATTACCCAGAGGTTCTTCTGTGTCTGCATACCCCTAATAAATGTACAAAAAATTACTTCATGGAGTTGCATGCTATGTGTTAATATTTCCTGAACAAATCAAATTCTATCACAGTAATTATCAACTGGAAAAATCACAGGCCAAATCTAATCTATGGTCTGCCGAAACATATACACTGGCACCACTATCAACTACTGCAGTGGTGGCGAGCCTTTGGCACTCCAGATGTTATGGACTACAATTCCCATCAGCCCCTGCCAGCATGGCCAATTGGAGTGCCAAAGGTTCGCCACCACGGAACTAGTGCCACATTGAATTTTTGTGGTGATCTTTTTTCACTACAGATAGTCATTCCAAATACACATGACCATTTAATCCTTTAAAATAACTGCTTTCCTGCCTATTCAATGTTTGATCTAACATTTCCTGATTGATCAGACTGAGCTAACACTTCATGGACTGTCAGTGAAAATGAATCAAAAGCTTTGCACCAACAAAATTCTACTTGTGCAAGACACACTGGGGAAGAATTGGGAGATATAGCCCATTTAAGACAACATGATACAACAAGAAAACATCCATATTTGGATGTGGTTGTTATAAATCTGCACAGCTTTAGTTCCAATGAGATGTATATCTGGAATACACAGCCTTACCAACTTTCTGACCCAGCTAAGCTGACTGCATCAAGTAAAGTGAGCAACTCTAAACGGGAACACATTCCCAACCCGACCATAACTTATCCACTTGCATTTTTACATGTCAGCAAGAGAATGCAAAACCCATCCATAAGTGGGGAAGGATCTACATCACAGACTGACAGAATACTGCAAAACTTGTTTTGGTTTAGAACTATTATAAACTCTCTCTAACATTATCATAGCTGTAAAGTAGTAAGGAAACTTATGTGGATAATATTTAAGCAATAAGTTCAAGTAATGACTCACAAAACTTCAAGAAAAACAAGAAAATCATGACTCCTCACATCAGATGTCATCAGCAAGAATTAAGAATAATTAGGAAGAACAAATAGTTTAGAAAAAAATTCACCTGTGGCATGTCCCAGTCTAAGAAACCGAATGCTATGTAGCTCTCCAGTGTTCCCCCATAACACCTGCAAATTACACTGATTACTCTTCTCCCCCTTATTTGCTTGGTTACCATAACCATATATTTCCTCCCATTGTGGGATGGCAGGGCTGTTCCTCTTGGCAAAGCAATTAAGCGTATTTCAAGATAAACTGTGCTTCAAAAACCTGAGATTACCTGAAGAATTGGAACAACAGGATAGAGGGCCTCAATAAACTTGTTCCAGGTCATTGGTGCCATCATCAATCGGCCCTGAAGAAGATACATCAGCATCAACGTGGCAGCCGAGGATACCTGCTTTAACGAGAGGAGTTAAGAGAGAGCAATAAAGAGCAGCCCAACCAATTTGTTGATGTCAGAAACAGAAATTGGGCTGTGCCTCAGGACTGCACACACAATTGTTCTTGTAGTTTGAAAGAAAACAATGGCTGTGGCGAAATATTTTAATGAGCCTCCTGCCTGTTTGCAACAAATAATCTTCAACAAGAATATAAGCATTGCATATGGTACATGAGTGACAAGGACGGACAAACATAGCCTCCCCTCACCCCCACTGAACAGCTTTAGGAACTCTATTTTATATTTAGATGGAGAATGAGGTTTTCAAACGTTTCCAAATCATTTTTCGTCTCCAGGCATCAATTAAAGAGGGACCATTTCAGCGGAACTAGTCTAGTTCTCTGAAACGAGTTTATGAGTAATTTCTGCTAGTGTTTCTAGGAATAAAATGCAAGTGAGTTAAATAGCCACCCTGCACCCCGACTAAAAAGCTTCAGATAATACATTCACAGCAAGCAAGGTGAGGGAAAAACAGCAGAGGTAGAAGGCTGTCTTTGCTTGTTCCCCACAGAGCAATAGGAGCATTATAGGAATATATTTCAGCCGAGCTGCAATACTTCTGTGTTTTCATGTTCCAAGCTTCTTGCTGAGAACAGAGTTGCTCCCCATAAGAAATCTCAGCTTTGAGACTGAAAATAAGTTTCAAAAGGTTTTAGAAACTTCTGCTGAAGGCCAAGGAACAAAGAGTACTTAAATGGCAGTCAGCAACTCTTTCCTAAACTACAGTTTAGACAGAAAGTTTGAGGCTAGCAGACGTTTCAGGGAAAGCAGTTCAGTGGTAAACAGAAAGTTTCTAGTTTCTTTCCATCATTACCCCCAATTTGCCCTTGTCCCTATACCACCTCTAGTACTGCACAAGTCTCTAGATGAATTAACCTGGCTTTTTTGCTTGTCACAAACAACAAGCAACAATGTTTAAAGACAAACTGCTTTCAGTCTCTAACAGAGTAAAAGGCACACATATATTGGCCTGAATTAGTGTTTCATGGATTCTTTTTGTCTTTACTGCTCTCCCTGAAACCCCTCAACTGCTGGGAGTAAAGAAGAAGAGTTGGATTTATATCTCCCCTTTCTCTCCTATAGGAGACTCAAACTCCTTTTGTTCCCCCCTCACAACAAGCACCTGTGAGGTAGGTGGAGCTGAGAGAGCTCGGAAGAACTGTGACTACCCCAAGGTCACTCAGCTGTTATGCGTTATGAATTCCCCAGATAAGCCTCCACAGCTCAGCCAGCAGAGCGGGGAATCAAACCTGGCTCCTCCAGATTAGAGTACACCTGCTCTTAATCACTACACCACTGCTGCTGCACTGCTAAAGAAAAGCAAAGGGTGGAATTGTCAGGCCCCTTCCTCCATCTTAGGTCTCTTTCAGATTACCTTTCTAATCCGTGTTGGTCTCATCCCGAATAAATTGATACACAGACATGCATTTCATAAATCTCTTTTCAATCCATTAATGAGCTGTCTCTAAAGTGCTCTGAAGCACTCCAGCCATTTCAAACAAAGCCGAACTTTCCCCCCTTCCTTTTTTCACAAAACATTGTTTCCAGCTTTTTTGAATGTTAGCATTATAGCACCATAGCAATGCATCCAAGTGCACTAAATTGCTATATCACCACCATTCGAATGCATATAGTGCCATAGCGTTAAGCTTAGAACATTAAAAAAAAATCTGAAGAAGAACATGCCACAAAAAAAGCAGGGGAGAAAGCAGCCCTTTGGAAACACTCCTGACATTTAAAAAAGCACACTGCCATGATTCAGAAGCGTAAGGAAAAAACTGAACATGGGAGAAAGCAGTTTTCAGTATAAAAACAACTTAGCCCCGGGATGCAAATGGGACACAAACAGCTTTGTCTGAAAAGGTTAAAAAAAAAAGCCAAAACAGGTGTATCTGAAAGGACATCTGTTAGCAACTGACCATTCAGATGCACTATAAGAGCAGTTTGAAAGGGCCTTAGTCTCCTGAATGGTACTGGGGGCAGAAGAGTGTCACAGCTCTCCTGTGGTGAAACAGTAGTTCCATCAGAATGTTATTCCAGCTCTTTCTTAATAGCCTTCTCCCTATACTGCCTGTAACAATTTTTCCTTTAAAGAAAATAATTCCTTTTAACATACAGGTCAACTCAGTTGTAATGAACAAAAAAACATACCTCATGCTGGGAGTCTTGGAGGCCAAAACTACAGATTTCATACAGAACTCTAGGATGAAGCAAGAAATGTATTGCATGGCAGACTGACGATGGAGGCTTAGCAATATTATGAATGCCTAAGCAGTCCTGAGGGGGAAAAGATATTCATGCTATCAAGTCAATTTTGTAACTAGTACTGCCTTAATGATCCATGGATTGAGTGTACCTGCTATGACACTTTATGAACATCTTACAATTTCTTTCAAGAAGCTCATGGGGTGGAAAGGGTCTTCCACTAAACAAGCTATGCAAGGATGAAAAAAAGTAGACAGGCCCAAGATCATCAAGTAAGTTCCGACACCCAATCAAGAATGCAAATCCTAATCCCAATCAAAAACTCCATCACACTGTCTCTCTATGCCAGACCTATTTTTCTACCCCAAGTGAAAAACCCTTTATATTGACTGAGAGCGAACTGCAAATCAAGCTGAACAACACAAGAAAGAATGCAGTCCATTAAACACACCCTCTTTTGACTGGCAGTTACAAATCAAGGGACAAAAATTTACAACTGAACAAGCTCAATTTTAAGTAGCAAATCCTGGAATGTCCCAGTAGCCCAATGTTACTGAGGCAGCTTTTCTCAAAGATTGTTCTCTTGTAACAATATTAAATGCAAAAGCAAATGAATGCACAGTTAATGAGGAATACTGATTCTGAACAAGCCTCTTTAAATATTAACCTTAACCAGCTTGAGACAGCAGCTATAGGCTTGGCTTCTTATATTCAGCAGTGGATGGCACAACAGATGGAGGAGCAACTTCCGGCTCTCGGAATGTAGGAATTGGCTAGCTTGAGTGGACTTCCATCTGCAACCAGAAATAATACAATACTTTAAACACAGATTTCACTGGGGGTGCAAGCGCTTTCATAATTTATTTAGTTATCTGCTCTTTTGTTTTATTAGTCGTAACTTGTATTGCTATTTATGACTTCAGTTCCAAGTCCACTTACCAAGTAGTATGAACCATTGGGATCTATGACACCTGTTTCTTACAAACAGTTAGGATTGGACTGAAGTATTCTGGCCACTATGGCTATTCTTCAATCTGTTGTCTCCTCTTCAGTCCAGTTCTAGTTTTCCAGTTCCTAGAGGCAGGGGCCTGAATTTTCTTTATGCAACTATGTAAAACCATGTTCAACAGATGGTGCTACACAAAACAATCAGAATTGTTTGTTCCTAATGAAGCATTTGTACATGTGTACAAATTTTATACGTCTGACTACAAGCACCAACTGGACTCCCATTTTCCATCTGACATGAGGTTCTCACCTAAAGAAAATATTTTCTCACGTTAGGAAGAGTATCATACTTACAGGTTGGAGCAAATTTTGATAAATTTTTGGAGTAGGGGAAAGTACTGGTGATAAGGGAGACTTTTAAGGGCTTGTTCTGCCAGCTCCAGTAAATCAAAAACATTCATTTCTCCCTAAAACAGCCAATACAGAGAAACACCATCAGACCAGACCAATGTGATGCAGGCAACCTATCATAATCCAAGAATACTGTCACAGCCACACAAATGTTCAACACAAAACATCTTCTGTTATAAGGAATATTACCCTCACACATCCACCAGCCTTGCCAAAAGTCCCACTGAACTTGCCCCAGATCACTGTTTCCCAATATATGGGTGCTGATCCAAAAAGAAGAAGAAGAAGAAGAAGAGTTTGGATTTATATCCCCCCTTTCTCTCCTGCAGGAGACTCAAAGGGGCTTACAATCTCCTTGCCCTTCCCCCCTCACAACAAACACCCTGTGAGGTAGGTGGGGCTGAGAGAGCTCCGAGAAGCTGTGACTAGCCCAAGATCACCCAGCTGGTGTGTGTGGGAGTGCACAGGCTAATCTGAATTCCCCAGATAAGCCTCCACAGCTTAGGCGGCAGAGCTGGGAATCAAACCCGGTTCCTCCAGATTAGATACACAAGCTCTTAACCTCCTACGCCACTGCTGCTGGTGGCACAGGCTGCAAATCTGAATCAAAAGCTTCTGCAGCTTTAATTAATTTGTAAATGACTTTTACTTTAATTTTACTTTAAGTGGGTCACTATACTGAGTAAATTTGGACTTGTGGGTCATCGTATCAAAAAGTACAAGAACTGATCAGCACACACACAATCCTACTCACACAACAAAGTAATTTTACTAGGCTGTACAGTATGGGATGGGTAGAGTTTTAGTTTTTATTACTATATTTCTACTCGGCCCCTCTTGACTAAAGTCAGGCTGAGGGTAGCTAACATCAAGATTACAATGAAAATCATAAATAGCCCATTAATAAATAAACCCTTAAATAGTAACAAAAATAATGGTACCCTGATCATAGCTCGCTTCTTTTATGAATCATTTTTTAATCTACCTTACTACAAAGATGGTGGACCTGCCACCCTACATATTGAAGAAAACAAAGGGAAAAAAATAAGAAAAATACACAGTGCCACCCTTCATCCCCGAAACACAGTTAATAATCCATCTAAGAACATAAAAAAGAAAGTAAAAAAAGATAAAAGAAACCATAGAAAAACGCTATATAAACATAAAATCTACTCAAGCCCCCATCTTGTCTTCACCTTGAATATTTCATTCTAATGTAAAACAAGCCTCTTACTTTTATATCAGTTTTTCTTATTTAATTATATTTTAACCATTTATACATATATTTTATTTCCCTCTAACAGTTATGTGCCTTTATAATATATCAAACCATTTTCACATTGTTCAAATATTCATAATTATTATAGGTCCCTTCACTTAGCTTATCATATTTATCTAACTTTCCTTGAATTAAACTTTTGGTAATTAATACCCTCTAATCAGAAAGAAGGCTAGTGAGAAAAAGAAAATAGGAAAGGTTTTTAAGTTCTCCAGAGATCTTTTTTGTTCTTACTGAAGAACTTCCTTTCGTCCTGGACATCAGTGATCTTCTGATAAGTTCCATTGAAGGTAAAACTAAGTTCTTCTATTGGGAACCAACGGAAGGATACATTCTTCTTCAGAGCATCTGTAACGAACTCATAGTCCTTTTGATTCAGTAAAAATTTCCTTTTAGACTTCCTTTATTAGTTCTTAACCCAAAAATTGCATCTTTTTCTTGTAATGATTGCCAAGAACCTCCTCTTTGAAAGATCTCTGTGTCATGTAGAACACACAGTCTTGGATAGCTTCTTGTTTTTAGCTGCTACATACTTTATGCAATAGATTTTCTCCACCATAGCCTCAGTTTCTCCAATAAGATATAGACATTAATTTCGCCAGCTCTGAAATAAAATCCTTTTTGAGATTTTTCTCATCTCTCTCCAGCACAGCACGGATCCACAATGCACATTCTCTCTGTTTCATCTCCAACCAAAGTATTCTGTCTGCTTGGTAATATATCTCCTTCTGGTGAACTCAATTTTAACCTCAAGAGATTTTCTTGAGTTCTCTGACACCTTTCAAAGTTTACATTAAGCCCTTTAATTCCATTTCTTAATTTTTTAATATCTGCCATAACTCCATCAATGTGCTTGATCTTCTGTTTCATAACCATTACTTTTTTCTGTATGGATATTAACATTAATTCAGTTTTCTCCAATGAATCTGGACTTTTGACTTTGACATAGCTCCGACTCTTTTGGGCCATAATGCAGTTTTACCACTAGATTCCTCCATGTCCTTTGTATCTCCATCTGTCTCTCAACAAAAGTTCTCTCTTCCTTCCTCCAAAGATTACACCATTGCAAATTACCACTTTAAACTTCGTTCATAGGTTAAATTTTATTTCTTCAGTGGCTTTATAGATTGCTCGCTTTTAGACTTTCTCCTTCCACACTTTAAAGCAGCTTTTTTGTTTGTCAAAAAAAATCTCTATTTCAAAATTTTAGTGATTCCAAAATGGTGATCCCGTTTAAATCCTGTACTTCCATAACAGGAACAAAGAGAAAATTGCACTTATCTTTTAGCAGAATTTAAATTTTTTGCTGGCTAGAACACAGAGTGTTAACAAGATGTCCTTCTTATCGTGTTCATCTTGTTGATACTCACTGGAAATTAGCCATCTTCATGACTTCGACAGTTATACTACTGCCAATGTTTTCTTTCTCACAGCCGAGGTTGATGTAATTCAGTGTGCCTTAATAGGAGGAGAGGTTGTGGTCACTGGAATAAATGGAGTTCCTTCTCACTCCCTGACCCACCCTTCTGAGGTGAGACGCCCTTCTGAAAGTCCTGATTTATCCACAGAGTTGTTTTCTTGCCCTAGAATTACATTCTGGGTGAAATAAACTGTGAGTCTTTCCTCCCATCATGGTTCTCAGATGATGCTATTGTTTCCAGTATCAGAGAAGCCATGCATGCCCAGCATGCAGAGTCGCAAGCTGTTGATGGATGGCCATAAGTTTAGGGGGAAAACAGGCATGGAAAGGAAAAAGGAAGGCTGAAGGGTTGGAAGGGAAGGGGAAGTGGGGGAAAGGGAGGGTGGGAATGGGGAAGGAGAGGTCAAATAAGAGAACCGTTGCAAACTCCTGACTGGAAAATTTGAGACATTTGAGTCTAGGGAGGGTAGGATTTAGAGAATGGAGTGAGGTCAACAATGATGTGATGCGATAGTGTCCATCCAAAGCTGCCATTTTTCCAGGGGAACTGATCTCTATAGTCTGGAGAGAATATGTTATTCCAGAAGAACTCTAGGTTCATCTGGAGACCAATAACCCTGGGTCTATTGATGCAGTATTGTGGAGTAATGAATAGCTCTCCCAAATACCTTGATCAAGTCCTCCCTATCCCTCCAGTCAAACTGGCTGATGCCATACAACAGTAGGCAGGCCATATGTATGTCAGCACTACTTTGCAATGAGTCACTACAGTAACTAGTAACACTAATAATTTTTCTACCAGTGACCATGTTTGAAATGTAAAGGACCTCAAGATGCTTTTAATTACAGCTGGCAAAACCCACATATTCACTGAGTCAAAATATTTCCCCTCAAAAAACTATTCATAACTCTTCCTTCTACTCCAAAATACATACATTCTATGAAATAGAAAAGATTCAGAATGGTCAGAAGTCTTTCACCTCCTCAAACACAAATAGCAACTATGACTGAAGAATTTTCAGTGACTAATGCTGCTGATAGTATTTGTTTCCTCTGCATACATTTTGTAAAAATACATTTACAGAATATGTGTAATAAAACATAGGTGTGTCAAGGCTGACCCAGCCTTGGAGTGATAACATAACCAACTTTAGCATGGGTTGGTTCAAGTCATTTCCCAGTAATTCACACAAAATGAAGCCTGATGAGATCAAGTGAGGTTATCCAGGTAAGGTCCTCTTCATCATAGGCTAAACTATATAGAAATTGTCGGCCATAACCTCCTGACCTTCCTCAACCAATCACCCCAGAACTTTCTGGACAGAAGCAAGCACCCCCTCTCATACCAGATTCACAGCTGAACTGTGTGAGTTAATTAACAGGTCTTGATAAGTACCTGTTTGACTGAGGAGAGGTTGACTATTACCTATGGAGCAGTCAGAATGCAATAAGATGAAAGTTTACTGGAATTCTCCTCTAAGATGGCTTCTTTCTTGACAAGTTGTCACCTTAAAACCACTTGACAAAAATGTACTCAGGTGTTTAATGTACATTACTGTCCCACAAAAGTTTTCTTCCTTTTACCATGTTGAATTACAACTTCTGTCTTTCAGACAAGGTGGAAGTGTTGCCAGGCTGACCTACTGTGGCCTAAGGGAACTGTTTTTGGAGGACAATGGTGTCTCTACTCATCTCAGTCAAACCTTGGGGTACTTGGTAGGGTTGGTCAATACTAAAAAAATTCGGTAAAATTCGGATTTGGGTATTTTGGGGCATAAAATTATTTGTATGCCCGAATCCGAAAAATAGCCAATTCGGATATACCCGAAAATTTGGGTAAATCGAAAAAATTGAATCCCGTTTATTATTTATTACTTTTGAGATTTTGGGTGTTTTTTACACGTTTTTGGCCTCCGCAGGGGCCTTAATTTTAAAGCGATAAGCGGCACCAAAATTTCTCAAGGGATATCTTTCTGGAGACTGTCCTGATGATTCTCTCCCCAAGTTTAGTGCAGTTTGGTTCTAGGGGAACCAAAGTTATTGTCCAACCCTCAAAGGGGTGCCCCCCCCATCCCCCATTGTTTCCAATGAGAGCTAACAGGAGATGGGGGGGCTACACTTTTTTGAAGGAGTCCATAACGTTGGACCCCTAGACAAACTTCACTGAGAAACTTGGGGAGCTATCATAGGGACAGCATACTCTTTATTATGATACCCCAAAATTTTGGTGACAGTAGCTCTAAAACTGCACCCCTCACAGTCACCCAAAGAAATTTCCCCAGATTCTATGCTCTGTAGTGGCTATTTTGGCTCCACATTGCAGCCAATAGGAAGAATTCTGTGGGAGGGGCTATGGAGTGCACATTTCTCATGGGCCAAACCCTACTGAAAACTTTTCAGGGTGTCTTCAGGAGAGTCTCTCTTCTTGACACCATCCGTGGGTTTGGTGACCAAGGTTAGCTTCAAAGGGGTTCAATGTTTATGGGTAGGGTCCATCTCCCCACTGCCCCCCCACATAAGTTAAAAGTTCCTCAAGCCTGGATGGTGTCATCCAAAGACTCTCCTGAGAAGATACCCTGAACATTTTGATTATGACATGTACCATGATAAATGTGCACCCAGCTCCCTCCACCAGAAATTCCATTGATTGACAGCAAATGCAGAAGTCACTAGCAGAAAAAGGAACCTTTGGGCAAAATTTTTGGGGGGGGTTACCTACAGGGGAGCACATTTTTAGAACATATCAGCAGTTCCTAGAAATATCAGAGAGGTATCATCAGGAGACCTGTCCTGGATGACACCCCACGCTTAGTTGCAGTTTGGTTTAGGGGGGGGCCAAAGTTATGGACCCTCAAAATGGTAGCCACCTTCTCCTTAGCTGTCATTGGAGAACAATGGGATAGAGGGCCCCTTTGAGGGTCCATAACTTTGGCCCCCTAATTAAACACACCAAGCACAAGGGGTGTCATCAGGACAGTCTCGGCCACCCTGAGAACAGT
This sequence comes from Sphaerodactylus townsendi, assembly GCF_021028975.2. Classification (NCBI taxonomy): domain Eukaryota; kingdom Metazoa; phylum Chordata; class Lepidosauria; order Squamata; family Sphaerodactylidae; genus Sphaerodactylus; species Sphaerodactylus townsendi. Next base: position 35,635,365 of record NC_059433.1, on the reverse strand, counting down.
GCCACCCTAGCTTTAAAAATTCCGGTTTTCATGTTTCACTGCTCCTGCACATGAAGCCTGCTGGAGTGAGTGGTGATTGTTTCACACGAAACCAGCATTTTAAAGCTAGTGACACCAAACTTTCAGGGTAACATCAGGAGACTGTCCTGATGATACCCCAAAGTTAGTGCAGTTTCAATTCAGGGAGCCAAAGTTATGGACTCTCAAGGTGTAGCCCCATCCCTATCAGCTCCCCATTGGAAACAATGGGGATAGTTGCACCCACGAGGGGTCCATACCTGAACCAAACTGCACCAAACTTGGTGGGCAACATCAGGACAGTCACCTGATGATACCCATAATTTAGTTAATACATCTCAAAATCGTCCTGCAAAACAGAAATTTGCCTAAGATTCTTTGTTCTGCAGTGACTTAGCTGTATTGCTGTCAATGGGAATTTCTGGTAGAGGGGCTGTGAGGGTGCACATTTCTGAAGGTATGGTCACAAAACTTTCAGAATTTATCTTCAGGAGAGTCTCTGGATGACACCATCCAGGTTTAGGGAATTTTGCTTCAGGGCGTTTTAATTCTATGGGGACCCAAAGGGGTAGGGCCCATCTCCCACTTCCCCTGAAGTGAAGTTCCCCAAACCTGGATGAGATTGTCATCCAGGAGACTCTCCTGAAGATACCCCTGAAAATTTTAATGGAGTTTACCATGAAAAAATGTGCACTCCACAGCCCCCCACCTAAAGATTCCCTATTGACAGCAATTGCAGCTAAGTCACTGCAGAACAACTATTAAATTCTGCAAATTTCAACTGCCTGAGTAAGTGCATTTGTAGATGTAATGGTAATATAATATTTCAGTGTATCATCAAGGAGACCTGTCCTGATGATACCCTCTGGACTGGTGCAGTTCCCCGGTTCAGGGGCCAAAGATTATGGAAGACCCACCTCAAAAGGGTAGCCCTCATCTCCTTAGTTCCCGATTGGAAAGAATGGGGGATAGGGACACCCACTTTTGGGGGGTCCATAACTTTGGCCCCTTGGCCCCCTAAACAAAATGCACCAAACTTGGAGGGCTATCATCCAGGACAGTCTCCTGATGATATACCCTGGAAAGAGTAGTGCTGATATGTTTTAAAATGTCTCCCCTGCAGGCCGGAAATGTGAAAAACACCAAAAATAAAACGCCATTCGGAATTGACTGGTAATCCGAATCCCATGGATTAGGATCTGTTAGGAACCAGGACAGCTCAGATTATTTCTGCTTTCGTCCGAATGTCCGTCCGAATCCGCGTGCAGATTCGTGTGTAAAAATTGAGTGATTTGGACTGTCCGGAGTCTCCAACCCTGAAGTAATTTGCCCAGCAATGCAGTGCCAAAACAGTGTAGCCACAAGAAATTAGAACTATGTCTGAACTTGTCCCCCTCTAAATCAGTTTTGCATAATGCCTCTCTCACACACTCTTCTTTACACAAGTAAGTGAACACAATGGCCTTGCCCTGGAAAACGTTCCCATTTCCAGCCCTGGACCATACATCCCTGTGGAGACAATGGATGTACTAATGTACTAACCTGACCAGTGTTATCCTAGCTCAATGCTTCTTCCTCTGACTAATACTTTTAACAACCACCTCATTTGCATTATTGTTCTATAGCTGTAATTTCATCAGCTAACTTCCCCCTTGAAGGCACTCCCGAACTTGGAACATTAAGCTGATGCCTCAACCCTTTAGATCAACGACTCAACCATTAAGGTTGCTGTCTGTTTCTAGTCTTTCCCTGGAAAGACAGGACTTTTCTTTGTCCTGAGAGATTAAGGATCACTCTGCATAACCCTAAGGATCCCCTTTTCCCTAACTGTATGCAATACCATGAAGATTATGCTTACAAATATTCAGGGCTGAATCATTTCAGAGTTACCAGACTTAGAAGAAGTTTCCTACCTCTTTGTCAACATCCAGCATAAAGTTACAGGTGCATTCAATTGAATAGGCAAGTTCTGAAGCTTGCTTATAAATACTGTAGTTCTCCGAATTTATTTGCTCCAAATAGGCTGTGACTGAATCATGAATACTTGGATATTCGAGAGAGAAAGGCATGTCCACAGAAAGTACAAATAAAGCAGCCAGTAAACTTTCTGGTAAAACAATGTTAGCCTAAAGGAAAAAAATAGAAAACAATGGGGGAAAGGTATGAAAACACAATATAAATACTAGCTGTTGATTTTTAACTTTTGATAATTCGCCTGCCATTTAATCCATACACAGTTCCCTCAAAGAACAAACCCTATGAACATTGATTTGCAGATCTGATAGACATGTGTATAACATTAAAAAGAAATAAATGATCCAACAGCATGAGATTGTTTGTAATACAACATGATAAAATAAGCTTCTATTTCTGATAAAATAGTTCAGAGCAACCAAAATAAATTGACAGCAATAAAATTAGAACATGCAGCCTTGAGAATTTAGTAAACACAGCAACAAGAATCCATCACTACTCAAAACCAAATATTAACCACCAGATTTCACACAGCACATAAAACAAAGATGGCACCAGACAAATCTGCCTGAGGAGACAATTCCACTGGTAGAGTACAATCACCTCCAGTGAACTTCTTTCTAGCCCTGAAGGTAAAAGCACTCAACTTTGGTATAATTCATAAAGGACAAAGCAGTATGAAGATACCTTAGTTCCAAATTATCTAAGACCTTAACCCCCCTCTTTATTACACTAATTGAACTTTGTTATTACTACAGATAACCATGCCAAAATCCTTACTTTACTGAAAGGAATCCTCATGGAAGGCAAAGCTGGAAAGTACTAGTACCTTTGGAGCTGCAGATGCTAGTATCGCATCTACAAGCAGCAGGGCAGAAACCACTGGAGTACAGTGGGTTCCATTTTCATCATGATAGCCTTTCCAGATGACCATACTGAAAGTTTGTGATATGTTGAGGAGAATCTCCCTATCTCCCAGTGAAAGATTTCCAAATCAGGCTGGCCATAACAGTTTCAGTCCCAAAACCAGACCAAGTCCAAACTGAACTTGATCTATATAAATCATTTTTCATCCAGGAGTGGCTTAAAGTGTCTGCCTGCTAATTTAACCACGGTGACTGCTCAAGACTTTGGTTTAGCAAGGATGAGATGTATCAATACAACGAAGCGCTCATGCAGCTACTCTGAAAACAGCATCCAACCACATTGGTAAAGGACAATAATTGTTTAACTAATTATAAAACTATATCAAAAGCTTTATTTGTACAGATAACAGCATGGCTGTACAGGAAGTAAAGAAAACACCAAACCTGGGAGTGGCAAGTACAAATGAAATACAAATGCAATTCACTCCCTGCTGCACACAAAAAGACAGCCAATAAATATTTATGAAATTTACAATAAAGTGTCACAGCGCAATTAAAAACAATAATCACCTAGTTACAAAGCATTCCAATTACAATAGAACTCAGAACACAGGAAGAAAAGCACATCTCAATTCAAGAGAACTCGTAATATTCTAATCTCATTCTGAACAAGACGCTGAGAGTCAAGTATTATTAGTCCAATAGTAAACAAGACTCTGAAAGCCAAGTACAAGCAGTTTTCGCAATAAAAAGTCTGCTTTCAAGGATTTTTCTTCAAGACGCAGTCTCCTTATCAACGTTGCTTGAGCTGAATCACATTCCTATGCTTTCTTGAGTTTGAAGCTGTAAGTGTAAACCATCATGATAACCAAAGTGACTTGTCACATTCCTATATATTTCTAGCAGCAATGCCACAAGCTTCAAACTCAAGAAGGCATAGGAATGTGATTCAACTCAAGCTATGTTGATAAGGTGGCTTTGTGCCTTGAAGAAAAATTCTTGAAAGCAGACTTTTTATTGTGAAAGGTGCTTCTGCTTGGCTTCCAGAGTCTTGTTTACTATTGGACTAATTATACTTGTTTCTCAGCATCTTGTTCAGAATGAGATAAGAACATTAAGAGAAGTTGTCTTGAATTGAGATGTGCTTTTCTTCCTGTGTTCTGAGTTCTATTGTAATTGGAATGCTTTATACACTAGGTGATTGTTGTTTAATTGTACTGTGACACTTTATTATAAATTTCATAAATATTTATTGGTTGTCTTTTTGTGTGCAGCAGGGAGTGAATTGTATTTGTATTTCATTTGTATTGGAAGTAAAGCCTTTTTCACATAATGTATTCCCTTTATTTCAGCACAGAGGAAACACTGTGAAACAACTCTAAATCTGAACTAGAGTACCTGAAGAATAAATCAAACTGTAACATTACTATTTTCTTTAACCACCAGATGGCAGCCTATCAAACCTACATTCATTGGTCCTTTATAAAATTGCAGTAATGTTACTCAATTTAGTCTAGTTTACAAAAATTGCACCAATATCATGCATAATCTACTCAAAGAATAAAATATGACAGATTTCTTTAGATAGTCATAACTGGACTATCAGACAATCAGTCAAATAAGCGGGAACACTTCTAACCATATATATTCATGCTATAAATCAAACCATTCACTGAAATATGAAACGAGCAAATAAATAAAACTATAGATCTAAATGTTTTCCATGAACTTTTTTTTTAAATGCACATGAGAGGGGCAACTGACACCCACCTTATTATCCTTTCTTCTGCCCCTGAGATGTTTTTGAACTCAAAGTACTCTTTAATTGTAGTGAACTGTATCTACAAAAGAACTTCTCATTACAGAAGTTTTCCAATAGTTCAAAATACACACACGGTCCTCAAAACTGCACACACTCATTAGTCCAAAGTTGTTAAAAGGGACAAAACAGAAATGATAGGTTTCTCCATTAAAAATATAAACATATTGAGAATTAATATTGCATATTCAAAAGATCTATAAGGCTGCATCCCTATTTGGTAGATTCAAATTCATTCCTGCTTACACATACCTTAAATGTGCACTTGTTATTGTTATTGTTATTGGTTTTCACAGTAGACTTGAACACAGGAAAAATGGCCCCTTCTTACCTTTTCTACAGGGAGAAGAGTTTGCAGCAGTCGAACTGTGAAAAGTGAAACACTAATGAACACCATTCTGTGGTGTAATATAAGAGAATCTGCTGCCCCTGAGCCCACATTACTTTGGTGGTAAGAAATGGTTTCACCCAATGAATCTAGGACTCTAAGCAGCTTTTCTTTCTGCCAATAGAAAGGAATTGACAATTAGTGTTTTTTAGCAAAATACAAGAAAGCTAAGAACACATCCAGTTATAGTACTGCCACAGAAAATAAACATACCTAAGCCAGGTTATTTCCTACAGATTCACAAGAAATTCCAAAATAAAGCTATTTTAGCTTCAATGTCTGACATTTATATGGAAAAAAAATCTGACTATACAAGATTGAGATTTAAAAAGAAAACTCTTTCCAAGAAAGATATAGCAAACCTTCAGGTTACCTGCTCTTCAAATATAATTTTATAAAGACTTTTTAGCAGGTTATTTCTTAGACTGTTAATTAGGCAACACTATTATAGCCTAACAGTTGGACAACTATAATGTACTATATGGGGCTGACAACTTGAAAAGTACACTGGTTCAGATATTAGCCTGATTATTTTCAAGTGCTATCACATGGAAATACATCTTGCATATTTTCAACTGAACTGACTGCCAGTTTGTTTCCAAGTTCCACTGAAGGTGCTAATTATCGTCTTTAAAGCCTTTCATAGCCTAGGACCCAGATATCTGAAGGACTGTCTCTCCCTATATAACCCAGTTGACCATTAATGGTTATTAATGGTTCAGATCCCCCACCATCTGGGACATCCCCAGAACCCCTCAGCTGCCCTCATGTGGCCTTTGAGATGGCTGAGAAAGCCCCAAGCTGCCCAAGGCCACTCCACAGCATCCCCAAACCCCTAAACATGGGTAAAACCCTAGCATAGGCCTGGGGCTCCCCAGCACCCCCTCCCCAAAGGTTCAAAGCCACATTCCTTCCTCGGGAACATGTGCCAGCACACTCACTGGGGGAAACACGGTTGGAGGCCACTGCAGACCTCGACATCAGGTGGAGAGAATGGGACAGGAACTTGGGAGTCTCTTGAGGGAGGCATGGCACTGGTTAGACAGATAGTCCAGGTAGTCCCTAGAGCCACAGAAGGGCAGGCTCTGATTGGTGAATGGGAGAACCAGAAATGGCATGGAGGGGTTAAAAGGCAGGCCAATGAGGAGGCTTTGCCTGGCATTTTCTGCAGAGCTGGGGGATCAGTCATGCTGGGAGGGAAAGGCAGCACATGAGTCTTCCTCTCTCACTTCTGAGGCCAACCAAGTGAACCAAGACCCAGAGCCACTCACCCTGGGGGGCACAAAAGGAGGATTCCAGGAGATTGTGGGGACTACCTAACCATTCAATAATATATTATCATCACACATTGTAGCATTTCGACTGCAGCCAAAATCAATTGAAAAAACGGACATATCCTTGAAAATACTAACACAACCTCTAGTAAAACAGAGCGTGAACAGCCTAGTCTGTGGGTTTCTGTCATAGCCATTTGAAGAAAAGGCTCAAAAGGTTAACTGAAGAAGGCCAGGTCAAGAGGGCAGTACTTGCAGGTGCTAGTTTTTACTAGCTCACAAAGACAGATCAAAGTCAACAGAGGAAGGTGAGCAGCAACCACAAAGAAGTTCTAATGATATGATTAGAACATCGTCTACATGTACATTAATTAAGACTGGTTAAACTGATATTTATTTCTTACATATTTATTTCTTGTGTTTGCTGAAGTGCTATTGTAAGAGATTCAATAAAGAGAGCAAACAGAACACAGAATCAATACCTCTATTTTGTATCTCATCTAATTTTAAAACTTTCTGAATTGAAACCGTTCAATCAAAATCCAAGTAGATGACAACATGAAAACAATAAAGTGATGTAATTCAGTTTTCCTCCCAGCTCAAAACATTTAAAACATAAGAAACATGTGCCATTCAACATGATTGAAGGCTTTCACAGAAACCAGGAAAACTAAAGTTCAAGTTGTTTGCTCTAATGAAGTCTTTTAACATTAGAAGTCTTTTAACATTAGTTGACATTTTCCTGTACATAAGAAACTCAATTTTATCTTGGTCAATATAACTCAGAGAGTGTTATTCAATCAAACAGTACAATCCAAGTACTTCAAAATCTTGCCCCGTTTTGGTACTACAATATTTTTGCCTCTTCACAAGATCTTGAAATTTTAAAAAATAAATGCTAATGGTCTTAAACACTGCAAATCTTCTGAAATAACAAGAACATACAACAAAGGAAAACAAATGCTTTGATCCAGGAATGGCTTCTTAGCATCCATCTATGATGTGCACCAAAGGCTCTGCCTCCAGCCACTCTTACGAAACATATAGATGACGAGGAGGAGGAGTTTGGATTTATACCCCCCCTTTCTCTCCTATAAGGAGACTCAAAGGGGCTTACAATCTCCTTTCCCTTCCCCCCCCCACCCACCCAAAACAAACACCCTGTGAGGTGGGTGGGGCTCAAGAGAGCTCCAAAGAGCTGTGACTCGCCGAAGGTCACCCTGTTGGCGTGTGTTGGAGTGCACAGGCTAATCTAGATCCCCAGATAAGCCTCCACAGCTCAAGTAGGAATGGGGAATGAAACCCAGTTCTCTAGAATAGAGTGCACCTGCTCTTAGCCACTACGCCAATGCTGCTCTCCCAAGCAGCACTATGCACATGATAATAGAGGCTTCCCCTCCCACATTCCCTGGAGGAAAGGTTCCATCAATTCTGTGAAGAGTATCAGCAGGGCTTCTACCGCCTTGATGGAAGTTCAAGATGGTACCACTTCAGTCCTTGGGACTACTGTTCCAATAATCAAATATTTTATGCATTTTAACAAGATTTCCCATTCCAAAGTCTTCACAAGAGATGACCTAGATTTTTTTTTACAAAAACAGATTTTTAAACATCTTTAACTGAGAACACTCACAAGTTCCAGCCCAAAGAGACTGTTTTCTTCCCAAACATCTTCTGAGACGGCATCCACAATAAGCAGCAGATCTTCAGCAAGCAACTCAAGAACTTGCATGATCATTTTCTTGCTACCTAAAAATCCACGTGTGAAGTTAATTTCCAAACTATTAAGTGCTCAAAAGATAGGAGTTAAACGAGAATGACTGGAATGCTGAAATCCTTTTCTTGAGTTCTATGCTAACTGCTCAGCTTCTAATCTCACTTACTCTAGAAAAACTTGGAACTATTATTTTTCTTGCCAAAGGGAATACTTTGATAACTCAAGAATCGACAGATCAGAGCAACATAAAGTATCAAGAGGATTCCTCCAGTTCAACTCTCCACTCCTTTTGACAGTACAGTTATTTATTTATTTATTTATTTATTATTTGATTTAATATACCGCCCTATCCCCAAAGGGCTCAGGGCGGTGAACAATATAAAAGCATATATAAACATAAACATATAAAAGCTTAAAATCGACAATCTAAAACAGTATCCCACAAACCCATATGCAACCCTCCCAAGAAGAATGATGGGTCCCGATGATGTTAGGGACCCTATACAGCAGGGGGGAGGATAAAAGCAGGGCACCCTCAGCGGCTGGTCTCTCTGAAGGCCCTGTGGAACAATTCGGTCTTGCAGGCCCTACGGAACTCTCCAAGGTCCCGCAGGGCCCAGACAGCTGGTGGTAGAGTGTTCCACCAGGCAGGGGCCAGAGCTGTAAAGGTCCTGGCCCGAGTGGAGGCCAGTCGCATCATTATCCCTTCCACATCACAAATTTCACTATCGCTATTCTGATTTATCATGGTTCGGCATAAGAAATTAAATAGGAATTTGGGGGGAGTTTTGTGGAAGCCGCAGATGGTTTGCAAAGGCCAGCAGACAACACAAAAAGGTTTAGAAACTCAGAAATGCATAAAATATATGTATAGTATTGTATAATATCAACATATTTTAACTTTTAATACCATAAATGTACACACAATTTCTCTTTACCAGTTAAAAGAAAAGAAAAAAAAATCAGACTTTTTCCCTTGCATGAAGGGAGGGCTACAAAATTCTATGCAGGTTTCTAGATTGCGGGGTGAGGGGTGCCGCATCCCTAACCCCAGTGATGTGGAAGGGACAACTGTATTCCTGGCAACAGAGCAGCTATTTAATATCGCTATATTGCAGCCAACAAATCACTCGATATTTCTAAGAAACATCCTTCTTCGGCTCCACTCACCGAAAACCTCTTACCTGCTCCATTCTGGCTTGCCAATGGAAATCTTTTACTAGCCCTGACAGCTAAATGAAAAAAAGGCATTTAAATCCCTTAGGAGCTATAAAACAAATGGATGTCAGTTGAACGTCTTATTTCCAAAATACCATGTACAGGTGTTACAGCCAGATAGCATAAAATTCTGGCATTTTCTCCTTGGTTCTTCATTGCCCATCCTTCAGGATTTTTGTTAATGGGTTTTCAGACCGTCTTTTCCATGAGACCAATAAGTTGCATTTGCTTTTCTAAGACTAAAACGCTTGGCTTCCTAACATTCACTGTAGCCACATACTGCCTATCCCTGCTTCATACATCTCTGCAAAGCATTCTAACAGTTTCATTACAAAAATGCTTCTAATGATGCAGAACCCCCAGACTACCATAAGCAAGAAAAATGCTTCTGCTCTATTAGTTACCTGTTCTTAGAAGAGGTACAGCATATTCCAAAATAGCCACACAGAACTGAGGAAGGCTAAGCTGCTGGAATTGTAATTCCAAAGAGTTTTCATTTCCCAGTTCTGGCAGATCCATATAGCCCATATCTAAAGGTGAATACACTCTAGAGTTGGCATTTGCACGAGCACTGCTTCCACTACAAAAAGGAAATAACAGCAGCATTAGTATACAAAATGCATCCAACTTACAGACAGAAGTGACCCAGTTGCTTGAAAAAAATGGCTTGACAAATTCTTGGGAAAAGGGATAGCAGGATGGGCATCAGATGCCCATCATAGTACCCTTTCCTTAATCCCCTTCCCTGATAATGGTCCACAGTATAATCTTCTCACAATACAATGAAGGCTTTCTGCACAAAAAGCCTAGTCCCAAAAACTCCTGACCATATGGAACATCATTGATGAGCATGAGGAAATAAAGCAAAGGCATAGCAACAATGACATAGCCTTCAGCTAAAGAGAATGCTGCCAAGATCTGGAGATGGGAGGATGAACACTATGCCAAGCCTGATTCAATAACATTCAGTACTGCTTCATCTCATGGGCAAAAGGGATCAGAAGGCACCAGAAAAATGTGCTTCCATCTGCTTACTAACTTTTTAGACATTGACCAAGATCTAATGTACACAGTGTGTGCAGTGTGCAGTTATCTGTTGTTTCAGCCACCTATGCAAAGCCTCTGCTAGCCCCCTCTCAACACTGCAGACCACACGGCCATTCCACTCACATTTCCCTTTCAGCAACACGTGGATTTTTCTTGAGACAGCAGAGGGGAACAACAACTCAAGAGATTTATGCACCCGAACACAGGGCACTGTATGAGCAAATTATAAGTATGAGATTTCTCTGCTTGTAACTCATGGAAAAAGAAGTGTCACACTTCTGGTTCTGGTGGGTTTTCCGGGCTGTGTGGCTGTGGTCTGTGGCCACACAGCCCAGAAAACCCACCAGAACCAGTTGAATCCGGCTGTGAAAGCCTTCGACAATACACTGTCACACTTCTGTTTGCATGTAAAGATCTGTGCAGCAGAATAAGCCTGATGCCTGCAAAGAACTGATGGAATGGGATAAGGGTTCAAGCATATTAAGAACATAAGAATTAGCCGGCTGGATCAGACCAGAGTCCATCTAGTCCAGCATTCTGCTACTCGCAGTGGCCCACCAGGTGCCTTTGGGAGCTCACATGCAGGATGTGAAAGCAATGGCCTTCTGCTGCTGCTGCTGCTCCTGAGCACCTGGTCTGCTAAGGCATTTGCAATCTGAGATCAAGGAGGATCAAGATTGGTAGCCATAGATTGACTTCTCCTCCATAAATCTGTCCAAGCCCTTTTTAAAGCTATCCAGGTTAGTGGCCATCACCACCTCCTGTGGCAGCATATACATATTCCAAACAACCAATCAACACGCTATGCGTGAAGAAAGTGTTTCCTTTTATTAGTCCTAATTCTTTTCCCCCCCCAGCATTTTCAATGAATGCCTCCCCTGGTTCTAGTATTGTGGAGAAAGAGAGAAAAATTTCTCTCTGTCAACATTTTCTACCTCCCATGCATAATTTTATAGACTTCAATCATATCCCCCCTCAGACGTCTCCTCTCCAAACTAAAGAGTCCCAAACGCTGCAGCCTCTCCTCATAAGGAAGGTGCTCCAATCCTTCAATCATCCCCGTTGCCCTTCTCTGCACTTTTTCTATCTCTTCGATATCCTTTTTGAGATGTGGCGACCAGAACTGAACACAGTACTCCAAGTGCGGTCGCACCACTGCTTTATATAAGGGCATGACAATCCTTGCAGTTTTATTATCAACTCCTTTCCTAATTATCCCCAGCATAGAGTTTGCCTTTTTCACAGCTGCCATGCATTGAGTTGACATTCCCATGGAACTATCAACTAAGATGCCCAAATCCCTTTCCTGGTCTGTGATTGATAGCGCTGACCCCTGTAGTGTGTATGTGAAGTTTAAATTTTTTGCCCCTATTTATTTATTTATTTATTTATTTATTTATTGAGCTTATATACCGCCCCATCCCAAGGGGCTCTGGGCGGTGTACAACATAACAGGAAACAATATAAGCAATTAAAACATTTAAAAGCAGCGAAAAGCATAAAAATATTACTAATAATATAAGTTACAATAAAATAGATGGCGTTCAGTGATCTGCTATTGTAGTTCCGTCCTTTCCCCTAAAAAGGGGGGGGGGGGAAACAGCATCCCACGTTCTGACCTAAAAGTTCCCTCCCCCTTCCAAAAGCGGGGAGGAGAGGGCGAAGTCTGGAGATGACAGCCGACCCCTGCATCAGAGCCAGCAAATTCATCAACGGCTGGTTCCTCCCAGTCTGAACAGCTCCGTCTTACAGGCCCCAAGTGAACTCACCGAGGTCCCGCAGGGCCTGGACAGCTGAGGGGAGAGCTGCCCACCTGTAGCCGGGGCCAGAGCTGTAAAGGCTCTGGCCCATGTGGAGGCCAGCCGTATCGCCGAGAAAACTGAGTTAGTTACATAGTTCAAATGTAAGTTAGGTTCAAATGAAGAATTCTGTGTAACCTTGGAAGCTTCTTGCTGCCTGTGCTCATTCAGGTCCGCTTTTGTTGGCCTCTCTAATTTCTTTTTCCATCTCAGAATCCTCTTGTGCACTTTGGTCAGGGGGACGATAATATATTCCTAATGTTAAACTATGCTTCACCCCTGGTATTGATATCCACAGTGCTTCTGTAGAGGAATCACTTTACATTTTGCTACATTGAACTGCATTTGCCATTTCTTAGCCCACTCACCTAATTTATCAAGGTCCGCTTGGAGCTCTTCGCAATCCTTTGTGGTTCTCACCACCCTACATAATTTGGTATCATCTGCAAACTTGGCAACCACACTACCCACCCCTACTTCCAGGTCATTTATGAATAAGTTAAAGAGCACTGCTCCCAATACGGATCCTTGGGGGACACCACTCCCTACATCTCTCCATTGTGAGAACTTCCCATTTATACCCACCCTTTGTTTCCTGTTCCTCAACCAGTTGTTAATCCATAGGAGGACTTCCCCTCTTATTCCTTCATTGTTGAAGTCTTCTCAGCAGCTCTCTGATGCCGAGGACCCCTTTGTCAAAAGCCTTTTGGAAATCCAAGTAGACAGTGTCCACTGGCTCCCCCTTATCCCCATGCCTGTTTACACCCCTCAAAGAACTCTCTAGTGTAAGTTTGTAAGACAGGACTTGCCTCTGCACAAAAGCCATAGCTGACTCTTCCTCAGCAGGTCTTGCTTTCTCTACTTGTTTAATAATTTTATCTTTAATGATAGATTCTACTAATTTACCAGGAACAGATGTCAAACTGACTGGCCTTGTGAATTTCCTGGGTCCCCCCCAGACCCTTTCTTAAAGATTGGTGTGACATTGGCCATCTTCCAGTCTTCAGGGATGGAGAGCCTCGATGTCAGGGATAAGTTGCATATTAATGTGAGAACATCAGCAATTTCATGCTTGAGCTCTTTAAGAACTCTTGGATGAATGCCATCTGGGCCAGGGGATTTGGTAGCATTTAGTTTATCAATGGCTGCCAGAACTTCTTCCTTGTCTACCACACTATCTTCGCTTAGTTCCTCGGATTCACCTCCTACTAGCTTGGTTCAGGTGCAGTGAATTTTCCTCACCTCCTCTTGGGTGAAGACAGATGCAAAGAATTCATTCAGCTCTGCAATCTCCCTGTCATCTTTTAGCACAACCTTTTGTTCCTTCATCATCCTAACTGGCCTACTGCTTCCCTAGCTGGCTTCTAGCTGCTTTTGATGTACTTGAAGAAGAACCTCGTTTGTTGCTAGGCTTGATGTTGCGCGAACCATATGCCGTTCCTCATAATCCCTTTTTTTTTTGGCCTCCCCTTTACAGCTAACTTGCTTCTCTTTTTGCCACTCATTTTATGTTCTCTCTAGTATTCTTTCATCCAGTTAAGTCGGACTTCCATTTTCTAAAAGACATCTTTTTTTTTCCTTAATAATTTCCTCAACCTCCCTTGTTAGCAACCATGGTGGCTTTCTTTTGGACTGGGCGCTGCTCTTTCCTAACCTCTCGCGTGAACACATTCCAGCTGAGCTTTTAAGACTGTGTTTTTAAATAACCTCCAAGCACCGTGGACATTTTTGACTCTCTTAATTTTCCCTTTCAGCTTCCAGCGCACTATCCCCCTCATCTTTGAGAAATTTCCCTTTCTGAAGGCAAATGTAACTACATTAGTAGTTGTCACTTGTTCGCATGCAGAGATACTGAATCTGACAGCATTGGTCGCTGTTCCCTATCGGCTCAACAACACTGACTTCCCGCACCAGGTCCTGGGTCCCACATAGAATTAGATCTAGGATCACATCTCCCCTGGTTGGTTCTACAACCATCTGCTCTAAGCCACAGTCATATAGCATATCCAGGAATGTTCTCTCCTTACTATGACCTGAACATGCATTTTTTCCAGTTTATGTGGGGATAGTTAAAATCGCCCATTACCACGACATTTTTTGCTTTTGTTGGCCTCTCTAATTTCTTTTTCCATCTCAGAATCCTCTTGTGCACTTTGGTCAGGGGGACGATAATATATTCCTAATGTTAAACTATGCTTCACCCCTGGTATTGATATCCACAGTGCTTCTGTAGAGGAATCAGCTCCCCCTGCATTGTCTATTTTATGTGACACTATGCTCTCTTTGATGTAGAGGGCCACCCCACCCCCAATACGCCCTGTCCTATCCTTCCTGTAGAGCCTGTAACCTGGGATAACAGCATCCCACTGGTTCTCCTCATTCCACCATGTCTCTGTGATGCCCACTATATCAATGTCCTCCTTCAAAACTCTGTACTCCAGCTCCCCCATTTTAGGTCGAATGCTTCTACTATTAGCATAGAGACACTTGTATACTCTGTCCCTAACCTGGGATTTATGTGTTTTGCCCTCTAGCCTTTTGTAGACACTATCACTTATCATCTTGCTATGCTCCACACTTGTATGTGGTTGATTTAGAAAAACCTCCCTCTCTGTCTGCATCCCCATGGACTCTGTATTCCGAACCGAAGTCACCTCAGCTCCTGTCGGCTTTCCCCCACGGATCAGTTTAAAAGCTGTTCTGCCACCTTTTTAATGTTGAGCGCCAGCAGCCTGGTTCCTCTTTGGTTAAGATGAAGCCCGTCCCTTTTGTACAGGCCTGCCTTATCCCAAAAGGTTCCCCAGTTCCTGACAAAGCTGAAACCCTCTGCCTTACACCACCTTCTCATCCACGCATTGAGACCCTGTATCTCCGCTTGCCTAGCTCGCCCTGCGCGTGGAACAGGTAGCATTTCGGAGAATGCCACCTCTGGGGTCCTGGATTTTAACCTTTTTCCTAGCAGCCTAAATTTAGCTTCCAGAACCTCCCGGCTACATTTCCCAATGTCATTGGTACCAATGTGGACCACAACTGCTGACTCCACCCCAGCACTGTCTAACACCCTATCTAGACGAAGCGTGACATCCGCAACCTTCGCACCAGGCAGGCAAGTCACCATGCGGTCATCATGCCTGTCACAAACCCAACTCTCTATATTCCTAATGATCGAATCACCCACTACAAGGAGCCCCCCACCTCCCCCTCAGTGGAGGATATCTGACCACCAGCTAAGGAAGGGGTCCCATCTAAGGGAGCATCTTCCCCCACCTCAGACTGGCACCCTCCGTCACCCAGACTCTCATTCTCCATGACATCTGAAGAGATGTCACCTTGGGAGTGGGACCCGGCTGCTAGGTCCCTGAAAGCCTCGTCTGTCACCCTCTCTGCCTCTCTCAGCTTCGCCAGGTCTGCCACCTTGGCTTCAAGAGAACGCACACGTTCCTTGAGTGCCAGGAGCTCATTGCAGCGAGGGCACACCCATGACTTCTGCCCTAGTGGCAGATAGTCATACATGCGACACTCAGTGCAAAACACTGGAAAGCCCCCTCCCCCTGCTGGCTTCCTGCCTTCATATCTAATTTTGTTTAGATAATCAAATACTGATTTTAATTAGTGCCTCCCTCTTAAGGTTTCTATACCTTGTACTATCCCTTAAAATATGTTCTTATTTAGTAAAACACCTGCGCGCGCTGTTAGGCGCGCGCCGCTGGTTCCAGAGACTTCAGCACTAACTGAAAAGATTTACAAATGTGAGAAGCCCCACCCTTTCAGCAGCTTCCACCAATCAGCAGCCCTAGCACAAGGAGAAAAAAAGAGAAACCCCCTGTTTAAAATACACTGTTTAAAAGATGTGGCTTTAAGAAAAGCCCTCTGTAAAGAAAAATCAGAGCTCCTCAGCCCTTTCTGGCTCACTGCTGTTCTCCACTGCTCCTCTTCTCTGCTGGTTCCAGAGACTAACTGAAAAGATTTAAAAATCTTCAAAGATTTTTCAAAGATATTTTCAAAGATGTTAGCATTTTTGCTATAAAATTAGTATATTAGCATAATCTATACATAGAATGAACAGTGTGGCCTCATGATGCATGCAGTCTCTGCCCTGCTTACAGATACCCCCCTTTGACAAGATTATCAAAATCAAATTAACTTGCACACTCTACGAGAAATACTGAATAACAGTTGCCTCACCTGGATGATACTGCATCCCAGTCTTGACCATCACCTCTGGGGCGCTGACCTGTACGCCCTATCACTGATGGTCGAGGACTGCTACTTCCAGGAGATGGATTTTGAGATTGAGGGAACTGTTTGGCTCCTTGAGAGAATGACACCGAAGAATTCTGGGAAACTGTACCTTGCATAACCAACATATTATCAATCAAACTTCTGTCACATACAAATAACTACTAGTATTTCATTAATTTTAATTATTTTTTGCTTCTTTTCTGTAAAAAAATACCCCCTAAACAGCTACATTAGCAAAAAGATGCCTGTTACATAGGACATTACTCATCAATAAAATCAAAGATAAAACCGCACCAGAAAGATATTTATCATTCATCCCACCGGTCCACCCAGTGGGAACCCAAAGCAGCTTATGTCATTCTCTTCTCCATTTTAAAAGCAGACAACTAGCAGAGGGGGAGGGAGAGAGAGAACCCCATGCTGTGGTGGGCAGGCTCAGCACAACATGGAGTTCTCTCCCCAGCTGATGTTTCCAAGCCCTAATGCCAGCAAGGGAAGAACTGAAAAATTTAGGGTTTGATTTAACCCCCAAAAAATGTTCAGTATCAGCCAAATAAAGATGATGAGTATCAGCTTTATTCGGCTTTACTGAAAATTTCCAGGTTAAGAAAACCTAAACCTGAAATTTACTGAACACCAGATGTTGTGCTCATCCCTATTTCAGTCAGTTTCTTATATAGTCAGGATGAGTGATCATTTGGAAAGTATGACCGAATCTAAAAATCAGGTGGAAAATAGCACCCACAGTACAATAGTATAATAACTTCATAAGTTGGGCAAGGGCTGCGGCTCAGTGGTAAAGCCTTTGCTTGGAATGCAGAAAGTCCCCGGTTCAATCCCCGGTAACTCCAGTTAAAAGGACAGGGTAGGAGGTGATGTGTGTGAATAACTTTGTAAGTGAACAGGACGGATTGCCCCTGCTCTATTCCCCCCATCCCCACCACCATGTACATTATCCCATGATGACCAATGCAACTGCCTGCTAGCACAAGATGGACAGGCCTTCTCTTTTGGCCCTTGAGATGTTATACTATATGCACACACCTTAGGCTACTTTGGCCTGTGATATAAAGCAGACTAGCCAACACCACCATTTAACTTTAATTACTTTTACTTTACATTCAACTTAGTATCTCACTCTTCCCTGCCATGGTGGGCTCAGAGCAGTTTATAAAGCATTATCAATACAATAACATTTGCACATACATGATCCATCAATATATGCAATAAATATAAAACTATACAAAATTAAGGAGCTTAACAACTCAGAATGGAGCAAGACCACACTCCCCACAACCCTATAACAACATACAACCCCAAACACACTAAACAGAAAAGGGAGGAAAAGAAAGGGGAGGGAGGATGAAGGTTGGCCAGCCCAGTTGAATATAAACCCCATGACCGCCCTCTACTTAAAATATCATGATTGTACCCTGACACTGTGCTATCATGGTAGTACAAAAGGCATGCAGTGGCAAAATCTTGAGCACTTCCAGTTTCTCCCTTTACATTCCCTCCAAATAGGAAAGGTCCCGCAGGCAAAACTCTATTGAAAATCAAACCCATCCATCCCCATTTGGTTGCACCAGAGGAAGTCAAGCCCCCTGTGCTGTTTTTAGTCTTTTAAAAAAAGAAGACAGAACATGAGATATTTAGCTCATCCGTTTGTTTATTCTTTTAGTTGGGTTCCGACTTGCAAAGTTCAGTGGGACTGAAATAGTTAATCCCCACTCCCACCTCTATGTAGCCCCTATCCAAATCAGGGTCCCATGCAGATGTAAGTCAACTTAAAGGTTTCCCACGTCTCATTTGTCTTGAGCCTACACCTGCTCCTTCATTAAGGAAAAACAAACAATAGGTTGATTACTAAGGAAGAGTCAGGTTATCTTGATTTTAACAGTTATACAAACCAGTTTCACTTGAGACAAAACCTGGATCTCTGTGGAAGTTAAGTCTGTTCCTTAAGAAGACACACAACTGCTGTAGACATGAGACAGCCTGTAAGGCCAAACGATACTGTTCATCTCTTCCAAAACCCAGTGTTAGTAGAGAGAGAAGATTCTGAAGGAAATAAAAAATGCCTAATTATGCTAAGTAGCCAAAATGCTACCTTGATAAAATCATGCATGGAGGATATATTAAATTAGAGAGATATGCGAGTGAATAACTATCATGCATGTTCATTTGAATAGTTATTTTATTTATTTGCATTATTTATAGTCTGTCTAGATTACAGTGTCAGTCAGTACAATCAACAGGATGGGATGCTCAATAAAACAATGCAATAGGATTTGGGTTGCAGAACCAGCCAGAAGTCTAAAATTAGAACAAAGTATAATTGTTAACATAACACATTAAATAATGCAAAATTACACAACAGGATCCAACCCATAGCAAATTATACACAGTAGTACAGACCATAGTCCCAAATAATTTATTCAAATAACTTTGTGATACTTATTGTTTGCATATAAAAGTTCTCCTGAATAATTCAATTTTGCATGGTTTGTGGAAACCCAGGAAAGTAGGAGCCTTCCTGACCTCCTCTGGAAGCTCATTCCACAAAATGGGAGCTACAACAGAGAAGGCATGTGTACAGCCATTGTTGATTTCACCCATTTTCAAGTTGGCACCTACAGAAGGCCCTGCTCAGATGTGCAAGGCTGCCATACCAGAGCATAAGGGAAGAGATAGTCTTGCAGATATGACGGTGAAAGGACATGAAGGGTTCAGTCAATACATAAATTTAAGCTCAATAACCAATGGGCAGCCAGTTGAGTAACTGCAGAATGGGAGTAATATGCATGCTCCATCTGGCTCTTGATAACAGCCAAGTTGCAGAATTTTGCACCAACTGAAGTTTCCAAACTGATTTTGATGGGAGATCAATGTAAAGTGCATTACAGTAATCTAGTCTCAATATCACTGTTACATGTATCCAGGAGGCCAGATCAGCCTTCTCCAGGCAAGGAGCCATTTTTCTTTTCTTTCTTTTTTTAAAAAAAAACTGTATTTATTGAAGTTTTTAATACAATGAGTAAAATAACTACATTAAATGATATTTAGAAGCAATTCATCCATCTTTAACAAAATGGTTGTCTATGTCATAATACAAAACCACAATTTCTGATAGTTTCAACAGAGTTATCATTTACTGTATATGTTACCTTAATTAGGCCATCCTACAAACTAAACTAAACAGAACAATGGAAGATTGCTATAATTTTTATTTCTTAAATTTATATACCGCCCGATCCCCGAAGGGCTCCGTTATGCAGTTAAAAACAGAGGTGAGTAAGGGCACAGATGATGCCATCTACGCTCTTAACAACCCTAATTCCCTACTCCCCAATTGGCTTCCCCCACGCATTGAACCATTTTTCAATCCAGGCTGAATTGGAAGATTTTTGCAATTGCATTAACTTGCTTTTCCAGCAAGTTATATTAATTCAGCCATCCTGTTGTCTCTCTGGCACATCCAAGGCTATGGCTTCCCAGAAAGAAGTTGAACTGATACTCAAAAGCTGCATGGTGCTAAACCATATATGCACAAACATATCTCTCACAACACATGACTTTATTAATTACCCTGAAAACAAGAATGTTCATGACAGAAAACTAGGAAGCTGATACTATTCCAAAATGCCTGCTAGTTTTGCCATGCTGCATGTAGGAATGCCACTGTAATTGCATAGGTTTCCTGAACAGTCTTCTTTTAGCCTTCAAAACTATAGAACATTATTCTTCATAAGACACCTAAACACACAATGTGAATGAAATGGTTATTCTATCAAAGCTTACTTTGACACACTGGCAGCCCAATCAGGTGGACCCATGAATCTATTGTGGAACTGGCACACAGTTGCACTGACGTTGGTACACACAAGTGCCCAAACTTAGAAGTCCAGGTTGCAGTGGCCCAGGATCCCATGGGGAGGGTCAGCCCAGCAGCATTTCCAGAGGTGGAGTCAAGTGTAATTGTGACTTCCAAAGGGCTTTCAGTCCAGGAACGTCCCACATGCCAGAAGCAGAGTTATGTCACCGCATCTCCTTGATTGGGCTGTAGGTCACTCATCCTAACCTACCTCACAAGAAGTTCTTAGGACAGCATATAACCCCTTAGTAGGATGTATTAGTATCCTACTAATGTAATCAGAAAATCATAGGAGTTTTTTTTTAAAAAAAAAGATCAAATAGATTGAATATATCCACTTAGTTAATCAGGATAATTATTTTCAGTTGAGTTGTAGGCAAAGACTTTTGTTGAGTTGTAGGTAAAGACCCAGGCAAAGACTTTTGTTTCACTAACATTTTTTCAGATCATATTAAGTAGAGAAAAACATTTCCTCAGGGTAAAATTGACAAAACCAAAAACATTAACAAGAAATCCATCTAAATGCATCACGTAGTGAAAGATTTTAGCTGAAAGCATTTCTAACCTGAACAATCTTTGGACGCTGAAGGAAGATCTCTGCAGGAAAGTCTTGCATTATAACATCTTGCAGAAGCTCACAGGTGTTCCATATTAATCTGGGGTTATTGCTTCTCAGTGAACTAAAAACACACATTTTCATCAGTGGCATAGCTTTTAGTTTTACTTATATGCAGTGTTCAGACTTAACTCAATGTGGAGGGGAAGAGACAAAGGGCACATTCGCACATGCAGAACAATGAACTTTCAATCCACTTTCACAATTGTTTGCAAGTGGATTTTGCCGTTTCGCACAGTAAAATCCAGCTGCGAAGTACACTGAAAGTGGATTGAAAGTGCATTATACTGCACATGCGAAAGTGCCCAAACAGATCAGAAATACTGCCAAAATTGGCAGAACATTTTACAGTGGATCAATGGATAGCAAACCTAGGTCTGATGGTGCATGAATGAAGAGGATGTGAGCTCCTACCAACTGTCAGTCTCTAGCATGATACTTTCTCCTCCTACACCTAATGAATTTTTCTAGTAAAGGGCTGGCTCCCAGCAGCTACTAGACCACCAGTCAAGACAATGAATGATAACAGGATATCTTGTACCTAGCTCCTCCTGCAATCACGGGACAACAGACTGTAGCCACACAATCGTTTCCCTCCCCCCCCCCACACACACACTTTATGAAACAAAAATATCTAGACTTACAATTCCTGCCATGTTCTCCTAATATTGTATTTGAAATAGAATCCTTTAGTGTTATTAATTTATCAAACAATAAATCTTTTGAAAAGGAAATGTCCATGGAGAAATGAACTATTAGAAAATTTTCTACCTCACATTTCTGCCAACTTAAAAATGAAACATTGGCTCATTCCACACATGCAGAATAATGCACTTTCAAACTGCTTTCAGTGCTCTTTGAAGATGTGGGGAATAGCAAAATCCACTTGCAAACAGTTGTGAAAGTGGTTTGAAAACACATTATTTTGCGTGTGCGGAACGGGCCTTATTTTTTTCTAGGATGCCACAAAACCAGCAAAGTTGAAAATCTCAGCAGGCTAAAAAAAGGTTGTATTGAAATTGAGGTTATCAACAAGGAGTTTGAAGTTATGAAATAATTAGGCAGGAACAACCAGCTACTGCTGGAGGATGAAAATCTATAAATCTATTTTTAAAAAACCCGAAGCATATTCTTTGAAAATATTGCTTGCCTGAAACCTACCTTATTCTAATTTATAGTTAACCACCATCATATACACAACCACTCAAATGTTTATTCTTCAATCCTAGGGTGGTTTTACATCAGCAATGGCATTTTCCCAATAAGCTTACTCCTACCTTACACCCTAGTCTTAAACAAGTTTTCTTAAACACAGTCTCCATTTATTTCAACAGAACACTTTCACAAATAAATGACTCTGGATCAGTTATGCACATAGATACACATTCTGAAGCATGGGCTAGTTAGCAAAAGGAATCCCCCTCCCCCGATATTAGCTACCTGAGTTCTGAGAACCTGTGACCTGGAAATGGGAAACAGCAGAAGCTATTGCAGGTGGGTCAGCTGCATATATAAGGAGTAATGTATGCAGCCCTATGGTCATGTCAATATAGCAGCCTTATTGTCAGTTGAGAAAGGAAACATTTCATATTTTCAATTTTGCCACTGGAACACCTCAGGAAGCCTGGCTTCAACTGGAAAAATCCCTAGATGCTGGAGAATCTCTTAAGTAGCATAGAAAAGTGCGTGAATCTTTTAGGAAGTCCCCCAACAAAATGAAGCCTCCTAAAGGGAATATGGCAAACATAACCTACCTAGTAAACACGGTGACCTGACATCACCCAGTGGGTCAGCACAGGGGACTACCTTTACATTTTAAAGGAGATGCTCATTCAGCAACTGCTCATGCTACAGCAAAAAGCCAATGGTCAATATTGTTGCAATCTACTTTAAATACTTATAAAGGTTTAGTGTGTACAACTAATTTAGATCAGCTATTTCAGGAAAGACTAAACAGTGTGTTGTGTGTACCTTTCATTTGATGACAGGACATGCCTATCTGTTGTTGTCAGTAGTATCCAAGGAAACATAGAATATTTCAAACACTTCACTCCATGTTTCACTGCAGAAAGAGACAAAAACATTTTTGACGTGCATTAATACATACAACAGAGAAAACAAACATTTACACTGATTCTGACAAATGTAATTTCTGCAACAAACAGATGCGAGGGTAATCAGATTTCAATCTACAATGAACTTTTTCACTAGTTAACATTCTTAAATTCCTAATAATGACAACACTTGACTTCCAAGTAGGCTTACGTATTAATTTGTTTTTCTGAGCAGGGAAAAACAAAGATGCTGGAAGTGTAATGTTTAAGTAGATAGCCTAAGACATCAAGTGAGCAGCATCAGAAATGTTACTGTAAATAGTTTCAAAATAAAGTTTGTTTTTAACTTTTCACAGCTAGTGCTTCCCTGGGATAATCTGACAAAGACTAAATAAAGAGTTTTCTTGGACTGGTAAGGGTTCTGACAGTGTTGAAAGGTGAAACTGCCAACCTAAAACTCAAAGAAGTCCTTGGTGCTGGAAGTCCACTGCCAAAGAAAAAGGAGGTTAACTTATATCTATTTAATGTTCAGTTTTTTCCTTTTCCTACCAGTGCCTTTTGACCTCAATTCCCTTTGCTCCTTCCCAACATCTACCCTTCCTTCTGTTATTCCTTCTCAGTTGTCTGCTGTTCACACATCTCTCAGCCACTTCAGCCCTAAGCCTCTTGCTCTTACTTTTGCTTCATCTCCTCCCACTGTCTTTTTGAGCCAACAGCTAACTTTATGAGTTACCGGTACTTATCCCCTACACCTGTGACCCTCTACCCTCTACTCAGGCTGTTACAAACCCACCCTGAATCTACATGCTTATAAAACGTGTTTCTTCTCTGTTCTGTGACCACCCCAAGTTAAAATTCAGCCTCTCGCATTGCCAGGGACTTGGGGAACCATGGCTGCCTCTGAGCAAACACAAAGAGGAGAGCTGTGCAGTTACTTCAGTCCATCTTGATGCATGTGCAGGAGCAGGAGCAAATGAACTAAGGCATCCTGGGCAGAAGTTGAAAACTCCGATTGCTTAAACTGGAAAAGACTTTATTACTACAGATTAAGCTACAGTACATGAAAAATAAATATCAAGCTTGGAGTTTACAGATCTAAGGAAAAGAATATAAATCTAAGATAAGTTACAATGCAGAACAGTTACATCTGACAACCTTGCCTTGCTGTCTTAGAACAAATGCACCCCAGGCCCACTACTATTTTCTGCAGAGGAATCTAGCTCCAGCTGTTTAGCCACAACATTTGAGCAAACCATTTGAACAAAGAACTTAAACCTCCCTGCCTTAATTGGCAGGAATCTCTCCCAATCTGGATTTAAAAGAACTTGTCTCATATGACAATATACTTCGCACACTCCCTCCAATCATTCTGGAGTTCATGTATCACACATCATGTTTTATAACAGCTATCCATCCTGCCTCTCTGGCAGATGAGCAAATTGCCATCTTCCTGTGAAAACCAGTCTCCTGCTCTCCCTGACCTCTTGTTGCATTTTACTGCTTTCTTCCCTAAGAAAATAAATGGCGGTCAGAAACGCCTCAATGCATTTCAAAGCATCTTGTATATCTGAACCACAACCTACAACCAACAACTTTCCTTTTCATCACCTAAGCAATCCCTCTGATCTTAAATGTTAATAAACAATCCATCTCATCCAACCAGCTCAGCCAACAAACATCAAAGATTTCACTGCAATACAAAGAGATGTATCTTACTACCTAGAGCACCAAAGATGTATTATTTCAATTCATTATTGCCAGAAAATCTGCATTTTATTCTAGGCAGATTTTTCAAGCAGTAATGAATGTGTCACTTTTCAATCTTGCTCAGTAATTTGAATATATCAACAAAAATTCTGTTAATCATATCCTTACAGAAGTGCTATTACTATAACCTACCTGAAAACTGTTTTGGTGGTGTTTCTTGTAAATCACTGATTCCTTTGGGAAAATACCCGGCTTGAGAGTCTTGGGAAAACACTTAAATTTTTGAAAAAGGAAGACAAAGTAAGCACATTTTGGTACAAAGTGGCTGGCTTCGACATGATCAGCAGAGAGATTCCTGCTATACTAGTAAGTATAGAGGACCCTCAGATGTGTGAGTTCCATTCTCCCTCCACTGCCACATTTAGGCTTTAATTTATACCCACACAATCAGTTAGCTGCTTTTGAGTATTCTTTTTTATTTTTTTTTCTCAAATATATTATACAAATGGGAGGACTGCAAGAATTTGCATGGAGTATCTCATTTCCCCCTTGTCCACTATGTTCTTTATACTTTCTGTAGAACCCCCTTTTACTGCTTCCTTCTGTCCTACCCATCCACCAGCCAACCATATTTATTGGCTTCCCTGTCTCTAGCTGTCCCCTGGTAGCCTCTACCCAGGAAAACAATAACCCAGGCATGCAGCACTGAGTACCTGGGTCAGCCATCTTTAGCTGTAATTGTTATTTGCTTCATTTACACCTGGTTTTTGTCCACAATAAAGACCAAAAGCAGATTACATCATTCTCTCTTCCTCCATTACATTCTCACAATAACCCTCTAAAGTAAGGGTAGGCTGAGAAAGTGTATCCGGCCCAACATTACAAAGTACACTTCCACCGCAGAGTGGTGGGGCAAATCAGGGTCTCCCAGATCTTAGTCTGAAACTCTAACCATTGCATTATGCTAGCTTCCATGGTGTGGTTGCTGTTGAAGGAGAAAGCAGCCAGGCCTGGATAAGCCATGCAACTTAGAAGCTAAAAAGTTGCCTAGTGTTTGCAGGTTGGCCTGACCCAAAAGAACCCTTCCTCAAAACCCAAAACAACCCTGGAAAGAGTTCTGCCCCCTACCCCTGGCTTTCATTGATAGAAACCAACACTTAATGGCTGCTTGCCTAGGAACAACCACTGAGGATATTGTTTCTTAAAGCTTCAGTACTTCTATCATTTGGAGGAGTTAATCCGCCTCATGTTTGTTTGTTTTTTTAAAGGTTTCAGATTTTTCTGCAAATTAGGGACTTTTCAGATTTCTCGAAATATTTGTCTTGTTTGTTCCAGGTTCCATGTTCTGGATCTGAGGATTCATACATGTGTTTACATTGAGAAGTTAATATATTAATGCTGGTTGTTTTTTGCAGGGAGAGGAGTTGTTTGTTTTTTGTATATTGTTTTAACCTGTATATTGTCTAAACAACATCAACAATATTTTGAGAGACTGAGAGGAATAAAACAATGTACAGTGTAAGGAAACCTGGGTCTTGCCACAAAAATTTCTATTTAACGTGTGGTGCAAATAATTTTTTTACATGAACATGCTCATACATGAACATACAATTTACAAAAGTACAATATCTGGCTTGAATAAACTGGACAGTTTCCCAAGAAATGCCTGTGCCACCAATACTCTTATATATAGACAAGCACAACTTACCAGGAGTAGTCACGCACACCAAAGGGTGATCTTGATCTGGCAATGCTTGGTAATCACAAGTCAGTTGAAAAAGTCCATCCAGAATCCCATCAACCACAACCTGCAGCTCTGGGTCCACATTTTGACGAAGCTGGGAAAAGAACTCCACCGCCCCAATCCCAACCAACTGCTGCACAGCAGATGAGTGCTAAATTGCAAAAACAAAATAGACTTAAAATTAGTGTTGATCTGCACAGATTAAAAATCGAAGCTTTTAGAACAAGGAAAGCAAATGTTCAAGCTTCTATGCTTTCATACTTAGGAATAATGTGGTCTGCTACCAAAAGATTCCAAGTTGGAGTGATCTTGACATAATTGAAGACTAAATATCTTGCAAATGCACAGGGACACATCCCCCAGATGAAGCCAGTATAACCTTCCAATTATTTCACTGTCTGGGTTCCAAAGTATATTGACCTTCTCTGTACACTGCACTAAACTATACATTTAAGTAACTGCTGATGGGGACATGCTGCAAATTACATTTACTGAATTTTAAGGTAGGCTGGGATGTTAAAATGTTTGCTATCTTTATACATAATAAATACCTCTCAAAAACAAATACCACCACAGAAATCCATACCTTTACTAAGAGGCTCACTAAATTAAGTACTTCTTCCTTCATTGGTACTACAGGAAAGTTGAACCATTCCAAAAGACTCAGAAATAGCAGCTTTTCTTGAACCAAGTCAGCATATGTAATCAAGTTATGATCTAATTTACATAAAATATTCTTCAAAGCTCGTTCCCGAATCTCAGCCAGCTGATGTCCTGTTCAAGAAGCAAAATAAAAATGGAAGACACTTTGAAGTAACTCCCCCCCCCCCCATCAAGTCACAGCTGATTCATGGTGTCCCTGTAAGGCTTTCAAGGCAAGGGATGTTTGGAAGAGGCTTACCATTACCTGCCTCTGTGTCATAGGTCTAGTGTTCTTTGGAGGTCTCCCATCCAAATACTAGCCAGGCTAGGGTTGAGAGTGTGTGGTTAGTCAGTCCAATGTTAGTCAACAAACTTCCATGGGATAAGTGGGGATTTGAACCTGGGTTTCCCAGGTCTGAGTCCAACACCCTAACCACTACACTGCGATGGCTCTCAGATCCCTAAAACTTAATACATGCAGGAAGTTCAGCACTGAAAGAAAATTCTTGGAGACATACAGAATTAATCTACCATGTTTTTAAGTGTAAATGTGGGGTAGTAATACTATTTGGTTCAGTGACCAAATTGACCATTTACGGTGACTTCCTCGGCAGGACTGCAGTAAGACATGCCACCTGTCTGATCACAAGGGTACTGTTTTCACACTTCTCCGCACATCCAATCTTCTATTTTTTAATCAATAAGCATTAACTTATATTGTTCTGAAATGCGGCCACTTAAGGGAGTCTAACCTAAAAAGGGAGGAACATGGTGACAAAACAGAGATCTGAAACCAGTCAATGTGCACCAAGGATTTTTTCCCCTACTAGACTGCAAAGGGAGATATTTCATGTATCTTAGTTCTAACCTAATCAAATGATAAAGAAGCTGAATGGAATCTTGTGTTCAAAAGTTATACTCTGATACTCTGTCTTTCCATCTTTCAGTCATTCAAGAAGATCAACAAACATCTAAGAAAATTTACAAACACAAGGGCAAATATATTCAAGCATTATCGCTTTAGTGTGACAGCAAAGAGAAATCCTGCCTTGGAGTAGTCAGGGGTGCTCAGGGTTGCTCCTGCCATCCAGTTCTTTCCCCAGACACAATAGAAACGCACAAGACTCAATTTATTCTGCAGTAACAAGAAACATAGTGAACCCATGGAAGAACATGTTTTCATAACTTTAGGAAGATTTGATGTTTGTAAGCTCTGATTACATTTGTTGATACATCATCTTGTCATATCTGCAGGCTGATCAATCAGAAAAAGTAGGAGATTCTTTCCTTTGTATGTTTTACCCACCCGAGTGAACAGACCTGAAGGAGGAGGAAAGCCCAAGAGTGAGAAAAGAAACCACAGTTTGGCCTTCTGGAACAGAAAAAGAAGTCGGTAAAGATGTACTACATTTAAAGGATTCAGTTTCTTCGAGAATCTGATGTGGGTGATGAATCTACTGCCTTGCAGTACTTATGCTGTTCCTCAATATTTGCAAATAGGGTGAGGATTTTTATTTTAAGATTAAAACCTCCAGGGCTCTGCAAACCAACCCTGAGCAGCACTATCTTTGGACTTTTCATCGTTTGGGAACAACAGGCACATCAAACAATCCTAACTGCGCTTGCTAGGGAGCAAGCCCCATTTAACTAAATTGGAGTTCTAAGTCAACATGCCTAGGATCACAGCGCTTACCAATTCATTGCCAAAGTAGCATACATTCACTTCGAGGGAAAGAACATTAATCTCATTCATTCAGGAACAGCTTTAGACACAATTTACTGAGACTAAGTAAACACAGTTTACTCAGTAAACATAATTTACTGAGACTAAGAAAAAGTGAGCCAAGCTCACCAAACACTTGCCAGAAATAATATGGGATCTAAAGAAGTGATTTGGGAAATACCCTAAAACTAAAACCCAAAAGTTATTTTATTATCAGACAATTGCTTAAGCGGGTGACACTTTAATTAGTGCTTCAAGGAGCTGAGCAGAAAGGTAAAAGAAAACATCTCGGCTCCGGAAAAAACTTATTTTTGAAAGTTACACGCAGCAGCCCGTCTACACTTGAAACGGGAGATGCTCGGCTTTTGTCCCAGGGCACTGATGAGTCTGACCCAACCTAGACGACAGCCACCCTGCCAGGGACTCCGCAACTCAAGAAGGAGACGGACGGCGAAGCAGACACTTACGCAGTTTGCGGATCAGCGGCGACAAAGACGTCCGCACTTCTGCAGAGCTCGCCATCGCCGCGCATCTCAACCCAGTTCAACGGACGCGCCGTTACGGGGCTGCAAGCCCGCTATGGTAGAGCGGGAGAAAATACCGCGAGAGCCAACCCCGCAAGGCCGCTGGGAACTGTAGTTCTTTCTCAACTCCTTTCTAAGTCACTCGCATGGTATCCTGGGCAGCGGAAATGAAACGTTTTTGCCTGGAGTCTCGCGACATCTGGGGTGGAACCTGGGGTGGGTTTCTGTAGTTTGGGAAACGAGCCAAACTTGTTTCCTTTCGGGCTGGCTCGCTTGGTGCGGGCTCTTCCGATAAGAAGGCAGCGTTGGATTTGAGGACAGTTTGAGCCCGCAGATTTGGGGGCTGGATGTGTTCAGACGGAATGAATGTAAACATGTTGCGGCTGCATAATGCTGGTGACATAAAGTCTCCCAAAGTCAATGACTATTTTGGTCCCAGTCTTAAGATCTCTTTCCTAGGAGTAATTCCCTTTTATCTCCATTGGATAAAATGGGACTTACTTCTGAGTAGGTTTCCTTAGTGCCTTGCTAGTGACTCTTCTTTCAAATGAGATACACATCACTTGCATTGTTGCTGCTCTGGCTATATTCGGGGGAACAAGTTGTAGCTGGCATCACCTTTTTTCTGGACTTGTTAAAGCCATGCTGACCATTTTCACTGGACCCTTGCAGATTTCTGCCAAAGTGGAAGTTCTGTGTGTTTTGCATTTCTGTGTGTTTGTTTATTGAAAGAAAACAACTGGAAGTGAAGGCTGTGTACAGTGATTTTTGAAGTGATGGAGAAAAGAGGGATAGCAGATGGTGGTATCACCAAGGGGAGATGCAGACAAGAAAGAACTGTGGGGATGCAGTGTAGGAAGATGCGCACAGTGGGGAAAGGCAAAAGTGGGTGCAGCTGCAGGACAATTCATTTCCATGTTCAGACTTGACACTTCGGCTTTAGGAAACTTTCAGTCCATCCCTGAAGAGAGGGATAGATGGGCAGCAGCCAGTCACAGCACAGCCCTGCTGCCTCCAAGGAGGGTTGTGGAGACACCCGGAGCAAGAAAAAAAGCTAAGTTCTGCTAACTGCACTGCAAGACCCCACTGCAGCCCAATGGGGCGCACCACACTTTTTGTAGACGTGAGTTCATGCCAGCAATGGTCTGAATGGCCTCAGGAAGCCAACTAAAGTCAGCAGTGTTCCATTGGTACCAGTGTGGGCTACTATGCCAGAGAAGTGCCATCGCAGCAGCAATGTTGGCACCTTGGCATTGCATGGCTGCGTAGCTCCGCATTACCAGCATAAGTGTCACTGCACCAGTGTGAATACAATGTCCACCACATGAAATGGCATCTATGCCAGCACAGACGCCACATCCTGAATCTTTCGTGCTCTCCTCCCCTCCAGATTGAACACACACACACCCCTGCAAAAAAAACCCTAGTTTAGTGTCGTGGTTAAAGTGTTGGATTGTGATTTGGAAACTTGGATTCAAATCTGTCATATAAGGTTGCCATCTGCCTGGGAAAGGTTTTGTCTGCATTGTCCATAAGCACTAAGGGCAGCCATCCCACTCAAAACAGGCAGAAAGCCAGAGGCCAGTCTTGCTGTATTCCATTATCGTACATCCTGTCCTTGGACAGGTGGTTTGTTTACTGTGCACAAAAGAAGCTTTTAAGCTTCCCCTTCCTTCCTCTGAATTACACATGCGAATATCAAGATGAGAGAAGAGCAAATCTCTGTTCTAGTCCACAAGCAGTTGGGGGGGGGGGGTGATTATTCACAAACCATTATACCCACATGTGGAAAAAAAGGTGAGAAGTAATGTCCACTCCCTCATGTACTCTGTCATGTACTGGTTTTGTTTGTTTTTTGTAATGTGGGACATTTTAATTTTCTCTAAGCGAGGCTACTGCCTCCCCAGGAAGTTGTGAAATGGAGGTAGAAATTACTCCTAGAAAATTACTGAAATTACTTCTAGAAAAAGATATGTGCATATGTAGGTTTCATTGCATTTGCTGTTTCTGTTTAAAATAGGAGCTCTCTTCTAGCTGATTCAGGATCTAAGTGGTGGGAAAGGGGGGAAGGATGGAAGACCTCCAAATGTCTACTGTACAAGGACTCAAACAGTGGCTGGACAAACACCGTCAGGGATGCTTTAGGCTATCCTGCATTGAGCCGGGGGTTAAACTGGATGCCCCCTTCCAACTCTGTTGATTCTAAAACAGAATGGCTTGCAAAACCGAGATCTTTCATGTATCCAAATCAAATGGGTCAGGGTTGTGATCTGTGATAAGTTTATTCCCATATTGCTGTAGTAATATGCTTTCCATTGGAATGTCATACAAAGAAAATAGCAACCCAGAACACCGGATATTGTAGATTGTATCCAGTGACTCTGTTCTGCTGAGGCAAGCTTTTCTGTGGTGGAAGGAGATGTTTGCTGCCAGAATGAACTCCTTACACCAGCACAAAGTTATATTTGTGAAAAGTGCCATTCAGCAATGTAGAGTCATTGGATACAGCCCATAGTATTAAATAATCCAAGCAAAGATTTAATGAAACAATATTTCTGTGCACTGCCCTACAAATCACCTTGTTTAGAACAGTTTGGGACATTATGTATTACTGATCATTCTTACCTGAAATTTCCAACATTATTTAGGCAAATTTCCACTATGTTTCCCTTTCCAAAAAAATCAATTTTGAACCCCTAGAAAAATAATTCCTGGTAGACTGGAGGTTTTTTGTAATGTGATTCCAGGGGCATTAAGAATTATTTTTCTGAGGAAATGCTCTGTGGGTAAAGAAAATGCATGGATGTTGTATTGGTAGTTTGTTATGTGTTGTAGTGTTATCTTTTATTACTCATATCTGATTTTTATGATAGTCACACTGATTAAAAATAGGTTTTACCTGTTAAAACTTTAAAAAGTCAGAACTGACCTGATTATTCATACAAATGTGTATCGCTACAGAATGAGAAACACACATAAAATGATATTATTGAAGATTTTTCTGTTTCATAAATCTTGCTTTTTCTCTGTGAAAAATATTTTTGTCTACACTGTTCCATTTTTTTGCCAATCTTCTTTATGTGCTTCCATTTGGAATAGTCTCTCATCAGACATAATTTCTTCCAAACTCTCTATCTTCTTCCTACTCTGTCTCTGAACTAACAGCATCCTTAAGTGTAGTAGATAAAATTTCATGCAGTTGCCAGGGTGTCAATAACATTCAAGGGGGGAAAGTGCCTCAGTGGGTAAAAGCTTTGTATCGTTTCTCATTCTTTGTTTAACCATAATTAACCAGGAGTGGGCGTGGGCCGATTTTGTCCCAGCAAAGCCCACTGCGGGGGAAGATGCTTCCTCCCCCAACCTTTGCTAAGGCCCACTGCATCTCCCCCACAATGGGCTTCCTGCTAGTATTTAATAATTTCAGAAAGAGAGTTTCACAATATTTAAGATAAACTTTGGCTGGATCTTGCCCATTGGTTTTTTAAAAAAAATCTTATCCATTACATATAGTGGCATTAATTGATACTAGTAGCTTTACCCTCTATTTGTATAATTAAGTAATCTCTTGATATTTTATTTTAGGGTCTTTATAAAACTGCAATATACCTGCCTCTTTGTATGTCATAATTTTCTCCTCTGCTTTGTGTTGGTTTCCTTAGTAATAAAGTCTTGTTTCCATTCTTTATAAGTGTTCTTAATTTCTTATCTAAAGTTGCATTCCTAATCACAAAGTGTAGTGTAAATTTCCTGAGGAAACATGCATAGGATTGCCATGCATAGACAACTGTTATTCAGTTATTCCGTTCTGTTTGGAACTTCCATATCTGCAAGCTGATTCACATTTGTAAGCAAACTACATTTGTGTAGTCACAAAAGTATGCTGTCCTCTGTTTCAATGATGTAAGATGTTTTAGTTAAACTTATTTCTCTAATGAACTTCTTCAGATTCTTAAAACCTGCCCTTTATTAAATACTAGCCGCTGCTTCTCTTAGCGGGCATGTAGTAGGAAAGATCATATCATTATTGATCAATGGCATGTCTGATCAAGCAGTGTTGCTCTCTGAATTGGGTCATGCTATATATAAAGTACCATTAATATTGTACCTCCATTGTCCTTGAAAACCAGTTACTACAAAACCTGAGTGGACGTCTTTGCAGCAAATGACAAGAATTTAAGGATTATGTCAGTAGATTAAGGAACAATTCTGCCCACTGAGAATCTCATCACATGAAGAACTGAACAGCTTAGTTGGTACTCAGCAGTACAAGGCTAAAGCAGCTGTATGACAACAGTCAGATAACGGATGGCAAAACTACAGTTTTTACAGAACCTGAATTTAACCCAGTTTTTAGAGAACCTGAATTTAACCCATTTCATAAATGGTTGTGCCTTTTCCACTGAATTCTGGTGAGATGGTGGTTATATTTCTGTATTTTTTTTTAAAAATCTTGGGTTTACAGAAGAGGGTTTTTTATTTGCTGATTACTGCATTTTAAAAAGCTTTCCATAGATTATATAAATCAGCACAGTAATGTTGGCAGAGAAAAAATGACTGGTTTTCCCTCCCCTCTGAACCTAAAAGACATAGTCCCAGAGTTTGGTGGCTGTCTACATTGTATTGCTAAACGGAATTTCAGTTTTTGTCGGTATCTGCTTGTTATGTCATCCTCTAATTGCAGGAGAAGATAGAAAAAGTTATACAATTGCCCAGGTAAGTTGCTCAGTTAGGTCTCAGAGGTTCATGTTACTGGACATGGCAGATTGAAGCATCTGGCTCTAGCTAGAGGCAGCTGCTGCTGATCCACTGGAAGTGAATTGCAGATGTGAACGAACACTCTGGTTTGGTATGTCACATGACCAGACTTCTGAAAAAATGCTAGAGCATTTGAAAGATTCTTTATTCTTGTTCTTTTCAAATGTGAATATATTCTCTGCAGATTTCACCATATGCTGTAGCAATAAACAAGCTTCTAAAAATCAGTTGCTGTTACTCTTGTTTTTAATTTGGCACTGTCTGTACCATGAAAAAGATCTAGGCACTGCAGCATTCTGTTAAATATACCAAGAGTATTTTCCCACATGAGACTTAAATAGTAACAGTCTTTGTTTTGATTGTGGAAAATGGAGAGAATTAGTACATAATTATTCTCTTTTTTGAAATATTAATCTCTGGAAGTTCGAATGTGGAACTTCTAGCAGAGACAGTGATGAATGGGTAGAACTGCATGACAAATTTCAGGCACTCTGTTAGCTGCATTTGACAGAAACACATTTCCCCAAGCCAACTACATTCAGCTTCAGACTTCAAATACAAGGGAGGATAAAGATGACTCATGCAACAACAGCTTTACTACTGAAAACTATGAAAGAAGTTGCACACGCATTGCCATTCATATCTTTCAGCAATGAGTCTCACATTGTTTATGTGGGAGAAATAGCAGAAGGGCATTTGTAATGTGAATAAGCATTCTGACAATGTAGATTTTTATATCAGCACTAGCGGTACCCAGCCATGAGTTGCTGTGGGTTATTGTGGTGAAATGGGAAAGGAACAGTAGCAGCAAATCAATTGCAGAGGCCAGCAGTACGTGCTCATGGAAACGCGCAGCCTGATACTGTGCGATGTCATTGATGTGTGTGACAGCATTCCTGGGGGGGGGGGGAATGGAAAGGCACCCCTCCCACACATCTAGGCTGGCTGTGCATGATCCTTTACCGGGGAGTAAATTTGTTTGGTGGCAATGGGTGTCGCTTCTGAGTAAACCCTCTGAGGGGCGCGACGCAGCCATTCAAAGTATGTCACGGTTGCTTTACTGAGCTTATTCCTGAGTAATGCGTGCCTGGTTTTCTGAACTGTAACCGCAGTATTCAGGGAATCTGGGGTGGCTGGCCCCTCCCTCCTGTCCCTTGCATGCCACCCCTCACTCTCTCTGCTCCCTCACTTCTCTTCCCTTGCATGCCACCCCTCCCCCCTCTCTCTCCACTAGGGTGGGTGGGTCATATCCAGATTCTTGGGCCCCACCCTCCCCTCCCTTGCATGCCTCCCTCTCCATCCCTTCCCTCTCCCTCCCTCTGTTTCCTTGCATGCCACCCCTCCCCCCTCCCTCCCTCCCTTCCCTCTCCCTCCGCTAGGGTGGGTGGGTCATATCCAGATGTGGGGACCCTCACTCCCCTCCCTTGCATGCCACTCCTCACTCTCTCCCCTCCCTCACTTCTATTCCCTTGCATGCCTCCCCCTCTGTCCCCCCTCTCCCTCCCTCCAGCTGTCTTTTACATTCAAGGATGTTCAATATGGGTGTCAAATATGGGTGAGGAAGTAGTTAAGTGGTGGTTGGATGTGAGGGAGGGCAGAGTGAGGAGTGTGAGGATGAGCTGAATGTGTATGAGAGTTATGTGTGTTGTGTGGTAGTAGTGAGTGAGGGACAGAGAGTGAAAGGTACCTGCGTGTGCGGGAGGGGGACCCCACCTGACATCTCATATGGCAACGTGTGTATGTGTTTCACTTCCACTCGAGTTATTACCTATGTACTGTTTTCGCTGCTCATATCTGGCCATCTGAGCAAACATTCTAAGGGCACGAACATTCTAAGGGTGGCAGTTACACATAGCCAGCTTCATGTCCTTCACCATGGAGCTCCAGGAAAAGGTGTTTTACCTGGGCCAGGTATGAAATTTCAGGTATGTGAACATCTAAAATCACTCTCATCTGGCTGACAACAGTGGCTGGGAATTTTCAGAGGAATTGGCCCAGAGGAATTCTGATCATTGCATGATTCACCTTGTACCTGCTTACAAACAAAGATTTAAAGCCACAAAACCAATAACTAAATCAGTGAGAACTTGGACTGAAGAGGCAAAGTTAAAGCTGCAGGCTTGCCTTGACTGTACAGACTGGAATATTTTTAAAGACACCTCTGCAGATTTGGATGAACTCACAGATACTGTAACATCATATGTCAGCTTCTGTGAAGATCTTTGTATACCAACCAGGAACTTGCGTATATATAGTAACAACAAACCTTTGGTTCATACAGCTAAACTTAAGTAAAGTTACTGCCGCTCCAAAGAAGAGGCCTCCACAGAAAAGGGTGATAATAGAATGCTTGTATAATCAGGCCAGAAATGTATATTAACAGGAAAGGAGATCAGAGCAGCAAAAAAGCAAAACTACTCTGAAAGCTAAAAAAATCAGGCTTTTCACCAAATGAAAACAGCAAAACATGTGGAAAACTCTCAAAAATATCACCGTTACAGCAAACCACCTTCCCAAGCTGAAGGAAATCAGCAATTGGCAGACCACCTGAATGTGTTCTGCAACTGTAGGTTTGAAACAATCTACAGTCACCTTTCTCCACAACCTCTATCTCAGACACACCAACAATAGCCGTAAACTTCCTACAACTGAACCTTCCATTATCATTGGGTTTACAAACTCCCTGGCAGGATCTCAGAAAAGGAAAGTGCAAAGATCTATTTCACAGACAGAAGCCTGGAAAAGCAACCAGGCCCTTTAGACAAGATATAACACCTTCTTTGCTTAAAAGTCTGTGCTGTCCACTATTGGCCCCCATTTTCACACCCAAATCTTCAACAAATCAACTAGAGATGTGCTATGTTCCTTCCTGCTTCAAACACTCCACTATCGTCCCAGTGCCGAAGAAGCCTTCCATCATGTAGGAACTGAAATCGACTACAGACCAGTTGCTCTAACATCTGTAGTTATGGAAAAACTTTTGAAAGGCTAGTGATGTACCATTTGAAAACCATCAAATGA
This sequence comes from Sphaerodactylus townsendi, assembly GCF_021028975.2. NCBI lineage: Eukaryota > Metazoa > Chordata > Lepidosauria > Squamata > Sphaerodactylidae > Sphaerodactylus > Sphaerodactylus townsendi. Next base: position 35,598,343 of record NC_059433.1, on the reverse strand, counting down.
TTCATCACTGTTGGACCCCTTGCAATTTGCATACCGTAGCAAACAGATCGACTGTAGACGCATGCTGTTAATATGGCTTTGCACTATATCCTACAGCATATCTTTGAATCGCCAAAGACCTATGCAAGGGTCCTCTCTTTGTTGACTTTAGTTCAGCATTCAATACTATCAGATCCCTGACATTCTTCTAAGCAAACTAAATCAGCTAGCAGTACCTGAGCATATTTGTAAGTGGATCACAAGCTTCCTAACAGATAGGAAACAGCAGGTGAAGTTTTCTTGTGGGAAAAATTACATCAGACACCTGTAAAATGAGCTATCAGGGCCCCCCAAGGCTGTGTACTTTCACCACTTCTCTTCTCTCTGTATGACTCAATGGGACTGCATCTCAAATCGCATCCATCTGTTAAAATAATTGAAATTTTGCAGATGATACAACAGTGATTATGGTCTCCCATTCGAGAGCATAACTGCATGAAAACCGGGCGATAACAGACGTGGGAGGTTGAACAACTAGCCTCTGTGGTGCCACTGGAACAATCTAACGGAACTGAACACATCTTAAAACCGTAGAAATGGTGGTAGATTGTCAGGAGAAACCCTCCCATCCTCCCTCCTCTCACGATACTAGACCCCACAGTATCAACAGTGGAGACGTTTGAATTTCTAGCCTCCATCATATCTTCATGACCTAAAATGGTCACCCAATATCAAAAAAATGTCATCAAAAGCACAACAACAGAATCGTTCTTTTCATGCCTAACCTCAGGAAGTTCTCAAACCTGCCCAAGTGGAGCTGCTGTTGGATACAGTTCTACAGAGGAATCATTGAGCTCTAAGTCATCTGCACCTCTATAACTGTGTGGTTTGGTTCTGCAACCCAACAAGATCGAATAACAGACTCTTCAGAGAATAATCAGAACTGCAGAAAAAACAATTGCTGCTAACCTGCCTCTCTCCATTGAGGGACCTGTATACTGCAATCGGTCAAAAAAAGGGCTGTGGAAAATATTTTACTGACCCTCGTGATCCTGGACATAAACTGTTTTCAACTCTTACCCTCTAAACGTCAGCTACAGAGCAGCACTGCACACCAAGAACAACTAGACATAAGAACAGTTTTTTCCCCTCTAATGCCATCACTCTGTTAAACAAATAATTCCCCGGGATAATAATGTTAAACTATTTATTATATACTTATTATATAATTACTGCACTACTTTTTTCATCATTCCTATTACCCATCTCCTCCCACTTATGACTGTATGACTATAGCCTGTGCTGACATTTTATTTTATTTTATTTTATGATTTTACATTTTATGTTTTCATTACTACTGATTGTTTCCTGATTGCTTACTAGACCTATATGACAATCATTAAGTGCTGTACCTTATGATTAAGTGCTGTACCTTATGATTCTTGACAAATGTATTTTTCTTTTATGTACACTGAGAGCATATGCACCGGAGACAAATTCCTTGTGTGTCCAATCACACTTGGCCAATAAAGATTCTATTCTATTCTATTCAGTTCCTGTGCTAGACCATCAGGAACAAACTCATGGTTTGCTTTATATATATATATAGATTATAATTCTAATTGAAACAAGTCATTTCACATGAAAATTAAGCTTTTGCTGTTTAAGAACGTTGTTGAGATCATCAGGAATGAACACTGACACAGTAAAAGCAGAAATAACCCCTGACAGCCCCATCCTAGATCCAGCACTGCTACGGCACTGCCCTGCCATGTCCAGGAGGACTTTCCAATAGTGCAGGGAGGCAGAAAACAAAAAAGACTCCCTGCTTCCAAAGAGCCCTCTATTGGGCTCTGTAGGCTTACATCACTCAGAAGGGTGGCATAAGCCCAACCCCCCACTATCAGCATAGTGCCAAGCAAAGGCTGGGAGGAAGCCAACTAAGGTTGGCTCTGCCCCCTGTCCTGTCCCTGGAATGCCCCTGACTGGCAAAGTTTTTTGCACCAGTGGGCCTGGGGACAAGCAGCAGCTTCTGGGTCAGGCAGGGGTGTGCTAGCTCCCGAAGGAGGTTCCCCCCCTCCAAAAAAATTGGACTGCCCGTTGTGCTAGGTATACATTTACCTACAGACATTGCAACTTAGTAAAATAGTTCATTGTTCCTAGCTTTCCTCATGGGTTTTCCCCCGGTATATTTTTCTCCACCACATTTTTTTCATATTTACTTCAATTAGATTAATTAGATATGTGCAATGCTTGTTTGAACATACCCTGTCCTATGTGCCTTTCTAAAAATAGCAGCCAAGTTCCCTAGCAATGTATAGCTTGATCTCAGAAGCAAAGCAGTGTCAATGATAATGATTATACTCTTTCCTTCCCACCAAAGTCAGAGTTAGGATGGCTTACAATGTTTAAAAGTACAATACAAATTAAGCATTCAATTTAAAATCATTATAACATTAAAGCACAGTACAATAATCATACAATTCTAGATTGGTGCAATCCAGAAATGACCTTTCAGGAAGATGTAGCCATCCAGTGTCTTCCATAAACCAGGAAGAAGTGCTGCCATAGCATCCTTATACATGCGCATCATCATTTCCCAAATATGTCAGAGAGAAGCAAGGAGAAAGCAGCGATTTCATGGTCACAAACTATGTTGGTCAGAGCTTGGGCAGAAGCCTATTCCCCAGTGTCAGGTTTACTCTCACAGGGCTGGTTTATACATGACCATTTCCTTTAGCTCTGGAAGCTCAACAAATTCAGGAGAAGTGAATCATGCTTTTTTTCTCCCGTGACATGGGTGAAGTAATGTGAATGCACACCAGGAAGCAAGCTTTGATGGATCTCCCAAAAAGCACACAGAGCATGCACCCTTCTTGCTTCAGGACACTCAACCAAAGAACCCACATTCCTTTTCACCACCCTGTCCTGGCTCAACCCAGCCCAAAGAAAGGACCCTGGAATTGTATGGAAGTCTGGCCCTTTCTAGACAACAAAGACCCCCAAGAAAGACTATGCAGAGAGATGCAATGGTACACCAACTCTGTTTCTCACTTGCATTGAAAGCCCTTCACTAGGATTGTCATAAGTTGGCTGCAAAGTGATCGCACTTTAAACCAACATACCACATATGGAAGGGGACTGTACATGTGCTGGCTGAACAGCAGCCCCCGCCCCCCCCCCCCCGCCCCCAATGATGTAGCAAAAACTGAGTGAAATTTCAAAAGCAGTTTGCAATTCAGGTGGAAAGAAGGTATTTTATTTACAACATTTTAGCCAGCCTTTCTGCCTTCACAAGGGTCACCAAGGAAGCTAACAATTTAAAACATACATGACAAACATCCCATTTAAAACCATTATAATCACACCCACCCACATTATTAAAACAATTAAAAAGAGTTAAAATGTGTAGAAAACAGGAAAAACAATCACAACTCTGACAGTGCAAACTTATAGCACACTAAATGGGCCATGGATAATATAGAATAGTTTTGTTTTGTTTTAATTACAATAAAACAAAAATACTTGTAGAAAGAAATAAAAATAGTTGCACAAAGAAAAAGTGTCAAAATTGCAATTTAAAAAGTTCCAGCATTGCGATTTAATGAGTTCAGTATCTCAAAGGAATTTCTATAGCCAACATAGTGTCTTAAGTCATTGGAATGCAGAATCACTGAACTGGGACACAAAGTAAATCATGTGCTGATAATATTTTGTCCTATGCTGGTTTCCTGCTCATTGGTGCAGTAGATAGGGTAAACCATAGTCTTCTCGCACATGTGGCAGTGTTGGTGAAGAGTGCCCATGTGCCATGTGAGAAAGGGGAGCCTGCAGATGTGCCACAAAAGATAGTGTTGCCCTGCCTGTTCTGAAAGAATGGAGTATAAAACACTCTGTTACCCAGCTTTCACAGGTTGTGAACTTATTTTTAAGGAATCTCCACCAGCTGCTAAGAGTGTAACAGCACACAACTATTTAAGTAGCAATGGGGAAAATAACTTGGCTTAGCAACGCGAGAGACAGGCTGGGTAGGGATCTTTTAAAGACTATGTACACCAGAAATGGCTTGAAACGTATCTGCAGAGAATTCACAAAAGACCAAATTGCAGTTTAAATAGTTTTATATAAATTTTGGTTGCAAACAATCACACAGTAAGAAGTCAGTCAAGGCACATACACACAGTTCCTAGGATATAAACAGGGAGGAGAAGATAGGTGGGAGGATAGCGCAGGGAGTTGGGAAAGCAGGGACTATACGTTATCTAAATTCAGCTGAAGAAGATCTTGTAGAAGGCAAGAATTCAAATGACCAGCATCTGAATCCAGGCGAAGGACAAATTCGTGTCTCACACCAACAAGACCAAGGGAGGTTCAAGTTAGCAATGAGCACTGGAGTTGTGGTGCTCAGTACTTTTATACCCTTTTGCCCAGGTAGGGTGGGAACAAGTAAGTATAAGTTTTCATTTTCCCAAATTCTCTGGAATTTCCCATGCTGGGCTTGCTGGGCTGAGCTAATTAGCAGCTCTTCTATTGTTCTAAGTACCCGGGACAATGGGGGTCAATTGCTCTTAGATTAAATCAGGAAGCACAGAATGGCTTTCTGCAGAGTAACTCTGTAGAGACACTGCCCAGGTTATTCAGATTTAGCTGAGACATTTGACCGGGATAAGGTGAGTGGTTTAGGAAAGTCATAACAATGGGTAGAGGAAATGCTGTTGTTGACCTGGTTTCCAGAAGAGATAGGGTAATGCAGTATCTGATACTAAGGTGGCTTTCCATATTCTTTTGTCTTACAGCATTTTAGTAAGGTGTGGTAATCAAGCATGCCCTCCAACAAAATGAGACCTCCAGGTTATGCAGGAGTAACTCATCCTCTTGATTAGATTTTGCAAAGCAGACCTGTGACCTTTGGACATGCTGCTACCTACACAGAGAAATGTATGCCAACTGGCTTCTGCCAATATGATTTTTGAAGAAAATATGGCAATAATAATATGGGGGTAATTGGGGCCATAACAACTCACTATAAAGGTCTGCCATTTAATGGCCCAAGATTCATTTCATTTTGACTCTTCAAAGGATCAAGGTGATCAACAGTCATCTTGCATCTCCACCTGGCAACACAATTGCATTTCCACCTGGCAAAACAAAGGCAACATGACTTAACCATTCTCAGTGGGATTTCCACTTTCTTTTTAATATTTCTGTTGCCATCAGCTGGTCAATTTGAGTACTATCTGATAAAAGGGTGAGCATTCCTGGCACTGAAATCTGCAATGGTGTTCAAAAACTCCACTGGTGCTTGTATCACCTGCTACTCAACTACTGGTTACCACAGGGACAGTTGTGCAATCCTGGGGAGATAGCCATATAGCAATCAACCTTCCCTTGGCACCTATCTTAGTGCTCAAACAGTCCATAGTACGGGGAACAACTACCAGCATTTAAAATAGAAAAGAGCTTATTGAAAAAGAAAAGTCCACACACATACTCTGTGCAACAATGGATGAAGCAAAGAATACAAAGAAATAGTGCAAACATGCAGTCCTTTGTTCTGTCTGTACATGCCTTGATATTATGCTAAGGCAATTTCTTTAATCCCAGAATTTACAGGGTTCTAAAAGCTTCCCCTTATTTTGAAGTTGCTGTCTAGTCTGATAGCCCTTTGTTAGCACTATGTGGTAATGACAGCCATCCAGATGTCAATAGCCAAAATGGCCACTGTAGAATAGTTATCCATACCAAATGGACAGCATTTCCCTTGTTCCAGGGAATTGGTTACCCTTCTCTATCTTCCTCCTATTGGATCATTTCTTCATTCCCTATCCCTTCCAAGAAGGCATAGTATTCTTGGCAATACCAATTCTCTGTCCTCTCCAAGTTGTCACATTCCTGCCAGAGTGTGAGATGGTCATTTTATTGCTCTCTGTTATCCAGAAGACTTAACTATGTACTGGGTGCTTGGAGGACCCATCAGTGTGATAAGGATGCTTGAGAGCAATTAATTTCTGTCATTTTTAGTGTCCCCGTGTCAACAGAGAAACCTTTAAAAATGAAGGTAGGGATTTTATAGCCCCAAAACTGAAGGCATTTCTCTACAAGGGCAAATTGAATACACTTTGCAAACTAGTACAATAGTTGAATACTGGTGGAGTACACGTCACCTTTTCAAAAACCCTCATTTGAGTTCTGCGGCCACTGAGCAATCCTGTGACACCTTCACTTAGCATGGCTTATAGTTAGTAGGGGCTAAATATTTGTTAATTTCAAAGTTATTGCCTGGTGTATAAAACATATCAAAATATCTGAACTAAGCTGTGAAAGAACATTTTTCAACAAAAGTTCATCTGAAACTGGAGCACTCTTTCTGAAAGGTACTTTTGTAGATATTTGTCAATAATGTGAATAGCTGTTTTATTAAGAGCATTACAATCTTGTAGTGTTGACTGTCCTGTGGCCTTAAAGTAATGCTGCATTTTTCAGCAACCAGTCAGATAATGATTCAGCCAGACCCATGACATACGAAGCCAATTTCAAAAGAAAATGCTCGAGCTATGGGACCATAGAACTAGCCCCAATAATTATAGAAGTGCAAGTTTTTATTGTTCTTTTATAACCTTAGGTTATACTTGCTCACTGAATTAACTAAGCCCTGCTATAAAAGATAATGTCAACTAGGAGACAGAAAAAGTTTCTGATGATAATAGGATAGTGTCTGCTGCTTTAACCATTTGTGGTCAGCAGTGTATGTTCTAGCACATTGCTAACATAAGCTTAACTCCCTTCCCTTTCTCTCTGTATCATGTCATTTTAAAAAATGTCTCTGGGGACCATGCCTCTGGACTCCTGCCTGGGTTGGGACTCAGCCTACCCTGCCTGGGAGAGGACCTGAGAAGTAGCCTTACCTGTCCTAGTGAATCACTGCAGCTGGAAGGCACCAGCAGTAGCCAATGGCAGTGGCTTGAGGTGGCCCAGAAAAAAAAGATCCAGGACAACCTTGGAAGGAAGACTAGATCCAGCATGGCTCACCCCCCACTGCCCCAGCCCAGTGAGAGCAGGCCCGGTACACGATCAGATACACTGTGCAGGCCCCGACAGGCAGGTGGAGACAGGAAGCGAGGGGAAGGGTCAGAATGGAGGCTCTTAAAGGCTCTGCAGGAAGAGCCAGAGGAGAGTCCTGAAGGCAGAGCCCAAATTGGTGGAGGGTATAAAGAGGGTGAGGGCCTGCTTGGCCAGGGAGGTTGCACCCACACAGCTAAGGCCCAACATAGCACCTGTTAGCCGTGGGAATTGGTGCCTTGGAAGCTTAGAGGAAGGGTTCCTCAGACATCGGGAGGGATGGTACGAGCGGCACAAGGGTCTAGGGGCTTGGCAATAAAATTCTATATCATTCACAAGGGTTGCTTGATTTGTATTAAATAAAACCCTTAAAATGTGTTTAAGCTAAGTAGGGCCCAAAGGGCATAATTGTATTAATCTTAATAATAAATATTTAAAGTACAAATGGTATTGAAGTGCATAGCACTTATAAATTCAAAACTTCTTCTTTGGAATAGACAAAGTAGGTGCTACACATAGATCCGCCCAAATCACTGACACAGTTTCCCCTCTTGTGACTACACCACCAGAGCCATACTCTTATTGACTATATTGGGAGATATTGCAAGGGATTTTCTGTTGCAGAAAAAACTTGCATGTAATTTTATGCACATCTCTGAACTTTGAGCTTTCAAGTAATACAAGAACGAATTCTTCAGAATGTGAATAATGTGACACACACAGAGAACACTTATGGTACTCTATATACACTTTTGATGTATGATGGGATCTTATGTTGCATATGCTACATATCTGTGATTCTTTGCACTCTCATGGCATTATTCGTTCTAAAACAACAATCATTCCAGCGAGCTGAAATAGCATCATTGCAGATCTTTTCCATGACTAACAATGAAGAGTAGTGAATGCTCACAAGTGGCATTGTTTGTTAATTTGTAATGTGGCAGTCGCATATAATGAAATCTGACCTCTAAGGGAAAAAGGAATTGCCCATATGCCATTCCCAGAATCAAAAACAAAAGATCTAGTCATAAACTGAGACTACTGTTAAATGTTGCTGGCAACAAGAACACTTGGTACTTTATTTCTTTGTTTATTTGAGAAATATTTTTTCCCAAAACTCAATTACATTAAGGCAACAAATTATCAGTAGCACAGCAAAATATCCAGTTCTCTACAGCCCTTGAGGCTGAAATGAAGAAAAAAATAGCCATGTGACACAACACATTCTAGTCATAGAAGACAAACTTGTACATCTCATAACGAATATTTTAAAGGTTATTAGTTTGATGGTAGAACTAAATAGATTAACTTGCATCTTATCAGAAAACCAAAATCTATTATTTTTGTGATGCCTACTGTGATAAATACAAGCAGTAGTAGTTTAAATGCCTCTGGCAATGGGTCATCTACATGGGAAACAGGCTTTGAATGGCTAGCTTCATTGTACAAAGAAAGAGAACACTGTGGTGACAGCATAAAATTATCTCCATCTAGCAACACAGTTTGGAGATGTCCAATTGAGAGATCCTTTTTTTTTTTGGTGATCATCATAAGCTTCTTGTTACTTGCTGAACTTCTGGAGTTTCTACCTAAATAGTTGAGATAAAGGGGCTTCTTGTTGATCATCTAACATTTGCTGGGGAGAAGATCCACGATGAACACTGGATCAAGGTGCTGGTTCCCTTTGGAGAGGAGTTCACTTCAGACACTGTCTGTAAGACTGGCTTTATTTACTAATGCACAACTAGAGCACAGGTGGAGGACACTAAGGTACCCATACGAGATACCCAGTTAAGGAACTTTTGTTTGTTGGTCTTAGACCTTGGCCTTAGTTTGCTTAGGCCAAATCGAGGACAGTGTGTTGGTGGAATACCAATCTCACAGTATCACAATAAACATATATTTATTGCTGGGAAAGAAGTCTGTCCATCACCACTCATCCCCTTTGAGCATACCTTTCTGTTTCAACAAAAATACTTGAGTCCTGTAACACTTTAAAATCAAGCAAAATGTTGTTAGAGCATAAACTTCTGGTAAAATGGGCTCTGCAGACACCTCATGGGAAATTTAGAAGTTATTCAATTGGTCTGTGTCCCAAGTTGATAGATCCCAATGATATGTTCACCTCTTCAGCTTTATTCCACCACTGTCCTCCATGCAAAGAGAAGAATTCTGTTTTGCTGCCTGTTTCACATGAAGACTTATATTGACTTCAATGAATTTAGAAGGGTTTATGTCTGCTTAAAACTGTAGTGATAGATCAATGTTTGTCTGGTCATTTGTACCTAAACTCAACTCCCCAGTTTTACTTTGTTTATTTTGTCTTTTCAAAGACTGTTCTTTGAAACAGCAAATAATAAAGGGGGCAGGGCTCAGTTGATTTCTATTTCACCCTTCAAATATATTCCAGGGCAGGTTATAACAATCTATAAATGCTTCCTGCAGTACAATAAAAACAGCATCATACTCAAATAAAAATTCCTAGAATTCAGATTTTAAAAAATCCTTAAAACATACCTAAAAACAATTAACCAATAAAAACAATTAACCAATACTCAAACGAAAACAAAACCTACCCCTCCCCCAGGGGCAGGTGGAGGGAAAGTTTTGAAAAAGCCCAGTGGTCTGGAGGTAGGTGACACTTATCAGTCAGATTCTGGGCAAAAGAGACAGTCTTAGCCAGGCGCTGAAAAGTGTATAGTGTCCACACCTGTTGAACCTCTAGTGGGAGGGCATTCCATAAAGTGGTGGCTATTGCAGAGAAAGCCCTCCATGCAACTCCCAGTCACCCACCTGCCTTACTTCAGAAGGGGAAGAGACAGCCAGCCACCCCTTCCCCCATGACATCAGCACTCAGGCCAGTCTACATGGCAGAAGGTGCTCCCACAAGTAGTCTGGTTCCGGGTTTTGTTACGAAAGCCAATATGGCATAAATGTGATTTGGTCAGACTGGGTCTTGGGTGGAATGGTGGCTGCCTCAGCTGGCACCAGAATGGTACTAAGGGAGGGCGCCTGACCTGGTGAACCTGCAGCAGGGTAGGGTGGTTGCCTTGAGAGGACTTATCAGGCCCATGAGCCAGCTGAGGCAACCCCCCTCTTGCTCCTGAACTGGCCTAGCTCACCAGGCCAGATTGGGAGCTAGAGGGTGGTCACCTCAGCTGGCCCGTGGGCCTAATAAACCACCTCAGCTCTCCTCAACCCCCCCGGGACTGCATATTTGACACTGCAATTTAAAATTTCCTACCCTATTACTACATGTGTGATATTTGTCGCTTCATTTTCATTGTTGGTAAATTTACCTATTTGCATATGAAAAGTGACAAATAGATTAGTAATCAGAAAATCACTACTCCAGTCCAAGCCTGGTATGTTATGCATTTGATATGCATTTGATTTTTCCCTGACCTTGAAACATGTGACTAAAATGCAAAACCCTGCTTAGAAGGGCTCTGAAAAATTAATCCAAGCCCTTCTGCATGCACCAAAAGCAGGAGCACAGGGCTTTAGTTGTAATGTCTTGCTCTGAATTTATTTCATGCATAATGTGGCCCACCGTATTATACAAATTGTATGCAGAAAACAGCAACGATAATTTCTGAAAGTAGTGGTACACCACTTTTCTGATACTGTAGATAAACTAAAACCTCCAGACATATTTATTACCCATTGCACCTTTATGGACTACTTTCAATAGCCTTCCTCATTGTTTCTCTCGTCAATCTAATGTAATGTTTTCCAGAGATGCCTTTCAGCTTTGAAAATCATTTTTGTGTGCTGACTTGAACATAAACAAATCCCATCAGAAGCATATGGTTCTTTTCAACACCAGTCTTTATAGGTGCAATGCTGTTTATCTTTAACACCAGAATATTGTAATGTCAAACTGAGGTTGTCTAATAATTTTCATACTACTAGACAGAAGTTGGCAAATTGATGCTCACTTAGATGTAACCTGTATGGCTTCCCCTCAAAAGTAATTTCACATTTCCAATGGAACTATGTAAAACAAACTATGGAATGACTGTTCTTCATAAATTTCAGACTCACTAGATTTTTTAAATCAAATTTTAGTGCAATGCTTCGACAGCTAGGTTCTTTATGAAATACAATAATGTTTTCATTAAATAAACATATTGGGTATAGTACAATAAGCTTACAAGATTTTTTGGGGTGGAATAAACATGGATGACAAATCTTAAATATAAGACTCATGTGTGAACTAGACCTAATCATATAGTCACAAGGGACAAGCAAAAATTATCCTCACAATTTAGTAAATCTCCTTAAATCAAGAAACAATTATTGAAAGCTCCTCAAACATAAATTATGAATACATGATATTGGGTTTTGCCCAAGCAAACTAAATTCAAGCAAACTAAAGACAAGCAAACTAAAGGTAATTCATAAAGCAGTAATTCCTAATATTTTGCCTATCAGTTCACAGATACACATGCAAGAAATAAAACAGTAAATGTTCTACTGTGAATGAGGTTATGACAAAAAGATCTTTGGACAGCCTGTAAGAATCACTTGCATGTAAAGAGTAAACATTCCAATGAATGAATTAATTTCATTTTGCAATTTATACATTGTATGCAGCCTGCTTCTTATATTTTTTCAGAATAACTCAATACATAGTTACATACTGATGTCTCTGCAACTCAGCAAGCCACTAATCTAGATATTGCAGGAAAAACAGCATCTGGATACACAGGCAGGAAGCAAGGAATGGCATATGGCATAATTGAGAATGAATTTTGCACTCTGGTTGCTTTGCCCCTACCAAACCATATTGAAAAGCAGAGATTAAAGACTGATTTAATCATATGACTTCTGAGGAAATAGTTACCACTTCCCTTTAAACCTTTAAAATACTTTCTAACAACCGAATAAGACTGTTTGCACTACTATGTATTACCTTATTCCTGTTATCTCTAGTCACACATGATTCTCAGGGTCTCAATCCTGCTTTTTCTTCTGCAACATGTATGAGAAACAGGTCTACAATTTGAAATATGCACCAAATCAAGAACGGGAAAATACATGAAAAGATAAAGTAGATTATTTCATTCTATGAGAATCTTCAGTTATCTGAAGACCATGAGATCTCAACTGAAAGCCATTGATCTTTCAGAATGACTCTGTTAAAAGAAACTAGTGTTGGCAGTATTTTCAATGCTGTATTGTTTGTTTAAATGACATATTGGCCATTTATGCACTTGTGATCTGCCCCACAGTGAGTGTACATTACTTTTGGTCAGATTCTGGGTACACACATCCCCGCCCCCCCCTGAACTCACCACACTGCAGATAAGAGAAGCCCCGCAGTTTTCCATTTCTGATTTTGACAATGACAATAGCATATATTTCTGTGACAGTGTAAATCAGCAAACAATTATTTGTGAATCTGCATAGAGGAGAAATGGGTTTACTGAACAAAAATGTAGATACTATAAATGCAGATTCACAAATAATTGTTTGTGGATTTATACTTCTTTATGAGACCGTTTTCCTACGTTTAAGTTAATACTTTATTTATTTATAATTTGATTTCTAGGCTGCTCTTCCCCTTAATGGGCTCAGGGCAGCTTACAACAATAAAAATTCTAGATTAAAATTAGCAAGCATATATTACAATGGTATCATAAAATTAATCTCTCATTTAACTGAGGGAAATGAATTAAAGAAAAGGAAGAAGAAAGGGAAGAGAAAGAGGGGAAGGAGAGAAAATAAATATAAGTTAATACCATCATCAACTCTTGGATTAATTATTCAAAACTGAAGGTGCCTGTGAAGGAGTGGGTGTAGACTGAAAAAATATAGGCTGTGTTTAATCTGGGTCTGTTACATGTAAGATATAGTTAAATTCTTACACTCACTGAAAATTTCCACGTGATGTGCAGTAACTCACCTAGCACTGTGTTAAAGCCTTTTCATTAAAGTTTGTAGGATTCACACTTTTCAGTAACTTCAGTTGGAATTCAGGCTACAGGCAGACAGTATCCTGTCCTGCTACCCTGACAATATCCACACATAAAATATGTGGGGGACCACAATAATCTTAGAAGAAGAACAGCTGGTTTTTATACCCTGCTTTTCTCTACTGAAAGGAGTCTCAGTGACTTACATTCACCTTCCCACCCCCCACCCACAACAGGTACCTTGTGAGGTAGATGAGGCTGAGAGAAGTCTGACAGAACTGTGACTAACCCAAAGTCATGCAGCAGGCTTCATGTGGAGGAGTGGGGAAACTAATCTGGTCCTCCAGATTAGAGTCTGGCACTCATGTTGAAGAGTGGGAAATCAAAGCTGCTTTTCTAGATTAGAATAAACCACTCTTAAACCACAGTACTACACTGCTCTATCATATCTGCTCTATCATCCTTATTGAGTGCAGGGGAAGTGCAGGGGAAGGAGCAAAACAGCAATGAATTACATCTCTCTGTACGTATTTTCGAAACGGCAATGCAGGGATCGAGGGAGAGAAAGCAATGACACATACTAATGAGCTGTTGTAATTTTCTCTCCACTCCTCCAATCAATTGTGTAAAACTAGAGCAGTGAGACCTTTTAGGATTTATCATCCAAATGCAATGCTTTTGCAGCAGATATGGTTAATAAAGGAAGTAGGTTATAAAGCATTTTGACCATCAAGTCACATCTGACTTATGGTGGGGTTTTCAAGGCAAGGGATATTTGGAAGTGGTTTGTCATTGCATGCCTCTGCATCACAAACTGGTATTCCTTGTAAGCCTCCCATCCAAATACTTGATTGGGTTGGTTCTCCTTACTTTAGCTTCTGAGATCTGACAAGATCAGGCTAGCCTAGGCTATCCAGGATAGGACCTTATGACGTATAGGCACTTAAGTATTCTTAAGAGGGGAGCAGTAATTTCTGTTGATTTTACCTTCTTTTGGCAGACCCCCACCATAGTGTTTCCGAGGGATCGTTCATACTGCCTGATTAGACACAGTCCAACATCTCTTATTGTTACATATATGTCAAGGAGTAAACTTGGAGTGGTTTAGCACTATTAATCTCAGTGGACCCACGTGAGCTAGTCTGAAGGATAACAGAAGCTAACACAATCAGCCCTGGTCAGTATAAAGTTGGGAGAGCACCAAGGAATATCACAGTTGTGCAGAGGCAGGCAATGGCAAACCACATCTCTTGCCTTGAAAACCCTACAGAGTTGCCAGAAGTCAGCTGATGGCAGGAAAAAAAGTGTGAATAGTAAACAATAACAGTTTGTTATTGTGAAATGTGTACAAAGAAGTAAGTTAACCTGTAGCTCACCAAATGAAAGGGAATGTATTTGTTGAAGAAGACATCAAAACATTCACTAATCTTGGTGTTTTCATCACAGTATGTGTACACATTCCATATTCATACACTTCTTTGACTTTGTCTTGTATTATTTTAATATAGCAATGGGTCTTGTAAGATTATGGGATCTGAGTGTTAAGGTTATGGGATCTGAGTTGTAAGGTTATGGGATCTGAGTTTCAAGGAGTGACAAAGGAGTACTTTGGTTCAAGTGTCTGTAACAGAAGAGGACTTGAAGTAAACAACTCAACAATCAAATGGTTCTGTATTAGAAGCTATTTGTCCTGCTTAGTCATTCCTTTCCTATATTCAGCCATATGCAGAATTTTACCACTACCCCTATTTTCAACAAAATAATCACAATAAATTGGCTTGTGGAAAAGATGATGATGAAGAAGAGGAGTATGGATTTATACCCCCGCCTTTCTGTCCTGCAAGGAGTCTCAAGGCAGCCCACAAATACCTTTTCCCTTCCTCTCCCCACAATAGGCACTTTGTGAAGTAGGTGGGGCTGAGAGAGTTCTGAAGAATTGTGACAAACCCAAGGCCACACATCATGCTTCAAGTGTAGGAGCAGGGAAACAAATCCAGTTCACCAGACAAGAGTATCAGAGTCCACTTGCTCTTAACCACTACATACTAGCTCTCAAATCAAGATGTGTCTTTCTCTGTGCTCTGCTGACTGTTAGGTTACAAGCATGGTCCTGTAGTGAGTGTGCAACATGTGGATTCTAGTCATTCTTCCTCCTACTACTTTTTTGCTGGTGGTGTGATCTGTTACTTGCCAAAAGATGAGATTGGGGTTTCCCCATTCCCCATGTGACTCAAACCAGTGTTGTTTCCCAAAACAGTGTTTTTTTCACTGAAATAATGGGAGGGCAATTTTGTGGCACTTCAAACACAAACAAGCCTTTGTTTTCTTGCATAAGTTTTTGTGGACTAGAGATCACTTTGCACAGTTAATGTTTACAGAATGTGGTAAGCAAGCAGCTTAAATAATCCGACTTTCAATATTTTACTAATTTGAAGCAGCCATTTTAAAACATACTTAATGCACATGGTAATTGAGAAGATACACAGTACAAGATAAAGATTTCTTTGTTTCAAGACAGATAAAGGTTGATGACCACTGATGGTGAGACAGCGAAGTGTGTGGCAACGATTCCGAACAGCTGAAACTATGATGTGAATCCATGTAGCTTTTAAACTGGTGAAAAAGAGAGGAAGAGTCCCCAAAAAGGCTTGGATACAGATCATGGGATGTGCATGATAAAAAGTCTTGTGGGATGAAGGCTATAGCAACAAAGGGAATTTGATGGCACCATGACCATGTTGGCTGGATTGTGAATTGTTCCCATGAGAAGCAAGCAGTGTCCCAAAGCTGATCACTTCAAAAGATGTATATTAACATTCTCCATAAATACTGCTTGAAAGCATAGTTCATGCCAGAGCAGGTCAGACTCACGAATCTTCTCCATCCCAACAGGTACCACAGGAGAAAGCCAAGTTCTAACAACGCTAGCAGTACTGCAGAGGCTGGCCTGGACCCAGTAGGTGACAGCATGGATTCAAGAGGCCATCCAAAGCATAATCCATCCATACCTTTTGCCTTTTCCCACTCTGCTGCTGGCAGGGAACCCAGGCAGCACACTACCAGTGCTTCGGAGCTAGCCTTGGACTTGGGGACCTGCAGCAAAGTTCTTGAAAACCACAAAGGCTACGCATGGGCATAGGCTGTGCCCACTGTCGTGTTCCAAACCTTTCGCAATTATCCTTCTCCCACATGGCCCCAGACAGGCAACAAGACCAGCACCACACTCTTCTCATAGTGATACCCCAAGCAGTCACTGAGATCTTTTGGGCAGTGATTGTCACTAAGAGCAAGTAGCACCACAAAAGTATGCAGTACCAGTATATATATTTTCCTTCTGCTAACATTGAAATGTCAGCCAACATCCACAAGGAAGAACCATTTACACAACTCTCAATAATCTGTCCACTCTCACAGCAACCATTTCAAATCCACTCACGTGTTTGCTCTTATAGGAGTGAGACCATGGGTCTACTAGCATCTCTGTCATCTGGCTGTAGCTTCCAAATCAATACTCACCACTGAGTCATGGCCACTGACATCAAAACAAGAACCAGGCACTTGGATGTACACACAGCAACCTTCCCCACACCCCTGCAACATTGACAGAAAGTGAAAGGATACCTTGGAAGTACAGGAACACATCTTCTCCTTCAAATGCCAGTCAACAGATAGAGTGCTATTCATACAGCTGAATGTAGCCATTTTTTATTCAGAGGAGAATTTACTGCTAGAGTCCCCTGTTGTTTCCTGATCTTGTCATGCATGTCTTTGACAGCATTTTTGTTTGGGTCAGGGGTGGGTGTTGCATCTGACTGCTATTCCTTATGTAGCAATGAAACCTCATATGACATACACACAACAATCAACAGTCACAGTGTCAGAAGGTCAGAAATTGCAAATATTCTCCTTTCCCAGTAGAAAACTAGCTTTGTGTGAATGTGCAGTCAAGTCATAGCTGACTTATGGGGACCCCATAAGGTTTTCAAGGCAAGAATATTTGGAGGTGGCTCGCCATTGCCTGCATCATGACCCTGGTAGTTGTTGGAGGTCATCCATCCAAATTCTAACCAAGGCGGACTTTGCTTCACTTCTGAGATCTGATCAGATCAGATCAATCTGGGGTTATGCAGGTCAGGGTAGGAAGCTAGCTGTGAACCCATGTAGAAGAAGGGGCTCACATAGATGGCCAAGCCCCAACAAATAAACAAAAGCAATATCAAGAAAAGCAACATTACCACCATATATCCTATTCTATTAATCTTAATAATGACAAAAGTAGTAATGTCAGAAAGGATTGCTTATCACAGAGCACTACATCCAAAGCTCTTTATTACTTAAACTTTTTTTATGAAGTCTGGCAGTTATTAGATCAGCTTCCCTAATATTGCCTTCTGTGGTAATATCCCCTTTCAATTTAAATCCCATTTATGCTCTTTTTGCAATAGTGCCCTTGATACCTACTGTGTCAGAATTTAGGGTCTGTGCCTCCATGGGAGATTTGGCCAGTATTTATCATGCTCGTCAGGAACCATGTAATTGCGTCACAACTCAGAAGCGTAAAGCAATGTTGTGCTGCATGTGTTTCATTAGGTAAGAGGAGGTGATGTTGAAAACAAAATGAACACAGCTCTTGTCCCTCAGCACAGCTTACTTTAGTCACTGCTCCTGCCAATATTGTGCTCAGCCTCTCTGTTTTGGTTGATAATTACCACCTAGTGGCAACTGAAGAAAAATGAATGACGTGATAACTTGGGAGGAAAGAATCTGCCCTGCCCTCAGCTAATGACTCAGACGTCACTGCTGAAGGAACAAACATTGCACACCTCAACACCTGGGACCTTAACAATTATGGGAAAGCCCTGGTTTCTAGCTGTGTGGAGACTATACCAGCGTCCAAAATTCTCAGGTCCACATTACTTTTTGAATACTGAAATCTTTTCAGAAAAAAGTGATATTTTGGTAGGCGAGCATGAATTTCCTCCTCTGCGGTGACTGCTCAAGTGTATCTTGATAATTACAGAGATATCTCTATTGTGCTTTTTCCCATCCATTTAAAAGTTCTAACTCATCATCACACACTCCAAAAGACACTTCAACCTGTGCTAACGTGGCAGTTTTTTTATCCCAAGATTTCTATTCCTGCTCCTCCAATTTCACATCTAATTTCTTTTACCTGCTTCCAAACCATGCTATTCTGGGGCCCTTTTCCCATGTCACCACTGGCCACTTTCCATTATCCCCTTCAGGCATCCCAACTCCACATGTCTCAGAGCTCCTTACAACTTACACTGTCCTCTTCCATCTTCCCCGCTAGAAGCCTCCAAAGTTGCTTGCACAGTTTCATTGCTCTCTGATTTTCTGTGATCCTTTCCACTGATCTCATTTCTTCCCTGCCCTTTTCCCCACCAGATCCTTTTCTGACATCCCTGACTGACAGCACAACCCTAGGCACATTTGTTAAGAAACAATGCAACTAAAACTGTAGTAAGGACCTGTGAGAAGGTGCCATTGAAACACATGGGATTGTCGGGATTTTCTGAATATATATGTGTGTGTATGTATGTGTGTGTATACACACACACACACACCCAGGTTGGAGCAAAGTTCCAGGTTTTCAATTGGGGAAGAACATCTCTCTCCTCGCCACCCCCAAACACACACAGTTCACCCTACGCCTATTCACCGTGCGCGCACGTGGGAAAGGCATTCTGTGCGTGTCTCCACTTCAGCGCTGGGCAGCGAGAAGAACAACACGTACAAACTGTGAGAAAAAGGGGGAAGTGAAACTCCTCTTCAAATGTGCTGCAGAAAGTGACGCTGGTAACAGCCCCCAAGGGACAAGGCCGGAGAGGCACAAAAGGAGGCCAAGTGTGGCGCACAATATTTATTTACCAAATATCAAGAGGGGCCGAAATTGCGGAGGGCCAGCGTGTGTGTTTGTGTGTGAAGGGGGGTGGGGGTGGGGGTGGGTGTTCCTGGTGCGTGAGGACGGGAGGCCAGTGAGTGAACGTGAATAAGCCGAGGAGCCCCAAGGGGGAAGCGCCGCGTGAGGCTCCGCACTCTCAGCCGGGCTGCAGGCGCTTGTGGCTGTGGGCTGCGGCCGGCGGGAGCGGCCTCGCTTCCCCCCTCACGCCCCTGCGAAGACGGGGCGGGGGGTGAAGAAGAAGGAGGAGGCGGGCGAAACTGCAACGCCAAGAGCAGGGAGGAGGAGGAGGAGGAGGAAGCGGCGGCGGCAGAGAACGACCGACCAGAAGGCAGCCCGGCAGAGGCGGAGCCGGCGCTCGAGCCCGGCCGGCCTGGTCCTCACACAGCACGGCCACTGCTGCCACCGCCATCAGTAGGAGCAGCGCGCGGTAAGTCCGACTTTAGGCCGATATTGGACCGGTCTTAAAGCCCTGGCGGTGGGCGGTGGAGGAATCCAAGCTCTGGTCGAGAGTAGGGAGCCAGCCGGGCCTGGAGCGAGGGAGGCAGCGGCGGCCTCCAGTGGGCAAGTCTTCCGCTCGGCCTGCCGCGGCCCCGGGTCCGCCGCCGCCGCTCAGCCGCACTCTCCTGCCTTTTGTTCCTCTCTGCTGCTTGCATTCCCGGCCGGGGCCTGTGGAGAGCGAGAGACGGGAGTGCGGCCTGCTATAATAGAGGAGGGGGGAAAGATAGCCCAGAGGGGGTTCGTCTCCCCACTTTTAAAGCCCCCAAGAAGAGAGTGAGGTCGCATCCCTCCCTCCCAGCTTCACAACCCTAAGCCTGGGGCCATAATGGAAGGGGGCAGAGTGTGTGCTCCAGGGTCGTGGGGAGTGCAGTCACCCCTAGCGACTGTAGGTGGATTGGGTTCTCTTTGCAGTTTAAGGGCATCTGAAAGTGTCTGGGTTATTAACTTCGCAATAGGGTTACGCCTTCCTTCTAACACCCCCCCCCCCTTTCAGATTCTTCCTCACCCCCCTCATCTTATTTCATATAATCGAACCCAAGCTGTTGTTTTGGTTGTTTCTTTATAGTTGTGTGTGTGTGTGTGTTTAAATATCGAATTTATAGTTCCAAATTCTCTGTATAGTTTTTTTTAGACTCTTTTCAGCAAGAGGAAGAGTATACATACTAGGAGGAGGGGGGAAAATGAGGAACATAGGCTCTGAATTACTCTGGCGTATATAAGTTATCACCCTATTCTGATCCCTTTTCTTCCTAACCATGTAAGAAACAATAAAGTAAGACAATTGCTTTGGTCTAGAGGCTGGCCTCTATTTCACAACTAAATGCCTCATGTAGCGCACATTAATGCAGCATAGGCATATCATTTTCTCATCTTGAAAAGTATCCTTCACTTTTACTAGCTGACTAGACAGTGGTTGTCCTCTTGGTTCCAAAGTGCAGGAAATGCAAAACAGATACATCTTCCTTACTAAACAGACTTCAGCTTGTGTAGGAGTATGTAGACTTTCGAGTTTTATGAAACTTCCTGAGCAGTGGTCAGACCAGTGGAAGATACAGTGTGCAGCATCACATTGCCAGCCTAGCTAAACTAATTTTTTCATACTATCTAATTTTCATCAATGATGCATCACTCATGAAAAGAATGAGGGGATGTCAAAGCTGTGAACAGGCCACTGATTTAAGTGGGCAAGCCAGATGGTATAATATGATCTAAAAATGTGATATACTTTGTAAATTGTTTCTTGTATCTTTTATTTTTTACAAAATCGTTAATCAGTATCCCAAACAAGTTTTGTGGTTCCTTCAGATTGAGACCCTAAAGCCCGCAGTTCAGGCGTCCTATAAACCCATAATTTAATTAAACAAACTGTGGTTAGTGTAATTGTCTGGATGCAGCCACTTCACTAAGTATGGTTAGTTGTGATCCGTCAAAGCAGGATCTGAACTCAGGATGTGAAGTTGACTTGTAAACCACAGTTTTCCATGATGAATGAACACAGTTATTGACTCAGTTCACACTTTAACACAAAATTGTGGTTTATTATGACCACTGTTACTTTGTTAACTAAAATTTGGCTCACAGTGATCATTCAGATACAGTTTACCTTGACAAATGTTGGTTGCACCACCATCACTCTTGTCTCTGCTTCTTCCACAAAGATCCTGTTTGCATCCCAACTTGAAGAATGAGGGAACAAGCCAGATGCTCCCGTTCATTCTCTGGTCAAACCATGGTTAAGACTAACTGCGGCTGATAAACCAAACTAAAATTTTACATCTTGGTTTGACATAGCCTAACTGTAGCTAGTGGAAGGAGCCATGTTTATTTGATCTTGTGAAGTATAGTTAGTTTAATTAACACACAGTTTTGCACAGTGTCTGAACTGAGTCTGTAACTAACTTCAGCTGAATCAGTGATACATACTTTCCAGTGAAGTATTTAGTTGCTGATTCTAGGTAAAAGTAAACTTGAATAAGTACTTTATATACTCAGTTCTACTGGGGGATTACAGCTGCAAAATTGTTCATACAGAGTGTAACATCTGAATTTGAATTAATTTAACACAACATTTCAAAATTAGCATGGCTTGAGGGGGAAATTTTTTCTTTTGTGATAAAAATTTTAAAGAAAATCATTATAGTTTTTAAGATCTATAATATTCTTAACCTTCAACACATCAGCTATTAATAAATAAGTAATCAATAATTGCTTGACAATTTAAACAGATATCCTGGATAAGTTTATTCATATCCCACCTCACATTCTTCAGTGTTATGACAGAAATTATCAGTAGAGACATTTGTTTAAAGTTCAGCATTACTATAACCTTCAAAGGAGATTTAGATGGGAATATGATTAACCAGTAATTGTTTGGGTGCTGAACTCCTGACAAAACACAGCTTATACTGAATTTTTATCACCTCAGCAGAGAAGCCATATATACCCATATATACCACTCTTAAGGTCATTTCGAGTTTTATATTAGAAAATCATATTTATTCATAGATCTATAACAGCATTAGCCCAGACCCAGTACTAGCTGTAAAGTATATAGGAACAGAGATTTAGGAAGATACACTTGTAGATTTGTTACCTGTTTGCCTTTTTTCATTTGTTTTAAACTTAAGAAGAAAGGTATGTCTTCCAGCACATAAGAGGAGGAGAGCATAGCTGAAACTGAATGTTAAGCATCCTTCCTAAGATGTTAATGATGCTGATGCAAAGGAAGAGATAGAATAGTCAACTGTTTAACAGGATTCCCATCTCAACACATTAAAAGTGTGTATGCAGTGCTTCTGCTCAATTTCCTTTACAAAATAAGCACCTGAGCCCTTTTGAAGGTGCCATCCTGCAAATTGGTCACACCCACACTTACCTGTATGCAAACTTTCCAGACTGTAACCCTGACTGTATATGGCAATGATGGCAAACCTTTTCGAGACCGAGT
The DNA here is from genome assembly GCF_021028975.2 of Sphaerodactylus townsendi. Lineage (NCBI taxonomy): Eukaryota > Metazoa > Chordata > Lepidosauria > Squamata > Sphaerodactylidae > Sphaerodactylus > Sphaerodactylus townsendi. Next base: position 35,576,010 of record NC_059433.1, on the reverse strand, counting down.
GCCCAAATGGCAATCCAAGACCCACTTATTTATTGCAAAGTGCCAACACGGCAATTTAACCTGAATACTGAGGTTTTAGTTTAGAAAAAATGGTTGGCTCAGAGGCGTGCGTTACTTGGGAGTAAACTTGGTGGTAGTTGGTGGCTTTGCTTTGAAGCAACTGTGCAACTCTTCCAACCGGTGAATCATGACTAGGAGGCTTTACTCAGAAGCCAGCCCCATTGCCAGCAACCGAGCTTACTCCCAGGTAAAGGATCGCACTTTAGTTCTTCGCCTGAAAATCAGCAGCGCTTAACAGGGTTACCTACACTGCTTCCCCAAAACTAGGTCTTACGTTTAATGCTAATAATCGAGCTCAGTGGCCCAGGCCAGCCTAGATGTGTGTGGGGGGGGTGGGGACGACTCTGTTTGCGCGTGCCCACAGAGAGGACACCTGAGTGTCACTTCTGGCACCCGTGCCATAGATTCGCCACCACTGGTACATGGCATCCTCCTGAAGAGGCCAAGAAGGCTTCCACACTACAATCCTTTTTCAAAATGTGCAAATTGGAACTATTTAGAAGGGTATTTTTATTAAAAAAATTTTTTACAAGTTTTTATTCATTGTAATGCTTGTTAACATTTTCTGCTTTTTATTGTTTATGGTTTTTATTGAATTCTTGGTTTAATATTTGTCATCTGCTTTTAAGTCTGTGAGAAAAAGATTATGAATGAAGTAAACAAATCTCTCAGACTTCTTAAGATGATGGGCAGGGGGGAATCTTTCAGCTCATCAGTGTTGTTTATACCAGATACGAAAGGATTTAGAATGGGGAGGTGAGAGCTGGCTCCCAGGGTGGGGTGGGAGAAAGAGCATAATCAAATTGTCGTCCCCCCCCATATCTTTTGAACATGATCCAGAACTCAACTGATAACCAGTGCAGCTGGTGTAATACTGGTGCTATTTGTTCCCCTCACTGGTGTCCTAGTGAGGAGCCTTGCCACTGCATTCTGAACCAACCTTAATTTCCAGGTGATTCTAAAAGGTAGGCCTGCGTACAGCAAGTTGCAGTAATTTATCCTGATGGTGACCCTCAATAGTATTGATTGTAAAATTCAGCTTGTAGTATTTAAAATTTGCACTTGAAGCACTATATACTGAGCTCAGTGGGGGTTATTCCTAGCTATATCCACTGTCTAGTATACTGTGGCTAAAGCATGATGTAGACGTTAAAAATGAAGAACCAGGTTTGATTCCATAATCTAATCTATAGAACCAGGTTTGATTCCCTTCTCTTCTGCATGAGCGGCAGACTCTAATCTGGATAACTGGGTTTGTTTCATACACATGAAGCCTGCTGGGTGACCTTCAGCCAGTCACAGTTCTCTTAGAATTCTGTCAGCTCCATGGTCCTATCAAAGTGCATGTTATAGGGCAGTGATGGCAAACCTTTTTGAGACCGAGTGCCCAAACTGCAACCCAAAACCCACTTATTTATCACAAAGTGCCAACGCGGGAATTTAACCTGAATACTGAGGTTTTAGTTAGAAAAAATGGTTGGTGCTGAGGCATGCGTTACTCGGGAGTAAGCTTGGTGGTAGTTGTTGGCTTTGCTTTGAAGCAACCATGCAAGTCTTCGAACAGGTGAATCACGACCCTAGGAGAGTTTACTCATAAGCAAGTCACATTGCCAGCAACTGAGCTTACTCCCAGGTAAAGGATCGCGCTTTAGTTCTTTGAATGAAAATCAGTGGGATTTAACAGCGCTTAACAGGGTTACCTATACTGCTTCCCCAAAACTAGGTCTTAGGTTTAATGCTAGTAATCGAGCCCAGCGGCCCAGGCCAGCCTAGATGTGTGTGTGTGTGTGTGGGGGATTTCCCCCCCCCACATGATGAACTCTGTTTGTGCATGCCCACAGAGAGGGTTCTGAGTGCCACCTCTGGCACCTGTGCCATAGGTTCGCCATCACTGTTGTAGGGGAATGGGAAAAGCATGTATAAGCTGCTTTGAGCCTCCCTACTGTAGAGCAAAGTGGGATATAAAACTTCTTCACGTTTTTTAGAGTATATAATACACGTACATACAGTCTATAAGGAAGACATTATTTTTGATTGCAGAAACTATATCTGATTAACCATAATTGTATGGCTTCTCATGTCACTTCAGGAAATAGAGGAAACATAAGGCATATTTTGTTTGTTGTTCACTAAGCAGTTCAATTGAAGTATGTAATATATTACATTTATGGTAACATCAAGCAGTAAAGACACCTTAACAGGAAACACAGTTGATGTCATGTTAGTGACTTTAGGTGACAATTTACTTGTGCTTCTTTTCTAACAGAAGTATGGAATCAAGTCTGGTCTAGATTTTAAAATGGAATATTCATTAACCATGTTTAAGTACAGCTGATATGTCATTCACCAAGTATATGCCTGTGATCTTGTAGCAGTTAAGACCATGATGTTATTCATGTCTTGTTTCTTTCAAGCATTGGGAGAAAGATGCAAATTAAAGTACTTTATGGTTAAGAACATTGGCTGATGACAGGTGTGGGTCTTTTAAAAGTAGTAGTGGATCTGGTCAGCAGTTGCTTAACAATGGCTGTAATTTTCAGTTAAGCCAGTGTGAGAGTGCCAGCAACATTAGCTCCAACATTGACTTGCTCCTGTATGAACAAAAACTCTAGTCCCTTTCTCAGGTGTACAACAATTGAACTTCCAATTGCCATCTCTTCTCTTGACGTCTCTTATTGTTGAACAAGTCGCTGAGGAGAAATAATTGCTGTCCATCCTGGAGGAGAAAAGGAAGGCTAACAAATACATTGATAGCAAGCAGTTTAATTTATGTCTATCTGAATCTTAATTTGTCATTTGATTATTTTATAGTTTATCACTGACAGTGTGAATCAGAACTACTTCTTTGTTCTTAAAAGCAGTGCTTAATAGTGGTCGAAGTATTACTTTAATAGGATGCATTGATCATATATTTATAGCTGCATATGTATTTCTATTGGAATTTCACTTTATAGGGAAAACCTCCCCAGGAATAATCTCCCCTTAGTGAACAAACAGCTGTAGTGTGCGTTCAAGGTTGCTTTTCACTATTTGTGAAAGTATTAATGGACTAGTAATAATTTTTTATAGCGAGTCTATCAGATGCGTGATGCCTACGGTTGTAGAGTGAAATGAAATCTACAGCTGTGATACATCACCACATGCACAGTGTCACTTCTTTAGACAGTGTTAATTAAATCAGAGTAACTTCCATATTATGGTTTAAATGATACAGAGGCATCCATTTTGTGGGGAGCAGTGTCTTGCCTGATGCCATCTTTGACTCATGTGCCTTCGTGATACTCCTGATGGGAAGAGGGCTCCGACTTCTAATAGAACTGGTCTGTAATTTGGCTGTTCTTTTGGACCCAGACCTGCTCTTGGATAAGCAACAGACAACTGAGGCCAGGAGTGCCTTTTACCAGCTTTGACTGGTTAGTAAACTATAGCCTTTTGTAGGTAGAAAAGATCTGTGGTACATACTCTGATTGGATCTAGCTTAGATGCATTTTCAGGACCAGAATCTGGAAAACTAAGTCAAACTGAGGTAACAAGATGTGGTTCTAGGTGTACTGGGGAATTTAATAGTTAATGAGGTCTAAACTTGCTAATACTGAGAGGGAAAGTGACCTTGGGTAATGGATACCCAATCAATGAAAATGTCAACCCAGTGTGCTGCAGCAGTGAAAAAGGAAAACACTATGCTTGGGATTTTTAGGAAGGGGACTAAAAATAAAACAGCCAATATTATAATGCCTCTATATAGATCTGTGGTACAGCTTCATTTAGAATACTATTCACAGTTCTGGTCAGTGTACCCCCCTCCCCCAAAAAAGTGCATTGCAGAACTGGAAAAAGTACAGAAGAAGCCAACTAAAATGATTCAGAGGGGTACCAAACTAGGGGGTATATCATAGAGGTTTATAAAAGTATGTATGGGGTAGAGTGAACAAATACGGTAGCTATGTTGGCTTTAATATCACAACTAGATTTGAGTTCAGAAGCACCTTAGAGACCAACAAGATTTTCATGGTATGATCTTTCAAGTGTCAGAGCTGCTTTTGTCAGAGAGAACTTTTCCTCCCGCTCTCAGTTCCTGGAGGATACCTAATGAAGTTGATGGGCAGTAGATTCAGGATGGATAAAAGAAAGTACTTCTTGAAATGTGGAGTTTGTAGCCAGTGTACTTAGTGATTGCCACAGGCATAGGTGTCTTTAAAAAACGGGGTTAGATTCATGGAGGATAGATCTATCAGAGGCCACTAGCCATGGTAAATTCCATGTACAGAGGTAGTAAAGTTCTGAATGCCAGTGCTAGGAGGCATCATGTGGAGAAGACCTCAATCTCTATGGTCTGTTGTTGGCCTTCTGGAGTGACTGGTTGGTCCCTATGTGAAATAGAATTCTGGACTATAGACCACTGCCCAGATCCAGCAGGGCTAAGGCTACATAGAAGTCTAACAGTTCAATTATCTGCGGATACTATGTATCTGAGAAACATTGGGTTGGAATTTTTCTGGTACTCTCAAAAGGTGAGGTGAGATAGATTAGAAAATGTGCTTCTAAACATTTATTCAATGGTAAAGGACATAAATAAAAGGTTTTCAGTATTTTATGCAGTTGGTTTCATTTTCTGAATTGGTCAAGTAATTGTGATCAAGAACTGCGTTCTAAGTATCCGTGTTTTGCCCTGTTGTTGCTTTTTTAGTATGGGATGTGATAGAGATTTCTGTAATCACTGTATTTTCCATAATAAGTTATACATTGTTACTATTTCAAAACCTAACAAAGTAAAAATGATTAATAATTGAGGATTATTGGATATGCTTTATCTGAGACAATCTGGAGCACAGTTTGGGAGGCTGTTTGCGGGTACCCATGCCAATTGCCTTTCCTTGGCAGAGCTGGCTTAATCTGCCATTTTACCAAGATTCCACTTTACTATCTTTTCTCAGAAACGAGAGCACCTCATTATGCAGAAGCTGTCTTTCTCCATAATGTTCTAATGATGTCTGGCTAGATATCACAAGGGGATGTGAGCAAGTGTGATTCTTGCTGATTTGGGGTGTACAGAAACTGAAAAGAGGTGATCTAGTACATTCTGCTGATAGGGAACAAAAACAGTTCCTGTAGTTTAGGGAGTAGTGGTCCTTCTGTGTCAGATTGTGGCAGTTCTACCTATGGACTAAGTGCTCTAGCCTGCCGTTCAACTCAGAAGTAGCTTCTAGATTATGGATTGTAAATGTGTTAAGAATATCACAAGAATTTAACTGGATAGTATTAATATGACTACTTCCTGTTTAGATGGCTTGTTGGCATAGTTGCAAAAATAAAAAGATGCTGTTCTAGATACTCATTATTTGTATATTTTATGAGATAATATTGAAAATATTCCTTCTTTCAAATAAAGGCAACATTCAATGATGCAGATTTTCTGGAAGAAACTGAATTGGGGGAAAATGTCAGTTCTCTATCATTGATTTAGCATGTCTGTTTTTATATTTAGTAAGAATTTTGGAAGGCATCATGTTAATTTTAAGTCTCAATACCAGCAAATATTTGAACTGAAATATTTGATTAGGAAAAAATAAATCAAGTGCAGTTGAAATACCTTCAAAAATCAAAGCTTTGTGTAGAAATTTTTCTTATTGAAAAAGTACTTGTAAAAAATCTAAGACATTATTTTCATGTACATACCTTACATTGTTCAAATTTAGGGGGGAGGGAATACATCAAGAACTACTGACACAGTAATTTTGTATGCCCAAACAACTGTGCCTGCCTGATATGTTGACTTACCCATTACAGATGAATTTTAATTCTTCCACAGAGGTCACTGGGACACCTCAGTTTTACTGTTACTTTCTATGGCATCACTTTTCAAAGTTCCATATTAGATTGACTGTGTGGGTTAAATCAAAACCAAAGCTAAAATCCTTATTTGTAGGCATTCTCTTAGTGGAACAGATATGGTAGTCATCATTCAGGTGAATTCATAACTCCATTTTTATTTAATTTCATTTAATTTGTTGTTTTATCCTTCCTTTCCTTCATGTACAGATTAATTAAACATCTATGCAGTCTTTCAAGCAAATGTATTTTCTAACATAATTCTTAAGGATTATAAACTGAGGAACATTAATGACAACTCTGAAACTCCCAGAGTTGCTAAATATTGTATTGACAATGGCTGCATCCATTTATTGTTTTTCATTTTAAGAACTATGAAATTTTTTCCATGGAAAGATTAGGCACCAGAATATTATTCATTTTAGAAAAAAAGTTCATGTCATTCATATGTCTGGTAATATCTGTATAAAGTAATGAAAAAGCAAAATTTTGTAAATTTTTATGAATATCTGGTGATATTTTTATAAAGCAGTGGAAAAGCAAAAATGTGTACATTTTTATGAAAGTTTGAAGTGCATGCTTACAAATTAAGAAAATTTAATTAAAAATAGTTTTTCAACTAATACATTGAAAATTAGCAAACAATCATGATACCCAGTATTCTGAAATCTAATCTGATAATGGCTCAGTAGTAATTTGAAACTGGCTTTTAGAACACCGTGTGGAATGTGTAATTAAAAACACAAATAACAAGCCTTGTCACTAAGTGTCAAATGCAGTTGTACCCACTCACGCCTACTTTCATTCTGATATATGATTGCCATCCTCACATCCTTTAAGAAACTTGTAATTTTCTTTCTGATGCATGGCAGCCTTTAAAAAACCTGATCCGCAACCATTAAACTACTTTGGGTTTCTGTTGGAAAGAAAAGTGGTGTATAATTTTTTTTAAAAAAAAACCCAGATTTACAGCCCAATCCAGAGGGAGGGCTGAACCTACCTGTGGAGCTGGTTACCCCTCAGTCCTGTTGCTGCAGAAGCCGGAGGTCCCACCTGAGGTGGAGTTGCGCTGGCATCTGAAAGGGATGCAGGCTGGGGGGTGGGTGGGCTGGGGTGCTCCCAGGGGTGGAGCCTGGCTACTGGTCAAATTGGCACCTCTATGGCATAAGTCTATTGGCCTCAATGGAGGGGTTTCCAGAGGCCGAGAGGGTTTATGCTGTTTTCCCCGTCCCCATGCCTTTTGAAAGCCCTCCATGGTTTGGATTGGGCTGTAAATGTATTTGTTTCATGTTTGTCATTCTACAGAATACTGAGCAGTTTCATTTTCAAGCTTTTAAAAACAGGTTTGAAAATAGAATTTAAAAAATGAAAACAGCTTGTAATTTTTTCAGGTATTCTCAAAATACCAAGTTAAATGTACATTAGGACAAATTTGCTTTTCATCATACTTATTCATCCCAAGGGGTGCTAACTATATGTTATAAGAATAGTCTTTGAAACAAAGCTATGCCCTTTTTTAGAACCATTCTACACATGTAAGCAACTCTCTATTTTATAAAGCTGGTAAAACCTGACTTGCCACTATTTGTTAGGATTTGCTCTGTTCAACTTTTGCTCCTTAAAGCTTGCCTGTGTGCCAAAGGTCATTTAGTTTAAAAGATGATGGGACTATTCTAAAACACGTTTCTTTACTGTCATAATCAACTTTACTTTCACTGCTTACATAAGTTTCTTGATTAATGACTGATTTAAGCTGCTGGCCAAGAAGAAAAACATTCTTTGGGAGCTGAGTGCTGGACAAGATATGGCTAGAGGTAATATTGATCTATGGGAGATGGAAGTATGAAGAAAATCCTTCTCTCTCAGTTGCTTTTGCAGTTCACATGGTCTTCTTCTGAAGCTGCTTTTTTGTGTGAAAAAGCATCAGTGTGTTTGTGTGCGAGTGTGTATGTGTGGTAAAGTTTGTGTAAGAGAAAGAAAGAGAAAATGCCATGTTTATGTGATTTTCATCATGTCGCAGCTGACTTTAATGGATGCCAGCAAGAGGCTTTCAAGAAGCAGAGGTGGTTTGCCATTGCCTTCCTCTGTGAAATCTTCATTTGGGACTCTCCCTTTTAAGTACCAATCTTGCCTAACTTCCAAGATCAGATGATCTGATTATGTCATGCTGCCTTCATTCACAGAAAATGCCATAGAACATCACATTTTTTTTTGTTAATCAAGTTTTCAAGAATGAAAGATGGATTGTTATTGAATACACATGTTCATGCTACCTGTTACATGATATAAAAAAAAGAGTCTGTTGATTTGGACATATCTGAAAGTTTCATTATTGTGAGAGCGTTTCACAGTAATCTTTATGTGTGCTTTACCTTACACAAATAAGCCATAATTTTCCTGATTTTTAATGTGTAATTTGGATTATATAACTTGTATCATGCTGTAGAGAACCTCATTTTAAGCTAGGCAAACAGGTAACATAGCTTCTAATATATGTTTTCCTTATTGCTATTTTTGTGAAGAGCTGATTGTTAATTTAGCTCTCATATTCTGCTTAAATATAATGGGGGAAGAGATCCACCTTTAAAGATGCAGATCAGATTTCCCTATTTTTCTTATAAGGTTTCCTTTCTGGTCACTACGGTTAGGAGAGTTATCAGCTCTATGGATTGACTCTCCATTTGCCAAGTTCCATTTTGATAAAGTATTCCTATGCCCTAGTTTAGAATTTAGACCTAAGGTGCTGTCCCAATTCCATATGTCCGACATTACACTTCCTGTATTTTTTACTGAATCCCCAGACCCAAGGTGAACAATCACTCCATACACTTCATGTCCGAAGGGCACGCCTTTGCTATTGAAGTTGTACAAATTCATTTCAACCAGATGTTAATTTATTTGTTTGCATTAAGGGTCCTAAGAAGGGCAACACTGTTTCTTCTCAAACCATTTCTAGTTTCTGTCATTAGATTAGCATATAGTAAAGCTGAAGTGGATTCTCCAGTTCAAGTCAAGGCTCATTTACCAGGGTTCAAGAATCTTCAGCAGAAGACACTCGATGAATGACAGTTACAATTTAGTGCAGCTGTTTATCCCAGAGTAATGAATTCACAGTGCCATTTTAAGCAGATCGGCACCCTCCTGGGGTGTGTTACGATAAGAAGGGGGAAAATGTCTTTCCTTGCTGGGAAACTCCCTTAGACCAAGGATTATCTGGAAAGTACTTGGTGACCTGCTGCCACCACTCAGGGCCTCCTGAGAACCTCTCGACTGACCCACTGAGAAGGTAATCTTCCAGCGCAGTACTAGAGCAGTAACAAAATAACTTATATCCAACCTGGTAGCATTCTTGGTGTCCAGCATGTGGGAGAAGAGATTAAGAAAAATATCCAAGAGAAATAAATTGTATTAAGTGAAGGCAAAAGAAGAGAAATCCAAAACAGACTTCAGCAGACTTAGAAGAGTGTAACTTCGTTAACAGTTTTCTGCATGCAAATCCCACTGAGTACATTTTCATCTGATTCTTAGTTGACCAGCTTTTTAGCTTGTAATTTGTTGACTCAAGTTGTTATAACATTGTCTGTATGCTTAGGAACTGCAGCTTTCATTCCAGCATAGGAATAAATTGTTTCATATTCAGTAGGGATTTGGTGTACAAGTTCTAGTATTTAACAATTCAGAAATGTTTCATACATTTCATACATGAAAGACTTTTTTAAAAAATCCTGTCAGTTTTATGCCTGGTTGCAAAATGACTCTTGCTTTATAAAAAGGGTTCATGGTTACTGTTTGTGCTGACAGAGTACTGCAGATTTTCCATTTCAATATATACATATATCCTGAGTGCTGTGAGTGGAGTTGAATGCTTCAGAAGTTTTGATTGTGTGTGATGTCTGTCAGTTGCTTGAATGCTTGAAAAGATGAATGAGAAGTACTCAGAACTTTTATTCTTACCAAGCATATTTAACATATGTCTACCAAGCACGTTCAGCTTGCATACGTTAATGCATACACTCCTGCTCATTCCACCCTCTTTGTTGCTTTCCTTTATGTTACAAAGTATATTGTATCCTCCTTATTGCAGCTAGTGTTCTTGCACTTTGCAAAGTGAATTATACCTAGATAGGGCTACATTAATAGTAATAATGCTTAAATAAATAAATGCATATCAACCCTTTCTCTAGTTGACCAGTTTGGGATTGCTTTACCTGTACCTTTGTCAATCCAATAGCAGAACAATCATAGTTATTTTCTGGGCATATTTTTATTGGTTCACTGATAGAAAGGGTGTAATTAGGACCTTCACATTAAATTGTCAAGCTTAAATACTAAATCAGCAGCAGACTGTTGCAAAGCCAAAGTCAAAGCCAATTAAAATAAGTGAGAGTCTTCTAATTGAAATCAGTGGCTTTGAATCAGAGCTCTAATTGATTAAATTAATGATATTGTCTGTTCAAATAAACAGTCTGGAACTCTGAAGAATATACAGGGTTGCTGTGCAGGTAGTTCCATACTAACAGTAAGGTTCTGAGAGAAAATTTGGAGCAGTAATGTGAACTGTGTTCAGATATTTCATATTAGGTTGTTTGAGAATTTCACTGTCAAGAGTTTTGAAATCAGTTTAGTAGTAACTTTTAAAAATTGTTTTTTTCTGCAAAATAAATTGCACTGCAATCTTTTGGAAGCCAATCCTAAACAGACTTACAGCCTTCTAAGCCATTGACCTTAATGGACATATACCCTTTTAACTCTGTTTAGGTTTTCCTCAGAGAGGATTTGGGCACAGGATTCAGCAGTAGGTTTTAAGGCTACATCTTAAATCTCAGAAATTCAGTGCAAGTAGTAGAAATTTTGGGACATCTTATTCAATCACTATTTGCATATATTAAATCCTGCTGAGTGTGTCCCACTGTATTGCAGATAAGTCTTTCCTTGATTAAAAAAGTTTTTTTTTAAACCTTGATAAAAAAAATAAACTGACCACAGTCTGCATGATTGTTTGGGGAGAGGCAAAAATACAGTTACCACTTTAGTCCTCAGTCAAAGATTCTGTTTGATCATAGCTTCTGCTTTCCTAGTCTTTACCAACCGTATAATAGCAGTCATTTTACTTGTAATGCTTCGACTATTGAATTAAAATACCTTACGCTGTATAGCAGTGGAATTAAAATAACTACGCTGTATAACAACTTTTAAACAAATCCCCCCCCCCCCCCGGGGGCCGGTAAGACTGCCGTTACAGAAGGGTAAATTTACCAGAGTGTTGTCTACATTTTATAGTGATGGGACAAAAATGTTAACTGTTTGAAATTATGACTTAAGTAGGGTTGCCATCCTCCTGGTGGGGCAAAGAGATCTCCTGGAATTGCACTTCATTTCCCTGACTGCTGTGCTGAGATCAGTTCACCTAGGGCAGTGGTGGCGAACCTATGGCACACCAGATGTTCATGGACTGGCAGGGACTGATGGGAATTGTAGTCCATGAGCATCTGGAGTGCCATAGGTTCACCACTACAGACCCAGGGAAAGTGAATATGCAGTTGTTTCAGTTCAACTAAAACGTTCCATAGAAGACAACTCTCTACATTCAGGAGTGCAGTTTTAGTAGGGGCTGGCTAGAACCAACCCTTTGTGCTTCCATTGCAAATTGCTGAGAGATGTGACAATAAAATCACTGATGAAAATATGGGCATCCAGAAGTTTCTAAACACAGTTACTTCTGGAAACTTACTAGAAATGTTTAGGATTTGTCAAGCTCTGATATCTACATATAGAGAGAAGTACAGCATATGTAATGGTTGTTTGTTTTGCTTACATTCTTCTCCAGTTGCTATACACTTTAGAACTGCAGCATTGTTGGAATATATACTTGTAATACAGTAGTCACATAGGTGGCCTTGCTAAGAAAAATGAAAATTGTTGCATTTACAGGTTTCATTTTGAGATTTCTCTAGATACTAAGAGCTGGGTAAAGATATGTTGAATATTCATACCACTACTTAATGAACTGCCAACATTAGTGGTACATAAGCAAGTCAGAGTTAGTGCAGCATAAATGAAAACAAAGTGTGCTTGAGCTTTTGTACATATATTTGTAAATAGATTAATTGACACCTAAGAATTTCTGTATCTTGCTCTCAATACTTTTTTAAAAAAATTTCACCTTGTAAATATTCCTAACTTACATAGGTGTTGCTGCTAGCTGTGTGTAGTTCACTTACTTTGTTAACATTTGTGGTACAGGCACTATTGCTTGTTGGAAATCCAGAGTACACTGATAATAGTATGATAGTGTATGTAGTTGGTTGCTTTTTACAGTGTTAATCCTTCACCATATACCAACTAAATGCTTGTCAGTATGATGAGCTCATTTTTTTTCTTTCCTGAACACAATGGGTTTTTATTAACTTGTGTGTCCAAATTAATGAGGGTCACAAGTGTAAAAAAATGAGCTGCAACTTCAGTTTCTTTCCTGTCTCCCTACATTTGACCAGTTTGCCTTCTATTTCCTGTTCAGGACTAACTATAATTTGCTATATCATATGAATAAGAGAACTATAGTTCGTTCTTGATCCAAATAGTGGGTTGCCCGGATGCAGTGCCAAGGCTGCACCTGCCTGCCACTTCCAAGGGGGCTTTTGAGTGGTGTGGGGAGGCTAAAAACACAAACAAGCCTCCATTCTGCTGGAAAGTCTCCCCTGGGGCTTAAGTCCGAAGCCCTGGCAATGTGGGCAATGGCCAGGAGGAAGCCTTTTAGTGTAGCCACCTCCTCCTTCTATGCTCCCGGGCCACCCCAGCTATGGGGTGTTCATTGTTCAGAACCTGATTCCACTACCAGGGAGGGCCACAGCAACTGTGCAGGTTAATTCCCCACCCTTTGGATGGGACAGTTAGTTATACATCTCTTAAGTATCTTCCTTTTCATAGAACATGCCTTATATGTTATTTATTTTTTCTTTTACAGGAGATGGGTCTTGAAGTAAAGTGAGATTGGACATGGCACATCAATGAAGCAGTTTCTGTACTATATGTTTTAGGGACAGAACTCCAAAAGTGTCAAGCAGCTAGACTTGTTCTGCTTCATGATGAAGAAAATTAGTCTGAAGACCATTCGTAAGTCTTTTAATTTAAATAAAAGCAAGGATGATAGTGACTTCGTTGTGGTTACGCAGCCATCACTAAGTGATTTTGGAAAAGATGACTCCTTGTTTGGTAGCTGCTATGGTAAAGATTTGGCTAGCTGTGACATCAACAGCGAAGATGAAAAAGGTGGCAAAAACCGCTCAAAGAGCGAAAGTTTAATGGGTACTTTAAAACGAAGACTTTCGGCAAAACAGAAACAGAAGGGCAAAGGCAGCACACCTTCTGTTAGCTCTGCTGATGACGACACATTTTCTTCCTCATCTGCTCCAATAAACTTCAAAGATGTGAGGGCTCAAAGACCTCTTCGATCCACATCCCTCCGTAATCACCATTATAGTCCAACTCCATGGCCCCTCCGTCCAACAAATTCAGAAGAGACGTGCATAAAAATGGAGGTGAAAGTAAAGGCCTTGGTTCACTCCTCAAATCCAAGCCCTGCACTGAATGGTGTTCGCAAAGATTTCCATGACTTGCAGTCAGAAAGTGTGTTCCAGGAACAAAACAATGCATTAAAAAGTACAGAATCTCAGAATGGAGACTTGCATCTTCATATTGATGAACATGTGCCTGTAGTTATTGGACTTATGCCTCAGGACTACATTCAGTATACTGTGCCTTTAGATGAGGGAATGTATCCTTTGGAAGGATCACGAAGTTACTGTTTGGATAGTTCTTCACCCATGGAGGTTTCAACAGTCTCCTCTCAAATGGGTGGGAGTGCATTTCATGAAGAAGAGGGGACAGTGGGTCAAGATGTAGTAGTTGCTCCAGATATCTTTGTGGACCAGGCAGTGAGTGGCTTGTTGATTGGTACCACAGGAGTCGTGTTGCAAAGTCCAAGAGCTAATCACAGTGATGTTCCTCCACTCTCTCCATTGCTACCTCCAATACAGAATACTCAAATCCAAAGGAACTATAATGGCCTAAGTGGCACAGATGTCCATGTGGCTGAAAGTATGCGCTGTCATTTGAATTTTGACCCTAACACCGCACCTGGAGTTGCAAGAGTTTATGATTCTGTACAAAACAGTGGCCCTATGGTTGTAACTAGCCTCACAGAAGAACTGAAAAAACTTGCAAAACAAGGATGGTACTGGGGCCCTATTACACGATGGGAAGCAGAAGGCAAGCTGGCCAATGTACCCGATGGTTCATTTCTTGTACGAGACAGCTCTGATGATCGCTATCTTTTAAGTCTGAGCTTTCGGTCCCATGGTAAAACTCTTCATACTAGAATTGAACATTCAAATGGTAGATTTAGCTTTTATGAACAACCGGATGTGGAGGGACATACTTCTATAGTTGATCTAATTGAACATTCAATCAGGGACTCTGAAAATGGAGCGTTTTGCTACTCAAGGTCTCGATTGCCTGGATCTACAACATACCCAGTCAGACTGACCAATCCAGTGTCTCGGTTTATGCAGGTGCGCTCTCTCCAGTATCTGTGCCGCTTTGTTATACGTCAGTATACCAGAATAGATCTGATTCAAAAACTGCCGTTGCCAAACAAAATGAAGGATTATTTACAAGAGAAGCACTACTGAAGGCTATGGGAACCTTGCATCTTGCACTTTGGGAACAAAATATTAAAGGAGAGATACTGAAAAATCGTTTACAAACTTTAATTGCTATCATTTGCTGCCATAATTTCATTTTTTGCGCATAAAGAAGGGTAATCCATTTTTATTTGTTTAAATGGGTGATCTGGGTTTTTTAAAAGACGATCTCAAGATTTTTTTTAAAGAGTTAAATAATTTTCACTCAGTTTGCAAAATAATCACAATGTGAATTATAAAAAGTTTCTTAAATTCCCCATCTCCTTTGCTGCTAATCCACTGTGATTTTTATGAATTCAAAGCACATTTCATGTGTTTTCAACCATAAGTTAAAGTTGAAACTTGATGAAATATATTTTGTCAACTTCAAATGGCCTGTTTTTTTTTAAATTAAAAGTGTGTGGATAAAACATGCTGGTATTAGGAATTTAGATGAATGCTAAAAATGGTTTCCCAGTATCCTAATCAAAACCCATGAATTTAACTGTGGGCTGAAGGAAATGTGAGATACAAGACAGTTATGCAACGTAATCTTTCTAAAGCCTCCTTTCTACTAAACAGTTTCAAAGACTGTAGATATTATTTTGCTTTCTGTTCATTTTTAACTATTTTATTTTTTCCTAGTTTTAAAAATGGCCTTTTAAAACAGTGTTGGAAAAATAGAGAATTGACATTTTCATGTTAGTATTTTGCATGCTAGACAAAGGCTAAATGTAAATTAAGACAATTGGTAAAAATGATTTCTTATAGAGACTATAATTTGGATTAAGCTTGGTAACACAGAAAACAAAATGAAAGCTTTTCAACTTTCAACAATGGGAACTTATGCCCTTTACTGTGTAGTACTACGGAATTTTCATATGATCTAGCCAAGGTAAGCATTCATGTTCAATTGATATAATTGGGAGTGCTTCTCCCATTAAACTCAGTGGAACTTAGAAATTCTTCACTTTACATTTTTAAATATTTTTCTTTGCATCTTTTAGTAATCATTTTAATATATGGAGCTGCAAAGAATTATCCCTAATGATGCTTTTAAAAAACTTTGTATGCTTTAAAATTAGGGATGGGTTGATTGCATTGTAGCAAAATCACCATAGGAAATGTTTTCTCGTGTTACCAATTTTCATTCCTATATTACTCACATTTGAAAAAAAAAGGAAATTTAGTTCCATTTGAAGTATATGTATACCTGGCACACGAAAATCCATTAGAAGCTTCTCCAGTATGAACCATTAGGCTTTCCACAGACAGGGGTGATTGTGTATCTTTTATTTCAGTGAGGTTTATACTGGAAATGTTTCAAATTGATTTTTCCCATTAGAAATCAGAAGGGCTATTGTAAGGGCCATTTCATACACTGGCCCTAATTGTATGTTAGTTGTGCTTAAGTCCCTTGAAATTAACAGGACATTAGTGATTACTAAGTTAGTGATGACTAATTTAAGCACCATTTATTACAATGGGACTAGAGTGCAACAGTTTTTCTAGATTGAGGCCATTATGATTTGTGTTTTTTGGGAGTTGTTTCCATGCTAAAAGTTGTATTGGGGGTGAACTACTTCAGGATTGCTCTTGTGATTCAAAATATTCTGAAAAGGAAGATGAACTCTGAACATTCTGAAGGAATTGTTCAAGTTGGGGGTTTGATTTTTTAGGTTCCAAAATTTACGTTGTGCCATTTTCATCTTTCTTACCTTATTTTTGCTGTTTAAAATATATGGTAAATATTTGCCATATTTTTCATTTCCCCAACTAACCCATTTGGATGGGGTTGTTTTTTTTTGTTCCTTTAAATTCAGTTCATTCAAGGTTGATGAAATTTGAAAAAAGTCTTCATGTCTGGATAATTTTATCTTTCTTGTTCTACCTAGCCTTTTTGTCTCTGAATGAGTTTGTAATATTAAGTCCAGTGTTGCTGCAAAGTGCTGCAATGGCACTACATCCTGGGTTGCCTGAATCAATATGCTAAACTTCTATTTTTAAAAAAATTATTTTTAGATCATAGTGTTTAAAAAGAATATTGGAGGCAGAGCATGTCTGTTGCTGCAGGAGATGCAGGCGGAAGTGTCTCACCCAGTTAAAATTAATTTTGAAACAAAAAAGATGGAGATGTATTCTTAAATTTCTGAGCAAGATATATAAGTGTATGTGTGCATCATTTGTTGACTCTGCTATTCTGATATTTATGCAAACTATTTACTTTTTGATTTCCCTCCTCCCAAAGTAAGACTACAGATTTTATACATAAAAGGCACAATAATATATACTATGGTACAGTGTTTTAAGTCTGTCTGAGAGGAAAAAGAAAATCATTTTTATACAATAGGAGACATACTTTGGAATAAAACCCTTGTACTGTAATTTTCTTGAAAAAATTCTCCCCCCAAGAACAGAAAAGGGCAGTGTGGTTGGGGAGAAAAACCTTATAGAAGTAACATGTATTATGGCAAAGATATAAAGTCAAAATTATTCCAGTGTTCAGTAATTCTAAATAATGATTAGGGGTTCCTTGTATATTACATTTTTTCCATAAGTTAAAAAAATAGATATCCAGTATTCCTGTCGTATCGGTGTGCTGAGATAGTTGACAATGGGTTGGCATTCTGCATTTCTGCTTGTCTCTTATGAGCAATTGTTAACATCAGTAACACCAGTAGATACCAGTACACCAGCTGAATATAAGTTTTCTTGGAATGGTTGTCCAGTCCTTGCACTATTCAGCCCAACATTTTCCTTCCTCCCTTTCAGTGATAGCAAAATGCTGCAGGAACATCTGCTCTTCCTACTGCACAACTTGACAGAAGAAATATGCCTGATGAGACCAACATGTGACCATGTCATGTGCCCCAGGAAAGCAAGAAATTTTTCTTTTGTTTCCTGAGTAACTTCCTTACAGCCAGTGCCTCCTTGTCTCAGCCAGTGCTGTAACAGCCAGTGCCAAGCATTCACCCTTAACTACCCCACAAACCAACAGTGGCAAATGAAAGTAGCAGCATGCTACTGCTGCCTACGTTGGAGCTGACAAAACACTTTGGGTATAAATGCTCCAACTCTACCCAGAGCAGATGTTTTCTCCTTTGCTGGTGGTAACTTTCTAGCATTGCTCAGTTGGTAGATGATTGCAGCTATGCTGCAGAAATGCTTCCTGTTGCATTTGCTCTGAACATCCTTGAGAGAAGTGGCTAGTTTAAAAGGAGACAGGAAAACCAAGGAAATGTAGCCCAGCCCAGTTTGCTTAGTCATCTGATTTTAAACCTTTGGCAAACCTTAGCCCAATTCACATGTTACAGTGAACTCATGTATATCCTGCATGTAAATGCATACATCTGTTGGTAAGAAAGAGCCAATACATGCTCAATGCAGCTGAAACCAGATTTGTATCTGGATAAATGTGTGTTCAACTATACATGCATTGCATGTAACATGAGAATTAATCACTTTTTAAAAAAGCAAGTGGACACTGTACAGAGTCCTTCCTGACTCTGTTGCTTGAATGTTGTGAAAAGTTCATTTTGTTGCCATACTTTTGTTCAGTTTGTTGCCATACTGATATCTATTATACTCAATCACAGTTTCTGAATATGTGATGGCAATGCAGACAGAAAAGAAATCAGGCAATACTGCAGTATTGTGAAGTGCTGGAAAGTGGATTTCCTTCCCTGAATTGCTTGTTGCCAGAAGACCTCTTTATATAAGCTGTTAATGGAGTCATACTGTAATAACATTTAACATAGATTCACCCTTAACTACAAGAAAACAGTATAAAAAAAGAGACACCCTCATCAAATTAAGAATAAACTTAATCAGTTCAGCTGAAGAGTATGTCCTGTAACTTTATGGAGGTGGTTTACTTAAGTTGTATTATCACTCTGTGAACAAATCCCATTGATTACATGTTCAGGTTTTGTGCTAGCAGAACAGACTTTTAGCAAGCAGAAGGAGCACAATTTAAAGAACCTTAAGATTAGTTAAATACTTATAATTTTATCAAATTAACTGCCATGTCTGTGCTAGCATAATTTATTTAATAAACACATTTGTACAACATTACTTTGTACAACATTTAAATTTGGTTTTTGGAGAAATGTGGGATATAAATATTTCAAATAAATTCAGTAAACGAAATCACAGGAAATGCTACTGTAGAACATCTCATTGAAATACAGTGGTATGAAATTAGCCTTTTACAAAATGAACAGTAAAACAGAACAAAAAAGGTGGTTGTTTTAAGGCCTTTGAGTTATATTCAGCAAACAAATAATAGTAAGCCTGTAAACATTATACTTGAGGGTGTCCATTTTTTAAAAAGTGTGTGAAAATAGACATCAGCAGGTAGGAACAGGGGATTGATACATCTGCATACTATGTGTTCACTGTACAATCCAAGCCAGTGGTAGCTGAGCTTTCTAGTTACCAAGATAAGTTTTGGTTAAATTTCTAGAAGAATTGTCTCCTTTCCCCTATCTTAGGATATTTACATTAGACTACAGCTGTGCAGGAGCTACTGCTCACCGTGTATTGCTATATTGCTCCTTCTTTTAAGTGGATAGGTTGACCCATAATCTAAATATTTTCTATTTCACCTTAATAATAAAAATGAGATTTCTTATCGCCTTTATGGCAAAAGAATTTTCATAACTATTACAGAGCTTTTTCTTCTACTTTTAACAGGATATGAAAACTAGTATGTGAACCAGACATTTTCAAATTGGATCACTGAAATAGAAATTATTTGCTTTTTAATTAGACCTAACAGTTACTGTATTATCAATATATTCTAGTACCAATTCTGATATATACAGTGTATTGGCAACCAGCAACTTTCCATTTTCCATCCTCCACCTGCAGAAAACCAATGCTGGCAAATGTCTGAAGGTGTGGATAACATCTTTATTTGCCACCACTGGCTTTAAATCTCTTGTATAACCTTAGCATCAAGTCTTTCTTATTTTTCTTGTTCCTTATTTTTCAAGTCTCCCCTCACCCCGGCTTCATTTCTATGCATTCTTTTCATTTCTGCACTTTATTCCAGCAAATATACAGAAACATACAGACATACTTATTGAATAAATGTCCATCCAGGTCCCATATTTATACAAAGTTTGCTAAAGCCACTTGAGAATCCAAGAAATTTTTCTCACAATTATAGACTGTGGACAAAATGTCATATAAGGTGCAGCGTAATGGTTGTTGCATTTCCAAGGATCATAGTTTGGCAGCTTGAAATGAGTTGTTGATGCCATTCCCTATCTCTGAGAAATAAACTAGGCTTTCAGTCCAATTTTTGATGTGTAAAAACAAAATTTTCCTGTGTGGAAATCCTACTTACACCTCTTAGAACTGGGAAGTAAAAAGTGGCAGCCACGAGGCATCATCTGTAGCTCCATCACTGGGCACCAAGATAAGGGCTGTCTTTCACAGAGGCTGTTTCCGCACGGCCGTCAAGGCGCCTCCACGCCGGCAAGAATTCTGCCAGCGTGGAGGCGGAGGCCGTTCGCATGCAAGCATGCGGGCGGCCTCCGGAGAGGGGGTCGGAGGACAGCGTGGGCGGGGCTTCGACGGCCAGCAGGCCGACGACGGGGACAAGGTGAGTGGGACGGGGAAGGGAAACAGCGTGTTCCCGGCGGTGCTGTTCACACCGCGCCGCCGGGAACACGCTGTCGGGGGAAAAACAACCTTTAAAGGGTTGTTTTTCAGGGCGGCGTCAGGGAGGGGGAGCGACGCCAGCAGCACCACCTGTGCGAATGGCTCCCTGGGGATGGCGTTTATCCCGTCCCCAGGGCGCCATTAAAGGGCCGTGCGGAAACGGCCAGAATTGTGACTGTCAGTTGGTGAGAAGGAAGGAAAGACAAGGATTAAATTGCCAGTCACAGCTTCTGGCCTTCAATAGTTAAATGGAAAACAAAGTTTTGGCAAATGTGGCAATTCATAGGGAGTTTGAAGCATCTCCCCAAACTAGATATGGGGTAAGCTTGTCCAGATTTGCTAAAACATGGAAAGGTGCTGAAACGAGAATATCTCTAAGGCTCATTCCGCACATGCAGAATAATGCACTTTTAAACTGCTTTCAGTGCTCTTTGAAGCTGTGCGGAATAGCAAAATCCACTTGCAAATAGTTGCATTATTTTGCGTTTGTGGAAGGAGCCTAATATTCTTGCTTATTTCTTGTTGGCATTTGCTTGTCACAAAAAAACAAGTCTAGCAAACCCACAGTCGTTGTTTTGTTTCTTTTTTTTTTTTTTAAAGCCGCCCCAGGTATCTTTAGTATTCATGTCAAGGTGCTTTTCACCATTTGAACTCTTACTGCTGAACTTCGCAAAACATGCAGATTTTCTTATAAATGCATTTCTTAATGTGTAAATACTGGAACTATAAATGAAACCAAAATACCAGCAATATATTGACTGTGAATTTCCAGCAAGGAAGGGTCTTCAGATACATAACTGAAATTCTAAGCTAAAATATGGTTACATCAGCAATTGCTACTATTATGTCTTTTAAATACTTAAAAAAATACAAACACATTGTTTAACTAAAGTGGGATAATTCTTAAAATGACAAAATACTGTAGAGTTTGCTGTATTTGGAAAATGGTTCAAACTCTCTATGCCAATACTTGGGGGCGGGGGATTCTTATAGAATTTTCTATTGTTACATATTGGGTTAAAGAATTTTTATAGTGGTGATGGAGTGCCATGAAATTAATACTTAAAATCCAGATTGCTGTAGTTTACACTTTTCTGTATGTTTCCAACTGAGTGTGCGCTATTTGTACTAAGCACACAACAAAATGAATTATCCAAAGTCCATTGATTTTAAATGTGTTTTGGTTTGTTAAAAAAAGATTATGGTAATTTCTTGCACATTTTTTGAAAAAAAATTGTATAAGGATTTATGTATCTTCTTCTAGATACAGTATGTAAATAAAAATTTCATTCACAAAAGGATATGTGGTATGAATTTTTGAGAAACATTGGTAACTATCCAATAAGATTCAAGGGACAGGTTGGTATTTGTATTCTCCAAAAAGTATTTTAAAAATATCATTGGTCATTTCTGTATTTTCTTTGTTCAGGGCATTTTTTCTGCATTTCTTGTAAATGGAAAAATATCTCATTCAGTGGATTTAGAACTTTACACATATCCATATTTAGCTTAGGCAGGAATGGGTATGGGCAAGAACTAGTACAAAACACTAGAGCTAAGCAACTGTTGCAGGAATGTCTGAACATCTGGCAGTAGTAAGCTAAAACCAAATGTACAGTTTGGTGGGTTTCTCTTGAACAGTTTTAAGCTAATCTGAGGTGCCCACACATACACCAGAAGAACCCCTTGGTTGTAATGTTAATTGGCTGGATGGCAAATGCAATGTTGCAGCGAGCACTGAAGTATGCAATGCAATTCTGTTTGATTGTGTTGTGTGTGATCATATTCATACCACATTCCTTCAAATCTTAAAAGTTATGAAGAGGTGTTGGGCAAGCAATGCCTTTTAACCCTGTGTGTTGGCAGAGGGTTTCTTCCCTCCACTCCGTAAATTGCAATTTCCACAGTTTTTCTTCAAATCAATAGATCTAGAAATATAAAAATAAAATGCAAAATTCAGCCCATAAGCTTCCGGGATTCAAACAAGCTGCAACTTACCCACCCTATGATTGTTTTAAAGCAAACCTTACTTGAGGCTAAAGGCTAAGCAAATTGTATTTGACCAACCCAAGAATCTGATTTGAAAGTTATTAATTGCTTTCCAAAGTTTATAGGATTAGCTTTATTCAAATGTTTTGGACAAATCTTGGTTTGTGACTACTGCCTTTCCTTTTGTGCTGTAAATGAGAAGACTTCTTGATTCAGATCCAGTTCTTTTATTTTGTCCAAATCAAGTGAACCAGTTGAGTGTAGATTGTTTTCTTGTCAGCAAATCAGGATTCTAACCTATGATTGAACTGTAGTTTATAATACTGGCTTGTTAACAAAGGAATAAGCCACCATTCATCTTTTCACCCAATGCAGATGTCAGTGTGATTGCCCCAATATGAGAAGTACCGTAATAATGGAGAATATTGGGTTTTGATGCCTGGTATTTTAAACAGTTAAGATATAACTGTTTCTTTTGGTACATTTATTGCTGAAGATCATAACACTTGAACAATTTACTGATATATCAGATGTACTCATACTCAGCTACCTGTTATTTGGGGAAAAAATGAATGAGAAAAATGCATCATCAAAGGTTTTTATGACAGGAATCAACTAGCTGTTGCGGGTTTTCCGGACTGTGTGGCTGTGGTTTTGCTCCAAATGTTTTGCCCTCATCTATGGCTGGCATCTTCAGACACATGTCACGGTCAGATGTGTTTCCGTGGTGAAAAATATTAAAATATAAAGCTTTAGGCTTCTTTGATACCTTATCCTGTGCCTTTGTATACATATTAGAAAATGAAGAAAACATGTTTTGATAGTTGATAGCCTAATCACTCAGCTGGATAAGAAAATATGTACTAAAACCCAGTCATCCTGAATTCATGGATTTCCCAACAAAAATGGATTTCCCAACAAATAAGATTTACCTTCTTCTTCCTTTTATGCAATTTTTTTTGGCATAGTTTGACTGATTGACCCATTGGCTCTTACATTAGCCTCAATGGGGATTGTGGGCACTTCGGAGCGCTGGGGCGGTTGGAATAATCAGTCTCCCGCTCTACCATGCACACAGCAAAGATATACGGAAGTGTTTTCCCCAAATGTGGTGTTGTCCTTGTTTTTCTTCAGCAACAGAATTCTACTTATGGTTTATTCATCTCTCTGCTATTACACCTTCTGGTGCTGGACTACTCAAAGTATCCAATTGCTTGTGCAGTCTCCCATTGTGCATGATATTTCCGGCTTTCTTGTTACTAAGCCGCAGGCTCTGGGTCAGTTTTCTGATGCCAGATTTTCTTAGTCGAACTTCCATATTGTGCTGTTATGATCTCTGAGTTCAGTTGCTGTACTGGGAAACAGCAGCTGGGTTTTTTTCCCCTTTGTTTCCTGAATTTTGAAAGATTTGGCACATTGAAGGCCAGAGCTTAGACTTCACTATAATGAAGAGACTCCTTAGGCTCATTTTGAAATCCTTTTGGAATAGGGCTGCTTCAGTACAATTAGGTACAACTGGCTGTATCGTACCAAGTTGCCTATGAAAACAATGATCTTGCAGATCTTAATTTGTTTCATGGAGGTCAAAGAAAGGTCACCTAATAGGATTTGTTGGGTCTGGTGCACCATTTGTACTTAACGCTTCCCTTTCCTTTGGCCATAATTATATTCGACAGATGCCAAACTATTAGTACACCAACAAAACTAGATATTAAGAAGTCTCATCTCAGAAGACAGACACCAATCGATGTAATTGTATACATTTGGACTCACTCTGACATTTGGACTCACTCTGTCACAGTAGTCCTCTTGTGGATTTGATTATTAACTAATCTCTGCAGCTCTGGGATGAGATGTGATTTCAGTACAAATGGCTGTTCAATGGCCTGGCCTATAAATCTGTGCATATTTACCTCCCTAACATTAAGCACAACGTAGGTGGAAAAAATCCCTGAGCCAATATGGATTAACAAAATGGATTGAAAATGTCATGATGAATAAAGATCAGCTTGTATGTGTCTCACAAGGAATCTTGCGGCATCAGTACCAGAAAGAAACTTTAATTTCTGTGTGTGGAGTGGTGGTAGATGTCCTTTGTCCTTTTTCCTAGATCTAAAAAATTGAAGAAAGTAAAAGGATGATGAAAGTTATAAGGCCTGGGCTTGGCCAAGAGCGTTTACGGCAAGGGAGGAAAAGGGTGAGGTTCTTCTAGGCAGCCACAGTTGAATAACATCTCACTGAGGTTGGTTTGCTCTCTGCACACAGATTTACAAGGCCTAGGTGTAGCCACAAATATGAGCCAAGGGACTCTGGCCCAGTGCTGGCTAATGGTAAGTAATCTCCCAGTCATTCCTGCCACCAACTGCTGATACTCAGCAAACAATATAAGCAGCTTTGGGTCCCCACTGGGAAGAGAGGTGGAGTATAAATGGTAGTAAATATATTACAACATAACAAAAACCTGACAGAAGATTTTTGTCAAAAAAAGGTCATATATTCTTTCTGTTTCAACAAACATGTGACAAACTTGTAAAGTAGTAATGTTTAATTGTACCACAATTTTTTTAAAACAAAAGACTGGGAACCCAGAGAAATATGTGTTGATGTAAAGGTAACAAATGTACATATACTAAGTTGCATGATATATTTGGGGACAGAAGGTTGGGGATGTGGGTGCATAGATGGTTGACAACAGCTGGAGAAAAAAATGTCCTGTCACTTTAAAAATGGAAATAGGCATGTGAAGCTTTTAATTAGGGGTGGGCATTCAGTAAACCCAAACCAGAGAAACCCCCCGAAAAATACCCAAGTTTTTTTAAGGGGGAGGGGTTCATCTGAAAAAAAAATGGCAATAGAAGGGTGCTAAAAAATTGGATCCTGGAAAAAAATGCATTCTTTGACATTTTTCAGCCTGCTGTCTTTTTTTTAAAAAAAGCCCCACCTTCCCTCTCTCTCTTTACCCCCCCCCCCCCCGGCAATTACCTGCAGCCTGGATGGATCCAGTGTTGACTGGCACGCACTGCCTCTGAAGTCCATGAGGACTTTGGAGTCAGAGTTCACAGTTGAATTCTCTGCCTCCAAAGCCTGCAATTTAAAACTGGACCCAGGCAGATTGAGCCCACAAATGAATTGAATGCAGTTATGTGGGTTATGGAAGCAGCAGGTGGCTTGGGTTCAGCTCCATGTCACCAGCCGCCTCTAGACCCATGTGGAGTCTGGATGCAGGCATATTTTCAGGTTCAGGTTTAACCCCCTACCCCACCCCCCAAAAAATCCAGTATGTTGTGTCGACATTCCAAGTAGAATAAACCTGAACCTGGAAAATACTATTTTTTTTTGCCTACCCCTATTTTTCATTGCATGGAGGTAGCATCCCATTAATCTGATTAAACCATTAACTCCACATTATCAACCATAGTTCAACAAAATGTGTATTTTGAATTCTCTCCTCCCACCCTGCAAAATGGAAATAAAAGGAACGTCATTGACCTGCAACTACATGTGCAGGAGGAGGTAAGCTGTTAACTGTTTCCTTTCTTGATTTTTTTTTCTCCTACAGGAGGGGGAAATGGGAAGATTTTGAGCAAAAAGGGTTTTGGCAGAAGAGAGTTAAAAGAACCTTCCTAGTACTTCCACTCAGTTTTCCAGCCATCAAGCAGTTATGTTTAATTTAGAATAAGTAACTGAGGGAAAGATACACATGGTAGAGTATCCTATCTAGTCTGATTCTCAACTATGTCTCTTTTGAAAAGGCAAAAGGAAGTTGAGAAGCATAATTATATTCAAGATTCTTAAAATCACCCACAGACTTTTAAAATCAGTGACTTGCATTTCTCAGTCTAGTATCATATAACGAAAATAGAGATTGTTGGTCTATAGACTCTCAAGTGTGACCTTAATATTATTTATGCTGGCTGAGTTGCTGAAGTACTTCTAATTAGTATCAGTATAATAGAAGAGAACCAGCCTGGGCTGCAATACTGCATCCAATTATAAGTACTTGTTCTGTTGACTTCATTAGCAATTAAAAGTGTGCAACAATGCAAAATTGTAGCCCAAGTGAAACTTTTAAAAGCCTTTTAATTGTAGAGCTGATGTCTTGCAAAGGGAACAGCATATGAAGAGGAAAACGGAAGAGAATGAAATCTTCGTTGGAAGCTTGAAGTGGAAGGTATTATCAACAGAAAGCAGTTTTTTTTCCTATTGTCAGGTTGATGCTGACAGTGAAAGCATTCATTTTAAGTATTTCATATACCATGTACACGAATCGGGAGTTCAGCGGCTTTGCATCCAGACCTCAGTTTGCTGATTACTAAAGCAGAACTCAAACAACTAGCTATTTTGCATTGTTATCCTTGCTGCTAAAAGAAACATGTTGGCTTCGCTCTGCTGGCACTGATGTGCATGCACTCACCCCACCTCCTTCTGAAGCTGACTCCCTATTGCTGATTTGCTACTAAGAGTCACAATCTCTTCCCAAGAAACCTTTTAACCACCTGAAGTGAAAAGGTAAAAGGCAGGGTTGCATTAAATCCAGTCTGAGGCATATGTAGACCATTTCCTGCTGCTCATTTAAATGACTGGTTGAACTGTAAGAGCAAACTGGCAACCATTTGTCCTTAACTATGGCTCATACAGTGCCTTAGGCTTGATGGGTTCTTTTTTAAAAAAGAATACTATATTTAGTATGGTCTGCTCTGTGTCTAAATATCTATCAAGCCATTGGGATGAGTTTCCAGCTTGGGGTTATTTGAATTCAAGGTGTGAACACAATTCCTTTAATTGTTTATGTACCAGCTGAAAGATAAGAAATAGGGACAGGAATGAATAGTTAGTTTGCATAGCAGGGAGAGAATAACAATGAAATGCCTCAAAGGACCTCGTTTTTTCCTGTAGCATGATAGGAGTTGTTCAGTTGTGTGATATCAAAATAGAATCAGCACAAGAGTTTCAAACCAGCCATCACAGTGACTCATATAAAAATCTGTATAGGATGTGTAGCTGTTTAATGTATGGAAGGTGGAAAGTATGTTTGTTTTGATGTATCTGCTACATTTGGAATCTGGGGAGTGGGAGGGTGATTGACTGGGCCAGAGGAAAATGAAGGAGGTTTAAAGAATTGCAGTGACATCAGTAGATCCACGGGTATATATCACCTTTTTTTTTTGAACCACAGGTATACATCAGCTTTGAAACAATTGTAAAATATCTCTATGTACATTTTTTGCTGAGCTGAAAACAAGGGTATACAGTTCAATCCTTCTTTATTCTGGTGTGTTCTTTAACATAATTGTTATGGCCTCAGTCATCTCACTTGTGGCATCTTAATGATACACAGTTGGAAAAGAAAAGTGTCGAATAGACATTTTGTATAGTGAAGCTGCCAGTGCAGTGAGACCTCAGGAGGGCAGTTAAAAAAAAACAAGCAGTGTAATAGCCAATGAAATGTAATGTTAAGTGCAAAATAATGCACATTGGAAAAATAACTTCAACTTAACTTGCACCCTGTTGGGCTATGAATTAGTTACTGTCATTGAAGAAGGTGATCTTGGAATAATGATATCTGTACGAAAATGCCAGTGCAATGCACTGATGATATAAAAACACAGGCTTCGCTCTTATGTATTCGTTTTCTAAAAATCTCCAATGATTTGAGTCTTACTTTTTCACTGGTATGAGAGAGAAGAGGGGGAGTTTTGTTTGAATTTCCTTCTCATAGCAAAGCCATAATTCCCACTATCGCCATTTCAGGGACCAATAGGGACATCCCTCCCTTCTTTCACAAGGGAAAGCTGCTGGGATGCAACCCATTGTTTATCACAATGCCTTCTTATGCAGTCACCACTGTATTGAGCATTTTGAGCACAAGAATATAGTAGAATTTGAAATCATAGCCAATAAGAGACTAGAAAGGAGAGAACTGTTTAGGAAGAGATTTACACTACCAATCTAAGCAGAGTTTCTATGATACCCAGACAAGCCATAATCAGATGGAGTTGGGGGCATTTCTGCTGGGACCAGCTGCCCTACCAGTTATAATCTTGATATGATACACAGCCCAGACTCATGGAGCACAGCAAGGGTAAGATAGCTGCTGATCTTAATTCAAGGGCTTTGATATCAAGAGAATTTCCCTGACCCAGGAAAAAATATCTTTCCCCTCCCATATTAAGAATACCTAGCTTCAGACAATGCCCTTACTGATGGCACAGCCATTCAAATCTGGTTCATAACAGCCCAGTCTTGACACCGTGCACTTGGTTCTGACTTCACAAAAAATGTGCAAATATCCACACTCCAATGTTATC
Source organism: Sphaerodactylus townsendi (assembly GCF_021028975.2). Taxonomy (NCBI): domain Eukaryota; kingdom Metazoa; phylum Chordata; class Lepidosauria; order Squamata; family Sphaerodactylidae; genus Sphaerodactylus; species Sphaerodactylus townsendi. The sequence continues at coordinate 35,547,473 of NC_059433.1, read as the reverse complement.
CACGAACTTGCTAAACTGCCCTGCACCCTTTTCCCCAAATGTTACTTTAATCTTAAACCTCCTGTACAACTATTGAAGTTCATCAACCTTCCAAAGTTTCTTTGTTTAATGGTCCAAGCTCATCAAGACTTGGAATGCCCGTTTCATCAGCACTGTCCAAAACTCATCGAGTCTTGAACACTTCCAGATCTTAATCCTATAAAATAACTTTCCACAGTATTGCTCTTACCTCTGAATGGAATTTTCCTTTGTTTCAGGAAGGCTGCCCCTCTTATCATTGCCAGAAGATTGATTTTCCCTATATCTAGACCCCCCAAATCTATGGCAAATTGCACTTGGATTTCCTTCCTGCGAGAAGCCCTGGCAATTTCTCATGCTTCCCATGAACCTATCCACTTCTGATATGGTAAATATTGCCCTTCTCGACTCCCCGTTTTATTCCTATTATCTCTTGTCTCTGTGTTTCCTAGGCTCTTAAATTCTGGGTACTGGAATTTTTATTATCTTTGTAATCCTTTTTCTTTCAATCCTGGTTCTGAGTAGATTTCTTAGTGAATGGACCTCTGTATAAACAGGCAGCGATTCCCCTAGTTAGATGAATTCACTGGAAACAGATCTGTAACCTAACATTGCAGGTCTGTTTCCAGCTCTACCCCCCAACTATTAAAAGAATCAGATAAACCTGGGTAACATCTAAGCTCACTGATGGACTTTTCTTTTAGCTGTTAAGTCACAGCTGACTTATTGCCACTCTATAGGGCTTCCAAGACATGAGACACTCAGAGGTGGTTTGCCATTGCCTGCCTCTGCATCATGCTTCTGGTGTGCCTTGGAGGTCTTCCATCCAAATACTAACCAGGGCTGACCTGCTTAGCTTCTGAGATCTGGGGCTAGCTAAATCAGAAGGTCAATGGCCTAGAAGCCTATAATTTTGATTAGATTTATACTGTAAGGGGGATAAATGGAAATCTGTATTTTAGTTTGAAATGCCTTGTCTGTACTGATTATTTTTATTTATTTATTTATTTATTTATTTTTTAAGCTTATATACCGCCCCATCCCCAAGGGGATTACCCACTGAAACACACACTCTACTCTCTCACACTTGAATATTTCCATTTTTATGCATGTACACCAGTTTGCACACTTAGCTTCCCACACATTTGATTACCATTATTATAGAAGTCAGAGAAAGAGGCTAGAGATGTAATGAACTAGCATTAAGAGCTCAAAGATTTTTCTGATCTTTGACCTGTTTTACTGACAATTGGACACCCTCTGTTGTTTCCATGGCATTATGCAGCATTTTTGCATTTGGGCCAGTGAATAGCAAGGTCAGAAAAATTGCAGCCTGCATTGATCTAATTTGTTTATTTTAAAATTGTGCAAACCTGCAAAATTACTGTGCCTTGCCTATATATTCTGTGCTGTAATTTAATCTCTAATTTATTATTCTATAATATCTAAGAGCCCTAAAATAATATTGATGATGCACGTGCCTTGAGAAACAACACATTTGTTATCATAAATATACATATATATATAAAATATGCATAAAAGTACACACATACTTGTATACTTGTTTCAGTAAACAGAATGCAAAAGCCTGTTACTATTCACATTAGAGTTTTATTAATGTTTTAACTGTTTTATGGTTAATTATTAGATTGGAATTTTACCATTATACCATTATGTTAGTTCACCAGGGTATGGCAGGATAGAAATCCAAACAAACAAACAAGTAAAATGTAATTTTCCATGTTCTTAGGTGCATCTTTCTTAATGTTGATAATGACCAGCCAGGGATAATGGTCATAGGGATACAAGAGCAATATGTGAACTACAAGTAAGAACCTAGCTACAGGAACTGAAATAAATCCACGTGACCAGGATAAAACAACAAAATGCACAGACTGTATTACAATTAAAGGTGTTCAACCTTTTTTTAAACAGAAAAGAGGAACACTAGAGTGTTGGACATTGTACATAGTGATATTTGTGGACCTTTTAATGTGCCATTGTTGGGAGGAAACAGATAATGTCAGGATTAGTAAAATAGATGACACAAACAAAATGGATGAATATATGTTCAGCTTTTCAGTCCAGCAGGAAGCATCATAAAGTTAAAGGTTATGTAAAGTTCAAGTGACAGTTAGGCTTCAGTAAAAAGTAACAAGCGTAGATCTTTGAAGGGATTGGTGGAAAGTTATGGACCAATCGGGGGCTTGTTGCTAAGGCAGGATAATGTATCAAATGTATGAGACTGAGCCTAAGCTGGAGTTGGGAACCTCCTTTATATGTAACCTCCTATTCTGTATATTGTTCTTCTGTAATAAGCTGTGTGCTTAGAAAGCTGTGTGCTGTATATAGATTTGAAGTGTTCTGTATAATTAGATTAGTTTATAGTGGTAGTCTTGTACATTCTTGCAACTTATTAAGTAAAGGCCCTCCTATGGAAAGAAGAACATGTTTGAAGAGTGTTTATTTCCATGAGTGAAGAAGGTTCCTGTTGTGTGCAAGAAGACTACACCACTCTCTCCTTGCCACGAGTTCTACCATTGCATTAAATTACGTCTGCCGACAGATAAGCCTTAATATTTGTTGATGCTTTTTCGAGGTACTGTGTGATGTGCAAACTGAAAGAAAAGAGATGCTGAAGAAATATGTTGCTATGGTAATTAATACATTTCAACAAAAACCAAAAGCTTTCTAGAGCAACATTGGCGGTGAGTACATCTCACAAAATGCACAAGGATATCTTGAAAGCAAAGGAATTCTACACAGAAGGAGTGTTGCTCACACACCAGAACAGAATGGGATCGCAGAAAGAAAACTAAGATATCTCCTAGAGATGGCCAATTGTATGTTAGCTGATGCGAAATTATTGAACAGATTGTGGGCAGAAGTCATGGTCATAGCAACATATATTCAGAATTGATTGCCAGCGAAAGGCAGCACCAATACACCATATCTGGCATGGCATGGCATGGCAGAGTTCCAGATATGAAACACATCAGAGTATTTGGCTGCAGTGCATACTCCTATATACCAAAAGAAAGAAGATAAAAACTATATCCCAGAATAGAAGCATCCATCTTTGTTGGACATGCACCAGGATGCAAAGGATACAGAGTGCTGAACACCAAAACACAGCAAGTCACAGTTAGACATGTGGTCTGTTTTGATGAAACAAAGCAACCTGATTAAACACAAGAACTAATAACAGAACCAGAGAGAAGACTGCTAATACCAAGAGTTATGAACAGTGATCCTGATTTTTAAAAAAGAAGATACCACAGAATGTGGAAGAAGTACAGCAAAAGTAGGGAATCTAGATGAAGATACGATAGATGATGAAGCAAAAGAGGTACAGAGAACAAACCAAATTCCTGACCAACCCAGACACTGATCATGAATTAATAAAGGAATCACAGCACCACGATTAGCTTACGTAGCAAAACTAACACCCAACAAGTAAGCAGTTGGATGTACAAGGGTGTTTAAAGCAACTCAAGATGCAGAAGGAAATGTTGAAAGATAAAAAACAAGTCACGGGGAGGCCTTGTGCCTCTCCTGCTCAGTCAGCAGCCAGACCTCGATAATATGCTTGTTAAAACTACAAGTGTCTCCCATTCATGGCGTGGCAACTGAACATATGAGGAGGATCTCTTCATGGTTGCCAAGCTGCCAATATGAATATACCTGAAGGGGATTGGTATACGGCAGCTTTATGCTTGCTTGTGTAGATCTGGCATTTTGACAGTGTATTTCATTTTATTTTGGTTACTAAAGGGAACATATGGTACATACTCTTGGCAATAAATTGCAATTTGCAAGAACAGCATTTTGGTGGATGACACCTTTTGAGGACCTAGCAAATTTTTAGCTACTTCAGTTGCCTGTAACTCAAGGAATAACAAAGATAAGGCAGAGCCTTTAAGCCTTATGATTCATTCAATTATTTTTGGGCAAAAGGTCACTGAAGTTTCCATTCTCAGCCCTACCTTCTTTTCAACAGCTAATTTAAGGTCTCAAGTTTGGACACCATTATCTGTAACAAATTATTAATTCTCCAGAGTATTTATCAATGGAGGGAGTGTAGAAAGCTTGTTGGCACAGAATGCTGGAAAATACATTTCCTTTTCCAAAGCTGGTTAGCTGTATACATATCAACAGGCAGTTTCCCAAAAAGAATTGTATGGAAGTGCACAAATGAGTTTCACTTTTAAAAATTATTGTTATAGCTTTTCTTTCATCAAGAAACACAAATGATTCTCAGAATATGTCCAATCCAAGTACTGATCAGATCTATATCAAACATGTTCACCTTCAGCAAGAATGCTGTATAATGTATCCTTCAACTATATAGAATATAGACACAGTGTGAAACAGACTTTTCTCTGTGATACATCTCTGAAGATGCCAGCCACAGATGCAGGCGAAACGTTAGGAACAAGATCTACCAGACCAAGGCCACACAGCCCAGAAAACCCACCACAATCACTTTGGCCGTTTCCGCACGGCCCATTAACGACGGCCTGGGGGCGCTAAAAACGCCGCCCCCAAGCCGCCGTTTGCACAGGCGCCGCTGCTGCAATGCAGCAGCGGCGACCTGACTCCGCTTCCCTCCCCCCAGGGCGGCCTCAGGCCGCCCTAAACAACAACCCTTTAAAGGGTTGTTGTTGGGGAAGCTGCCTTCCGGCGGTCTTGGTCGCGAACCGCGCCGCCCGGAAGACGCTGCCTCCCTTCTGCGCCACGGTAAAATTAAGCCTGCTGGGCATCGCGGCCCATACACACTGTCCTCCGACCTCCAGGGGTCTGAGGGCAGTGTGAAGCGGGCTCGGCATAGCAGAGCAATGACAAGGACACCGATGAGTGAAGGGAGAAGAAGCGACTCCGTCTTGAGCCGCTCTGCCGGCCTCCAGCAGCGTCAGCATGCTTGCATCGCGAGCGGAAAGCTTCCTTGCGCCGCCAGAACTCTTGGCGTGATGAGGAAGGTATCTAACGTCGCGGAAACGGCCTTTCCTTTTATGATGGCTTTCCATACTACCTAATGTATGATGTTTATATGTTTTACATTTGCTTTTCTAAAAACAGGATATTCACTAAAATTCAACGTGTTGTTTTTTTTAAAAAAAGGTATCTATAGAAAAAATCACTCAATCCCAACAGCTCATGTGAACAGCCACCTGCTAGGAAAAATTACTCCCCCAACAAAAACATAGTGACTTTACCTGCACAAGTCAATGAAAATGTTTGCAAAATGTTTTCAAACCCTCCCATTTGTTCGCACTAACCACCTCAAAATGATTCCTGGCAACTACTTTGTTCTTGTTCTGCTGGTTTTTTTTTCCTTCGCCACCAATCTGATGCTTCAAAACCTTGTGCTTTGCCGCTTCATAGGTAGTGCACTTGAAGCTTTGAAGATATCACTACCCAAAAATTTTAAAAATCTGACAAAAATAAACAGGTGAGACAATGAAGTGAAGTCAGAAAATGATGCCGAGGAAGTCCGAGGACTGCAGAGAGGCATGGGAAATGTTTTAATGAAATACACACAGCAAGCCAAAATGTTTTGAAAACGTTTCAACAAAAGAATAACTAAAATCAAGGATGCATTCAAAACTTTTTCAGATTGGAAATAAAAAATTTGGACTAAAAACATTGCAGAACTCCTTGGAGGAAACATTTTATTTTCTGCCTCAAAATGTTTTATCTTTTGAGGAAATGGCCATAGTGAGCAGAGTGCTATTTCTTCCCCATAGACATTTTACACTGCACTCCTAAGCAGAGTTGCACCCTTCCAAACCAATTGACATCAATGAACTTAGAGGGGTGTAACTGCTTAAGATGGCACTGCTAGAATACTAGGAGTTCATGCACCCCAGCATCTTATCATTAGTTGGGGCAGTCAGTGATGGCCTAGGACAGTGGTGGCGAACCTTTGGCACTCCAGATGTCATGGACTACAATGCCCATCAGCCCCTGCCAGCATGGCCAATTGGCAGTTCTGGCAGGGGCTGATGGGAATTGTAGTTCATAACATCTGGAGTGCCAAAGGTTCGCCACTACGGGCCTAGGATAAGAGTAAGGCCCCTTCCACACAAGCAGAATAAAGAAGAAGAGTTTGGATTTATATCCCCCCTTTCTCTCCTGTAGGAGACTCAAAGGGGCTTACAATCTCCTTGCCCTTCCCTTCTCACAACAAACACCCTGTGAGGTAGGTGGGGCTGAAAGAGCTCAGAAGAACTGTGACTAGCCCAAGGTCACCCAGCTGGCGTGTGTGGGAGTGTACAGGTTAATCTGAATTCCCCAGATAAGCCTCCACAGCTCAGGCGGCACAGTAGGGAATCAAACACGGTTCCTCCAGATTAGGACCTGCTCTTAACCTCCTACGCCACTGCTGCTCCTTAATGCACTTTCAATCTACCTTCAATGTACTTTGCAGCTGGATTTTACTGTGCAAAATAGCAAAATCCAATTGCAAACAATTGTGAAAGTGCATTATTCTGCATGTGTGGAAGGGGCCTGAGTGAAGCATCAGCTCTGCAGATGAGCCATTCAGGCATACACTGCATACCACATTTTAATCCCTTAGCACCCACTGGGCAGAGATGTTTTATAAGTTGTCTTATGATCCCAGGTTAATTATAATCAGCAAATATAGTAAAAGGCTACATCATCTACAACAGGTGTTTTCTTATTCCCCTCTTCCTAAAACTGTCCACGTAGCCATGAAAGGAGCAGACAGATCTCAAGCACTGGAAACAGAATCCCTCCACACTTGTATTAGGTCATGGGTGTACACTGCTTCCTTATATTATGCAAACTACACAAAGGTTACAATAATTCAATTTAACTAATTTCTCATGGAAAGGCTTGGGAAATTTCCTGAATGGTGGTTCAGAAAATTGCATGCCTTGAGTACACAAAGAGCTACTGCATTGATAAATGAAATTTTAATTTAATTGTTCTGTACTTCTGTGCAGTAGAAAAAATCTGGACTTCCTTGACAATTGTATCTTGACAGTTGTGACAAGTCTTTTTTTTCCTGAGGGGACACACACAGCCTCCTTAGATTTTTGGGATCTAGGTTTATTTTGAACAAGCACAAAATGCGTACGGCAGTGAGTGGGCTGCACTGGAAACTTTTCTTCCAAGTGCTGTACTACTCCATTATTTGCAGCAAATATTTATATGAGGAAATATTCCAAGTATGCTCCATCTGTAGCAAGAAATGGAATCCATCTCAGGAGCCTAGTGTTATTTATTTTATTATTTATTTGTTTATATGTTTACATCATGCCATCCTAAGGAGTAAAAGTCACTTTTTATTGCATTCATAAGGAATGCTCTCAAGAAAAGAGAGTACAGACTTCAGAAGGTTATGAAATAATATACAAAACTAGCGGTACCCGGCCATGCGTTGCTGTGGGTTATTGTGGTGAAATGGGAAAGGAACAGTAGCAGCAAATCAATTGCAGAGGCCAGCAGTACATGCTCATGGAAACGTGCAGCCTGTTACTGTGTGATGTCATTGATGTGTGCGACCGCATTCCTTGGGGGGAATGGAAAGGCACCCCTCCCACACATCTAGGCTGACTGGTCACAATCCTTTACCTGGGAGTAAGTTTGGTTGGTAGCAATGGGTGTTGCTTCTGATTAAAGCCTCTGAGGGGCGCGACTCAGCCATTCAAAGTACACCTGTAGGCAACGGAAGAGAACTTTGGAGGTGAATTGGGAGGTTAAATGCCCACAACGCTATAGCCAGCGAGATCGGCTTAAGAAGCCAGCTGAGTGGCGGGGAGCTGCGGGAGAACTGGAACAGGTGACCAGCAACATCGTTGCCGGTTCTACGCAGGACATATCAGTCGTGAGAGGGCTGATTGAATTACATCACGATAGACAATCTTTGGCCACGGAGCTTTCCACTCGGGAGCCATCTAGGGTGTCTGGTGGCAGCGGCCCCCTGGCTGTTACCCGAGTTGTCCCTCCGTGCCGCTGTCCCCCCAACCTGGACACTCTGCACATAACCGAATGGCCTGGGTGGTGTGAGCCCCATACCTACGATCTGTGCAGTAAGAACTATACCATCACTCGACAGCAGACCATATAATCTTATTGCTTATTTGAAAAGGGCATGGAGATTGGTGGCAGCAACTCCTTTTGCCATCTTATGCCCTCCTTTTGGCCTCTGATTTTAACTCTTTAGCTCCTCCCAAACTCCCTGACTGTGGTGAATTGCTGTCTACAATCTAGATGAGTACTATGAATATTAGTTGGTAGTAGGGTAGTATTTTGATTTGTTATAGATTGTATTGAACTGTATTAGTATGTGTTAGTGGGTGGGTCATAGATAGTCACCAGCTCCACTGGTGTCTAGGTTTAGTTTAGGCTCCTCCTACCTATCGGGCTTATTTTAGTCAGGCTTGAGGTGAGAGGTGGTTGGCAGAGTCATGGGGGCACCAACTTTGGGGCTAGGGATCCCAGTGCTGATGGGACGGGGAAGGTATTGCGGTAGGCGGTGGCCATATGATATATGATACGCACGAGATATGGTTATGCTCGTTCACCGGACCTCCTGACCTATCTCGGCACGAAGGTGGCTGGGATCAGGGATACTCTGCTTAGTCGCTCTTTGATGTTGATCAACGCCAGGTCCATTAACAACAAGACCAAGGTGCTCCAGGATTTTCTTGGGGCCCAACAGGTGGACCTGGTGTGTGTCACCAGAAACCTGGAGTGCTTGAAGGTGAGACCGTGAAAGCGCAGGTCGGTCAGCCACCAGGTTTAAGCATGTCTCCATCAATCGCGAACACGGGGCGGGGGGGGGTGGGGTGGCTCTGTTCGCCCGTGAATCTATCCTTTTAGGGCAGTCCCGTCCGAGATCGCCCGGCATGGAATGCGCCGGTCGAAAGTGGTTAACGTGAGAGGCTGGCCGTTCTTCTGGTGTACCCGATTCGCCCTAAGCGCACGGGGACGCCTGCCGCGGCTGCTGGAGGTGGTGTCAGACTGGAAACGCGGTTCCCCAGGCTTGTTGTCTTGGGGACTTCAACGTCCTGATGTCGACACCGCCATGTACAGTGGCGGCGAACTGTAGTTTCATCCATGGCGGCGCTTAGGCCTCTCCTTGATAAATTCTGGCCCCACTCATGAGGCGAGGCATACGCTGGACTTGGTCTTCGGTCGAGGGTAAATTTGAGTGCATTATCCTCTGTTAGCAGGGTGCCATGGTCCGACCATTATGCCCTGAAAGTCCGGGTGGACTTGCCGCAACACCCTGTCTAGGCGACGGGCGATTTATGCCGCCAGCGGAGACTCATGGATCCCACTTGGTTTCCTGAATGCTCTGGCGGGACCCTGAACCCGCCGGCACACTTTCGATGAGCAGGTGGAGGACTGGAACTCCGGCTCTCCGATGCCATCGATGTTGTTGCTCCCCGGCACTCGCCTCTGCGGCTGTTCTCGGCGCTCCCTGGTATACTGAGGAGTTGCGCCATATGAAACAGGTGCTTAGGCGTCTAGGAGCGGTGTGGAGGAAATCTCGTGGCGAGGTCACGCTAACATCTTATAGGGCGCTTATGAAAGCCTATGAGGTGGCGACGTAAAGAGGCTAAGAGAGCCTTCTCCTTCCTCGGTGATCCGCTAGCTCTCGCCGGCACAATTATTTTAGGTATAATTAGGTCTCTGACCTCCCTATCGGAGAGGTCCTCAAATCCACAAATTGAGTATTAGCTGTGAGGCTTTTATGAGCTTTTTTCGCCGGATAAGGTCGTGTCGCCTCCGCCAGGACCTTTCCCCACGTTGGATACAATTAGTGAACTGGAGACTCCCTTGCCGTCTTGGCCCTTGCTTGGCCCAGTTTTCCTTTGCTCCTCTGAAGCCGCTGTCGACAGGACCTTAGCTGCTGTTAGACCTACTACCTGTCCTCTGGATCCGTGCCCATCCTGGCTTGTAAAACCTGCAGGGTGGAGCTACGACGCCATCTGTTGAGTATCATCAATTGCTCCCTCGAGCAAGGAGTCTTCCCGGATGGGTTGAAGGCAGTGGTCCGCCCACTCTTAAAAGACCACCGTTAGATCCAAGGGATCTGGCCAATTACCGCCCGTTTGAATCTTTTCGCTCCTGGGAAGGTAATTGAGAGAGTGGTGTTAAGCAGCTTCAAGGTTTCCTGGATGACACATCGCCTTCGACTCCCTTCCAGTCCGCTTCCGTGCTGGGCATGGGACGGAGACTGTTCTCGCCGCCGCCACAGATATGCTCCGATGATTCAGCTCGACCGGCGGATCGGCGCTGCTGGTATTGCTAGATCTTACCGCAGCCGTTTAGATGTGGTCGCACTACATGACTTTTGACCCACTGCCTGGTCAGCGCCTCCGGTGCGCAGGCACTGTCCTTCAATGGATTGCCTCGTTTCTCGAGGGTCGAAGTCAGCAAGTGAGGTGCGAGATCAGGCCTCCCGGAAGTGCCCGCTTGACTGGCGGTGTACCCCAGGGGCTTTATTATCCCCGCTATTTAATATCTATATGCCACCCTTGCTCGACTGGTAACGGAGTTTTGGCTGACTTGTCACCAGTATGCTGGATGACACGCAGCTCATTCTGTTGATGGAGGGGAGCAGCCACCGCCCTAGCGCTCTCCAGCACTGTTTGGAGGCGGTTGCTGGTTGGTTCGCGGCAGAGCAGGTTAAAACTGAATACATCGAAGACGGAGATCCTCTGGCTTGGCCGCGGGGAGGACGGATTTTCCAGCCACCCGGTGTGGGGAGGGTCACATTGGCGCCGACCCCTCCGTCGCGCAGCCTGGGGTCCCACCTGGATTTGTCTCTCTCAATGGAGACCAGGTGGCCCATGCAACCCGGCTGCCTTTTTTTCCATCTTTGCCAGGCCCGAGGCTGGCTCCCTTCCTCTCCCAAGCGGACCTGGCCACTGTGATCCATGCAACGGTCACCTCCAGATTAGACTATTGTAACTTCGCTCTCTGGCGGGTCTTCCTTTGCGCCTGATCCTCGGAGACTGAAGCTGGTCCACCTTGGCTGGCGGTTGCTTACAGGCAGTTCCACCTATGATCATATTCAACCTGTATTACGCCAGCTGCACTGGCTCCCGTGGAGTTCCGGATCATTTTCAAAGGTGCTGGTACTCGACCTTTAAGGCCTTACGCGGCCTGGGGCCCCTCGTATCTTCGCCAGAACCGCATCACCCAGATGTCCCTGCACCCGACCCCTTCGCTCAACGGAGGCAAATCTGTTAGTGGTCCCTGGCCCTCAATGATGCGGGCTGGCCTCCACGCAGCCAGGGCCAGGGCTTTACAGCCCTGGCCCGGCCTGGTGGAACACCCTCCCTCCGGCGGTTAGGGCCTCGCGGGACATCAGTGAGTTCCGCGAGGGCCTGTAAACGGAGTTGTTCACTGGGCCTTCGGAGGGACCAGCCGCTGAAATGGTGCCCCAGCCAGTTCGCCATCTAGGCTACCATCTACTGTGGCTCGCCACCCTCCCTCCTCCCCAATTTTTCCCTGGGAAAATTTAATGAAAAATGGGGTTGGTCGGACGCCTCCTATTATTCCTATTATTCCTATTATTATTATTATCAGTATAATGTTACCGCTGTTTTAAAGATTTTAATAACTTATTTATTGTGTTTTAAGTTGTTGTACACCGCCCAGAGCCCCTAGGGGATGGGGCGGTATAAAAATGTAAACAATAAATAAATAAATAAATAAATAAATAAATAAATAAATAAATAAATAAATAAAGTATGTCACGGTTGCTTTACCGAGCTTACTCTTGAGTAACGAATGCCTCGGAGGCAACCTGGTTTTCTGAACTGTAACCTCAGTATTCAGGGATTCTAGGCTGGCTGGGCCCTCCCTTGCATGCCACCCCTCACTGTCTCCTCTCCCTCACTTCACTTCCCTTGCATGCCACCCCTCCCTCCCTTCCCTCTCCCTCTACTAAGGTGGGTGGGTCATATTCAGATGCCAGGCCCCCTCCCTCCCCTCTGTTGCATGCCACCCCTCACTCTCTCACCTCCCTCACATCTCTTCCCTTGCATGCCTTCCCCTCCATCCCTTTCCTCTCCCTCCCTTCAGCTATCTTTTACACTCAATCTTGTTCAACATGGGTGTAGAATATGGGTGAGGAAGTAGTCAAGTGGTGGTTGGATGTGAGGGAGGGCAGAGTGAGGAGTGTGAGGATGAGCTGGATGTGTATGAGAGTATGTGTGTTGTGTGTTAGTAGTGGATGAGGTATGCGTTTCACTTCCACTCGAGTTATTACCTACTTACTGTTTTCACTGCTCATATCTGGCCACCTGCACGAACATCCTAAGGGCATAGCAACCCTTCAGTCCACAGACATGCTGCACGAACATTCTAAGGGTGACAGTTAAACACAACCAGCTTCACAGCCAGGAAAAAGATGTTTTACTTGGGCCAGGTGAGAAAGTTCAGGTATGTGAACATCTAAAAACACTCTCACCTGGCTGACTACAGTGGCTGGGAATTTTCAGAGGAGTTGGTCCAGCAGTTCCTGTGCTAGATCATTGTGAACAAATTCACAGTTTGCTTTATATATATAAGCAAACTGTGAATATAAAACAAACTGTGAATATATATATATATATATATATATATATATATATATATATATATATATATATATATATATATATATATATATATATATATATATATATATATATATATATATATATATATATATATATATATATAAAAAACCAGGGATCTTCAAACTATGGCCCTCCAGATGTTCATGAACTACAATTCCCATCAGCCCTGCCACTTGGCCATGCTGGCAGAGGCTCATGGGAATTGTAGTCCATGAACCCCTGGAGGGCCATAGTTTGAAGACCCCTGATATAAACTGTCCCCAGTATAAACTTTGGGTTTGCTGCTGAGAGGTAAATTTTGAGGTACACAAGGGGATTATTGAGATCATTAAGGCTGGATTAATAGATAAACAACTAACAAGATGTATTTATTTACAGGTTGGTTTTAAAGGAACAAACCAGCAGCATAGGTCTCCAGCCAGACAACCTGGCTGAGGCCAGTGACCCAGGCGCCACTAATCTGGTCATGTGAGGGGCACAAAATCGGGCTCCCATGTGTCCAAGAAGACTGCAAGGCAGCAGGAAATCCTGTTGCCTCATTGTCTTCAAGTGCCCTCAACCCCACCCATGTCCTCGAAGGGGCCTTACTCCAGGGAAGGCAGAAGGAACTGCCTCCAACAGCTGCTTTTATAAGTACTGAGGCTGGGGGGTGGGGCTTGGGGGCATGGCCATGAAAGGGAGGGCAGAAGGGACTGCCAGCTGGGAGCCAGGAGCAAGAGGGGCCGGGGGTGGTGACAGCCAGGCGCCTTCAACCCTGCCCATGACATGGGTGGGCTTGACTGCCAGCAGCCAGTTGGGGGGCTGCCGGCTGGAAGCCGAGAGGGGAGCAGCAGCTGGGAGCAGGGGCAGGGCCCCATCCCATCCCCAGGTGCAGGGGGGGCTCCTAGAGACAATTTGTCTCCGGTCGCCATTTCCCCCGATGCACCTCTGGCTGAGACAAATAAAGTTAAACTGGTTATGACTTCAGAGCATAGTTAGACTTTTCTACGATGTTTGCAAGCCCAAACAGACTTTTATTGACTAGCCTCTAGGTTGGATCCTCTCTCACACACAGGATTCCACCCACACCAGCCTACCATTTCTTTAGAGTCACTGTTTAAAATGTCTGGAGTGCTTTTGAAAGGACCTCCCCCCCCCCCACTTTCTATAGCATGCTCCTTTTTGCACCTCCCTTTTTTAATGTTCTGAGATTTGCACTGTAACACTATGGTGGCACATCAGTTCAATGCATCCCGGTGCTGGTGATTTAGCAATTCAGTGCTATATCACTAGTTTTCGGGTGTATTGGGTTGCTATCATGCTATAGTGCAAATCTTAGAATGTTTTTTAAAAGGGTGAAAAAGGGTACGCTGTGCAAAATGGTGGGAAACATAGTGACACTGTTTGAAATGATCAGAGTGTTTCAAAGTGCTTTAGAGAGCTGATAGACAGATGGAAATGAGCTGTATGAAACCCCTGTCTCTATATCACTTTACTTGGAAGTGGGCCAACAGCAGATGACATCTGGTTTTGTGTGGTGATGTGAATGGGCCCTTACAGTTTCGGAACCATAGAATTTGCTTATAGGAAGTTGAAAATAATTGGCAGCTCTTAAGAGATATGTCCTGTTGCAGCTATACCACGGCCACCAATTTTTATATGTTTGCTCTCCTAAAAATGGCTGCTGATTCCGAATGATAAAACCTCCATTAAGTGTGTGCCCTTCAGTTACACTGATTACTTATTTATTGACCTCCCTTTAGTGCCGATCTGTTTCCTGAAACTCAAATTAGGAAGAAATGTTCTCTGAGAACTAAAGTCATTTATCATGTATCATGCCTTAGTCTGCATTTCAAGCACTTCCCTCTATTTTCCTGAAGTTCTTAGCGCTAATGCTAGATGTTTTCAAGTCAACTGCTTTGGAAATAGAATTGTGGGCAGATGATAAACAGTCAGTGATGAATGCTTTTAATACTTCCCATAGCGTAAGAGAAGCTATTATTGACTTATTTTTACAAGATCTCCCCCACCTCACTGGAAAGGAAGATCCTGGTATGAATATCTGAAAAGTAATGTGCAAAGTTTTCAGTGTTGATTTTTGTATATGCAACCACTCCTTTGTTTCCGTGTTCTAAAATGCTCAGGTTCAGAAGCATGTTTGGATGTCTATTGGTTTACTAACACTACCCTCTAGTGGCGAATTGTGTCTTTTGTCTCTTGCTTTGAAAAAGGATTAATTTTTAAAGCAAGTAGAATCTCTGCTCTAAGCTAGCAAAGAGGACTGTATTTTTTGCATGGGAGACTTTTGGGCTTTAATATTTGCTTCCTTTTCCCAGAATGCATGTGATGTAATCTAATTGCCTACACCAATTAAACTGTAACCCTGTCAGCATCTAACATCAAGGGGTGACAAAACAGAATCTTGAGACCTTAAACTGAAAATTTTGCTTTTTCGCTCCTTTTTCAGTTTTTGTAACATCTAGGTCAGTGATGGCAAACCTTTTCAAGACTGAGTGCCTAAATTGCAACCGAAAACCCACTTATTTATCACAAAGTGCAAACGCAGCAGTTTAACCTGAATAACCCCCACAAGCAGGGGCCAGCCTGCTATAGCCTCCAGCAAGTCCTGCATGCGCCTCTCTAGCATCTCTGCCACCTCTGCCCACCCCCCCCCCCGGGCAGCAGCTACCTGGAGCACAGGCACCAGGCCTGCCAGCCGAGTCCTCCCTGCTTGCTGAGGCGCACGCACATCAAGTCCAGTGGCCCAGGCCAGCCTAGATGTGTGTGTGGGGGGCAATTTCCCCCCCACATGACGAACTCTGTGCACGCGTGCCCACAGAGAGGGCTTTGAGTGCCACCTCTGGCACCCGTGCCATAGGTTCGCCACCACTGATCTAGACTAATGAAGAGTTCAAATGAGCACAGAAGTTTGCACAGTATTTTGTATCACTTTGGTCGACGCTAAGAAAAGATATGTCATAGACATTGTTTCTTGTTTTAGATTTTGTGTGGGCCAATACAGTTGTTTACAACTTTTTTCTATTTTGTAAAAAGCATTAGGAACCTATTAATGCTCTATTTTAAAAGAATGTTTCTGATAAAAATTTGATCTATAATTAAATCTATTGACTGATAATTTTTTAAAAGTTTTGTTATACAAAGTTTTGTTATACAAACATCGTTGTTATACAGCAGTTAATTTTAATACTTTATGCTATCTTAGCTTCATTAAAATATATAAAGCAATGAATTTATTGTGGACTTAGCATTAGATACTAAATTCAGCAGTAGAGGAATAAAGATTTGAAGGACTCTTTTTCCCACATGTTGTTCTCCCCCTTGAAAAAGAAGCCATAGAAACAACATTTGAAACGGGAAAATCTTTTAACACAGTGATTAAACTAAATATAATATATAAGTGCCACCTTAATTTGTTCTTTTCACTGCAATAGACCAGCACAGCTCCCTTGTCAAATTCATCTCTCCCTGTGAGTCTATTTGAATTATAACTCAGATAAAAAAGTTGTACCATTTTCAGAAATAGGATCTCTGAAATTTAACATATTATGTGAAAAGTGCCTTAACCTACGTAAGGTGATTCAGTGGTCTTGTTGTTAATGGTCCATTTCTACCCATTTACCTTATGAGTGATCAGATTTTTCACCAGCTCTCTAAAAGTGTCTAAAGTCAGTTCAGGTCAGACAAGTACCTGGGGAGAGTCTGATTGCTTCTGTTCTTTGGAGATTGGGGAGTTTGATTTGTCTGTACAGGCCTCCAAATCATTTCTCTTGCTTTAGGAGCCTCATGTCTTAGGATGTTTTAGGGCAAAAGATGGAAATTATGGCAATGGTACAATTAATATCAAGCCTTGCAAACACAGTATGCTCCTGTTTTTCTCCTAATGAATCTAAACACTTTGTCCTGCAAGAACATTTTCCAGTGATAAATAATTCAGGAAACCTCTTATTCAGGAAAGAACCTTTTCTTCAGGAGGCAGGATGGACAGAGAAGAGAGGGGGAGGGGTGGCATGCAAGGAAAGGGGTGTGAGGGAGGGGAGGGAAAGAGGGGTGGCATGCAAAGGGGCCTGGCATCTGGACATGGCCCACCCACCCTAGAAGAAGGAGAAGGAGGGGAGGGAGTGGGTGGCATGTGAGGGGGAGGGAGAGAGAATTCCAGCCCAGTTGTGCATGTTTGTCACAGTTGGAAATGCATTCTCCAGTAAACCAATAGGAACAATTAACTTGATTCATCTAAAAACATGATATTTCTATATTAAAGGATTTATATGAAATTAAAATATCACATGAATCCAAACCTAGAACATGCACTGTTGAAACTTTCCAATATCTATGTAATATAATCCCTAGTCACACATTACAGTGAATGCATGTACATCTACTTGCAAAAAAGAGCTCGCATGTATTCATTTTACAAATGAAACTGTAGGGTAGTACTGGGATAAATGCATAGTTTCAATCACATGTTCAGCTGTATGTGTACTGAATATAACACGATAATTATTCAGTGCACATATAATGAAAAGTCAAGTGTAATATCATACATGTGTTCTGTGATTTGTGAACAGTGCTACAATTAATGTCTTCATTAATACCAAGTATTAGGAACCGTTTCATTCCATCTGGGATGAACAGCAAAAACAAATGCTTTATTCATATGCAATCAAATGCTTGATTGCATATATGGCATCTGTATATGTAATTTGACTACAGCACGAGGCAAGAAGACAGTCAGCATCAGGCGAGTAGCTGCAATGGGGACATCCAGGGCAGCTTGCCCCGGGAGCCGCCATTGCAATCACGAGCTGAGACGGGACTGGGGGTGTGTCAGGGGGGTTTCGGTGGTGCGTGTCAGAGGTGGGGAGGGCATGCATGCGCAGTTCATGCCCCAGGTGCAATTCCCCTTCCTTTTATTACCGGTCAGTGTGGTATAGTGGTTAGGAGTAATGGACTCTAATCTGGAGAACCAGGTTTGATTCCCCCTACTGGGTGAATCTTAGGCTAGTCCAGGGGTAGGGAACCTGCGGCTCTCCAGATGTTCAGAAACTACAATTCCCATCAGCCTCTGTCAGCATGGCCAATTGGCCATGCTGGTAGGGGCTGATGGGAATTGTAGTTCCTGAACATCTGGAGAGCCGCAGGTTCCCTACCCCTGGGCTAGTCAATTGTCTCCAAACTCTCCCAACCTCACCAACCTCACAAGGTGTCTATTGTGGGGAGAGGAAGGAAAAGAGTTTAAAAGCTGTTGTCGGAACAGTGGGATGTAAATCCAAATACTTCTTCAAGAAACTTCTGCAAGGGAAAGTATGTAGTTGCTACAAGCATCTGAATTTGAGGTCAAAACAACAACAACAATAACAACAACAAAAAGTTGCTGAGATGAAGTGCAATGCTTCTCCTGTATTTCTTCTTTGGTACTGAGGCCCTGCACCCTTAGAAGAACCTTTTCCCAGGACAGGAGTTTCATGTGACACAAACAGTGCCAAGAGGGTGGTTTGCGATTCTAAAGTCAGGAGCAAAGGGGCCAGCACTGCACCCGTATAAGTCTGGAGGTTGATAGGAAATACAGCCGGTTATCTGAAGATAATCTGGGGTGGGAACTGAGGCTCCAGATCACATCACCCATCTTCTATTGCACTGGTTTAGTAATTGTTTGCACCCAAAACTGCCAGGTAATTTGTACCTTTGTTCTCCATTTTGGACAATTTTTATGCATAAGACAATACTCATCATATTTTTTTTAAAATAAAAAGACCCCCACAGTGGATAGGATGAATACATTTCTAGATCCTGGTTTCAGTTACTTCATTTCTGATCTTCTCCTAAGCTGGTACACTATGATATTAGAGAGCAGTCTGGGAAGAGCAGGAAGCTCTTCAGTCATGTTCCGTATGAATCCACAGACAATAGAACTATCTTCTGTTGGTTGGCTATTTAAAACTTGAAGCAATTTCTATTTTGAGCAAACACTTCTAATTCTTAGCAAAAGGCACTGCATTTATTATTAAAAGTGAAGGACTCACTCAGTTTTCATATGTTTCCTGACTCCAGCTGTTAGGTTCAATACATCTCATTTAAGGCCTGGAGAGCTTGCAATAAAACTGACAAATGACGGGTGGTAAACGGAGAAAGGCAACAGAATGCATTAGGAACCTTTTCTGCTGATTTACTTTCAAAAGGTTATTTTTGTTTTGTTTTTAAATTGACTTCCATAGGGAAAAACTATTGGAAAAACTATTCTCCAACATACAAACAGAAAATCAGTGCCCCGCCTTTCAATAAAAGTTGGGAGGCATGCTTTTCCTGATGCTGTGACTTTCTGAGAATCCATAATCCTTGCATCTATTTTATATCCTTTTTTATGCTCATCATTTCTCCAAGCACAAATGGTTCTCAGTCCTTCCACTTTATAATCACAACAACCCTGTGAGATAGGCAAAGTGGGCCCCTAAGATCACAGTGAGCTTTGTAGGTGAGTGGGCATTTGAAGCAGTCCTGGTCTGGCACTAAGATTAACAGGGTTTTTACAGCTGTTTAGTGATCTTATACTGTGTTATTTATATTGATTGTTCTAGTCAGTTTAGGTGTTATATCTTAGGTAGTGAATTGGTTAAATGCTTGCAGTTAATAGCGTTAGTGGTAGATATTAGGAATGGGGAGCTTAAGTACTAGGCTTAGTAATATGATTGTTTCTTATGTAGGTTAGTTACTAGGCTTAGTTAATGTATTGACACTATTATGAACTGCTTGGTTGGTTAGCCTTGGGTCATTATGTTCTGTAGTTTGAGTGTTGGAATATACTGGAAGCCGCCATGTTGTGTATTCAAGTTATTTTTATGGTGAGGTTTGATGTTTTATTAATTATGTTTCATGATGTTGTTAATGATGCTATGTTATTACGTTATGTTTACTGATTTTCTTTTATATGTAATGTTCATCTATTGATTTTATATTGTTATTCTATGCAGTTAAGTTATATAATACTGATAATATTGAAGTTTTTGCTATTCTGTAGTGCTATATTATTGTTGCTCATTGACCTGATGATGACTATTGATGCCGGTTGTTTATATCAATGTTGTCCGCCACCCTGAGCCCTATGGGGGTAGGCAGGATATAAGTCAAATAATAAGATAAATAAAATAAAATAAATATAATGTCGGCAGGAAGGCAGAGACAGGGAGAGCTGTTGAATGTTAAATGAAGAAGCACACTCCTGCTAACTCAGAGAAGGCACTTTCTGCAGCAGGGGGAAGCAGAGTCTTCACAGGATGAAGCCTAATCTGGAAATGCCTATACCAGGTAGGTTCACGGAATATCCCAGCCTGGACACAACAAAGCTTGTGACTGCTTCCTCTGATTTGTGGATTCTGTGTGTTCTGACCCTTGGACCAGACTTCTGATGCTGAAACCTGACTCTCAGACTGGACTCAGCTCCCTGCTGTAATCTGAAATCTCTGCCTGGCAGCTCAAGCCGGGACATTTGTGAACAGGTGGAAGTGAGCTGAGCAGTGGAAGTGAGCTGAGCAGGCAGACTATGCAGTCAAATACATTTACTTCCAGGGCAGAGGATGTCTTTTCAGACCATTGGCACTTCCTTTAGAGCAGGGGGTCTTCAAACTATGGCCCTCCAGATGTTCATGGACTACAATTCCCATCAGCCTCTGCCAGTGTAACCTCAGCTTGTGTGGGTTCTGTGGGGCAGTACTTGGAATGAGTTGCAACAACCATCTTTAAACAAACAAAATGGTTTACTTTTCTTTACAATTTACACTTTTAAAACATCAACATTTAACGTTACAATTCAAGGTCCTGTTCAGGTTGCATTTCAAGTCCTTCTATTTACAGTCTACTGATATTGCCAAGTCCAAATCTTCTTTGCAAGTTGGCTGGCTCCTGAAGACTCCAAGGGCTTGATGAACAGGTTGCAACATGATGAAGGTTTCCAGGAGAACTCTCACCCATTACAACCACACAAGAAAACCCTTAACAAGGTGTTAAGGGCTTATAGAAATCAAGGTCCGAGTCTGGTAGCCTTGTTCTTCTGCAAAAGAGCTCTTTCAGCCTCTCTGCTGCTCCGAGTCTCCACCCCTTACTGGGTCAACCCATTCTGGGCCAACCCATTCTGGGCCAACCCATTCTGGGCATGGGGGTTACACCAGCATGGCCAAATGGTAGGGCTCATGGGAATTGTAGTCTATGAACATCTGGAGGGCCATAGTTTGAAGACCCCTGCTTTAGAGTGTCTGTCTGCATTCTCATTTTTTTCTTTCCTAATTACATGCGTGTTTTAAAATAATGTTGAATTGAACAGAGAATTCATTGAATGTTGGAGTAATGTTCACTTTCCATGAAAAACACACAGTGGCACATAAGTGCTAAGAAAGAAGCACATGTCACTGGAAACCAGGCAGAATCCTTTACAAATCATCCTGTTATTCATCTGTGTAGAGATCTAAATGTCAACAGTTCTCTGCTTTCTATTCTCATTAGTGGGCAGTGCTAGAGCTTTAAGGTCTCTATTTTAAACACAGTGAACTGGGATATTGTAACAGCATGACTTTGTATTATTCCTTTTTAATGAAGTGGAGTACCACTGCATGTAGGCTTTGGAATGGTATTTAAATAAATTTGGCTGTTTCCATGCCACTGTTCTTGTGAACTCATTTTAATATATCAGGAAGTCTCAGTTCACAGCCAGGAGGGAAACTTTATTTTAATGACAAGAGAAAAAGATCGATGAATCTTCACAGAATACACTTGACAAACATCTTTCTGCTCTTCCATCATGCTCTCCTTTATTGGTATCTTTTTCATACAAAAGTGATCGCTAGTTGCTCCTTAAATCAGAATTCATAGATTTATCTAGATGCAATCATATTATCACCGTTCTTTGGACTCATTTGGGTGATTTCTACATTATTAGTGATGCAGAAAAGGAACTGTACTGGTGTACTATGGAGCATTTTTTGTGAGTTAGTATCTCTAGCAAATCAGAAAAAAAAATCCAGCTTTCTAAGGTGCCAGTAATTGGTGGAGGTATATGCTGGTAAAGTAAGGAAGGGGGAAAACCCACCTGATTCAAGAGAAGCGAATATCAACTTGAATCCAGTTTTCATCGTTAAAATGCAGGGAGGGGGTATTCTCATTGCCTAATTAAAGTACTCATTTTTAGAGCCATTCACTGTCCTGCACTCAACTAGTCTTTTCTTTTTGCTGAAGCACCAGAAAAGTTTTTTTGTAGCAAAGTTTTAATAAGGATACTTCTAGAATATGTGGCTTTTCTAGGTGGCAGTGTCTTACTTAAGACTTGAAAAAAAGCTCATACAAAGCAGAAGGAAGAAAAATGAAGGGAAAATACCTCATCTGTCATTTAAACCTATTTTTCGGTTTAAATTTTTTTATTCTGTAGCATTAATTGAGTCAGTGTCACCATTGTGCTTTGCCCCGCTTTTGAGGTTAGAGTTGCTAAGGCATATGAGCAGTTCCTTCCTAAACCTCAGATGCTTCTGTATA
Source organism: Sphaerodactylus townsendi (assembly GCF_021028975.2). NCBI lineage: Eukaryota > Metazoa > Chordata > Lepidosauria > Squamata > Sphaerodactylidae > Sphaerodactylus > Sphaerodactylus townsendi. The sequence goes on along the minus strand of NC_059433.1, from coordinate 35,525,331 downwards.
ATCAGCACCAGTGTAGTGCTGATATAGCTAGTTCTATGCTCTCTCAGCAGAGAAAAGAAAGGCAAGAGAGAGCAATCCTAACCAGGTCTCCTCAGAATCCTGCTCAAGTCTATTCAGTGGAACTTGCTTCCAGGAAAATGTTCTGAGGATTGTATTGAAAAAGACCCAACTTCAAGGAGCTAAGAGCATAGCAACAACTGTGGTATCCGTAGCAACACTGCAAAATATTAACACCAATCACAGAGCCGTCAGTTGATGACACTCCTGGGTCAGCTGAATATATGGCAGCAACCTGTCAATACAAGTGTTGGGGCAGATGAGTTATGAAGATGGACTAATGAGATAAAGCCCCAAATCCTTGCAAAACCTGAGAATTTTGGATTAGAATTCTTTATTCATCCATAATCCTAACAAGTGGCATATTTTCCTCATTCCCTCTTGAGAGAGGTACCAGATGGGGCTTGCCCTCTTTCTCTGCTTAATTTTGATCTACCAGTATGTCTGGAAACTCTGACTTGTGCCTTTAGACAAAATAGTAATATTCATGGCTTTGTGCACAGCTCCTCAGAATTTGAAATTATTCTTTGTGCAGATGATCTTTTATTATTTACTAGCGGGCCCGGCCATGCTTTGCTGTGGCTTGGGGGGGGGGGGGATTCAGAAGGGCGGCAGGAGTTCTTTACTACCTTGAATTCCTTTAAAGATGATGCATCTTCCATTAAATGGAGGAGGATTTGGTTTCCCTGATCTTAATTCATATCATCAGTACACTACTTAGCTTGTACTAGTTATTGGGAACCGCTCCTTGCAGTTGGACTATCCATCTTCGGCTCCTGTGGAGATGTCTGGTACTCCTGTCTAAATGGAACGGATTATGGTCTACTTATGCTAGAGTAGATTTCATTCCTCCTGCATTTCTGCAGCTAGAAAGCAATGGTGCATAATTTTATGACCATATCAATCTGATCCATTATCACTTGCAAAATTAACATCATGGAACAATCCAGATCTTAAAACTGGGAAGAAATCTTTATGGAATGCTTCAGTCAATAGGGGCATTTTACATTGGACTAGCTCAGGGGTAGGGAACCTGCGGCTCTCCAGATGTTCAGGAACTACAATTCCCATCAACCCCTACCAGCATGGCCAATTGGCCATGCTGACAGAGGCTGATGGGAATTGTAGTTCCTGAACATCTGGAGAGCCGCAGGTTCCCTACCCCTGGACTAGCTGATAGACTAACTGATGTGTGTGTTTTTTTCATTTTTTCAGCTGAGGTCCAGATATGACTTGTCAACTTCAGTTGAATGGCAATATTTACAATTGCAACATCTGTTGATATATAAACATTGCCCTGCAGCACAAAATGTTACAATCCCCTTTGCTCCTGAAAACTTAATTGATACCAAAAAAAACCCCCTTACAATATTTGTCTACCATGTTATATTAATTTTTGCATCAAAATATGCATTAGGGCTTATTTTCGGGGTAGGGCTTATTTTAGGGGAAATATGGTACCTTCACAATTCATTAAGGCGGGCTCTTGGCAGCCCCATTGCTTCCCCGTCATGTGTAATGCAAGCTGCATCATCATTGGCAGGGAGCACCCTGCTGGATCACACCATCCTGTCTGTAATTACAGGTAGGGCTTATTTTTGGAGTAGGGCTTATATTTTAAGCCTCCTCCAAAAATCCTGAAAAATCATGATAGGGCTTATTTTCAGGGTAGGTCTTATTTTCAGGGAAACACGGTATACTATAAGCATTTGATGCCTTATAACTGTTCTCTTCATAGAATTTAAGTTGCAACTTACTCAGCAAAAAATATGCTTAGGATATATTGGACACCACTTTTTTTTTAAGCAAAGAACTGAGTAAAGTGTCTAATTGTTGGTGTTGTAACTCACAGATGGATCCTTTAAACATATGTTTTAGACATGTCCATTCATTTGTTTTTTTTTCTGGGAAGAAGTTATTACTCATAACAATTTTGTATTAGAATGTTCATTGATTTTTGAGAATGCTTATGTACTTTTAAACTATTCATCCATCTGCTGGAGGCTAACCAATGAAAATTGAGCCTTTGTGCCTTCACTGTGGTGAAAAGACTTGTGTTACAGAAACTTATGTGTAGACATGCTACTACAGTTGTTACATTTTTATCTCTACTTCATGCATATCTTTTTTCTTTTATTTGTATTTATTTAATTGCTGGGTTTTAAGTGCCCCCTTGGTTTTTTTCCCCTATTCTTTTTGAAAGTAAATTTTAAAAAAACCACTCACAGGACTACATTTCCCTTTCATGGGACTTTTAAGTATCCTAGGGCTGCCTCACCCACAAGAAATCCTTTAAAAGGTCAGGCAGCTAGGGAGAAATAGTCCAACCTGCCCTTCAGCACTAGAGGAGGATAGGGAGTCTGGGGAAGGGACAGGGTGGATTCAACCCCTCCTTTTCTCCTCTTACCTGCAGCCTGACCTGAAAGGATTTTGGAGGGGCATTGCTCTTGGGTTTCCCAGGTAGACTTCTTACAATTAACTTTCTTTCCTGACCTGATCAAATTACACCCCTTCCTGAACTCAGTCCCTCAACATGACAAGCTCTGATGGCATTTAAAGTAAGAGGCTGCTCTTGAATTATCAGCTACTTGCATCAGTCAGCCAGATTGATTCATTAGCCTGTTGCAAGACCAAAGGTCTAACCAGGAGCATCATGAGTCTTGGTGTTATACTCCTCTGCAGGGCCACACTATTACAGTCAGTGAGAAAAACTCATGTGTTCCCTGTATATCATTCAACAATGCATCACCATCCCTAAACTATTTTAATTATTTAGTAGCCATACATGCTTTGTCCCCAAATAAATAACTGATACTTTCATACCCCCAATGGACAAAAGAAAGAGTGCTTTTCATAGCTCTCTAAAGCTTTTATGAAAACAGCCCTCCCTCACTGTGGCTCAGTCAGTTCTCCCACCACAAAGACTTTGCCGGTTTACTGGTATGAAAGAAGCACGCCGTTTTCCCTGGTGGGCTGAGATGTGTCACACATGGAAAACTAGCAAATTGGAAACATTTTCTGAATCTATGGCTGTGTCACTACATGACTGTATGTCAGTATGTCTCAGAACACTCTAGAATATAATTTTCTGATTTCTTTTGGATCTTGGTATATGAGAGGGGGAAAAAAGGAATGTTTTACTGCTCTTATTGCAGGTGTTACAAGGTTACAGACTTTAACCTTGGGAAAGTTTGTCCTAAATTTGATTTTTACTGTTTCACAAAATGAGAATTGTTTTCAGTCAGTCAATAAAATGGTAGACAATGGGGTTTTTTTATAATGGATTTCAACAGGCTATTATGTTTGTTATAGAAGTTTAACTGCAGGGCAAACCAATAAGGCATTCCACTGGAGCAACATAGACTTTTAACTGGCTTGTTCCTCATATTGCTACATGGAACAGATATCATATACCCATTTTGAGTGGCTTCAGATTTAGGAAAGAGAGAGATGACAGAGAGACAAAAAACAAGCCCTTAGTAATGACATATCTCACTTTCCTCCACTTTCCGAATTCAAGTATAAAATATGGTTTGTATGCAGTTTTGGTGAGTAGCATGGAGCAAAACCATGGGCTCTGTCTCCTTGCTTACTATACACACAACCATGAAAAATAAACATGTATCTGTGTGGTGCCATAAATAAATATCTGGTGAAATGGGCTCCATTCACCATTGTCTACTACAGGGCATGTAGAATTTTCTCATTTCATTTTAATATAGGACATATAGAATTTTCTCATCTGGTCCTGTTCTCAGGCCACTGAACTTTAATGAGGAGTTTATTCTCTGGATTTAATAATTTTAGTCTGGATTTGAGCCCAATTAGAAAGTAGCACATATCTATGCGTGATAAGGTTGATATACACTTAGATTATGCACTGTGTAACATATACAAGCACCTAGGCTTATACAATCAATGGAATATTCAGAGCCCAATGGGTTAATTTAGAACTCCACAGGAGTGGCTGTGAGAGCTGCACAGCATTATGAAGCTTGAGGACAGGGAGTTCTGAAAGAAAAAAAGGAAGAGTTTTATTATAAGAGCCAGAGTGAACAGTAGCTTTGAGGTAGCTCTGTTCTCTGGAACCAGAGGGTTAGTTCAGAGTGGGCTGTGCTTCTCTGAATTAAGTGCCAGGAAGGGCAGAGTTCAGTAAAGGAATCTGTACCATACTTCCTGGAGTTGCACAACACAGTAGCATTGATTAATCACACATTATTATTTTGTTTTTCTCTTAGGAGAATCCCACTCAGATATGAAGCAGTGAAGCTTCTGAGAGAAAAGAGTTATATAGAGAGAATTAGAGCTTCCTCAAGAACAGGGGCTATTCTTCTATGATAAGCACCATGTGAGAGAGACGTTCTAAGGGACAGTTTGTCTTAGTGTTAGTGTCCAAAAAACTGTGTGCGTAGTACTTATGTGAGGGTAAAAAGTAATTTTTGTTAGAAAAAGAACTAGATAGCCAAACAACTATATTGAGGTAACAGATTTATTTTGTCTTGTGTCAAAGTGATAGAATCAGGAAGACAGAAAGATTGTGTCCTGTATGTAATTTGTATCAACTGAAAAAGTTACAAAACAAAATCTTGGCCTCTCTAAAACTAGATTTCTTTGTGTGTGTGTGTGTGTGTGTGTAGTTTATCTCTTTTAAACTTGTTCCTGTGAATAAAATCTTCCAATTTCTGGTTTTAACTTTACAAACCTCTTGTGCCATTTTTTTCCATTCATTTGTGACAGAAAGGCAACAGGCTATTTTAGTTTTCTTTCAGAGATACTTCCATGCCTAACAGACAAGAGAAATAGCAGTTTCTTATTAGGAAAAATTCTTAGGAAAAATATATGTAGGAAAACTGAAAGAGAATATGAACACTTAAACATCCCCTCCACATTATTATTATTTTGTTCTGACAATAAGTTGCTCAGTCAGAGCTGTTCTGTCAGTTAGAGATTTTGGAGGGAAAAATGTCCCTCAGAATACATGCAATTGGTCAGTGCTTGTGTGTGTGAGAGGCACCTCCCCCTCTCTCTCTGAGGAGATGAGGGTTGTCTTGTTATACACTGAACTCTTAAGTGGGGCAGAGCAGCTAAACTTTTATCTGCCCTTAGTACATGTACATTCCTTCCTTAGTTGGCAGCCAATTATTTAACAAGAAGATCCTGCACAAGCATGTCAACAGTAAAAGTTGCTTCTTTGTTCACTCCCATTTTATATACCCCCGGGGATCGGGCGGTATATAAATTGAATAAATAAATAAATAAATAAATAAATAAATAAATAAATAAATAAAATACATTTTAGCTATCAACTTGCACCACAATTGGTGGACCCTCAATGTAGTGCTGCTATACTGTTCTCAGCACCAGAAGAATTGAAGCAGTCTTTAGGGTTATTACCTCCCCATAATCTCTTCCCTCAGAAGTGTCAGTCCCCCAAGTCCCCTAAAAGTTAGAACCCATGCAGGTGAAAATACAGGCAGACTCCCTCTTGAATGAAACTGCAGAATTATAAATGCAATAAAATGTAATTGCATGATGGGGCAGCTCAACCTCTGTATATAATGGTCACATGCCTTAATTGAAAAATCTCATCTCTGAATTCATGCCACAATGAATGACTAGTGCTTGCAGGACAATACATTACAATCAAATCAGGAAGCCCTTAAGTCCACTGTTCCATAGGTGACAGTTATGGCCACTTTTCTTTTGAAAATACAGGATACCTTAGAATTTCTCATGGAATTCTTTTTATGCTCAAATAAAGGAGAAATATCAGGGAATATTCCTAATTCTCTAGATAGAGATGATAGAATATAAAGTCAATAAGAGAGGTATAATGTAAAAAGAAAATGTTTCATCACAGAATGGCCCAAGAAAATATAATGTTTCAATACAGAATGACTTAATGTATGCAGAGGTTTTGTGTAACACTAACTGTGTGTTAAAAGGCTCTTTAAAAATTGTAGTTACAGTCCATTCATATCAAGGATGATTAATAAATTGGAGTAGAAAATGGCAGGTGAAGACACATTTGGCATATATATTAAATTTGCTTACCAAATATTGACCTGCATTATACTGAAAGGATATATGAACCAATTAACGGACAGAGCTGGGTGCTTACATTCTTCTCCCCTAAATTGCCTTCATAAATTACAGCACAGAAATGCTATTTTCACCACTTTAATGTTTATCTTAATTATGCAATGAAGACTAAATATAGGAAACTGTTGGCTATACAAAACTTGTGGAAAATCAAAAGATGATGTATTGTTTCACTCCTCTTTTGAACAAGGTGAAACACAGAGCAGCCAATTTGGATCTATGGAACAGAATTCAAAAGCAAGTAGGGTAAATGGTGACCACCCCCAAGTATTAAAGAACACACAGAAAGGGGAAGAGATTACTTTAGAGGGGGAACCCTTAATGGGGGGGGGGGGCGAGGAAAACTGGATCTGACTCAGTGGGAGAAAGTTTGCTAAATTCATTTGGGAAACTTCCTGGGTGTGAACAAGATAATATAATTAAGAGATTGTCAGAATTTCTGAACCATTTCATTAAACTTAGACAAAAGACACAGAAAAAGAATATAAGGATAATAATATAAAAAGAGAGGAAAAATAAACTGGTCAGCTGTATTGTTGAAGGCTTTCATGGCTGGATTCAACTGGTCAGAACCTGATGGACTTGATTTCCCTAAACATGCTACTTGGTGATCCTAGGCGGATTCCGCATGGGCGAAAAACAGCACCCCTGGAACGATAAAAACACTGTTCCAGGGGTGCTGTTTACATGGCTGCTGCCTCTGAATTGAGGCAGTGCCGTGCTTTCCCTGGAGAAACGCTGTTTCCCTCTTTTGCTTGATGAGCAAGGCATTTGGGAAACAGTGTTCCCCTGCCAGCGCTGTGCAAAAGGCACTGGCTTGGAGGCACCACTTTTCGGCGCCTCCATTTTCTCCCACATTTACCTTGCTGAGCTCTGCAGCATGGGGAGGCACACGTTCACACTGCCCTTCAACCCCTGGGAGTTGGAAGGCAGCATGGACAGTTGGAAGCTCAGCAAGGAGAGAAGGTGAATGTGGGGAAAGGAAATGGAGGCACATCCCTGGGCAGTGGCCACTCTGGGGCTGCTTGCACCTCAGCGTGCAAATGGCCCCTGGGTTCCACCGCTGCCCCTGCCTGTGTGGAATCCAACATGTGCTAATGAGGACCTGGAACCTAAAAAAGGCACTAATCAGAGCATAACCAACAGTCATCCAGTGTGCAGTCATGTTTTTACATATCTTCTCTTAGTTTTTTTCCATTCGCAGTTCAGAACTGGCTTGATTTAGCCTTCCAGCCATTCCCCCATGCACCCTGGTTAGGCACTCCTACTCTAAGTTCTCTTCCCATCTGTCCCTCTGCACCTTCAGGTCCCATTGCAGGCAACGCCTTACATATCTTTGCTCTCTGACTGCATTTGCTTTAGTTGAGCCAGATGAGAGAAACACAGTTGGGATTAAAAATAACTTTGATTGGATATCTAGCATAAAGTAATAAAGCCACACATTACTATTGTGCAAAGTGAATAGATTTTATTGATTTCTATCTTCCTCTTTCATATGAACTCCTAATTTTCTAGTCTGCATCTTGGTTAAAGTAATAAAGTTACTTGCTGGCTAAGTGCTTTTCTCTCTCACATCTTTTCTTTATTTTAAATTCATTGTGTCAAGCTGGAAATTGCGTAAACAGCAGCCTAAAAGGCCCCTTCCTAACCCAGGGCTCATATTTTGGGTTTTTAAAAAATATGGAGCGAACGCTGTCATTAGTTAGGACTGACACAGGGACTGATTGGGGTAAGTGCCTTCCAAGAGTCATTCAGCAGTCATTCAAAAACCCATTATCTGATTTTTATTACTCTCCTGCTTGCATTCTTCTAAATCCGAAGGCTCTCCCCACCCATGAGCTCACAACACCCCATTTCTTCTTCATCATCCCTCTTGGAGCTAGCACCAATAAAACCACCGAGGGCTCTCCTTTGATTAGCTGTGGGTGAGAAAATCTAGTTTGAAAATAACTGCATCCACCAAGTATTGTACAAGTGCCCTCTAATATCAGTTTTGTGTGTTAGATTGCTTTTTTCATTACGTTCCCTGATTCTTATGTGATCTCATTATACTTTAATCTGCCTTTCTTGCTTGCTTTTCTTGTTTATCTGTGGCCTTTTCTGCATATGCCATTTATGATATTTTCAGGCTGGAAACAAGATGTTTCTTCCATGGAGTTCTGCATGGTTTCCCCCATCCCCACCTTTGGTTTTGGAAACATTTCTCCATTAGTCTGAAAAGACATTTACTGTACAGCACTTATTTTCACTGCAACATTTCTGAGCCAGCTTCCCTCACAGTGTGATCACACTGAACCATTTTATTTTTACCACCAAACCCATTGGCTTTGTTTTCCACACTCCCTGTGCAGTTGCTAAACCTCAATTATGATGTGTGCTCTGCCATGTTTTTGGCCCCTCACCTCATAGCTTTGCCCCTCTCCTTTTAAAAATTATCATTTCTGGAGTTTCTCCCTCCCATTTTTGGTATCAACGAATCAGCAATGTTATGAAGAATTGCAAGTGGTGTACTGGGCCTAAATTGCCCCCAGGGGGATGAACGCATCCCCACGCTCCCCCACGCCCCACTTACGGGAGCCAGCAGGGAGGTTGGGAGATGTTGGGGCTCGGGGGGTGACTAGGACAGGCACCATGGTGGCAGGCTGGCTCCTGGTCTCCTGTGCCAGCCTGTGCCATGGCATCCCACCCACCCTTCCTGCAGGCTGGCTTCTGCCCTGGGGAATGCAGAAGCTGGCCTGCAGGGAGGGCGAGGCACTGTGGCAGGTTGCTCAGGTGGGCACTGCTGAGCTCTGCCCCGCCTCCTTGCAGACTGGCTTCTGCCCTCCCCATGGCCTGGGGAGGGCAGAAGCCAGCCTGATGGGAGGGTGGGGTGCTGTAGCAGGCAGCTCAGGCAGGTGCTTCTGACCCCCGCCACCCCTTACTTGCCACCCCTTACCCCACATTCCTCCCATACTTGGTTGCTTGTGCAACTTTTTGCCAAGACACATTTACATTCTGGATTGGTGGGGAATTTCGGAGCCCAACTTGGAGTTCATTTTCAAAGATTCCAGCGCGCCTTAGCTTGAGTGGCCTTAATTGCTCCCAGCCAATTGGAGCGGCAGCAGCGCCAGGCAATGTCTGTACAATCTTGTGCGCGCAGATTTTTCTTTAAGTTTCGATTTTGTCTCACTCAGCTCCTCCTGTTCCTCTGATTCAGTCATACATTTACTGGTCTAATGATAAAACAAGAACTCGAGAACTCAAGAGAATGGGAACACTCGGATTCCCCTGCTCTTTTTTACTAACGTTAACTTGATAGAATGGGGGCTTCTTGGATAGCCGTGGGTGCAAATTTCTGCAGTAATGGATGGGGCGAACCTTCCAGCTAGCCCTGTGACAATCCTTCCAGTGAGAACACGAGAAAACGGTAGCCAATCAGAAGCCAGGAGTGTCGTTTTCTCGTTGTCTTGTATCTGCCCTGACAAAGCACGACAGCCAATCAGGACAGCCCTGGCAATCCGATCCTGCGGTAGTGGGGAATGTCTGTTTTCTGGAATCAGAGACAGGACCAGATGCCTTCAATTGAAAGTGGCTCAAGTGAGGTCGAAGAAACAGCGACGAAACGATCTGGTTACTTTTCAAACTTGCATTAATCTACATCTAATTTACAGTGGAAAATCGACATAGTTTGTCCAAAAACATCACTTGCAAGATTGCACTGTGTAAAGACAGACTTAAGATCTCCGTTTGTAAGCCACCTTGAACTGTAAGGAGAGAAAGGCAGGGTATAAATCCAAACGACTGTTTTTCTTCTAATGCAGGGGTCTTCAAACTACAGCCCTCCAGATGTTCATGGACTACAATTCCCATCAGCCCCTGCCAGCATGGCCAAGTGGTAGGGCTCATGGGAATTGTAGTCCATGAACATCTGGAGGGCCATAGTTTGAAGAACCCTGTTCTAATGAAACAGGAAATTATCTGTTTCATACCTTGTCATGCTCAACATTTTCACCACCCCTTACACTACCAATTCTGAGAGGACTGTACTGAGCACTATTTAGATGTCCTTTCAGGATTTTAGAGTTTCCTGAAGTCACAATGACCAAATCTAAAGGTTTTGCATTTGCTTGTATTTTTTCCTTTACCAAAGTGGTGGTAGACAAAGCTAGTATTTGCTCCTGTAGGCTTGTGTAATCTGCATTTTACATAGAATACTTTTTCAGCAAGCAGGAGAAAGTAACAGGATAAGTCCCTCTCTCTCACACACAAACACAACACTAAAGAGTCTGAGACAGACAAGAAGATAGCACTTAAACATAATAGCTTTAGAGAAGAGTCTTCAAAATATTAATGACAACAACACTCTGGTGCATAGAAAGTGTTCAGAATGTTGACTGAAGCATGTCAAAATAATCAGCAGGAGAGCATTTTGCTGGCGAACATTTTGCTGCTGTTAAGCATAACGTAATCCCAAGTAATCCAAAATAAGTCCCATTGAACATAGGCTTCCTTCTGGGTAGTATTGAACTAAGTTATGCTGGTAAATGATATCCCCACAATTTGGCATTTGGTTTTCTTGGAGAAGTTCCCTTGTGCCAAGGCTTGGATTTTTTTAGCTGAAGTCATATATCATGACAAGTTGCATCAGTACAGACATCACAGTAATAGCTGGTACATTCTAAACACTGAGTGGGGACATCCTTAGGAGACGTACATCCTTCTAAGTCAAATGCTGCTCAAGGTTTCACTGCAGATGAATCACTGAAGGGAGACTCCCCACAAATACATTCTCTTATAGGGGAGAATAGAGATATGCTGTGACAATTGTGACGCATCTCTGCTGGTAGAGGGGTCTGGAGGCTGACTAAGCAGCCCCCCCCCCCCCAGAACATACTTGGAATGACCCCGGAATGCCAGCATAGTCCCAGCTCGAGGCCAGGCATTGCAGCTGGGCATTGTGGGGTTCCGCAGTGGCAGGTGGGATAAGTGTTGTGGAGAGGGCATTTAGGCTGGTGGAAGCCTGTGCCACACACCGAGGGGGGTTCTGCCCTCCCTTCTGGATTGCGCTGTAAACGTCCTAAACGTACAAGAGATCTCTGTATATCTTGGCTCATCACACCTTTGAACTCTTCAGCAAACTTAATTGGTTTAGGATAAAACAAGAAACAGAAAGGAAAGACAAAGGCTTTAACAACTCTTTTGAGTAATAAAGCATCACTTAATGAACCATGTGGTTTATCTTCCAGTGTGCTTCACTGAGCTTTGCTTCGAGGCAACAACTAATAACACCATAGTCTACATAAATTCCCACATGAAAGTGGCAGCTCCCAATTGAAGGCAAAATGAGAAGCACAGTTGCTCTCAAAGCATCCAGCATTGAAAGAGCTTCATCTGCCATAAGTTAGATTAGTTTCAGACCTAAATGTCTATAATAAATAAAAAGAGGCTGTGGAAATCTGTCAGAATAAAAATAGTGTTCTTTATTGTGCCCAGATGCATCGATGCGACATCTGTCTGAAATGAAGAGGCAGGGATGTTTCTTTAGATTAATTGACAGAAGCCACCCCAAAAGAGAGACTACATGTAGTTCTAGAATTTATCTGATGTGGTGTTCTCATTCACTGTGCAGTCCAAAGGGGGGTAGGAGCAAAGCTGCATCGCAAGTGGCAGAAAGGTTGTGCCGGTGCCCGTCACCACACAGTGCAAAGTGGCATGAATGCTGGTGCTGAGAGACTTACCCTGGTGGTGGAGTGCTGCTGCGCAAGGATCAGGAATTGTTCATAAATGCTGCTGTTCCTGCATCACAGGAGGCTGTGCCAGTATTCCAGGGGCATTCTGGATTGTTCCTGGGTTCCCAAAGTTCCCTACTCCAGCAGTCAGTTTACAGCCTAATACAAAGGGGGTGGGGAAGTGTCAGCCAGGGACGGCACTGCAGCAGTACATCCACATCACCTCCAATGGGGTTTCAGGTGGCAAATGGAAGGTGGGGGGGGGGGAGATAAAACCCCAGCCACCTGAAAAATCTTATAGGAAACACCAACTTACATCACCCTTTACATCACCTCAGGCATATGTTGCCTGACAACATGGGGTGTTCCTGAGCTCAAAGTCCTTTGGAAGCTGACTAAACTCAGTACTGTTCATGGCCCCCCTCCTTGCCAGTAGAGGCTGTTGCAGCTGTGTCCCTTTGCGTCATGACAGTCCTTACGAACATACTCCATATGAACCAGGACCATGTAACTGAAAAGGCTACTATTTTAGTCTTTGGGGGAGGGGGGGGGGTTGGGATAAAGAATCACTGGTTTAGCAATTTTTGAGAATCCCAAATTGAGGGAAATAAAAGGGGGCAAACTCATTTGTGGGATGTGACCTGAGTGGTCCCCCCCCCAAAACCAGTTTGTGCTGTGCCCTACGCCTGTTATTTTTGCCCAGTGTGCAGTCCACCTTGGATTCCTGGTCCCCCCCCCCCCCAAAAAAAAAATTACTTGGGAAAAAGTAGAAAATTGTGTTATTAAAAGTGCAACAGTTTGCTAATGTTATCAGCATGCACTACCCACTTTTGATGTGTTAGCACAAAGTAAAGCAGACTTGGAATAACAATGTGAATCAAGACCTTAGTGCTTGGGGTGTTATTGAAGACATGTTGGCAGCTGGTGCTCTGGTTGTGGGCATACATTTTGAGTTGCAGGTTTAACACAACTGTGCAGTAGTACAAGAGTACCTGTGCAAAAAGAAAAAAAGGTGGGATTATCTTATGCTGTCACCTGTCACCTCACTGGTGATATCCAACCCCCATGCAGAATACTATTTTTTTGCAGAACAAATACAACTGAAATGATAAGGGGAAAAATGCCAAAACTATGGGGGAGAGGAAGGAGGATTGCAGATTGATTTCATACAAAGTGTTTCTAGTCACATTATTTGACCACTGGGAAAATCGGTGGTAAACTGTATTTGTGCAAATGGCCCCAGTGCAGTTAAGTCCGACTATATAATGTTTCATCTGCTCCACAGAGCATCTCCCGATGGAAGCAATTTTGGATAACCTTCTCAAAAGGACTACTATACATGAATTAACCTTATACATTCTATAAAATGTGAGGGAAGCCACCCTTTTACTGATGGTTTAAAAGCAACATGTAAATAATCCTGAATGTGAGCTCTAAATCATTCTCTTATTAATTCGCATAAACGAATTTCTCTGGGCCAAGAGTGGTAGAGAAAAAGGATATACTGGTGGTTTATCACTTCACCATGACAGACCTTTGTTAAATTATTAGCTGATATTTTGCAGCCTCTGCAGGAGCTGAAGTCTATTTTATTTTCTTCAATCACCTCGACTATTCTTGCTGTCTGATAAAGGGCTTTGTTCATCTTATCAATATAAAAGTGATGGCTCAGATGCGTATAACAGTCTTGACATGCATTGTGCTGGTGTCAATGGTATGAGTGTATAAAATGCTATCAAGTCACAGTTGACTTACGGCAAACCCAACAAGGGATTTTAAGAGGTGGTTTGCCCTTGTCTTCCCATGCAGAATCTTCCTTCCACCAACCCTGGTCAGCTTCTGAGAACTGATGAGATCAGGCTATACCATGCTGCCTTCCCTGGTATCAGTCTCAAGCATTCTTGGTGACTTTCAGCGCGTGCGCGCGCGCACACACACGCACACACACGTGCACGCACGCACGCACGCACGCACACACACACACACACACACACACACAAGGAAGTAAGTTCCATTTAACTAAAGGGAATTCATTCCCCATCTACATATATATAGAACAGGGGTAGGGAACCTGCGGCTCGAGAGCCGCATGCGGCTCTTCTGCCCTTGCACTGCGGCTCCACGAGCCAAGCTGCCGGCTTCATCCTTGCCTGCCCTGCAGGCAGCAGGGCGGGCACACCAATTGCCCACGGACGGCCGCGCTGCGCTGCGGGCTTCCCCTCTTGCCCACCCTGTTTGAGCGGGGCGGGCGTTTTCCCAGCAGCCAGCAAGGCCAAGCCGCTGGCTCCATCCTTGCCCGCCCTGCTGCAACAACTGAAGCGGTAGCATCCATGCGCTTCTCGGAACCGATTGGAGTAAAAGGTAAAAGAAACTCAAAATATACAGTGTTATCTTTATTTTAAATGTCAAAAATTATTTGCGGCTCCAAGTGTTTTCTTTTCCCGTGGAAAATGGGTCCAAATGGCTCTTTGAGTGTTAAAGGTTCCCTACCCCTGATATAGAATTACTCACTTATATTTGCCCTGGAGATGAAAGTGAGGTTAAAGGAGATCTCATCCAAAAAGCCACAGATTATATCCACACAAATGTATACAAGTTATAAAATTACTGCAGTAAACCAAAGAAAGGTTTAAAATAACTACACAAAGCACCTAAAATGAAGTAACTGATATGTTAAAAAAAAAAGAAAGGAAAAACTTTTGAAAGGGTCCTTTTTATGATTACTGGTACCTTTCTCATGGATACGGAGTTGCCAGGACAAATACTAAAGGAACTAATAAGTAGTAGGGCAACCAATGCAGTCACTGTTTTGTTCCGATTATCTGCTAAACTTTAATGTAACGTCTATGATCCACTATTGAGGAAATTTATGAGAACATGGGTACAGAAAGCAACGATGACACTCAACTGTTGATCCTAAAAGAATATTGAGAAACCCCTGGCTTCTAGGTTGCAAAATGACCAAACAAAGAGATACATTCATACACTGCTTTATGATGTACTCACTATCTTTGACAATAACAGACAGCAACTTGTACAATCTATGAACAAAGGGGAATTTGAGTAAGTATCTCAGCAAGTTCTCTAATGCCACCAAATTACCACCTATGTTACCTGAATAGCTGTCTGCCTTCTTATAATTTAGGGGAAATTAAAGGATAGAAGGTGGCTTAGAGTAAGACAGGCAACAGCGGGATTATTCACCAATGTATACCAGGATCCCTTTAACACCTATCTAAGAATTACCTATCTCCCCACCGCCCCATTCTATTTTTGTTTCCACTGAGGACTCAGGTAAGATTATAAAGAAACACAATATAATTTAGGCAAACATGGAAAATAAATGTACAGTTCAACAAGTCCAGCTCCTAAGCTATATCCACTGACCTTGCTCATTCAGGGCCACAGGCTGCAAGCCATGACTAAGGATCATGAGCCAAGAGTCATGTACCTCTTATCAGTTCCAGGCTACATATTTGCAACCTGATCATACTCAGGCTATATATCTGTTCAGTCCGGAGTTCATTCAACTGGCAAAGTGATGTTTCCAGCCTTGCTATATGGAAGAATGGCTGTTGAAACAACATCTACAATGGTACATCTCAAATGTCAAATGGAATACTAATGAGATTGTTGTAATTTTTGAGACCTACTTGTATGACCTTGAATTTTCTCTGAAGAACAATTCATGGACAAGTTGATAACATCAGAGACTATATGGAAACAAGTAATGGCACTACAGTAACATTTCAGAACTTTCTGAACAACTGCCATGTAAACATAACTTGACCATGTGATATTCCAGTACTTAACCTCATCTGAGATTGGAAGCATTCAGAATATCCCTTGTAGAATCACTTGCTGGCCTGTAGCAAACTTTCAAGATAACTGCCGGAAAAGAAATAGAGAAGCTCTTCAGTTGTAATCAGTTAGAGGCATTTACTTATCTTGTAGGGTTTTCCTTAGTTTTATTGTTTAGAGGAACCTGCACCATAAGTTTTGACAAATATTACAAATCAATCAGTCAATTAAATATTTCTTGGTGTTGCTGCGGTAATTGTCAGTGCAAAATGTTGAGGCAGATTCATCTTGATCGTGGCCGTTTCCGCACGGTGGACCCAAAGACGCTGGGACCGTCCACACGGTCGCGCCGACCCAAAGACGCTGGGACCGTCCGCATGGACGGTCCCTGGAAGAGGCGGGACGCCGGCGCCACGGAGCGCCGGCCGCTCGGCTGATTACAAACTGGCGATAATCCTATATATGAGTTTTCCGGCACGTCAGCCGGTGGCTTGGGGACACTCCCCCCTGGCCCTGCAGCGCCTGCTCGAAAGCTGCACAGGCCATGGGGCAGAGTAATCCTCAGGCCTCGGGCTGACCGCGCCGGAGGCCCAGGGACAAGGTAAGTGCCGGGTGCGGGAGGTGGCGTGAAGCCGCTGCCGTTCGCTCGGTAGCGGCTTCACAGCGGCGTATTCCCAAAAAGAACGCTTCCCAGCATTCTGGGAATACGCCGGCTGCGGGCCAGCTGGGCGGCACGAGGGAGGCGCGGCTGCGCTGCAGCTGCGCCCCCCGTGCGAATGGCGGCCTGGAGATGGCATTTTTACCGTCTCCAGGCCGTCATTTTCTGCCCGTGCGGAAACGGCCCGTGTTTAAACTCACAAGCAGTCAGAGTCACATTCATTCATGCAGATTGACTTCACACGGTCATCAGCACAGGGAACAGAATTGCCCAAATCAACATTCTGGCCTTACTCAGTGTGCCTGATTTCCATGGCCAGACATCACAAGCTTCTTTTAAGCCTCAGAATGTGTTATCTCCAGGAAAACTCTTAGGAGTGAATATGCTCTGCCTGCTCTAAACTCTTGGAAACAATCGACCCTTGAATTTTGATATGGATAGAAATGCTCCTACTTTCATCTGTCACGTGGCATACCAGAAGGACAAAAGAAAACAGGTAGATCAAGTCTGTCAGACTTGGAGTTTTGGATATAAAGATGTTAGATTTAAAAATAAATGCATGTGAACCTGATGACATTCTAGTCTCTGAACAATGAGATTCAACAAGCTCAGATCATTCCAGTGTCATTTGAGAGCAGGGCAGTGATGATTTTGAATAGCTATTCTGAGTACAAAAAAAAGAGAGAAAGAAAATGCTTCAGAAATTATTCGGATGTGGCCAGCAGCCCCTTCCAAAGCCTGATGTGGCCAGGGATGGCTCCATCCCTTGTGCTGTCCCGTCTCCTCCAGAGGGCTTTCAGGTGACACGGGGAGGAAGAAAACAAAACAGAAAAATCTCCCTGGCCACCTGAAAGTCTTCTACGGGGCTAAATGGACTTATGCCATACTTTTGGGTAGTGCAAGTCAAGGGCTCCGGCCATGGCACCCACAGTGCAAAAGCCCTGGGAATGCCCTAGCCTGCCCCCACTGCACTGGCATCTGATCTGATGCCAGCGTAGCTCCACAGCAGTGATCATTTCACCATCACAGGGTAAGGGGTGGCTGGACTCTGGGATCCTTGTCCTGTCTGCCAGCAGGGGTGCCCCTTATGCAATGGAGGGGTAAAAGATACAAGGAAACACTGCATCCAAGTGGTGATTCACCTCCCCTTTGGATGGTCACTTGTCAGATGCTTCAGAGTAGCAAATTAAGTATGCCAAATGAACCTAGACCAATTACAATTAGACTTTCAAATTTCCATGCGTACCATAGTATCAGTACAGTAGTGTCTCAGCATCTCCTGAGTGTCATTTTCACTCACATTTAAAGTCACATTATGTTGTTTTCAGTAATAAACAAAAGGGTTTGACAGCCATATTACTCTCTCTCTCTCTCTCTCTCTCTCTCTCTCTCTCTCTCTCTCTCTCTCTCTCTCTCTCTCTCTCTCTCTCTCTCTCTTAAAATGGCCTTGGCAGCCTTAAACTGGTATAAATTGACCCAGAAAATTCAAACGTTAAATAAATAGTTTTGCTTTCTGTAAAGAAAAAGGCCCCAAAAGGTGGCAGGGTTCATGAGGTCCTCTGGGCTGATCCTGATTTCTTAAAAAGTCTGAAAGAAGATACCTTTCATGACAAGATAACCATGTTATTATATAAGCAGCATAAACTAACTAGCACTAAGGACCTGCTTATGAGTTGTATGGAGAAAAGGGTGGATAAAAATCTGATTGATGGATAGATAGGAAATATAGAATAGCAATTGTTTTCTTCCCAGCCAGTCAAACTTTAATAGTTTAATCCACATTGAAACTACAGTGCTCAAACAACAGTGAAATACTTACTTTTGCTACCTTAGAAAGTGTAGGTGTGAACACACTACAAGTAATGAGAAAAATTTCATCTTTTTTCAGCCTCCTGTATCACATAACTCAATTTCTCAACATTGACACCATAATCTTGTTTCTGTAGATGGTTAAGGTTATTTTTCCCCCACATAATTTTCTGGAGAAAAAATATGTTAACTCAAACAATCAGCAGAGGGCAGTGCACACCGATTTTTCTCTCTCTTCAATTTTCAAAACTACAGGAGTTCTGATCTTTTACAAACCTGTCCATTTTTTTTACAGCTAGAGAATATTGGCTTTGTCACCCAAGCTGCAATCAAGATATATAGGTTCAGAAAGAAACACAGGAGAGATAATGGGAAACAAAACAAATCATATGGAAAACAAATGCCGCATTGTTAATAACCAGATAGACAAAGCTCTTAAATATTCTTATTAATGGTCTTTTGCAAAAATTGCATTAGGCTCTTCAATAAATTATCATTTCACTTTTGCATGTAAATTTAATTCAAGGACAAAGACAATTTCTACCTTAAGTGGTATAGTGAAGTTAAGCACCCTGGACTATAACTGAGGAGGGGGGACCTTGTGATAGGACTCATATCTGGCATGCAGAGGGTTTCAAATTCAGTATTTTGCATTACCTGTTAAAAAGGTGTCAGACAGTGAGGCTGGGAAAGAAAATATTCACAGTGAGTTTTATTCAGCCAGCTTTTCTGCTGGTGAATAGAAAGCTATGCTGGGGACCAAGGGATGGACGTGGGGAAAAGCTATATAGGATAGGGGCTGTAGTATATAGGGGGATTAGATTAATTGGATAAAAAAAAGCCTTGAAGGTTGTAATTGGGCAGAAAGGCAGAATAAAAATGTTTTAAATAAATAAACAAGCAAGCTGAGAGTGAATGAGAAAGCTAGCTGGAGCCAATCACTGACAGCCGCTCACCAATGTTTTGATAGATACAGGTGCCTACATGTTTTCCTCAACAAAGCAAATAGTCGCTTGTTATCATTTCAGGTCATGCAAATAGCATGGGATGGAGGGGGAAAACAAGCCTTCTCCTTTTCTACCACAATCCTTATCTGAGTCAGTCACCCAGGCCTTTAGAGAAAAAACAACAACCCTGGAGCTTGGTTCAAGGAACTTACAGCATATTATGTGACAGAGAGGTCCGCATTTGTACAAATATGTGCTATATTGTCCCTGACTACTATATAATGTACAACGGCAACTGAGGCAAATTCCATGTTCTGCATTTTTGAAGGAAATTATAGCTCTTTATTTTCTCTGAACAGACTTTGATGTCCCAGTCCAATATTTCAAGTGGATAGGTACCAACTTCTGGCTCAAGCAGAGATCCATGCCTTTAATGTGGAACAATAAATTCCTCTGAAACTTTTCTACACCCAAGTAAAGAGGCTGAACTTCTCAAAATAATTCAGTTGTTGAAAGCTCAGAAACATTAGATATTAAAAGTACTAGATGCAACTGAATCGGTGAGAAGGGTGAAACTATTCTTCTTTAGTTTGGGAAATTAGTAGGAAACAGTGCAATGCGAGAGGCTGAGTGGGGTGTACACAGTTTATAGAATTCAGATCGTCTTAGAAATCTGCACAAAAATCAGAATTAAGGAGAAACAGACTTTTCTCCATGATACACCTCTGAAGATGCCAGCCACAGATGCAAGCAAAACATTAGGGAAAAAAATCCACTAGACCACGGCCACACAGCCCGGAAAACCCACCAGAACCAGAATTAAGGAGGTTTGCAAGTTTATTAAGGATTAAAAATAAAATACACACACAAGCTGCAAGCATATAGACACAAAGTTTCCAGGAGCCTTGAATGTAACAGAGGTGATCAACAGGGGGAATAGAAGAGGGCATTGTGGGAAGGGTGATATTACGATTCCAGAAGTGAAAATGTCCACAAGAAGTAGTGGCCAGCAATGGTCACAGGTGCAAGGAGACCTTCCAAGTGTGATTTGTCATTGAACTTGGGGTTCTACTAATAAGAAAAATTGGTCCTTTGGCTATAGGAGAGTCAATTTTCCTAAAACAAAGCAGAGTTCTGTTCTCATGCAGGAGCAATGCTATGGAAAAGGCTTGTTGGATTAAGACCTGGGAGTGCCCAGTTTGGTTTTGGGCTGTGCTGAAGAATGAGACTAGGGTCATTCCAAGTCTGCTGAACTTGGAATGTTAAAATAGAACTCTAGAAGGTTGATGGTTCTCTAATAGTTGGACTAGAGGTTTAAGATTAAATTAACATTTGGGTGTTTTTCTGGTTAGTGTTTGGAGAAAAGTTAAAAAATACTACTGAAAAATACTACTGAAAAATTGCTGATTTGGAAAAGAAACTTACATGCATGTGCAAAAGACAAAGTGTGGAGATAAATTATTAACAGGACTGACAAGAGCCACTTCAGGTCACTACAGTGCATTTATATTACTGATTTTACAGCAATGCCTGACATTCTCGAGAAGACTTAAGGCAAATTCCAACTAAGATATTTCATGCCAAGAAATTAGTACTCTGGACTCCTCTCACATCAACCCAGATATTACCACATGACTTTATTTATTTATTTATTTATTTATTTATTTATTTATTTATTTATTTATTTATTTATTTATTTATTTATTTATTTATTTATTTATTGCATTTGTATACCGCCCTCCCCAAAGGCTCAGGGCGGTTTCCAACAACTTCTCTAACTCTACCACTCTACCGTCAGCCAGAAAGATGAGGCCCCGGGAATTCTGTTCCTCTAGAACTCCCTTCTTGGCTTCTTGGAATATTAAATTCTCAGTTATTGAAATGACTTTTACTCTAGCAGCCACTGACCTAGGATGTTGACTGTGCAAATACTTTATAAATTTAATTATTAGTCTATTGGGAAATAATATTCCAGTTCTACATATTGTGAATAGAGGGTGAAAAATAATGGCTTGGCTCCCGTGAGACATTTCTGCAACAGGAAGAACCTCTGCCTGCAAAGCACAACTGTATGTTACCTGAACTGGACTTTGAAGAGAGGAATGGGCAATAGAAGAGGTTCCAGAAAGAGGTAATGAAAAATCTTATAACCTGTGTATACTATGGTAGCTTTCAGTAATGATATTCCGAAATAAAATTACGAGGAAAGAGAGAAAGTGGTTTTAACATATACCCTGTTACCCAGCTTTAACAGGTTGTGAACGTATTTTTAGGGAAACTCCACCAGCTGCTAAGAGTGTAACAGCTCACGAATATCTTTAAAGTGGCAATGGGGAAAATAACTCTGCTTGGCAATGTGAGAGGCAGGCTGGGAGGGGATCTTTTTAGACCATGTATACCAGAAACAGCTTGAAACGTATCTGCAGAGAATTCACAAAAGTCCAAATTGCAGTTTAAATATTTTTATATAAATTTTGTTGCAAGCAATCACACAGTAAGACGTCAAGGCACATACACACAGTTCTTAAGTTTGTAGATAGGGAGGAAAAGATAGGTGGGATGATAAAATGGGAGTTTTGGGGGAAGCAGGGGACTTATACGTTACCTAAATCAGCTGATGAGGATCTAGAAGAAGGCAAGGATTTCTATGCCAGCATAGAGACCCAATGCAAAGGATGATATCGTGTCGCTGCTTGCACCAACACTTGACCAAAGAAGAGGAGTTCAGAAGCTAGTAATGGAGCACTGAGGCTCTGGTGAGCAGTATTTTTACCCTTAAGGGGTGAGATAACTATTGGTTTTGGGTGGGAACTGAAATGGAGTTTCATTTGACTGCTAGGTTTTCCCATGTATATATATACTGGACTTGCAGGGGCTTGAGCTGAGCTATGAAAACTCCTCTAATGAACTACAAATCCCCGGGACCAATGGGACCCAATTGAGTCCTGAATTATATCAGTGTTATGAATAGTTTATGCAGAGATGGCCTAAAGTCTCAGCCTTGATAAATTAAAATTTAGCTAGAAGACTGATTAGGACCATTTAGGGAAGGGTTTTGTTGTTAGGGCGATCATGTCTAGAAGTTTGAAATGCAGGAAGCAATTGTTTGAGGAGAAAGGTTTTCTACTTCAAGAAAGCACAATGTATCAAGGAGGAAGTTTCAAACAGCTTGGCGGAGATGCTTGGTGTTCCAGGAGATGTCTGCGGATTCCATTGTATGTCCAAATGGAAGTACTCTGGTAGGGTAAGATAATCAAAGATGTATGTCCTTGTTATGAGATGTCCAGATTGCCTGGAGTAACTCATAGATTAAATTTCTGCAAACAGGCTGTTTTGCCTTAGGCTTGCTCTTGGCTGGGACACTCTGCTATCCACCCATACAAACATGGAAACTGGCATTTTGCAGCACACATGTATGAGAAATAATATGAACTTCAATATTTTATAAGGCAGGGGATGAAGGCCAGGGTTACAATCCCCATTTTATTGCATATAAAATTAAAATACAAAGCAGCTACATTAAGTAGCTGAGAACTGATTTCCTAAGTACTCACTCACACATTCCTAAGTACTCACTCATGTACACAGTTGCAAGAGGGTGCAAAGCAGGGAGAAAAAGTCTGTGGAATGAAGCAGGAGTTCTGGGAAAGAAATCAAAGTTCTGACTGATAGAGATCTGAGGAACAGTTTTCTGGAGCTCAGGATATTTCTTTTATGGACAGAAAGTCCTGGGTGCCTGTGGCAGTTTGACCATCCTGATTTTGGATTGGGTCAAGATAAGAAGTTTGAATCTTATGAGCAGGTTTAAAGTTGTCCGTTGAATTAGAAAAATTGTTTTGATGAGGCATGGGCAAGATCTACATGGGCAAGATCTGCAAGAGGCAACAATGACTCTTGAGGGCAACTTAATGATTAAAGGATATTTCTTGATTGTGTCAACAAGCTCAGTCTGGACAGACTCCGTTGGGTGTGCAAGGACATTGGGTTATGTCCTCATCATTGAAAAGTCTTTTGTTCTAGCAAAATATATGCCGTGGAGCTGGGGGAGATTGCCCATAATCCCCTTTGATTCCAGCATCCCTGGAACTCTCTCATGTCTCATCCCTGGAACTCTCTAATGTCATGGCTGAAACCAGATGCCTTTCTGAGATTCCCCAAGTTTTAGATCCCCTAGCACTTAGGCTCTAAAAGGGGGTACCTATTAAAACAACAAAGTCCAAAATAAAAAAGGGGGTCGGCTTCTTTCTGAGTGGTCTCAGCTGCAAGAGAAGGTGGAACGCCTTACATGTACTCAAAATAGCTCCAGAAATCCTACTTCTCAGTGAAAGGTAACCAATAGGGAAAGGAGAAAGGGAAAGGGAGAAAGGGAAAGGAGTTTGGGGGATAATATTTAAGTCATGATACACTTCTGGAAACATTGTTCCTATGGGAATGTGGTGCTGGAACCAACCCAGAATTCTGGCCAGCAAGTTTATAACTATTTATTTGTTTGAACTCTAATATTCTAGGACCAAAACTCTAATATTCTAGGACCAAAACCCATTCAGTCTCTTCATCAATCCTAATAATTTTTGTTCTGAGAGGAAGTAGCATCATGTCAATTTAACTCTTTGTCCATATCTCTTTGAATAATCCAAAAATGCAGAAAAGTTAGTTCAGTGTAATCTTCTTCATCAGGCAATGAATGCGTAATTCAAAAATTATGGCTGTCAGAATCTAAATATTAATTTTATTCCTTACAGCTGAGGATATATGACCATTTTTACCTGATGGATTATCAACATCTGGTCAGTGCTAAATCTTCCATATTAAGAGACAGAGAGCTTATATTTAAACTACTTTTGAGGGATCTTGAATAATCTATGCAATCGATCATATGGATAGCAGTGAGTAACACTGCAGGCTCATTGCTTCTGATCTGATTTTGTGTCATGCAATAATTAAACACATGCATGCATGCTTCTTGTTATTTAGCTATACTCTGTGATTAGCTCTACTGTATTATTCTTATTGTTACTTATTGTTCCTGTTCTTATTGTTCTATGTTATGATGTTGTTCACCACTCTGAGCCCTTTGGGGGAGGGCAATATACAAATTAAAAATCCAAATCCTAAAGAGGGGGCTCTTGTGACATGATGAAATAGGAATGTCTACTGTTTAAGAGCAGACTTCTGCTTGTGCAGTTAAGAGTGATTTAGATACAGGAATAGAATAGGAATGTGGCATTGCTCTGTTTCTATAGTAATTTAGACTTAGATTCAGAGGATCCTCAAGAAGGAAGGAAGGAAGGAAGGAAGGAAGGAAGGAAGGAAGGAAGGAAGGAAGGAAGGAAGGAAGGAAGGAAGGAAGGAAGCCATACCAAGCTTGATATGGGTCAAATAAGGAGATATTTACTTATACCAGTGATGGCGAACCTTTTCGAGACTGAGTGCCCAAATTGCCACCCAAAACCTACTTGTTTATCACAAAGTGTTGACACAGCAATTTAACCTGAATACTAAGGTTTTTGTTTAGAAAAAAAAAGGTTGGCTCTGAGGCATGTGTTACTCAGAAGTAAGCTTCATGGTAGTCCAGTGGTGGTGAACCTTTGGCACTCCAGATGTTATGGACTACAATTCCCATCAGCCCCTGCCAGCATGCCAATTGACCATGCTGTCAGGGGCTGATGGGAATTGTAGTCCATAACATCTGGAGTGCCAAAGGTTCGCCACCACGGTGGTAGTCGGTGGCTCTGCTTTGAAGCAACCATGCAACTCTTCCAACAGGTGAATCACGACCCTAGGAGGGTTTACTCAGAAGCAAGCCCCATTGCCAGCAACCGAGCTTACTCCCAGGTAAAGGATTGCACTTTAGTTCTTCGCATGAAAACCAGTGCTTATCAGGGTCACCTCCCCAAAACTAGGTCTTAGGTTTAATGCTAATAATCGAGCCCAGTGGCCCAGGCTAGCCTAGATGTGTGTGCGGGGGGGGGGGGACTCTGTTTGCACGTGCCCACAGGGAGGGCTCTGAGTGCCACCACTGGCACCCATGCCATAGATTCGCCACCACTGACTTATACCTTTGAAATGTGAGTGTTGGTACTAATAAGAAGGTGAAAAAACTTTGGGGATATTACTTGTACAAATTTTCTGCTTTCTAAAAATGCCTTCTATGCCACAGTAATAAAACAAATAATCTGCTGTAGTACTTATTCGTCTGGGCATTCCTTTCAACCACTCTTCCCTCTCAAAAAATCCCAGAACCCTGACAGCCTTAAGCACAACTTTCCCACTCTCTCCCAAAACATTGCCCAATTGTCCACAATAATAGTATTTTCTTTCTTTGTTTATTCATACTGCTTTGATCAAATTGATATATTTGAAGAAAGCTGAGCATCTGTGTTCTGTAGTCTGCTACTACTGCTCTGATGACAATGGTGAACCCATTTCTGTGCTATCCAATTAAGTTTTTGGCAAGCTTTTCTCCAGAGATGACAGAGGGACCATTGAAAGGTGGTGGTTTTCCCACTACTTCCTTCCAGCCCCTCCCTCCTTTGCAGCTACTTCCTTTAAGAAGCATTTCATCTCCTGTAACATTTTATTAACAGAGGAAGAATTATGCTGGAACTGACACTATTATAAATAGTATGCATACAAAATCCCTTTTAAATTACTTTAATAGATACCTAAATCAGGCCTGGTAATGGCCTATGAATCACTGCTGTTCCTGCATCCATTGCTGCATCTTGTCTCTTATGACTCAGAGATCTCCTCATGCGTTTCTTGCTTTTTGGTCTCTTTTGTCTTCCAAGCTCTTTCATTATTCTTTTATATCCATGTTTGGCACAGAGTGGTAAGATGCAGCACTGCAGTCCAATCTCTGCTTGCGACCTGAGTTTGATCCTGACAGAAGTCGGTTTCAGGTAACCGGCTCAAGGTTGACTCAGCCTTCCATCCCTCTGAGGTCGGTAAAAATAGTACACAGCTTGCTGGGGGTAAAGTATAGACAACTGAGAAAGGCAATGGCAAATGACCCCATAAATATAGTCTGCCTAGTAAACGTCAATATGTGACATCACCCCATGGGTCAGCAATGTCCCAGTGCTTGCTTATATATTCATGTTTTCTATGCTGTGACTTTATATCTCTTCGCACCCTGTCTCACCCCGTCCAACTGCCTATTATGATGCTTTCCCCTGTAGATACTACACTCAGTTTTTGCTTTAATGATGCAGTCATTTGGAACTCTGAATAAATGTTCATTTATTATGGAACACAAATATTGCAAAAGTGCATTTAGATAAAGAACTCTGTACTTGATCAGTTCTGCTGTGAATACTCTAGTTTACATTCTGATTGCCATTTACAGTTTGCCATTGATTTAATCAGTAATCATATTGAATTTTTACTGAATAGCTGAGTGGAGTTCACTGAGTAGCTTCTTACCAAACACAGCATGCACACCTAGAAGCTCAATGGACTTCCATGCACTCATGTTGTCTCTTACAGCCTGGTGATGTTGCCCTATACCATTTGCTGTACCCAGTTAACAATTTTTATTTGCTTATGACCACCAATATGAATGATTTGGCAGAGGTTTCATTTGTGCATGGGTTTGCAAAGGACCATGGGAGTGGTAGTTTCACGATATGGTATTGTTTGGATTTTGACTCATCTCCCTGGCCATTGTTTAAAGATACCTGACCTATTGTTCTGGTTTGTTAAATGCAAGAATATAATTGATATAATTATGCAAGCTTATTATGCAAGAATATAATTATGCAAGCATAAAATCAGACAAAAGATCAATGAGTGTAGGTAATGTAATAGTATTGTACTGAGCATGCACAAATGAGGCAACAGGGCATGCCAAAACTTCTAGCAAACAACACAGCTACTGCATATCTGTAAATTGTCTTGTAGGTAGGTAGAGATGTTTGCTGAGCAATTGAGCATATCTGGGGATTGACTTGTCACATTTCACAGCCAACAAATGTGGTACCTTCACCTGTCTAATTTGCCGCAGCAAATTTTGTGCCATTGAAGTTGGAATGTATGAAACCAGACCTGTGGAACTCACTCTGTCCAATCTCCCAGTGAGGATGGAAAGTAGTTTATAGCATCACTATCCCCTCCATTTTGTCCTCACTATTTTGTGAGGAAAGACTTGGTTGAGAGATAGTGACCAGCCCAAGGTCATCCAGTAAGCTTATACAGCAAAGTTGGGATTTGAACCTGAGTTCTGACAGTCTAGCCACGATACCAAGCTGCCTGACATACCAAGATGAAAGCAGCCCTCCAGTCTGCAAGATGCTTTACAAGACAGACAATTAAAATCGGAGGTTTACCAAGTTTGTGGTAGGTGTCCATGCTTGGTATTACCCATATCTGTCCCCATGTCAGGCCTGCTATGTGAAGAGTGCCATGCACACATGAAGAACTAGAGCATGCATTCCAGTCACAAAGTCTGTCATATACATGAGTCCCAGTGTGACTCAATAAACCTTTGATGAGGGAAAGATGGAGAGGAGACAGGTATCTAACCAGGAAGATGCTTCCTTGTCTTATCTAAGATACACAGTAGAAATAGGTGACTCAAGACAAAAGTGCGAAACTGTTCCAGTGCAACAGTACCATAGCAATTTACATATGATAATCAATTAAAAAAACGATGCATGTTTGCATAGTAAAGAATATAGTTGCATTACTTCTGTCCAAATGCCTGATACTAAGTTATTCCAACAGGTAAGTGGTTGCCCCAAAGGGACCGGAAGGTACCAAGGGATAAATAGGGAAGGAATTATGGGTCGGAAGGAAGAAATTTCTGACCATGTGGCAGATGTAATGGGGACAGCACCAGCTGGCATTGGGGCAGCCTGGCCAAGAAGAGGAGATGGAAGAGCTAACAAACAGGAGAGGGTAGGAGGATGTAGATGGTTAAATTATGAAGGGAGGCAAGTTGGTAAAAGAAAACGTACTCTGACTGTCTTGAAGAGTAGGGATCCACGGATTTCATGCTTCTGGTGTTAGAAGAGGATTCTAGAAGGAAAACAACTACAAAAATATGCATCTAGATTTATCTGAGAACCACTGCAGGAGCCCTGCTGTCACCCAGCTTGGTGCCTGGCGAATTTCTGCTTTAATCAAGTGATCCCGACTTAATATGAAACTTGATGGATTTTATGTGTTCCTCTGACTTTCTAGGCTAAAGAAGCTCATGGATCTCTGAGGTGGGGTGGGGGCGGGGGCGGGAATCATGTAACAATGGCTAGTGGACTTTGGTCAGTTCATTGGGTCACAGACAAACCAACCCAAAAATGTATTAGTTTAACAACTGTACTCCATGACAACCCAGACAAACATAAAGAATGGCATAACTAACTACCGACAGCATTTGCTTCTGTTTTCTTTGTATTGTTTTCATGACCCATCACATGTATTTCTCTCCAAAGATAAAGAAGGGAACCAAACAAAACCTTTGTACAGCCCCAAATAATTGTATTTGTAGGCAAACCTGTTTTTTTTTTAAAAAAAATTAGAAATGCATGAAAAATTAGAAATGTTATGCTTTATATTCCTGGTGCTGGATTTTGTATAGCAGGATTTTGCAACTTTATCATTAAACATATACTTCAAATATGTTTATAAGCATATGAAGTTGCCTCACAAGATGCAGATCACTGGTCCATCGAGACCAGTATTTAGTCTGGCTATAAATGGCACTTCATGTTTTCAAACAAGGAGACTGGGGGCAGGGGCAGGGGATGTTATTCAACACTGCTACTTAACAGGAGAGATTGGGATTCAGCCTGGATCTTCATGTCCTTTGCCACCAATCTATAATTTTGCCAAGTAAAAACATTGTACTAACTTTCTGGAGGAAATCCCAGCAGTGTGGAATTCTTGGACGCTCACCATCTGCTCTAAGAGATGATTCTCACAGCCACTTTTCAGAATACAAAGAAATATAAGTACTAAATTGCCAGTAAAAGCAGACACATTTTAACATGGATCAAATTACAAAACAAGACTGATGAAGACATCTTAGGAAATAGATCCTGAATTCTAATCCTTTAGTGGGGTGGTAAGTATTTTTGATCCGTACTAAATGCTTCTTCCTTTATCCAATGCTGTGTGAGCAGCCTTCTAATCACACCATTAATATCCATGAAAATCTATGAAAGGACTGACTACAAAAATGGCTGCAGCTGCCATGAAGTTGACTTGTATTCCAAACAGGACAGTCCTGGAGGAATTTGTTGTCATAAACATTGAATGTTTATGGACAGAAGAATAGTCTCATGAGTGTGACAACATTGTACTCGACTCTTATTTACACTTGCACTGAAGCGCTGAATATTCTCTTGGATTTTCATTAAATATCATTTATTCAACCAAAAACATATTCAGCAGCAGCTCATCTTTCAACTTGGTGCCCCAGTGATACAAAGTGTGTACTTATAGAATGTTTGTTCTGTCCACAGCTCTATCAGGGGAATGACTTTGCTACTCAAACCTTCTTTGCATACTCATGGAAGGAGATTCTCTATCCTTTGCCTGTAGCAAAAATAAAGTAATAAAAAAGGCCTCCAGCACACAGGAGATAGAGAAAGGGATGGTAGAGAAAGTAAGAGAGGAATATTCATAGACATAATGTCAATCATGCATAGCACTATCAAGTTTTTGACATGCATGACCAATTTATTCATTTCAAGAATTTAGATGCTGCCTCTCTAAAGACTGCTCAAGGCAGCTCACATAATGAAAGCAGTACAATAAACAATGGATGAATGATCCAGAATAAAACAAGCCATTTTGAGTAAGGCAGTTGAGTTCCACCCTACCTATCATATTGTGCCATTTTTATACTGATGTCAGAAGTAGGGCCAGCCTGGCCTAGCAAGGCAAACAACACAGAAATCAGTGGGTTTCCAAAATCAAAGTAGAAACCAGTGGATATGTGTTGCTTTATCAGGACTGAGTTTTTGCAAGGTTTCCATCTGCATGTAGTCCACAGATATGGTCTCCACTGATGATGAACGTAGCATGCATAGACTGAGGGTAGAAACTGCTGTCAGTGACAACAGAACATCGGGGATTTGATTTACTGAAGACACCACTAACATTTCCAGGCTTTTATTAGTCAAAGGCAGCATTATGAGTTATGCCTAGAACAGTGGTTCTCACATAGAGGTATATGTATTACCATTGGGACACAGAAGTAGTTTAGATGGGATGCAGGGTTTTCATACAGTGGATTTCCTCTCCCTCAGTCCCACGTAAGTGAGATGTTCTGTTTCCTGATGAGCCTACCTGTCATAGATTATCCATCTATGACTTTTGGGCTGCTAGTTGTAACTCTGGACACTTACGTTTCTCCCTAAATCCCTTGTTCCCCCTTCCCACCAAGTATACTGATATTCCGCTTCCTACCCTGTTTCCCCAAATATAAGACATCCCCTGAAAATAAGACGTAGTAGAGGTTTTGTTGAAGCACGAAAAATAAGGCATTCCCCAAAAATAAGACGTAGTAAAGTTTTTGTTTGGAAGCATGCCCGACGAACAGAACACAGAAAAATAAGACATCCCCTGAAAATAAGACATAGTGCATCTTTGGGAGCAAAAACTAATACAAGACACTGTCTTATTTTCGGGGAAACACAGTACCTCAAGGATTATTCATTAGAGCCATAGCAATAAAAATTTACTCCTACTGCAATTTTTTAATGTTCTTAAAATTTACAATAAATGATAAATACAATAACAGAATGCCTATAAATATCAGTGTTCTGAAGGAAAGGTGGGACACAGGTTTCTATCATGGTGGGACACAGGTTCTTCAATAAAATGACTATTGGGATATAAGATGTGAAAGACTGAGAACCACTGGCCAGGGAGTCAATTGTAGAGAAATTTGTGTAACATGTCCCAATGGATTTCCTTGTTCAGGAAGCAAACCATTCTATTCTGGGTAGACATTCAAGTCATCTTATAACATTAAGTTCTATAGTATACTTGTGTTTGTGTGTGTGTGTGTTTGTGTGTGTGTGTGTGTGTGTACGCATGCTATCAAGTCACAGTTAAAATATGGTGGCTCCATAGGGTTTTCAAGGCAAGAGACATCCAGAAGTGGTTTGCCATTGCCTACTTCTGCTTGGGCTGAAAGAGGTCCGAGAACTGTGACTGGCCCAAGGTCACCCAGGAGGCTTCATGTGGGAGTGGGGAATTGAGCCCAGTTCTCCAAATTAATGTTCTCTGCTCTTAACCACTACACCATTGTTCTGTTCCCCCAGTAAAATATCTTAGGTGAAGACTGAATTAGGTGAAGACTGTAAGACTGAATTGTTCCACCGGGCGTTTGGAGGGGCCGGCCGCTGATGCCCCCTCCCCTTTCCCCCTCCTTTTCTTTACATTCTGGGTTCTCCGCTTCTCTGTTTTATTTTCCAGGGTGGATCTATGAAGTTCTGTTTTTATGATTGGATGCCAATATAATATTATTGATTGTTGTTTTAATGGGGGTTTTATTGTAACTATTGTTTTATTGTGTTGTTCACCGCCCAGAGCCCTTTGGGGGAGGGGCGGTATATAAAACCAATTATAAATAAATAAATAAATAAATAAATAAATAAATAAATAAATAAATAAATAAATAGGTGCCCTGTACTCAGCCAGAAAAGAGTGGGAGACTCACAAGCAAGGTATAACAGTTTAAAAAAGAGAGGTTTTATTGCACAGAAGAATTAAGACCCTAACACCTCCCAGGGTCTGACTAAAATAAAGAACTTGCTTGACTGGAACAATTTGAAGTTTGAGACTTTGATTCTTTCTTGATTTCTTCCAAGAAAGTCCATTTTGTCTGTCCTTTCTCTTGGTTTCTTCAGTGTCCTCTATATGGACTCTACTTTCTGTAACACCTTAACTTAATGCTCTATACTTTATACACATTAGACTTTTATACTTCTTATACAACTTAGACATAAGAGATATTGCAGCCTTTCAACTCCACTGGCACCTTAGACTAAACTAAACTGAACAGGAGCACTACTGGGTAATGAAAGGAAGACTGCAAGGCTGTTGTCTCTAGGGGGCTTCTTAAAGGGACTGGGTTTAAATAAAGTTCCCTTCCTTAGAACACTATACAAGAGGAACTAAACCCATACTAATTGTAGGGACAACTGATGCTTAAAGAAAATAGTAAGAGCTTCTCTGGGGGCATGACAACCATGCCATTTCTGAGTACTTATGTACTACTAAATAGAGCGGTGAAAGTCAAAGTTGCAGATGGTGGTCACAACACAACCCACAACTCAAAATAAATGGAATGAGTTTTGTTTTAAGCTCCAAAATCTCTAACAAGTTATTCCCACCTAACATGTTTGCTGTACTACTCAGAGAAACTTGTTTTCAAATTCAAAGCAGCATGTGGAAATGGTTTGTGTAACTGAAATATCTGGCATAAATATTTGCAGTTTGAACATGGTGCTGAATTTTATGGCCTTGCTTGTCAAACCAGCAGAGTCAGGGACCTGGAATTAGCATATCTTTAGATTCTCCAGATGGGCTTGTAACGGAGATTTACACAATTTTCTGTCAAGCCAGGTGGTTACTCACATCTCACCAAGGTATTCTGAAAGGAAGAAAGAGATGAGGGGAAACAATTCAATATATATAATTAGAAAGCCTAAGAATTCTCTGTAGAGGTAAGGATGAAAGGGAAATCTTTGCATTCTGGTCAGGATGGATATAACCCCAAACAACTTGGCTTGAAGAGAAAACAAGCTAATTAAGCATTCCGCAGTCCAAACCATCTACAATACCTAACGGAGCCCCAGTATTGAATTGTATGATATTCCGGCACAGTGCATTTTCCTCTAATTGTGATGATTTATTTTTATTTCAGATAAGTTCAACCTCAGTGTTATGCTATCTGCTCAGTGCAGCTCTTGCCTAGAGGTGGCTGTAGCTCAATCCTCAACTATGTTAAATAAGAACCATAAACAATGACAGACCTTGAGAGAGCTCCTGGTAGGGAAGAAACATTGCTGTTCAAAATAGGAGGCTGTAAATCAGGCACTGACAGTTTCTAGGATGCCGTGGATCAGAAGCCTAGCTGATCTTCAAACAATTTTTTTTTTGCCTTCCATTAGAATGTCAGCAGTAAGCATGAATTGTATGTGACTTGTGTCATAAACTTTGAGGAGGTTTCTACACCCTCACAAAAGATGTGGCAGAGGATCAAGAGGAATCTGTGTACTTAACTGAAAAATTTGGTTCATGGGCAGGCTGTTTTAGAGGCAGTCGCCAGCTTGCATACTTTTGGTATTGTAAAAGTGGTACAGGGCAGAATTTGCTCTGCAACCAAGCAGCATTTTTTTTATTGCAATACAGAGCCATGGATCAATATTCTCACTGTCTTTTCTACAAGAAGGAAAATGTTAAGATATACAATAGAACAAATGTTGGTTTTTTCTGAGAAAGGAAAATGAAGACTTATATAGTTCCATAGTCCATTTGGATCATAGCTAACATGTATAAATCCTCAGCAAATGCAATATTTATTTCCATGAGCATTATGCTGCTATGCCTCTATTTTATCCTTACAACAACCCTAAGAAGTCAGCGGAGGCAGACTGACTGGTCCAAGATAATCAGAATATGCCTCAGCCCTAATCCAGTGAACCAGGTTTGTTTCCCCACGTGAAACTTGCTGTGCGACTTGGGCCAATCACAGTTCTCTCAAAACTCTCTCAGCCCCACATACCTCACAAGATATCTGTTGTGAGGAGGGGAAGAGAAAATGATTGTAAGTTGCTTTGAGTCTCCTTAAAGATAGATAAAAGTGGAGTAAAAAACCAACTCTTCAACTTATCTTTATCTCCCTCCATTACTTTCTCTCACATTTTGGCTGGACAAGGGCAATGTGGGACCGCTCTTCTGTGGGTTCCATCCTTATGCTGTCATGTCTTATCATTTTGGGTCTCCCCAGGTCTTAGAATAGGGGTGAAAGGACAAGTGTTACAAAACTCAGTTCCATCTGTTTCTTTTCTTGCAGGAATGCTCACCTTGGCTGCTGGCTCAGCATCCTTTCTACTCTCCCCTAGCCTAGTTGTGAAGCCCTCTTTCTCCCAGCTCTCTGAGGTCTCTCACTCCTTGGTCCAGTCTTAAAGAAGGAGGAGAAGAGGACTTTGGATTTACAAATCCTTTCTCTCCTGTAGGGAGAGGGGCTTACAAAGGGGCTTACAAACTCTTTACCCTTTTTCTCCCCCAAGAGGCACCTTGTGAGGTATGTGGGTTTGGATAGAACTTTGACTAGCCTAAGGTCACCCAGCAGGGTTCATGCATAGAAACGGGAAAAGAAATCCAGTTCGCTAGATAAGAGTTTGCTGTTCATGTAGAGGAACAGGGAATCAAACCCAGTTCTTCAGATTAGACTCCACCTTAATCACAACACCATGCTTGCTCTCTAAAAGTCCATGGGCAGTTGTGCCTGCCATCCCCAGTATCTGCCTACCACCCACATTCTTTCATTCAGAGATAAAAGCCATCAGACTGGCAGGGAGGCTATACCCAATCAGTGAGGATACTTTGGTTTGATATGCAATTGTCAGCTGTCATTGGTTAGAGTTGGGAAATTTGCAGCAGGCTCAGCTGTTGTGGGTTGCCTGGAAGGTTCTCTGTACTCTCTGTCTAGTTCTCCTTGGGGCAAATCAATGCATTAGACTGGACCAATACATTAAAAAAACTTTTTAAAAATTGTTTTCTGTTAAAATGGAGAACATGATTGAATTAAGTAATGTATTCTGAAGTGACCCAACCTCACGACCTTTATGTTTGTACAGTGCTCTGCATTCTGATATTTTGCTGAACAGAAGGCACAAAAGAAAAAAGAATGCTGGGGTGGAGTGGGGTGCATAGAATACCACAACATATACTTTTATGGGCAGAATGTATGGCAGTAAAAACATACATGGTGGTAGTGACAAATCTCCTGTATTTCAGGTTGGCAACTTAAATGGTTATATAATTTCTAAGGCATCTTAATTTTAGGCTTGCATCCATCAGTCCATGAAACTATCTGTCTCATTCCAAGCAGCAATAGAAATGAAACTAAGGCTGTTTATGGATTATTTGCTCTGTCTCACTTCTCAAGATGGCACATCCAGCTACTATCATCTTTCACCCATCTTTCTTCCACTGCCTTTCATGTTTAGTCATGGTTTGCTCCAGTGTTTCCAGAGCCTGCTTTACTCCTAATTTTATGGATACTTAAGAATTGAAGTAGGTTTGCCCACATATGGATAGGAATGTGCAGCTTTCTGAACCTTCCCAGCCATTCCTGGTGAGGATTCTCTCCAAGGGGCTCAGTGTTATAGCATGTCTATTTTACTTCTTAACAAACCTGCAAGGTAGGTTAGACTGAAAAGCTGTGGCTCACCCAAGGTCACCTGGTGTGCTTTAATGCCTATGTAAAAATTTGAATCTAGTCCTCAGTTTAATTTCCTATTGACTATACTCACTTTTAGTTGGTTTTCTCATGAACACCACAGGAAGTGTTACCAGCACTGATAAAAGATTATAATCTTATGATAGGACCAGAGACAGAAATCCCTGATCTAGTCAAAACCTGATGTTTAAACTGTGTGGCATACAGAGAAAAACAAATGTACCAAGTCTCAGAGTCTGTCCTGAAAAATACAGGTACAACTTGATAAAAATCAATGGTGAAGGCAGCGGGAAATTACAAAAACATTTTATAGTGATAAAGTCACAGCCAAAAGGTTGAGTGCACTAAGTAGTAACCAAGCATTGAAAAGTCATTTTTAGGATTTGAATGGCAAGTGAGATAGCCACAGAAATAATAAAGATATATTTTGTAATAGATGTTTTTCTAAAGCAAAACAATAGGTTCTAAAAACGTAGAACTAGAAACCCAGAACTACGGTAACATAATATATTAAACAGAGATGTGCACACTTCTGTCTGGGCTGCTAGTCAACAAGGTTGTTTATTGTGAGCAATAAATAACACTGTGATTGAAGCATCACTCAACAGATGGGAGAAAACCATTAAATGGTACAATGAAGATTTACCCCCCTCTCTCATTGACCAGGCGCACTAAAAGGGCAGTGCAAATATATGAAGCTGTAAGATTCTTAAGACAGCTATTGTTAGTTTTGTTTTGTCCAATTGCTACAGCACATGAAAGATCCCTGAATAGTTATTCCTAGATTTGTAAAGCCCTAAAATAATCACCCTTCTTTGATGGGTGAATCTTCACTTAGTCCTTGTCAATTGCTCAGTTAGTGACCTTTTATGCATGCACTATTTACTTCGTGGCTGTTTGCTTCACAGGTTTTCCTGCAGTTTTTGGTTTGCACAGGGGTTCTCCTCCTGCAAAGTGTCCCTAGTCAAGCTGATTCGCCATTTTGCCCACCAGTGACTTCCTTGTTTCCATGCAACTTCCCTTTAGGGAGGTTGCCTCCCACCTTGTTTTTGGGGGAGGGGTTGCTGTCACAGGCTGATCCTATGTCAACTAATCCGATGACAACTAATCCTATGTCAACTAATTTCTCTCAACATCTGCAATATATCATATTTCTGGACCCCTAGTTGTACAATGGGACCATACGGTACTGTTCAAAAAAGTAATGAGCAGAATCCTCCAACTCTGATCCATAATTAATCCAGGGCAATTCATTTCACTATCTTGCATCCACTGGATATCAGACAGTACTTTAAATAGTTCAGGGGGAAGGGAATCTGGGCCAGGTGACTTATGCCACTTTGGTCAATAAGCTTCCAAACCTCAAGTACTGGTGACCATTCTATATCATTTCCTAAATGTACATGCTCATGAGGCATTGCACCTGCCAGATCATTATTAAACAGCTCAGAGAAATATCGGTGCCAACTGCAACTTGGGATACAAGCTATATGATCACTTGATGGATGAAAATCACCGGAAATTATCATCCAAAACTTCCTAGAATCATTTTGGGCAATTACTTGGATAAGAGTGTAGGTTAATGGTTTTCATCCTATCATCTCTCATCAAGAGGTGCAACTGCTCTTGTATAATGAAATATACTTGTGGTAAAGTAGCTTGATTGGATTCCCTATATTTGGAAATTAATCCACGTAGTAAGCATTTTAATAAACTCCATTCACCATAGTATTCAGTGCCTGGGTAATTCCTGCTTTTCTTTAGGAGAGTTCCTGCACACATACCGGTAGTAGTTTCTTCCCTAATCCTTAGCGAGATGCCCTCAAATGCTTTAAAGGTTTCATCTGGATTGTTAGCTTGGAGGACCTTAGATCTCAAATCAAGAATGTCTTCAGAGTATAACAGGTGGTGGACTTGCATGGCAACGATGTTTGTCCAGATCATTTTTGGTAGGAAGAGAGAGGGATCACTGCTGCTCAAAGGAGTTAATGAGCAATCAGTACCAGGAGTGACCATAACAGATCATGGAAAATGATCACTAAGAGTATGGTGTTCAATTTGAAAATCTTTCACACATCCTAAACACCCAGGGGACACTAAAATATAGTCCAAAACACTGCTGCCTCTCCGGGAAGCAAATGTATACTCACCGGAGTAATTAAATGTATGTAGACCATTAAGTGGAATCAATTAAAGCAAATGCAAAAATTAATTAATTTGAGGCTGACCTGATTGATCAACCTATCCTTGGAGCATCTAGCTGCAGAGAAATACCAGGGTAGAGAATCGAGCTCTAAGCCTGCAGCCTCCAGTATCACCTGTTCATCACTCCCCACCCTAGTATTAAAATCTCCAGCAAGGATTATGTCTATTCCTGGGAATTGCGATTTTAGTCTTCCAATACAGTTGGATAGTAGGGTCCACTGGGACTGTAACCTAGCACTATCTGAACAGGGAGGGAGGTATGTGTTGACTAACATTAGGCTATACTGGCTCACTTTAAATAGTAAGACTTGGGCCAAGTTGTAGCAGGCAGGCAACTCTATTAGGGTAGCCTTTAGCCCAACGTCAATCATGATAGTGAACCCTGCTTGACATCTTCCCTTGGAGCTTATCCTAAAAGCAGGTAAGCAAGAGGAAATAAAACCTGGCATATTAATGGGCATTATAGACCACGTCTCTTGCAGTAAAACAATGTGAAAATCCTTTTAAAAATTTCTAAAATCTATATTGGCAACTGTGCTTTCCCAGCCAGCAATATTCCAAGAGGCCAATCTTAAGGTAAAAGGGTCAGAACTCTGCCCATCCTGGAGTCATTCAATTTCAATGAGTTGATACAGTGCATTATTAGTATCATAGAACACACAGCAGTTCATTGGTTCTGGTTCCCCCTATCCCCACATCACACTCACCCAAGGGCATATCACTATCCTCTGGAGTTGCTAGAGTATGAGGCCCTTTCTCAGCACTCTCCTGCATAGAAAGCTGACTGACTGCCATAAGTTCTTCCAGTTCTTGATCCTAGGCTTGATCAATATCCTAGCAATTCAGTAAAATTTGGATTCGGATTTATTTGAGCATAAAATTGTTTGTATGCCCGAATAAGACAAATAACATATTCGGATGTGCCCGAAAAATTCAGGTCCATCTGATTTTTGGGGGGTTTTTTGGTGTTTTTTTGCCATCTTGAAAGTTTGGTGCCTCTATCTTCAAAAATGTGCAGCCAGTGCTTACACTCGCAGAAATTCCCCATTGGCTACAATGGAGCCGCTGCAGAGCACATAATCTGCCAGGCTCTTCAGCAACTTCTATGGTGGGAAAATTAATTAATTAATTAAAATAATTTCCCACCATAGACTTCAATGGGGCTTGCTGTTATGCCCAGCTGGCTCTGTGCTGGAGATTTGGGGGCCGCCTCGGGGGGGGGGGGGTGTTCTGGGTAGGGGCACCTAATTTCCAGCAGGGTGTGAGTCTCCTGAAAGGAACTGCTGGTGTGAGTCTCCTGAAAGGACTGCTGGTGTGAGTCTCCTGAAAGGAACCAGCCAACTTTGCTAACGTTTGCTTGGGAGGGGCAAATGCTGTGGGCATCAGGTTCACCTTCAATTGGGTGCCCACAGCATTTGCCCTTTCCAAGGAAACTTTAGCAAGCTTGGTTGGTTCCTTTCAGGAGACTCACACCAGCAGTCCTGCAGGAAATAAATGCCCCTACCCAGACAATACCCCCACCAGAGTGCCCCCCATTGAAACCTCTATCACAGAGCCATCTGGGCTTAATAGCAAGCCCCATTGAAGTCTATGGTGGGAAAATTATTTTTTCCCACCATAGAACTTGCTGAAGAGCCTGGCAGATTCTGTGTTCTGCAGTGGCTCCATTGTAGCCAATGGAGAATTTCTGAGTATTACCCTCCTGGTAATAGCATCCAATCTTGGTGAACTTTGCTTCTGGGGGTGGTGGGAGGGGGTGCATTGAGAGAGTTCTGAAACAACTCAGCCAGCAGGCTTCACAAGCAGGAGCGGGGGAAACAAAATAAGCCTTTTGGGGGCCCATAAAATTGAACCCCCAGAAGCAAAGTTCACCAAGCCTGGACACTATTACCAGGAGGGCCTCCTGGAGCCACCTTGAAAGTCTTGTGCCTCTACCTTCAAAAATGTGCAGCATGCTTACTCAGAAATTCCCCATTGGATACAATGGAGCCAAGGCACTGCAAAGCAGAGAATATGGGCAAATTTCTTGGTGTGCCTGTCAGGGGTGAATTTTTAAAGATAGTGGCACCAATAGTTCTGGGTATCATCCGGAGACTGTCCTGATGATACCAACTGAGTTTGGTGAAGTTTGGTTCAGGGGGGCCAATGTTACGGACCCTCAAAGGGGTAGCCCCCATCTCCTGTTAGCTCCCATTGGAAACAATGGGGACACCCCCTTTGGGGTCCATAACTTTAGCCCCACTGTGCCAAACGTCACCAAACTCAGGTGGTATCATGAGGACAGTCTCCGGAGATGTTGTCCCCAGGTGCCATTTCCATCCCTGGGTGGATATGCTTCTGCCCAGAGCCTATATATGTGCTTCCTGTAGAACAGAGGGAAACTGAAGGAAAGGTTAATAGTTCAAAATGAACCTAGATCCCCAAAATTTTAGGAGGCTGTTTGTGTCCCCAGAGTAGAGGAAAAAAAACTTGTCCCAGTGCCCCTGGAGGAAATTTACATTTTGAGTGAGTTTATTCCATTCGATTGAACTCTGTTAAACTCTCTCCCCTCTGTAGATTCTGCCCTTCCCAGTTTTCACTCCCAAATCTTAAGGAATTTCCCGAGCTGGACATGTACACATGGAATGCTGTCGTTTACTCTCAGATGCATTCTAAAGAATAAGCTTTGTTGCAGAATGTGAATGTTTGTGTCTATCATTAATCTCTCAACAACTGTGATAATGATGATTTAAAATAAAAACAAACAGAACCTTCTCTAGTGCTACCTGTAACCTTTTGAAGGCATGTTCACAGAGCATCAATATGCATTTTTTTTTGGTTGATATTAAACCTGAAATCTTCTATGCTCATTTTTTTCACTTGTCAACATCCTGACTGCCTCTGTATTTCTTATCAGTTCCAGCAGTTTGTATGTGCACAGATGTCTGCATAAGAAAAGCTTTCCACCCACATAAGTATATCTTCAGAATGATCACTTAGAGAAGCGGATAAATTAAAGATGTTTCTTGGTAAGAATTCACCTGAGGGTCTGGCCATACATGCCTTTGCTCACACCATCTATCATGATCTATTTTTCTAAGCAGTGGATAACTGGGAGATGCATTCCTCTGCGGAGACCCATGGAAAAAGCCCAATTCTTTTCAGCGCAACAGCGTTATGTTTATTTATTGTGGTGCTGATTCAGTGTGCACAGGGGCTCTCTCTGCAAAAGAAAAGAAACCTCTATATAGATAATCAAACAACCCGGAGGCTTTCTGCGTGTTTCTGTCACCTAAGAGGGGAAGAAATGCCCAATAAAACACATAACTTTATTCAGAGACTTTTTTGTGCTTAAAGAATTAGAACCTATTGGTTAATGCATTTATTTGCATTTGCAATAGTGGGTTTAAAACAATTATAATTGGATGTCCATTTTTTAAGCTGCAGTTTCACACCTTTCATCTGGAATGTGCAATCATGAGTTTTTCAAAGCGAGATAAAGCATCCACAATGCGGTTATTGGTGTCTGGAATATACTTAGCTGAGAAAGATAGGTTATGAACCAAACATAAGACCACAAAGCACCTGACCAAATGCATGACCCACTCAGAATGAGATGACCCTGACAACAGCTTGGTTGTCACATCAGAAAATGACTCGCTTCTGCCTCATCTTGGCTAGGCA
Source organism: Sphaerodactylus townsendi (assembly GCF_021028975.2). Classification (NCBI taxonomy): domain Eukaryota; kingdom Metazoa; phylum Chordata; class Lepidosauria; order Squamata; family Sphaerodactylidae; genus Sphaerodactylus; species Sphaerodactylus townsendi. The sequence continues at coordinate 35,483,958 of NC_059433.1, read as the reverse complement.
CCCCATATCTCTCTAAAATAAATGGATAACTGAACTAGCTTGAGGAACTAAGGGGATCCCCTTTTAAATTTCCTGTGTTTGATCTCAGAGGTAATCATGCTAGATACTTTTCAAAGTTCATTAGAATTTTATTAAATTCCTCAGGGGAATAGGATAAGGACAGGGAGAAACTGAGTGGGAATGAAAGAAGTAGACATATACACATGCTAAGATGTTCTTAATTGTACTGCGCAGATAGCATTTGGCTGTATGATAAGATTTCAGTTTGCTAAAAATTCTTTGAAACAAGATAGACTCAATGGAATATCAAGGGGGGGGGGCAGAGGGGGCAAATGACCCAGGCACCACTTTTAACTGGACACACTGGGTTGGCCTTCACTGTCCCTCCGGAGCAAGCAGGGCCCAGCAAGGTGCCCTCCCTGGCTGCTCGCCCAACCAGCCTGCCACACCTGCTCACTCACCCACTGCATCCCCACATGGCAGTTAGATGTGTTTTCTACACTTTGGCAATTGACTTGCGAGCTTTTCTTAAAAAGCAGCTCTGGCAACCAAGGGCTGGCAGACCAATTGTTCAAGCTTGGCCCCACCTGTCCTGGGCCCCAGCATGGCACTGCTAAGCAGCCCTAAGCCTGCCCTCCTTCACCTCTTTCTGCAGCTGGGACAGCCATGTGCCACAGCTGCACCAAGTAAGTGGGCTGGGCTGAAGGAGGGGAAGGTCATTGGTTCATTGGGACATATCCTGGCACACATAATGGCTAATCTGCACCAATTAGTACCATCATATTCTGAAACACCATTGAATATCAGCTCTCAAATGCTGCATAATAGCAACCACCAGACATCAAATATTGATCAAATGTCATGAGGGTATCAAATAAAAAAAATCCATACTTGAAGAATGCAGCCACCTTAAGCATGCAAAGAACAACCAGAAAATATTTGAATTCAAAAACTGGAACAGAGATTTGTTTGTGAGCTAACCTAGTCTTAGATTCGCCTCTGAGGGAGGAGAACTGGAAGTCATGCCTGATGTTCATATTGATTGTGATATGGTATGGGGCATATTGTTTTAAGCCAGATATATAGGATTTTGTTTGATTACTGTTGGAAGCAGCATTTATCATCTGCTGTATCACCCTATTCTTATAGCTATCCATACTCTGCATTTGCCTTTTTAATAGCTTTACCTGAGTCCCAAGAATATGAAGGTACATGATGCATTTCGTCTGCTAAAGCGAAGTAGGTCTGGCTTTTGTTAAGTCCGTGGTTGAGAGACTGTTGTCTTCAAACTTCTCTGAAATTTCTGAAGGAAATAATGTGAAACAAACAAATAGTGTAATACAGTTATCAATGGCTCTTGCATAAATAATGTGTATTCTCACATACACTGTATTTTCCACTATAGTCACAGCTTCTCAGAGCTCTCTCAGCCCCACCTACCTCACAGGGTGTTTGTTGTGAGGGGGGAAGGGCAAGGAGATTGTAAGCCGCTTTAAGTCTCCTGCAGGAGAGAAAGGGGGGATATAAATCCAAACTCTTCTTCTTCTTCTTCTTCTATATTGCCAACCAGTAATAGGATTATTTCTGACTGTATTTTCTCAGATATTTGTACATTTTATCCCACTTACCATAACTTACCAGGTGGGGAGCGACGCCCAGGGCGCGCAGCAGGGCATGGCTGTGGGTGTAACCAGGGCATTCTGGGGGCATGGTGGGGTGTTCCAGGGTGGGGTGGGGGTGGATGGCGCTATGGCAGGGGCACAGGGCATGCATGCACCCTGTGTGTGGTTCCCCCTTGTTCCGCCTGTGTAACAGGTGCTGATACATTTCTAGATTTTGAAAACCCTTCTGAATAAATATTAATATTTCTGTACAATCTCATTTTATCTTTATCTTTTAATTTCAAAAAGGGACAAGAATAGGAGTCAGTATGTATTGCTGATATATGCAGAGAGGGCATTCCCATTCTAACACCACATTCTAGCACCTCGACAAAAGCAGTTCATACAGAATGAGAAATTAAAAAAAAAATAGGTTGTCATGATTTATTTCCAAGATGGTATGCTGATCTTTACTGAGTGTTCAAATACCAGTATCACAGAAATCTAATATTTTTATTGATTGATGTAATGTTTTCAATACCAGACTTATAAATAAGGGGAAAAACCCTAAGTGTTGAGATTTTTTCCCTTTCTTTCCAGAGTTACTCTAAAATTAGTTTTCTAAGTGCCAATAAATACTTCAGTGGTTATCTGAATTATTCATTCTATTTATAGCCAGTTGTCTTACCCACATAGCACATGAGAAAGTTTATAACCCACATCTGAATAGAAAGTCTCTTATTTCATACATTCCTTTTTAATAAAATGTTGTCAGTGTAATGCAGTTTCCACCTTACCTCTCCAATTGTGCACTGCTGTCATAATCGCAACAATTAGTTTTGTACAATGCGAAATATTTACATTTAAATGGTTAATACATGCCAGGGTCCCAGAAGAAAGTCAATAAAAATGGATTTTTTTCCCCAATGGGCTTTGGGGCCCTGATGTAATGCTATGAACCTTTCAGTACAAGTGCTGCTCACCATGCCCAAGTTCAATTCACTTTTTGAATACAGTCCAGGATATACCAAGTCATTTCAGATTCAAGCCTGGGAACCTTATTTGGCTCATGCTGTCTAACTTCTTTCAATTTCAGTAGTCCGAATTATTCACAAATTATTCACATTAGTTATTCACAAAGTTATTCACAAAACAGAAGTTCCCCTGGGTTTCCTCCATACCTATGATGAATTCCACACCTTTAGGACGCTGAAGCAAAGGGTCCTAGACTTTGAAAGGCAAAATCTGTACTCTCATGCATAGAGGGTTTGCTCACTGCTCAGTCTTGGAATAATTCCTGCTCATGGAACTCTCCCTTCTTATTTTACCCATTTTACATCCCCTCAGCTCTGGCAATATTTTATGTTGGCTCACCTTAATATCCTTCCAACAGCTACCCTTTTTGTTAGGTATCTACACACATCTCATAGTTAAGGACTCTGCCCTTGTTTACTGAGACAATTTGAAACCATAGAGTACATGCTGCTCCACTGTGAGTTTTGTGTACCCCTGCGTGGAACAGTTATAAGACCTCTGCTTAAAGGTGGTACCTCATTTGCCAGTAGGGAAATAGCATGCTATCTCCTAGGTGATCAGCATTTTCAAATAGTGGTAGAGGTAGCCTTCCAAATAGTGGTAGAGGTAGCCTCTCTATTGCTATGAGGATTCGTCAGAAGCATATCCAGGGGAAATGGTGCCCAGGGCAACACCTCCTGTGTGCTAGGGGGGTGAGGGGAAGGGGCAGGGCTCGGGGGTAGGACTTGGACCAAGCTCTGCCACCCACCTCTCTGCAGACTGGGTCCTGCCATCCCCAGGGCCTGAGGAGGGCAAAAGCCGGCCTGCACGGAGGCTGGGAGCAGGGCTTGGCAACGGCGGGCAGCCCAGGTGCAGCAGCCGCCCACTGCTGAGCCCTGCCCCAACCACCCTGAAGGAGGGCTGGAGCTTGGTGGCAAGAGGCTGGTGTGCACGCCAGTTCATCACGTGGGGGGTGCCTGGAGCCCCCCCCCCACATGACCGAAAGGCATGCACCCAAGGACATAGGTAACCCCATGTCCCTATAGGTCAAATGCCTCTGGGATACATGACTCAAAGTACAATACTCTGTAAATGTTAATGTTCATTGCCAGTAAAGGTTGTTGTGATATAGAAGATTGTGATCTGGAAACATATAGAAACAGTCACAAAAGAGGCCGAACCAACAGCTTATCAACCAGTAACGACATAAAAAGCATGAGATACAAAACACAACAAAAATGAACGCATTCCATCCTCCTTAAATTTGGTACATTTTTGCTCCATAAACCCAACATTTTAATACTGAACCACAGCAGGGTTTTCCCTTTGGCAAGAAATCTTGAAACGATGCATGAGGAACACAGTGTGTTTCAGTGGCAAGTGTCAGGGGATTACTTACCGCTTGCAAATGAAGTGACGGTGTTCACAGTGTGATGGTTTTTGTAGCTTGCAGATTGCTACAATCTTTAGTTTTAATCAAGCACCTCCATCTAGCCATCATCGAGGTGGTGTTTTGAGCATATGAAATCAGAATGTTGCTATCACGTCGATCTATTTTTAGAATATATTTTCCATGTATATTTCTATTTCTGCAGGAAATATTTCTATTTTCTGCAGGGACAGAAAGAATGAGTATCCATTCACCTTTCCCTTCCTTCTCAGACTCAATCAACAACTAACATCCTGCATTAAAAGCCACTTGAGAGAGCATCAGGAGCAGAAGGTTTCAAACTTGCTGCAGGTCAAGCAAGATCTTTCGTTTAACTACTGTTAGGTGGCTGACACAGATAACAGATAACACTGGCAGGAATTTTCTGTTTTGGATGTCAGTTGTTCAATCAGAGTCAAATTCCTGCTATGTAATTCTGTTGGGAGATGTCCTTCTATGCTTCCCGTTTCCTGTTTCATCTATTTATTTTCTATTCTTGCTTACCTAGGCCAAATGTATCCTACCACTAACCTTATGGACCAGAAGGTGGTTCTGGCTCCTCACCTTGGATAGTAACTTCACTTGCCAGTCCTCTCTGGACAGATTACTTGCAAGGAAGTCTGGTACAGAGAGCCTGACTGAAGGCTAATTTAAATAAACAAGCTGATGTAGAATTGCGATACGCTGCAATAGACATGGCACATGCAGGTTCCTGAATCTGGTCTGTACCAATGAAGGACAATACAGCTCTGACTTCTCCCCATTAAAAGGGGTCCTGTGAGTACCTTTGAAATGCTGACTCAGGGTACTAGTCACAACCACAGAATGGCTGCCACAGGAGGCTGAACCAACCAGAAATTGGCTGTTGTGAGAAGCACGGAAAAACACACAGGAAAACCAAGTGCAGTGCAGAAGAAGGGTAATCTTTTAAAATACATTGGGGAAACAGAGATCAAGACAGAATAAAATCAACATTGTGGTGACAGATGCCACTGAAGCAACATTTTTTTAAAAAATCTGTGTGGCTGCTGGAACAAAGAGGACTTTTTGGTTGCCCTGCCACAGATAATGGAGGGAACATGTAGATGTATAAAAGGCTAAGCAGGGTAGATGGAGACAGGATTACCTTTCACAGACAGGGAGATGTTAAGTCTTTTGTCTTGGAGTACATACCAAATTATTCCTCAAGGCCAGATGGATCTTTGGCTTAGTTAAATGACAAAGTATCTATTTGAACAGCAAGCAAACAAAACCAAATGCTCCACTTTTACAGCATCATAACGAAGAATGCCTTGGGATCTGGCTGGGAATTGCTCCACCACCACATCTGTTCCTTTAAAATGCAGAAATGTTATAAGTACTGCTTTTCTGGAGATGATGAGCATAAAGAAAAGCCAGTGCAGACCAGGGCTGCAGGGAGGAAGCTTGTTGAGAAGCAATACCTCCAAGGGCCTTTTCAGGGTGCACCCGTAAATGGGTAAGATCGACGCTGCCCACAGTGGCACAGCAAGGGGAAACTGCGCCTGGGGCACATGCAACTGTGTGCCCCAGCTGCAGTGGCGCCTGCCCCTGGAACGTCCCAGAATGCTCAGGAACACCCCCATCCCACCCCCTCCATGGCTCGACCATGCCTCCAATGCTGCTCTGCCTGGGGCATTGCGCCCCACCCAGCACCCTGGGCACTACGCCTCTGGCTGCCCATAAGCTGCTTTCTCTGTTGTGGCTCCCACTTCTGGAATGGCCTGTCTGAAGAGGTGACAAATTCCTCCACACTTCTGTCATTCTCCAGTAGGTGAAAAACATAATTGTTTAGGGTGTTAAAAATGAAAACTAACCCTGCATTTTTCTGAGCTTTCCTCTGAAATTTCTCAGCCTTTTTCCCATTTCCCAAAGACAAGGCCATTTTAGATTTTCTAAGTTGCCTCTGTTTTTCTAGGAAGCAAATACATGACTCTCTGATCCATTACACATGGAACACTGAAGTTGAGCATGTACTCTGTGCAGGGAGCTCGTAGTAGGCTCTCCTCACATTTCTCTGCATGCAGTGCAGTTTGTCTGCTGATCTTTGCTGGTTCTCTGGTTCTCCTGGTTCTAACTTCACCCATCAACAGCCTTAAAGGCACAGAGCTGATATTCTCTGCCCCACTTTTTTCGCCTTCACACACACTCTCTCATTCTGCCACCATTGAAAGAGAAGAGAAGAGAGACTTGTTTTAAAACAGAGTTTTGCCAAAAATAAAGTTTAAAAGCCCTCTCAGCCATCGGGGAGAGCAGAAGTAGAGCAGGCGAGGTGGGGTGGAGCCAAAAAGATGCCTGCTTGTACTCTTTGTTGTTACTTTGTATTGAAAGATCAATCTCTTGATCTCTCAATATGTGCACTTTAGAAAAGCAGAAAGGAGCCAGCAACATGGGGAGGGGGGTGATGGAGAAGGATCCAGGGCACGTGGCAACTGATGCTGTGCTGAGGCTGTGCTGGTGGAGGGGAGACTGAACACATACGTCAGACAGAGATGGGGGATCCTTCCCCCACCACCATACACATGAGAGATTGAGCTATCAATCTTTTGAACAGTGCACTTAGGAAAGCAGGAAGGAGCTGACAGTATTGGGGGGGGGGTGAGAGAGAAGGTGTGCAAAGCACTGCAAGGGAGTAGGAAGACTGGCTGTGGGTAGAGAGAAAAGGTCCAGGGCAAAGCTGTGCCCACTGGCAAATCTATCCCACTCTGGTGGCAAGGCAAGATTTAAATCATGCTATAAGTGCTTTTCTTTGCTGCAAAGAAAGTGAAAAGTGAAAATGGGGCTCCAGAAAATACCTCTGTACAAGAAATCTTGCTGCAGCTAATGCTGGCCTCCACAGCTAATGCTGGCCTCCACAGCAAAGACCTTGTGCATAATCAGCCTGTCAGAAACAGTGTATGACACCAGCTGAGAGCCAAGAGAAGTGCAGGCTTATCACCCCAAAGGCCAGTTGTTTGCTAGGAGCATAAAATCCCTAAATACATGCCCAATGAGAACACAGCTTCTACAGTTCTGACAAGGACCCAAGGAGGGGCCAACCTACCTTAGTATGCCAAAGATATTTGCAACAAACAGAAAAAAATAATTTTGCATTATCATTCTGATGCAAAACAACCTTTTAAGGCAGTTGTTTGCAAGCTACTAACGGCTGCCCTACAAGCAGCAAGAGGTTGGCATTCTCCTTAGAAAGGTCCACTCTGCTTGGGCACTCTACTATTCTGCATCCATGGCAACTGAGCTCTACTGGACAATTATACTGTCTCTATGTGTTTTTGTCTTTTCTCTTTTCCACAGTCTGGGGATCTGTGTGGGTTTGCTTCTGAATTGTTTATTCCATGCTTCTCTAGTCCTCCCTTCCCTTCCATGATGACTTCATCTGCATGGCTAAACATTTGGGATATTTCTTTAAAGAACTCAGATGCCACAGTTTGGTGAAGCAGTAACTTTTTGAACTACACTTTGCATGCCATCCCTGTGACATACAATAGGAACCTGTCCTGGGACAGCTGCCACTCCCACCTCCAGGGTGGAATCTGCTGCCCAGGACTGAAGCAAGGCAAGGATCACTAGGGGTCACTTGGCCTCTCAAGGACTGAGTTGAGAGTAACTAGGACCAGCTGCTGCATTTTGTCATACTAGAGACCCCCGCTGGGCTGCATCACCCCCTCTCTCCTACCCCCCCTCCCAGCACAATGGAGAGCTCATCACCCCTTGTGGCATGGTGGTTGTGGCTGGCAGAAGCCAGAAGCCTGGGGAAAGACTGCAGAGGAAGGAGAAGAGCAGGAGATGGAGGTGACACAAAGGAGGCATGAACTGGGAGCCATCCTCATGCAGTGTGGGGCAGAGCCAGAGCCCAGCACCAAGGAGGTGAACACCAAGCTGACAGAAGGGATAAGAAGGAACAACCAGAGCAGACCTGGACTGACCACTAATGGCCGAGCCTTGGTATCTGAGGTGGAAGAAGAGGTGGAGCCAGAGGGAAATTAGGAGGAGACAGGACTCCTGGGGACTGACAGGAAGAAGAGGCAATATGGTCAAGAAAGGGTGGGCTCACTCCTGATCCCAATTGGCAAGTGAGACTAGAGGGGCAGAATGAACCCTACAAGAAGGAAGGAAGGGCCCAAGCCAAGGTGGAAGTTGGAGCTGCCATTCTCAAGGCTGGGGAATTGTGTGTATCATGAGGGAGAGGCAGCTGGTGAGTCCTCCTCCCTCACCTTTGAAACTCTGCAGGGACTTAAGGCACTGGAGAGCCCTGCAGGGGAACAGATGCAGGTGGCTGCCCTGCCTTTTGGGAGCACCTCAAAACCACAATTCCCATTTCTACAGTGGAATAATTCAAGAGGATGCTTTCATAAAACATACAGAATTGTTGTCTATCCAATTGTTTTTTTGGGTATATGTATTCGTTTGTTCTTACTACATTGTTTCTACTTCTGTATTTTTGCTTTTAGTTTATTTTTGTCTGATGCTTTTTCCTATGTTTCTATTCCAGACCTATTGCCATCCTGACTTGGATGGCCCAAGCCAGCCGAATCTCATCAGATCATAGAAGCTAATTAGGTTCAGTTCTGGTTAGCACTTAGATGGGAGACCACCAAGGACGTTCACGGTCATCCAGGTTAGGCAATGGCAAACTCACCTCTGCACATTTTTGCCCAGATTGATGTAGAGGCAATTTTGAAATTATTCTTGTTTTGATCCAAGGTATTATATAAACAAATTGTTTTGAGACTGTTTCCAAGTTGACCTTCAATTTTTTGAGACTGGTGTACACATTTGAAGCAGAGGTGTTCCAGGTAGATATCAATATTGGTTGCATTTGGGAGTGAAAAAAATGAACATTTTTGATGCAGTGTGCATTTGCAGTGAATCATGTTTGAAGAATTTAACAAAAATGGTGTAAACTGAATCATCATTCTGAGCACTGAAAGTCTTCTTTGCAACTAAAACATATTCCCTCTTATCCACTCCAGGATCACTGTTTTAATTGGTCATTTCATAGTTTGCATTTCCAAATGTTGCCGTTTTAAGATGCTCTGTCCCTCCTCCCAGTAAACAAGGTATACCTGACAAAGGAAATGGCTGGAGATAGATCTTCACAGAGTGCCTCATGATGTTCCCTTGACATGTACTGTCCCAGTTTTATAAATTAGAAATCTGGTCATCTCATTTTAAGTCTCTAAGCAATGCCAGCTGTCTCCCATCTCCAATACTTCCAAGATGCTTTGAAGCTCTTTCTGTATTCTGTTCGCAATATTTGTGCAGAAAGATTTGAAGAATATAATAGCTGAAAGCTGAAAAAGGTTACCCAGGATCACGTAATTGACAGCAGCAATATAAAATATTGCCTGCTTTCTGTTTTGTAACAAAGTAGATATTGCTTTCTTTGAGGTTTGAAAAAAACACAAAAAGTGCAGCTGAAATGTCTGTTTTGCTAACTTTCTTAACTTAAAGAAGGAAATCTGTATTGTTAAATGCCTTTCTACTTGCTGTGTACATGAGTCATCATTCCATCTTGTTTTTTCTTCTTCCAGGCTTCCTATCAATGATGAAGGATGGCTTGCACTTTAAAGAATGTGCATTTGTAGTGTGGATGTTAACTGAGGCAAAGAAAATTGACATTCACTGAGGCCATATTTTTCATATATTGAGGAGAAAGGAAAGGGGACTCATAGGGCAATCCTATGCAGAGTTATTTCAATCTGTCAATTCTGAATGGAGCAAATGGAGAGAGTGCTTGGTTTTAGTGAGGTTAGTGCTCAGTGGTATACCTCATATTTTTGCATGTGCTTCTCAAGATCTCAGGTAGATGAGACATCTGCTGGAGATCCCAGAGAGTCCTCAGGGTATCAGTTTAGACAGGTAGCTCCTTTGAAAAGGAGTACAGACCAAGTGGTAGTTCCTATAGAAGTACCCTGATTTACGCATGCTTTCCTATTAATATATTTCAAGCATGAAATTAAAAGGAAGTGTTCCAACATCTCATAACCCTCATAGTATAGCCTCCAATCCACAAAAGTAAATGTCTCCTCATGATCATACAGCATTCTTTATTCATACTGTGTAGGATAGTGATTTATAAAATATTCCCATGTCTAGAAGTAGGCTATCATTTTCTCTTTCATGAAGGGGAACAATTCCCATTAGTGAGATTTTACAGAAATTTTAAAGAGTCCTGTAAGGCAACCTTTGTTTTTGTAACATTGATTCAATTTGCCATGCTATAATTTCTTAAAATGTTGTTTACAAGCAGTCCCTGAAACTGGAAAGCTTGTATTCTGCTCAACCTCAGAAGTTTGTTCAAAGGTATTGTTTTAATTTTGGTCTTAATTATGGCTTTGATTGCCCTGGTAGGATAATGCAGAATTATGGCTTTGATTGCCCTGGTAGGATAAAACAATACTCAGAAGCAAGGATGATGGGAGTCAGTGGATTTGCTCTCATTGCTTCCAAAATGTCTTCAAGAAGAAAGACCATCTTTGTACATTGACATTGAATAGCCCCATGGACTAGGGCTGTCACACAGCTCCTTTTGTATCTTTAACGTCCACTTCAACATGGAGTAAGTGACTCCATAACCAGATTCGCAAGTAGGGAGAGAGATAAACAACTATTTATTGAACCAAGTCTAAGAGGAAACATGTGCTAGAGAGGTCACCATCAAAATTAATCTGTGATACCACTGTTTATTAGATGTTTAGACTTTAAAGATGATATACTTAGCTCTACCAGTGGCATTAGCAGGGCAGTTCATTCTAAATGCTCACATTAGTATGTTTGCAAAGGCTTATGGAAAGGAAAACCAAAGATGAAAATCCAAAAAGTTAACAAGACCTGGTCACAATTCTTTAAAATTCCACAACATATATATGAAAAAGATATCACTATCCAATAACAAAAAATTCCAGGGGAAAAGCAAGTAATCAACAATTCTGAATATTTTCCCAATACTTCGCAACCTGTTACAACTTTTCATTGCCAGTACACAGATGAAAAACTATCACATTTAGCTCCTAAAGGGGAGCTTCTGAATATTTTCCTAATACTTTGCAAAATTCAACCCTAAAGAAGTACTGAATTGATCAGTGAATGCAGACAACTTAGCACTGTGAAATTACTATAACTTCTTTTTTAATATTTGCTTGGATTGATTGTTTGGTGGTTGGAATTCACTGGTGGGCCCACTTGGGTTCTTATAGGTGGGGCTGATTAATCCTTTCAACTAACATAAATTGAGACAATTATTCCAGCCTTCCTGAAAAACCCTTAGTGCAATTATCCCAACCAGCTTGGAAGAGTTGATCTCTAGAAATTCTCATGGGGTCCAAATCTGTAGCCAAGAGCCTTTGTAAAAATTCCTGAAACACCATGTACAGAGCTAAGCACAACCAGTGCAAAAGGGCTACCAGTGCAAAAGCTAATTCCCATAAATTACTCAGAGGGGAAAAAAAAACTATTTCCAAATCTGCTGCTTAATTCCAGTTTGAGAAAAAAAATTGGCAGAAACTTTGGGAAAGCTAGGATTATTTTTGGAAGCATCATTAAAAGGCTTACCAGATCAAGGACTTTTTTTTCCAGATTGAAAAAGTTTAACATTGCAGAATGCACTGCATCAAATTAGAGAAGAAATATGCATTGCAGCAATAAATTGCTAACCAAATGCTTACTTATATTCAAACAGTCTTTTATTTGTTCTAAAACAAATGATACCTAAATTTGCTCATCGAAAGAATACCTCTTTTCATCATCTGAGTCCATCTGGTTCTTCATTGAATGCTGTAGAATAAGTTATGGAAACATAAGGGAAACAATATGCTCAAACGCATATAGATTACTTTCTCAGATCACATTTGAAGAAAACAATTTAGAATGGCTTGAATTAGCAGCATCACCAAAAAAAAAAAAGAGAGGATATAGATGCCTTATGTTAGCTATATTCTTGGGCTCAAACCTTTTTTTGAATCATCTACCACGTTTTCTCAGGATGTCTACATTCACTCTGCAGACATTATTTACACAGAATTACTATTTTTCAGTAACATTACAACATGCTTCAATCATTAAATCATATTGTTTGCAAACATGGGAGCACATTATGCTGGAAGTACAGTATTGTCATTCTAATTAATTCTCATTGTGAGAAAATCTGTCGATACTTAAATCCAAAGACTGGGGCCAGGAACATACAAGACAGCTTTGTACAAACCTGAAAAAGCCCAAGTTTGGCACAGAAATACATTAAAAAATCATTGCTCCCCCTCCCCAGTAATAGAAAAAGTACCTCTAGGTTTAAGAAACAAATATAGGGGCTCTGGGCGGTGTACAGCATAAAACATGGTAAAACAAGTCACTAAAATCTTTAAAACAGCAGTAACAAACATTAATAGTAATCCATAGAATAGCTTAAAACTCATAAAACAGCAAAAAACCATAATACATAATAAAAGGCGTCCGACCCCAATTTAAAACCTACCCCCATGGGGGGGGATGGCAGGACCCCTCAAATAGATGTTCTAGATGATAATAACAGCATTACTAGTCTTCTAGCCTTGGTTGATGTCAGCAAAAGGGGAAAGGAAGGACCATGGGACATTTCTAGGGCTGTTTCATCCTTTGAGGCAGGACTTATCAGGGCCAGGCATGGCAGCAATCACCCGGACACACACTACTGCCTGACTTGTGTGACTCACCCAAGGCCAGCTGTTTGCTACTGTTCAACAGCAGCTACCCACATTAGGCAGTATTATGCAGTGGCTACAGTTTCAAACCCAGGTGTGAATCCCTACTTTGCTATGGTGCTCACTAGGTGACCTTGGGCCAGTCACACAGACTCAGCCAAACCTACTTTACCGGTTGTAGTAAAGATAAAATGAAGAGAATGACGGGAAAGAAGCTTTGGGTCCCTCTTGTGGAGAAAGGAGGCGAATAAACGAAGTAAATAATATAGCAAAGGACTGGGGGAACTGATAGAAAGAAGGTTCTTTGCTGCATAGTCCTTGCAGATTCTCTGCAACTGGGCCCAGTCTGACGGCTGGCATGGTACAACTCAGTAGACATTGTGAAGGGGAACAGAAAGAGGGAAGGCTAGATATGGGAGAGGGGATAAATATAGGTTGGTTGGTGGGTGGAAAAGAGAGAAGGAAACAGGAAAAGGGGATAGGCTGTGGGGCTTTCAAAGAAAGGAATGAAGAAATGGTGGGGGAAAGAAAAATGAGATTCCTCCACACATCCTTGTGAGTCGCCTGCTTGTATTTTCACAAAATGCTATGCAGTTAAGAATATGATTTTGTGATTGATGTTCATTTTATTTTATTTACATTATTGATAGTCCACCTTTCTCACTTGGACTCAAAGCAGATTACCCAGGGTGAGTCATTACAACTGACAGAGGGGACATTCAATAGACAATGCAATAGCATTAGGGTTGTAGAACCAACCAAAAGTCTAAAAATAGAACTGAAACAAAGCATAAAGTTTAACTACATCAAATGATGCAAAATGCCACAGCAAGATCTTAGTTTCAGTTAGCTGTACACAGTAGTATAGACCACAGTTCCTAACAATTTTTTTCAAGTAAGGAAAGCCTTCGACAATACATTTTTTCAAGTAACTTTGTGAATCATTTAATAAAGTGCAACTCTATCGCCTGCATAGAAAAGCCCACTTGAGTAATTCAGTTTTGCACATTTTGTGGAAAGTTAAGAGAGTGGGAACCTTTCTGACCTCCTCAAGCAGGCTGTTCCACAATGGAGAAGGCATGTGTTCAGGCCGTTATTTATTGTGCACATTTGCAGGCTGGCATCTGCAGAAGATCCTGTTCCAATGAACAAAGCTGTAGGTCCCACAGTATGACCACTGATCTCCTGCAGCAACCCTTTGAGTCCAGTATGTGAGAAATGATGTTAACCCATTTCAGCATGCATCCATTGATACCTACTTCTGCCAACAAAGGCCTCTACAAGATAGCATGATCTTCTGTATCAAAGGCTGCAGATATTTCCAACAAAAGCAACAAGGGGGCCTTTTTCTGACTCAGATGAAAGTTGTCAGCTTAAGCTAGCTGAGCTATGTCTGTCTCATAGCCCTGCCTAAAGCCAGCCTGGAAAGGGCTAGAGTAAATGAGTTATGGGTGTCAGAAGTTGATAGCATTCATCTAGAAATCTTTTTAAGAAGTGCTCTACCATTTGTTTGAGCGAGAGACACTCTGGGTGTAGATTCTGAGAATCTTCCAGGTACAGAATGACTTTACCCATCAGACACCTCACCAGGTAGCATGATAAAAATAAGTGGACAAGGATTAGATTTCCTTCTGAAGAAAAGTCACCATTTACTGTGCAAATGAAGAGAACATTTGCTAATTTCTAGTCTTTTGGTAAGGTGCCATGAAATCAGAAATGGGAAATATTGTCTTGATCTTCAGAAGGAAGTGGAAAGACTCGGGAACTACAGATTGGCCCGTCTGACTTTTGATACTGGTGAAAATACAACAACAGATGAGGAGACCAATTTGTAAGCAACTTAAAATCATGCAGCAGTTAATAGAAAGCATAATGTATCTTTCAAGAAAAAATCCTGCCAGACTATCTCATTATTTGATTGGAACACTAACCTGGTGGATCATGGGAATGCTGTGGATGTAAATTAATTCATGGGTATCAGAAGTTGCTGTGGACCTTGACTTCAGCAAGACTGTTGATAGAGTCCCTGGTTACATTTTAGTTAATTACCCTATCAGACACGTTACATGAATACAAATCATGTACCTCTCTGTTCTCACAATATATGTTTTCTTATGAAATTAGTTTTCATGTACCTGCAGATATTTTAAGCTGTTGCTGTGATTCTCCTGATAGTCCTCCTTTTGTAATACTGTGTTTCCCCGAAAATAAGACAGTGTCTTATATTAATTTTTGCTCCCAAAGATGAGCTATGTCTTATTTTCAGGGAATGTCTTATTTTTCTGTGTTCTGTTCGTCGGGCTTGCTTCCAAACAAAAACTTTGCTACACCTCACTTTTGGGGGATGCCTTATATTTCACAATTCAGCAAAACCTCTACTACGTCTTATTTTCCGGGGATGTCTTATATTTGGGGAAACAGGGTATATATCTTTATGCCTCTGAGCAAAACATGCATGCACAAGATGCAAGCCATCTGCATTCTCATATTTTAAAAGTTTCACAAACCACTTTCTTTTTTTCTAGTAGTAGTAGTAGTAATACAACCACCACCACCTTTTATTTAACCTTTATTTAACTTCAAATCTTCAAAGTACATTGCATTGGAGGGTGAAACATGATGGATGGAAACGCAAGGAACTCTGAAAATGAAGAACTAAATTAACTGATATGCAGCCATAATCAAATGCCACAATAATGTGAAAAAGGAAAGAATCACTCTTTCACAGCATAGGAATATTTTAAAAACATAGGAATATTTAAAAAACAAATATTCTAAACCAATAAGCTAGCAAAAACACATTTGTCTAGGGCTCAATTTATAATAGTATATAATAACTACTGTAATCCAAAAATAGTATTTATACAGTTCAAAAGACCTGATAATAGAATGAACACTATTTAAACAACACTTCATAAGAGGAAGGAGACCATGGGGCAGTCTCTAGTTAGTATTGGGGCCAAATAACATTGCTCCTCCCAGCCATGATATTGCAAAGTACAAGTTCTCAATTTACTTTTTATAAGATGTGCAGTGCATATGTCTATGAGTTTCCTTAATAAAGGGTAAGCATAAAAAAAATACTTGCCAACGGGCATTTCAGGGGTGAAAGCGATAAGCTTCTGAAGAGATCCATAAAATATTTATTAAAGTCTCCACAGTATGCTCAAGATACAGACCAAGGAGGGGTGACAGTGATTAAAGCATTCAACATCTATCCTGAGATATGTGCAGCTTTTAATGTCCTGAATATTGATTGCATGGCAAAGAATCCCAACTGTTTATCTCCTGTAGTTCTTCACGACAGGAGGGAAAATTAATACACTACATAACATTCGTGTAGGGGAAAAGAGGGCATTATTACATTAATGCTTAGCTAAGAAACAGAATACCCATTTTCTCTCTCTGGCTGTGTATATAAATAATGCTTATAAACATTTTAATATAACAGTGGTTGGGTTTCATCATTGGCTATGCCTCCTGGCCACCGTCCCTGCATTATATACATCTGGCTGTGTATATAAATAATGCTTATAAACATTTTAATATAACAGTGGTTGGGTTTCATCATTGGCTATGCATCTGAATCACTGATTCATGGGCATCTGCTTAGAGCAACACCTTCAAATGAAGCACTGGAGTGATTTTTTTTTTTGGGAAAAATGATGTTTCCTCATCTGAAACTGACTGTTTATATGGAGGGAAGGTGGCATGGTATAGCTTTGTCTTGAGATCCAGTGTGGTGTAGTGGTCAAGAGCAGGTGGACTCTAATCTGTAGAACTGGGCTTGATTCTCTACTCCTCCACATGAGCAGTGGACTCTTACCTGGTAAACCAGATTTGTTTCCCCATTCCTAAGCTGTTTCCACACAGCCCAATAACAAAGCCCTATGGACAGTAAAAGCACTGTCCCTGGGGTGCTGTTCGCACAGCATATGCTGCTGCATTGCAGTAGCACTGTGTTTGTGCCACCCAAGTGGTGCGAAACGCCGCTTTTGAACCTCACTCGGGGAGCGAGGTTTTTCAAAAGTGGCATCTTCCACCTGCTGCTGTGTGAATGGTAGTGGGTGGAAGGCGACATTTTCCCCGCGCCGGCACCAAACGCCTCCTTACCTCCTCCTGGCTTCCGTCGCTCTGTGGAGGCCAGGGGACATGCCTCCTGGCCACCGTCCCTGCAGTCATCACTCTGGCCATGGGGGCATGTCTCCTGGTCTCCATAGAGCAACAGAAGCCAGGAGGAGGTAAGGAGGCATTTGGAGGGCTCCGCAGCCATGCAGGGCCTGCTCTGCTAGCTGAGCAGCCAGTGGGGCCATTCATGCAAATGGCCCTGGGGCTTGCATTGGCATGAACCATGCCAATGTAGCCCCGCTGCTCTGGCTGTGCAGAAATGGCCCTACATTCCTGCTGGGTAACCTTGGGCTAGTCACAGTTTCTTCAGAATTCTCTCAGCCCCACCTACCTCTCAAGGTGTCTGTTGTGGTGACAGAAAGGAAATGGAGTTTGTAAACTGCCTTCAGAGAGAAAGGCAGGGTATAAATCCAAATTCTTATTCTTCTTGTCAGATCTTGGAAGCTAAGGAGGACTGATACTTGGAAGGGAGACTGCCAAGCAAGACATTATAGAGGAAGGTGTTGGCAAACCACTTCTGCTTCTCAGTTACCTTGAAAGCCCATTGCTGGAGTCACCATAAATCAGCTGTGACTTAATGACACTTTACACACACACTTATTTATTTGTTAATTAAAACATTTATATCCTGCCTTTCTTCTTAGTTTAAGGCAGCTTACAATAGCCAAGACAAAAGATAAAATAGCATGCCCCAAATCTCATCCCTGCCATTTAAACCACCTCAAAAATCTTGGCAAACAGACAAACCTTGTAGCATTTCCTGAAGATATCCAAAGAAGGTTTCCTCTCACCTCATCAGGGAGCCCATGCGACAAAGCCAGAGCCATGGTGGAAAAGGCCTGGGTTCTGGTTGATGCCAGACAGGCTATCCAAAATGGTGGGATAGTCAACAGTTGCCTGATGACTGTAGTTGGTTCATGAGGACATATGGAAGGAAACGGTTGATCAGACATATGGGTTTGTAATCTTAAAACTAGTAAAGTGAGTCAGTGAGGGAGGGAGATAAATGTCCATGGAGATGAGCTGTTCTGAGTGCTGGCTGCTCAGGGGTTCCTACGATCTAGCTGCTCAACTCCAACAAAGCCTAGAAGGCTAATGACTGTATAAATATCTATTGATTGCCATGTATGTGTTAACTGCATCTCAGCTTTGCAAACTAAATACTGGAATGTTGTAACATCTGTGACATCAAGGGGCTATCATGCTTGTGGCTTCCTTATATGTGGCATGCAGGCTAGCTGCAATGTAAGGAACAGCTGCCTATTCTATTTTTAGGACCAATTGACAGTGATCATTAGTCTTTTACTATGACTACCCTTATACTGCAATCAAAAAGCTTCCTAGAGTATTTCAGCATACACTTGCTAGTAGGACTCTCTGATTTAATAGTGAGTGCCACTATGGCTGTTAAATGGCAATTGAGGTGGAGCTTTTTGACTTTGCCAAGATTTGGATGCTTTGTTAGCTGCAGTGATGGCAGGTTCCATTTGCAGTATTGAAGCTAAGGCATACAAGCAAGCTACCACATTTCAAAGAGGTAAGCAAGAAAATAACTTGTTATTTATGCTCTGTCTTTCTTCTCTTGCATAGATTGTATTTCAGGTTAGAGAAAAATTATACTTCGATACCATTCATTCTCCAAAGGTATCTGTATAAGGGAGACAAAAGGTCAGAGTGAAAAAAGACATATATTTATGTTGGATCCCAAACTCCCCTACAACTACAAACTGAAATACATTATACTGCTATTTGCATCCAAACCAAATTTGTTTCCAAGTAGATTACCAGATAGCAATATTGATGTTGCTTTTAGTTCCCCCTGTCCTAGAGTCAAGCCTTCAATATTTCCCGATGGTAATGAGCAACATGTCATATTTGTAGAGTTCTCCCTAGTCCCACATGGATAATTTTGATTCCCACCCTGTACCTCAATAGGAAAGTGAAAACTAAGATGAACTTGTTCGCACTCATTGTTATCATTTCTACTGCCGATGGTTAGTTTACATTCTGAGAGCTCAATAGACAGAGTTTGAAACCTTGTGGTTTTTGCACAGCTGAAATGTATGCCTGTTCTGCCAGTTCTAACTGCACACACCCATTCACAGGCAAATACACAGTAAAAACAACACACACCCCTTTCACAGGCATATATGCAGAAGGATATTGTCCATTTCAAGCTAGTTATTATCAAAGGGGGTTAAAATAAGATTCTTGTTTCCTTTGTTTAGTTCAGTTTAGTTATTTGGACACAGGCATAATGAACATTAATCCAGAGCCAGCAATGTTTCTGGCCTTGGTAAGCTCATAAAGTGCATTTTGGTTCTGCAGAAAATCACATACCGTATGTATATAAGTGCTCAGAATTTTCTAGCACTGAGGAGAATTGAGTTCTTGTAAAGAATTTTGCATGCATGTATGAGAGCTCTTTACAATGTACACATGTGAACAGATCTGTAGGCTTGTTTACATAGTAACATATTTGTTTATTGGAATTAAATCCTAGATCTAAGCCTTGAGGTAATTATCATTATTTAATTAGTATTTCAATGGCGACATTTACAATTCAGATCACGCACAGAAGGTCTTATGTCAGGACTGAGATAGCCAAAGTGTGCAGCAAATCTATTTATTATTTTATTGAATTTATGTCCCACCCATTCCCAACTATAGTTGGGCTCTGCATATTGGGATTGCATATTGGGACTCCTAGCTATAGAATGACTTCTATTAGCCCAACAGAACAAGTTCAGGTGATGTAAATCTACGTATTTCCTGTGGGAAAAGGCAACTGCATTACAGGGACAGTTATTTGTACCCAATTTGATGCTATTGTGAACTGGCTATTTTTCCAGCTTTCCCACAGCATGTTGGTGCTTCCATGCACCACCCAGATTCTCCCTGATTCTTCAGTAATCTTTCCCAAACCTGTTTTGTTGTGAGCTGAGGTGCTGTAATTAGTGGCTGACAATCCATTTGCCATGCAGAAAGTCAGTTCTCAGCATCTCCAGTGAAAAGAGTCAAATGATAGTTGATGTGAAATAGAGCCGTCTCAGCAACACTGGGCTGGCTGTCATGTGGGCAAAAAACTCTGGATTTGACCAGTCCCATGTTCCCAAATTGAAATAATAGCAATTTCCTTTCCTCTAGTCCCTGTTATACCCACCCCACCCCAACATGTCACCAGTTTTTCTCCTAATGGTTAAAAAAAGGCAATGAGACATAATGATATACATTTATATTAGTATATCCATTACTAGTTTGTTTGTTTTTTTAAAAGAGAAAGAAACGAGACCTCCCCACTACTGTGGGAACTGGGGCAGGGAAAATGGCTGCTCTGGTTTTTTTAAGGTTTTTTTTTTTAAAAAATTCAAGAGTCACTAGTCTCAAAGAGGGGGCTCGGTGGAATTGACCCAGTCACAAAATGGCAGCTTCTACAAAAATCACAAAATTTGGCATGTCTGTTGTATTTGTGCGGGGAAATCTTTCTCAACTGTTTTTCCAAAGCAAACCACTAACATTAACCACCCTCCAAAAGCGTAATGTGTGTGTTGTATGTGTATCACCATTTATATGCTCAGGAGCCCATTTCCCCTGCATGCAAACGGTGAGTGCTGGTTGCATGATAAATGCAAGCTGGGTTGGGATGCCACCCCCCTACTATTTTAATGTATCGAGGCCCTGGGTTTGCATTCAAATGTTTAGTTCTGCTAGCACTTTCCATCAAAGGCAGAGCTTCTGCAGGCAGAAGGTCCTTCTTTCGAGGGTGTAAGGCTACATACACCAACAGGAGACACTTTACATCAGGGAAGGAGTGCACTGCACTCTTAGTGGAATGAAACATTTGGATTGAAATCATTATCTTTAAGATGTTGAATAATGATGACTGCATTTGAAATAATTCACGTTATTTCGCAATAATGATGACTGCATTTGAAATAATTCACATTTCTGTAACTTTTGATTCTCAAAAGTGCATATATGTGTTTGGGACAATATATAGTGTGGGACAATATATTCATTGACTATATGTTTGGCTAGAATAAATATATATCAGTTACCAGATATCTCATGAAAAAAAAGCTGATAAACATGGTGCCCTTAATTTATTTCAAAGCAGTTGACCTTATTAGCAGCTATTGCTAGAGCAAAATGTTAGCAGCTATTAGAAAGAAAAATAATGGGATTTTTAGTCACTTGTATTTTTTAAGTAACATTAACACTAAAGCGATTGTAAGCCCTCTGACCAATCCTATTAAAAAATATATATTATTTCATAATATTTTCCTGTTAAACTACATAGGCAGAAGCCACCTCTCATATTTTTGTGTGGTTAGCAGAGTGTCCAAGCTGAAAGCAGGCCCCAGGCAAAAGGTCTGTTTACAAGATTAAATCAATGGATGAGTTACTCCTGCATAACCTGGAGGTCTCATTTTGTTTGTGGGCATGATCTTGATTACCACACCTTGCTATAGAAACTGTTAAAGACAAAGAATATGGAAAGCCACTTTAGCATCAGTTGCTGAATTTCACTATCTCTTCTAGCAACAGATGGTTGCTTCCTTGCATTTCCCCAACCTCTAGATATGATCTCCCTAACAACAAGATCCCATCCTGAATCAATCAAGCCTCATTCAAATCTGAATACTGAAGGCAGAGATTGTAAGAGTTACTTTGCATAAAGCCATTCTGTGCTTCCTGATATAATCTAGGACCAATTGACTCCCATTGTCCCAAGGTTTAGAACAATAGAAGAGCTTTTAGATAGGGCTCAGCCCAGCAAGCCCAGCATGGGAAGTTCCAGAGAATTTAGAAAAATGAAACTTAAGACTCATTTGTTCCCGCCCCTACCTGGGCAAAAGGGTATAAAAGTTTAGTTCACCCCAACACCAGTGCTCATTACTAGCCTGTACCTCCCTTGGTCTGGTCAGTTTGAGACACGATATCGTCCTTCGCCTGGATTCAGATGCTGGTCATTTGAAATCCTTGCCTTCTACAAGATCTTCTTCAGCTGAATTTAGGTAACGTATTACCCTGAAAACCCCTCCTCCATTTCTATCATCCAATCTATCTTTCAAACCTGCTTATATCCTAGGAAACTTGAATGTATGTGCTCTTGTGTCTTACTGTGTGTATGTATTTTTGAACCAAATTTATATAAATATTTTAAACTCAATTTGGACTCTTGCATTACTCTGTGGAATATTCATTGCCAGAATTCCTTCCCCGTATTATACAGTCTGAAAGATCTCCTCTTGACCCCTCTTGCTGCCAACGTGAGCGTTCATTCCCCATTGATCTACTTTTAAAAACCATATGTGTGCTGTTACACTTTTAGCAGCGGGTGGAGATTCCCTTTAATAAAGTCCTTACCCCTGTTAGGCCAGTAACACGATTTACCATGTAATGGCCTCTGTTTAAATTTTAAAATATCTTAATTGGTTGTAATGAAATACTTCATTCAGAAGATTTCAATATATTATCTGTTTCCACAGCCATTTTGTCCTCCTGTAAGTTCAGTTTTTTAAAATAAAGGTTTTTTTTCTTATGAATCTTTTCAAAAAGTGTACTGTCAAATGCTTTCACAGCTGCTGGCAGCTCTGGGTTTTCTGGGCTGTGTGACCATGGTCTGCTGCTAACATTTTGCCCCAACTATGGCTGGCATCTTCTGAGGCATGCCAATGTAAGGCAGAGAGAAATATATCTTACCATGACATGCCTCTGAAGATACCAGCCATAGATATGGTCAAAATGTTAGGAGCAAAAACTACTAGAGCATGGCCACACTGCCTGGAAAACCACAACAGCCACTTTTCAAAAAGCTTTCTAAACTTATAATTGTATACGGCACACAAATGTGTGTACACATGCTATGCCAATGTATTTCTTGGACACCATTTTTAGACATAGGACATACACGCTATTTAAAAACCTTCAGTGACCATTATCAAACACTGTCAGAAACAGACACACTTCCAAGCATGTGGCTACAGCAGAAAAGCTACTCAAGAATCACTGTCCCGTCATCTTGACTCCGTTTCATGGAGTTGGCTCAAAGGGAAATAGGGAATAGTAGCAATACAAAAAACACTGCTTGTGTACATACAGTTCAAATGGGCGATATTCTTGCATGTGCAGACAAGTGTGATTGGATGTGGACAGGGTCTTCTTGGTCCATCAAAAAGCTACCCTGGAGATCACGGGATCTGCATGGACTCAAATGATGTGGTGTGAAAGCTGTCATAAAAAGGGGAATTAGATTAACTTCACTGAAAATGGTGGGTGGATTCAACCCACAGGCTACATTTTGAACTTGCCATAACATGGATTCAACTTAAGTAGAACCACCACAGTCAACAAAGCAACTGGGGACTCCCCCAGATCATATTCTGCCACTTTAACTATTGTTTTATATGGATTTCCAAAAGAATAGACTAACTATAAAATTCTAATCCACAATCAAATTAATGTTTTATGTGTTCCATATAATAAAAACACCATTCAGGAAGCATTACATTATATCCAACAAATTTCAGGTTATCCATCACCTCTACAAAATTTAACTTGGGACCATTCAAATATGTGGTTTGTTGATTTGTTTATGATTCCTCTAGATCATCTTCCTTCAAAAGGAGGACTGTTTATAATGACATTTAAAACTTTTAGTAAAGGGGAAAAAAGCTACACAATACCCTTTCATATGAAACACTTTAGCAGCTAGCTAAAAAAAACCCCATTGCTTTTATGATTGCTTGCAAGCATTTCTAACAACACTGCATCACAGTCTGTCCTAAGAAGCAGGAAGGTAGTAGGGCTAGGCACATAAAAAAAAGTATTTTCAGGTCTGAATATTAGGAAGCTGAAAAATATTAGTATTCTTAGCTATTTGGGTTTCAAATTCTGGTTTGGTATTTGATCTGGGTTTATTTTAGGATTCCAATATCATTTGGCTCCATTATTCCCTATGGGGAATCTTTATGGAGGGCTAAAAGGCTGTTTTTGAACAAAATGCACTCAAATCCATCATATCAAAGTTTGCGGCCAGACCAAGCACAAAAACAGACAGTGGTTGACCCTGTCCATATGGAAATGGAGATCATCCACCAAAGCTTCTAAGGTCATCTTGGCTGTTTTATGCTTGATAAATCACATATTTATTATACTGAGATGAAGTATCTTTTAATCTAACTATGAACTGAAATTATAATTTTAATGTTTTGTACCTAATGGCCACCATCGACCACAGAGTTGGATATACTTAAGCTGATTGATTTAAATAGGTTTAACCATGCTTAGACTCTGTGGATTGAGACTTAAAATCAGCTTGCTGAGTATGTCCATTGTTCTCTCTGACCTTTCAAGACTATGCAGTAATACTTTACTGTGATCTTTTCTAAAAACATCTAGCTTTTAATAGGGATTCATTTAAAATGTAATTGATTGTCCAACAAAGAACCCATGCTATGTGATTTATTTAGCACAGGGTTATTATCAGCTAATTCTAAATGTAATTGTAATCAGCAAGGCTCCTTTGAACTAGCCTTATGATCTCTAATGAGGAGATGGGACTTGGAATTGCTGCTAACAGTGCTGATAGCACTTCTCATTCTAGCAAAATAGTTTAATTGTAATTATTTTCTCTCACATATATTTTATTGTGCATTAGTGTGTTAACACTTTATAAAACTCACTGTCTTCACCGATGCTTGCTGTAGTGGATTGTTAATAGCCTATAAACTAAAGGTATTTCCATATGTGGCATTGAGAGATTTAGGAATATCAGGTATCCTGAACTAATGGTGAAGATGTAGAGGAAGAAGAAGAAGAGAAGAAGAAGAGTTTGTATTCATATCCCACTTTTCTCAGCTCTAAGGAATCTCAAAGCAGCTTACAAACTCCTTCCCTTCCTCTACCCACAACAGACACTTTGTGACGTATCCATGATGGAGACCTGAGTTAGGAATGGCATAAAAACCCACACTGCAAGAACTAGCCCTGCCCCCAGGTTTCTCTGTCCTCCATCAATCTTTGACAAAGAGTGGAGGTGGGGAGAGTGGCAATACTGATGTGAGAGGCTTTCTCTTTCTGGGCAATCCCCACCCTGGAAATTCCAAGTTTTAATCTATTGGCCTGGCATGGGGCACTGAGGAGAGTTTGGCTATCCGGTCAGTGTACCACCCACCCAGCACACTGGCAGGTACTCTGTCAAGGCTGATGGAGGAAATAGTGGCCTGAGCCTTGGAATTCCAAGCAGCCCTTGCCCCTCTTCTGTTTTCATCCCTTTTTGCAGGCCAGGAAGACAAAGTGGGGCAGGGATCATCAGCCTGTGGCTTTCAGACCCTTTTAATCACCTGGCGGTGGCCCATACCCCTCTTCCTCTTTCCTCCCCTTCTTCAGGCCAGCCAGTGACTCAGAGGGTCTTAGAGTATATAGGCAGGCCTGCAGTGATCCAACAAGAAAGGCAGGTGGCCCACTCAGGCTCTGCACTCCCCCAACAGGCCAGGAAGGGAAATTGGGTTGAATGCTGGTGAGAGAGTTCACAGTGACAGAGTGCACAGGCAGGTGCTGCTTTCCTGCCAGGCCCCCTGCTGCTTGCCGCTGCTCTCCTGCCCCCTTGCCATTTCTCTCCAGCTTGCCCAGGCCCATCCACAACTTGCCGCTGCTCTCCCACCTGCTGCTTTCCTGCTCTCCTGGACCCCACTACTTGTTGCTGCTCTCCTGCTGCTTCTTCCACCACAATGAGGGAGGCACACAATTTCAGTGGTGCCCCAGGTGCCATGTTTGCTGATACGCCACTGCAGCTGAGTAAACAGAGGACTGGAATAACTGGATCTTGACAGCCATTGATGAGGTTGCTCTCTTCACTCCTCTACCACACTACCATCCTTGTATGACCCAGAGCTAAGGAGGAAGAAATGGGAACTATGACAGATAGTGTGATGGAGTGGAGGACTCGTGATGTGGGTGGAGGACTCGTGATGAAATAGTAGGAACATCTTATGGGATGCTTATGAAATCCTATGAGATGATGGTAAAGGAAAAACTCTAGCTTGATGTAATTATTTAGGATAATTCCACAACTGATAGCCCTATCAGAGAGATCTCAAAATGTTAGTAATTTGGCTTTTAGCTGTGAGGCATTTGCACATTTTTTTGCAGGTAAGATCCTATTGCTCCATGGAATGCTTTTCTTGGGGATCGTCACTGTGCACTGGGCTTGTAGTGGGGTTTCCCTGTGTTTCTCTGTTTACATGCAAGGAGGCAGCCCACAGCCTGCAGTGCAGTCTGTCTGCTGAACTCTGCTAGGCCTCTTCTTCTTCCTGTTCTCTTAACATTGCCCATCAACAGTCTTAAAGGCAAGAAGTAGTTTTCCACCAGGTTGAGGCAGCTATTATTCTATATTGCCGATTCATCAGCCCCCTTTCCCCTTTTCTTTCCCCTTTCCATTTCATTCCCTTCCCTTCTTTCCCCTTTCTCTCTCCCTCCTTGTTTTCTCCATTCTCTCTCCTCTCCTCAGTTTTTTCAGTACTTGCTCTATATCCATTTCACCCCTTCCCTTACCCATGCCCCATTTTTCCCCATTGACACCCCCTGAATGAGCCCCATTCAAATTAAATTATAGATGTCATCAAGACAAGTATACATGAGGCCAAATTGCTGAACTGAATGTCTATGCTATTTTTAAGTTTACATTTTAATTGTAAGTTTTAAATTATTTATAGTGCATTTATTATGTACTGTTCTATTATGTATTGTTTTATTGAAAGTTGGAAACTGCTGTGAGCCTGAATAATGGGGGGAAGGTATAAAAATCACATAATAAATAATACATAAATATGTAGGGATGACAGAGTTCTGAGAGAACTATGATTAGCCTGAGGTCACCCAGCAGGCTTCATTGGGAGGAGTGGAGAAACAAATCCAGTTCACCAGATTAGAGTCTGCCGCTCATGTGGAGGAGTGGGGAATAAAACCCGGTTCTCTAGAAAAGAGTCCACCACTGTTAACCACTACACCACACTGGCCCTCATCATGAAAAGGTGTTGTGCCTCAGTGATAGATCATCTGATTTACATGGAGAACGTGGCATAATCCCTATTATATCCACTTAAATGAATCAGGTGGAAGGTCATGTGAAGACCACTGCTGGAGGCATTGAAATCCTGGTCTGAGAAGACAAAACTGCTTTTGATAAACCATCTGACTCAGTATAGGGTAGCCACAAGCCTGATAGGGAGGCTCCAGTGATACATTACCATAAGTACAAGGACTTTCTTTCATGGATTGAGCATGCAAGACTTCATGGCTCCCTCAGAAGCAGCATTTTGGGCAGCTCTTTTGGCTTGCAATGGGAGGAGGGAATCACAAATGTTATGTTTTGCCCTTGTGTATGCGGAAATGTGAGAAACAGAACTGAAAGTTGCATTAACTCTAGCTGTTCACCACTCCTATCTTCTAGGGTCCTTTTATTTATTATGGGATTTATAAGCCGCCTCACCCCCGAAGGGCTATACAGTGGATTATATTGCTTTTGGTCCATAGCTGAACCAAATATACGATTGTGTTTTATAACTTATTCGTGTACTATTTCCTTTACCTAGTCAATTCCATATGTGTTATGTAACTTGCTTTGAATTCAATGTACATTTTCTGGTTTTTTACCATCTGGTTTATGCTGAAATTTGGAAGGGTGGCTGCTGGCATGAATGTAATATTCAGCAAAAAAGAGAACAAACTAGCAATTGCCCTCTGTATTCAGCAACTGTAACCTGAAATTTCCTAAGATGTTTAGAAATGGAGAATGCTTGCAAGAATGTGTAAAAGTAGAGATAAGCCAAAGATCAAGGACCCCACGTATGGTCCTGGAACAACTTGTTCCACTTTGGAAAGACACATATGATGTGCTTGAACTTTTCTTAATAGTCAGCCTTTTTCACCTCCCCTCCTCAGCCAGCAAAGCAAAATAAGGAGAAAATAGAAGAGACAGACAGAGCCAATGAGCCTGGCAAAGTGTAACAAAATTGTCAGCAAGAAATATCTTCTACTGAGCAAGAATGGGATGCACCCGCATAGGACAAGGATTACTGAGGTGACAAAATGCAGAGAAAGATCAGAAACACTGTGATGTCTTCAGCTGTACAAAGAAAGGGGCCAAAGATATTGTCACGCAAGTCCATAGCTGCTCAGGGGGCCATTTCTAAGGTCCTACCAGTCATTTCTCGGTATTATAGACAGCCCAGACTCAAGGAGATTTGTAAGGATAAGGTGGACACCAATTTTAATTCAAGGATTTGATGTAAAAAAGGTTTGCCTGACAGATGCTGTCCCTCTCCCAATTCAAGTATGCACAGCAGCAAACAACATCTTCCCTGAATGCTCAGCCATTCGAATCTGGATAACAACAGCGCAGCCTTGAAAAGGTACACCTGTCTCTAACCTTACAAAGAACTTACAAATGTCATCACCCTGATTCTATCAGCAGAATGGCTAGATCACCTGAACCTTTTCTTCAAAATGTTAATTTAATCTTAAATCTCGTCTGAATTTTAAACAGCTATCAACCTTCCAGAGTTTTTTTGTTTCAACATTCCAAGATCATCCAGACTTGGAATGTTCCTGGTCTTAATTTCATCAGTGCAGGCCAAACCTCATCAAAAGTTGGACCCTCCCATGTCTTAATCCAATCAAGCCTTTCCCCATAGCATTGTTCAAGCTTGGGAACAGAACTTTGCTTTGTACCAGGATGAGTGCCCTTCTTATCATAGCAAAAGCATCAACTTTTCCTATAACTAGATCCCCCAGACAAGGGCAATTTGCCCTTGGTTCGCATTCTTTTTGCCCAACATCATTTTCCTGTGATCAGTGCTAATACTGCCTCCTGCTTCCTTGGACATCTTCTGGATTGGTAACTATCACCAATATTTCAACACCCTTTTTTATACCCTCTACTGATTACATCTCTCTACATCCTAGGACCTAGGCTCTTTGAAACTCTGTGCATGTGTGTTTGCAGCTTGCATGTGTATTTTTTATTATTTTTAATCATTAATACAATTGTAAACCTTTCCCCTACTTCTAGCTTTTGTGTGGATTTCTAAGGAACAACCTTTGTATAAATTGATGCAGATCTCCTACCTGGCCTCTTACATTGCAGGTCTGTTCCCAGCTAATTCCTCTAATTAAAAAGGGAACAGACCAGACTAATTCAAGTAACAAAGATGGGCCAGCAGAGTTCTATTTTCCATCATCAATGGAGCTCTTCTGCTCGAGCAGCCTCATTAGGTCTGGCCAGCCGAACGTTTGAGTAAATGTGGAATGTAAATGAGGTTAGCCTAGAGTGTACAAGGGATTTCAATACAAGTTTATTTTGTTTAAAGAACCCTTGTCCGGGACCATCTGTTCACTACTGAAGTTTGGCTCATGGACCCCAGCACTGGTCAAGGGTCTGAACAGCTGTAGGGTAGAAAGCAGGGAAGGCAATTTTGTACTTGACAGAAACATGGTGTTAAATCAGTTCTGATTTCTGATAGAGAGCCAGTGTAGTCTAGTGGTTAAGAGGGTAGTGGGTAAGAGGGTAGATTCTAAACTGAAGAATTGGGTTTGATTACTCATTTCCCCACATGAAGTCTGCTGGGCAACTTTGGGCTAGTCACAGTTCTCTCAGAATTCTCTCCGCTCATCCACCTTGGAGGGTGCTAGTTGTGGAGAGAGGAAGAGATTGTGATTGTAAACTGCTTTGGGATGCCTTGAGATAGAGAAAAGTGGGGCAACAACCCAACTCTTCTTCTTTTTCAACTAGCACAGGCAAAACTCCAGCCACTGAACAAAACTAATTCTTGTAATCCTAGCACCTAAATCCTCCATAGGCATCCTCCCATTTCCCATTTGGCACTACAGCTGTAGAGGGCAGTGGCTAATTTGCATTTTCCTAATTACACATTAATTAATTCATTAGTGAGAAATGAACATATGATGTAAGTCAGCATTGCAATAGGTTTGTGCCTTTAAAATATTTTTTAAAAAGGAATTAAATGCATTTTATATTGCATTTTAATGTTTTGTTCACAACATTGCATGTTAATGTTTTGTTCACAACATTTACCCTCTCCTTTTATAACAGTGGTGCTTAATTGACAAGTGAGGAAAATAAGCTTAATCAACACATCACCAGTGGAAGGTTTCAACATCAGTTAGCATTTTTGGCATTTGGAATAACCTTCTTCACAATACGTGATCAGCTTAACCTCAGAAAAACAGCACTTCCTCTACTAATTGGATGCTGCTGGACTATTAAAAGGTCAGCTAAGTATCAAACATTAATGTGGTTCTTAAAAGTGACAAGGCCATTTGCCACGCACTTAGGTCTGCTACACAAGCAGTAAAAGTAAATTAGTATGTTCTTTAAACATTTTTTCCCTGAGGTTGCACCTCTTTTGAGGAAACACGAAAGGTGGGTATTGGACTGTGCTGCCCTTGCAGAGGCAATTTATCATTTACCTTGCAGGCAAGCTTCAAGCTAGGCCACTGCCCTAGAGGGCCACTAGTAGCCAATTGTAAGTGGAACCAAGCTCCACAATTCTGCCAGTGCCTCAGGGGTCACTTGGCTCAGATCCTTCAGTAGCAATGATGATTGGTGTCAGTTTGCCAATTGCTTCCTTGATGACACAGCTCACCAGTTGCCTCCAGTGCCATCAAGTGGAAACAGTGACCTAACAGCATTGTTGATGTTGCTGAACTGAATGTTTTTTTGCAGGGTTGGCTTATATTTCAGGCTTATACTGCTGCAAGGGCCATTCAGCTTGGTTTCCAAGGCCTCTTCAGCTTCCCTGTGTGCCCATGTGCTCATGGTTCTTTGGCAAATCCACAGAATTGTTTACCCATCTAGACAAAACTACAGCACAGTAGAAAATTCAAGGTTGCTCACCTGTGTTTGAACATTTCACGTGTTTGATTGTGCAAAGAAAGGCAGTTATATATGTATGATCCAATACTCCTTTTCTACAGGTTTGCAGCTCCCCCATCTAGCCATCATTGTCACTGCCTCCTTCACTAAATTCTTCAGGACCGCAACATTTCCGGCAGGGTATGAGCTTTCAGGAGTCCCAGCTCACTTCTTTGGATTCGACCAGAATGTGAGTCCATCTGACCTTAAACAGAGAAGAGTGAATTCAGACATCCAACAGCAATAGCATGTAAATGTCATTACCAGGTAAATGACAAGAGCAGGTGTGCCTTGGAAAGACTGGAATGGTACCTAGGCACAGCTTTTTACAAGACAAGCCTAAAGAAAAGGACAATAGAAGAGCTGTGGTGGTCACATTCAGCTCACAACTCAAGCTAGTCCAATGTATTATTTATGACCTACAACCAAAGCTGGATTGTGACACTTTCCTCACTAAGATACTGGGGGGATGCCCCTTTCTTGCTTACAGACAGCCTTCCAACCTAAAAGAGCGGCCGCAACTTACCGCAGCCACCATTGCTGTTGGGGAAGGGACAGCCTCCTTGGTGGCTGCTGCCTTCCCCCATGGCCTCATGAGCTCCCAGTTGCTCGTGAGGTTTCAGGCTCAAGGGCGCCCAGCAGTTACGCTGGGTGCCCTGACACCAGTGGGGAGGTGGGCCTAGGCAGCTTTTATAAGGCTGGACCCGGCCTACAACCTCCCCATTTTGCTGGTGCTTGCACAGGAGATGACCTTTACCTTTTAAAAAGATGCTACTGGAATCTTGCTGCTTTCTGTTGCTGCAGACAGATTAATGTAGCTACCCATCATGATTTTGCACCATAAGACATTTATATTTTCCAATTAATGACTTAGAGAAATGTCTCCGTTATGGATGCCCAGTGCAGTGTTCATGAATGGCAAAGACAATCTGTCTGGATCTGTTTACTCATGCATGTCCTTTTACTATCTCATGGATATAGAAGGATTTTTTTCTCCCTCTATGTATTCACCAATTTCTTATTGTTGAAACTTGTTTGGCTAATAACAGAGATATTGTAATGATTATATAACCATCTTGGCCAGTCGGTAAAGCTGTTGTATAGCTGAGTGTTTGGTTCTATATTGGTTCAGTTATTGTTCTGTGTTTTGGGGTTGGGAGAGTTGACTTCCAGGGTCTACAACATGGTGCTCATGGGTGCCATGGTTCCTCCAACACCTTTCCTAGTGCCCACCAGGTGCTTTCAGAGACTATTAGAATTACATATAAACTCACTCGCTGACATTTTGTGCTTGGCTCTGCTTCTTGCAGTAGCATTTTTGTGGCTGGCTTCACCTTCTTTGGCAGCCATTTTGTGATTGTGCCCACTACCCTGTGTTGGAATTTAAAAGGTGCCTGTATGATCTAAAAGGATGGGGACCCCTGATTAAACTGCTGTAACTGTTTTGGAATTTGTACAGGAGGCTGTGCTGGAGGCCACTTGGAAATCTTCTGTAAAAGTTATTTCCTTGAACAAGTTAATTATAGTACCTTCAGTCTACATGCCTTGTGCTATTTCTGTATTTGTGGCTCATCTCACATACATAATCTAGCGCTGGGATCTGCAACCTGTGGCTCTCCAGATGTTCATGGACTACATATTAAAATGTGCTGCTATTTGAAACTGTGCCGCTTCCTTATTCTGATGTTTAATATTAAAGACACAACAGGCATGAAGGACACCATTTATGCAGGAAAACCAGTAGAAATGGTTATTGTGTAACTGCATACCTGCTTCACATAGCATCCAATTTAAACTCGAGCAAAATATTGAGATGACCAATGAAGGGCTCAGATCACATGTAAATTAGCAGCTTGATGATAGCAATGTTTAGTATGAGTCACTTCCCTATGAAGGTTCACCACAGCATCTGCATGAAGAACACAGGACTTCTTCTCTTGTGAATGAAAGGCAAGTTCTCTTAGAAATACAGCCCTTAGTAAGGGCAGGATGAAAGAAGAGAAGGGATAGTGCATCAGGCCATATTTGTCTCTTGGAAACTCACAGATCTAATTTAACAAATCACTAGCAGATTACCTTGATCCAGATAATTAATTAAAATGAATATATACATAGAGGTGGGATCCAACCAGTTTTCACCACTTCTCTAGAAGTGGTTACTAAGTTTTTCTGAGTGCCGAGAAGGGGTTACTAAAGCAACCTTCCTGCCCAATAGGAACTCGAGGTGCGTGTGTGCAGCGGCACCACTGTTTGAATCCCACCACCATCGGAACCTGTTATTAAAATTTTTGGATCCCACCACTGTATATATATTATATAAAAATGACTGGAGTAATGGGGCTGTCTGAGGGTCCATTGCTGGGAGGAACCCTAACATGAGCTCCCTGATCTTCACAATTCAGTTCCACTGAAACCAAACAACACAGGATACATTGTGTACAATACCTGATGGCACCACCTTCAGTACTAATGGAGTTACTGCTCTGGAAGAGCCAGAAATTTTCACAGTAAAGGAGTAAAAGTACCTTGCTTCTATCTAATATATTGGTATATTAATTTTATATTGTAGTTTTCGTTGCAATCCAGGTGAAATGGATAACTTTTATTGTATTTTAATGTTGTTGGAAGCTACTCTGAAATGAAAAGCAGTGGAGACTGGAATATGTGTAGAAAACGGGCCATGCAAGCAAAAACAATACAAATTATCCAGTGCAAGTAAACTGCTGAAAATCCTTTCCTAATCCAGTTTGTTTAGTCAAGCTAATTTAGCTGTTACGTTTTCTCAAGATGACTGTACCACATATGAATGCCCAGATATTTGTACAGCTAGGATCTGATGCACCTACATCTATTGCTGGACTTATGAATGGCAACAGAAGGCAGAAAAATGAGCACTTTTCCCTGAATGTGAACCCATCTTTTTCTTTCCAGTGAGTTTCTAGCTGGTTTAGAGGTATGGGAGAAAAGAATTAAATGTTCCTCCCTTTAGTACCTTGCTTGTGATTTTCAAAACAGCTGTGTAGAGCTGCTAATTAGTTTTTACAAAGACATACATACACACAGAGTGAGGTTTTAATCATAAAACATGCAGTTTGACCTTTAGTGTTCCAAAATGCAGGAAGCATGGCAGTCAAGTGGACTGTAATCACTGGCCAATTATGCACAAGGTACCTGCTGCGTGGTGTGGGATGAATGCCTGTTCTCAGCAAGATTCCTTGTATGGATGTATTTCCTCAAGCCTTGCTTCCACTTTCCATTCTCTCCATGGCAAGCACAATTTTAATTTTGCTTCACTGCCAGAATGGGTAGTGAAGCCAGTGAGCACAGTTTTGCCCTGGACATATTCCCTCTACCCATGACCAGCCTACCTAGCTCCATCCTTCACACTGAAAACCTTTCCCCTCGCCTTCCCCTTCTATGTTGCCAACTCACAGAAGAGTCACAGAAAAGAAGCTCACTCATATGGGCTTAGCTAAAACACACTGACTCCCACTTTGTTATATTGATATATCGAGTTATCAACATAATAAGAACTCAGAGTGCTTGGAAATAACAAGTCTCTTTGTCCCACAGCAGCAGCTGCATTTGGAAAGGGGGGGGGGGAAGAGAATATCAGCTATAGTACAGTATCCCCTTCTTTGGCAGCATATGGAATTGCTCTGCTCTTTCATTTGAGGGAGGCTATTTTTGGAACAGTAATATTGATAAGAGCGTAGTTTAAAGCTAAGCCAGCAATTTTGATTACTAGGTGTAGTGAGATCAGTGCCTTTAAAAATAAGAATAAGTGCCCTTAAGATCTGTGCTTTTGGGAATGGACAGAATTAAGGGAACCAGGTCTAGGAGAGTTTTCTACAGAAAAACTGCATGCCCAGGAGGGAGCACCTCCTTGCATGTAAACACAGAAATGCAAGGAGACCCCACTACAAGGCCATTGTGCACTGAAGAGTCCTGAGATAAGCATTCTATGCATAATTAGTCTCTAAGTGAGGGTCAGGATTGAGAAGTGGCTAATTTTAGACTGAAATCATGGGGACGATGGCAGATAGCTGATTGCATGAACAAATTGCATACAGTAAGTTCTGCCTTCAAAAAGCTTGTCTGTCTCATTTAAAACCAACAAAAATGAGCAAACCAAGACAGTGTTAGAACTTTCTGTTCCTCATGTTGATCTGTTAACAGCCAATCTTCCCCCTTAGGTGTCAGAACTTAATGAGTGCAGTTTCTCCAGCACACCCTGCCGAATGCAAAAACAATTGAGTTGTAGACTGATAGCTCCCCTAGGAACACCAAATGGTGGTATATGTGAATGTCATTAATATCACTTGCAAATTATCTATTTGGCTTCAGTGCATCTATTTGGTGGTAACCTTGTCAGTCAGGCATGACTAATGAGTGAAAGGGGAAAAAAGCCTATCCAGCTGCTGAGAAAGTCAGCAGGGAACATGGAGACCTCTTCCTTGTCTCTGCACTTGACCTGAATCTACAGGACTAGAAATGTCATAAACCTTTGATTGATGTTCTGCTCATATTACCTGACTGTGAATGAGAGAAAACAATTTAGTCATTTTACGGCATTTTCTAACATAAACAATTTCCATTTAGGTCAAAAATGAACATTGTTCATATTCCTTTGGGGGCATTTTTACACTGTATGTTTGACACAGCCTATATGGAGGCCTAACACTGAATTTGAGGGAAGAATCAGTTTCAAGCAAGATAGTGACCATTTTGGAGAATACTATTTATATTAGACAATGGGGTTAACATGTATTTCAAGACTACAGGGGAAGTTATGCTTGCTATGAAATTGGAAAAATGGAAAATGGAACAATGTTCAAGACAGACACCAGGTTTTCTTTGAACATTGCTACTTCTTCAGTTTCCTTCTGATCTGTATATCAGTACAATGGAGTAGGCATTTGGACACAAATTAATCAACCAGAAAGGAACTGGAAATGTCCCTTTCTTCAATATAGATATCATAACTAATCAAGATTATTGTTAATTAGTTAATTTTAAACTGGATTAAAAAGACATGATGGTAATTGGAACAGATTGTTAATCCTTGGTAATTTCTGGTGTGATGCTGCTTATTGTTTCCATTAGGAGTGAATCAGAACTTAATGTCAATGGCAGGGATATTTTCCAGTTAGTAGAGTTGCACATCTAGCCATTGACGTTGCCTATCTATACACTACATTTCAGTCTAACATGACACTATCGCAGATGTCATGCACATAACTTGTGATGGGCACATACTGGGCCATGTTCCCTCCTTTTTTCCACCCCTCCCCATCACCAATACAGAGAAAATTACTGAAGACTTTTTCGGTTTGTGAATCTTGAATCTAACTTTTGTTTGTCATTATATCCAAATGAAGGCACATACTAAAGTTCTTTCCGCACACTAAGATTCTAAAAAATAGTTGGATGATAAACACAAGGGAGGCTGTCTGTGTCAGAGTGATATATTACCCTGATGACTCAGACACTGGCCAAACAAGTTGCTGTTGTTTTTAACAATGTCCACCCTGATGGTGAATTGTCAGACCAATCAAGGACTCAAAATACAAAATGAGACTTGTAGCATTTCCAACAAGTCCTACAGTTTTCAAAGTAAGAGATGTTTGACAGTGGAATACATAGCCTCAGAGTGTGGTAGAGTCTCTTTCTTTGAAGACTTTTAAACAGAGTCTGAGTGGCCATATATCAGGAGTGCTTTGCTTGTGTATTCCTGCATGGCAGGGGGTTGGACTTGATGACCCTTGTGGTTTCTTCCGACTTTATGATTCTATGACAAGCTGTTTACATTGGATAATTCTTGCATAAATGTGTGGCTTGGAGAACCCTGCAACCCACTGACCCTCTAACCCAAACAGCCCATCCCAGGCTTCCAGTATTTTTTTTTCTTTTCCATTTGGGCTCACTTTGCTCATGGCATATGGTTCATAGACTGAACTAGGTTGGCCCAGCATATGCCCTCCAGAACAGATTGAGGTTCTTCACCTGGCTACACAGAGGTGCTATCTTATTCCAGCAATTAATCTGGTTGCCATGAATTCCTCTTTTTTGTTATTGGCTGGTGGTGGTACTACAGGCTTATGAAGAGCTAGTGCAGATCAGGAAATACTCGGGGATATAGGAAGCAAAGATTTCCAAGGTTTGGTGAGGAGCTTCTTCTTTACTACATGCAAAAAAGATCTGGTTCTCTGGCTCTGTGCTGAAGACCCCAGTATCTGTAAGAGACAACAACCACAAATTGAACATATACATGAACATATGAAGCTGCTTTATTTGGAGTCAGACTATTGGTTTATCAAGGGCAGCAGTGTCAACTCTTGAGTTACCATTAGGGATGTGCATTTGGCAAAGCTGAACCAAAAGCATCCCCCCAAAATACCTGAATATTTCTGAGCATTTTTCAGCCCCTTTCAGATCTGCTGCCATTAAAAAATATTGGGGGAACCCCTCTCCTCTCTCCATCTCACCCTCAATTGCTTGCTGACTGCTGCAACCACAGTCCACATAGGCTTGCAGATGGCATGTGAACATTGGTGGCCTGGATTTTTTTTTCTGGATCAGGTTTAACAGACCAGAACAATTTCAAAAAATCAAAAAAGGTGTATTGGGGGGGGGGGGGGGGGGGGGGGGCGACCATGCCAGTATGGAGGTTCAGCTTGTTCAGCTTTTTTGAAAATTTCTGGAACTTTTACACCTGAACCTGAAAAATACAAAAAAATGGGGTTCAGCTCTAATTACTATATTATTCTGCACATGCAAGATGACTCTCCCCTTGGATAGATGCTGTGAGGAGAATGGGGAGTGGCATATTTCTTGAGAGAGATTTGATAGGATTATTCCAAAAGAAGATTGCAATAATAATGTCTGATTCTTTGCAGAGAATATGTGGCTTGAAAATTGAGGTGATGGGTTATGGCCCATGGAACACTCTTAAAGAAGGAGCTACTTTTAGTACAGTGCAAAAAATATTCTCTGTGTAGGCAATATAGTTTATTACTATAATATTATTTTACTCTATGGTGGTATTTCAGTTGCTTCATAAAAATGTGCTAGTTGTGACCATTTGTGGGTGGAAAGTTTTAACATTTCAGAAAGACACCAGAGCTGTTCTTGGTTCTGATGCTGACCAATGTTGATTTTTCTATGCTGCACTTCAGTTTCTGCATGAAACTGAAACCACATTCCCCCTTAGAAATGAGTGTTTGGTAGGATGAAGATGAGTAATTTCTTGAATGACACTATCTGCCAACAGATGAGGTTTGCCACTACAGATTTGCACAGTTGCTGAGTACCTCAAGGAACATGAAGACCACTCTTGGGAAGTAAGAAAATGCAAAAAAAATGTCACTGTTCTTGAGAAGGGACTGAAAAGGGAGAGAGAGAGAGAGAGAGAGAGAGAGAGAGAGAGGAGGGGGCTAACAGAAATGAAATGAAAAGCAGCGAGGACTGTCTGAAAGAAAAAACACTGGAATATATGTAGAAAGGGGCCATGCAAAGAAAAGCAATACAAATTATCCAGTGCAACCTTGCAAGTAA
The DNA here is from genome assembly GCF_021028975.2 of Sphaerodactylus townsendi. Taxonomy (NCBI): domain Eukaryota; kingdom Metazoa; phylum Chordata; class Lepidosauria; order Squamata; family Sphaerodactylidae; genus Sphaerodactylus; species Sphaerodactylus townsendi. Next base: position 35,445,594 of record NC_059433.1, on the reverse strand, counting down.
ACTGAACATGCTCCCTTTTTTGCTCTCCACATGAGGGCACACAATCTATTGTCAGCAGCCAGAAACTCTGGAGGGAATGGGGAAAATTGTGCTGGACTGTTTCAGCAACTAATATAATTGTGTACCATGAGTTCATGTTTTAGCTTGGATCGATCACTTATTGTGAAAAAAAGGAAGAAGTGGATGTATTAAAGAACTGATCATATATATGGTTTTGTTATTAAGTAGGATGACTGCCATGCTGAAAAAGAAAGCAGTATGTGTTTTTCACTTCTGTATCTCAAATCCAAGATAGATAACAAAATGTATTGCTCTAACAAGTATTGGTGTTCCAAGGTAAATTTCTGGATTGAAATGCAGGAAGTATATGAGTGTTATGTGAGATAATATGAAAATGACAGTCCGATATGATATGTTGAATTGTATCAAGAGCATTTACAATGTCTCTCATTCAACGGAAGTCTTTGATATATCGTAGTCAAGATTTTGGAGGGAAAAGCGTTAAACTACGCCAACATAAAGGCCCTATGCTGTATAGGATTATCTATATTATAGAAGTATTGAGCTATTTTCCCATTGGAGATTGCCACCTTCAATTAATGTTTCAGTTAGCAAGTCTGGTACTGAATATTTTTTTGTGTGTGTCTGACTTTGTTGAAGGGAATCGAAACAGGCTGCACAGTCAGATTTGATGAGGGAGTGAGGGAAAGAGAGTGAGGTGGTTTTCCCTAAGTAATTGTTGGAGATTGGATAAGGTTGCCAGCTGCAGGTTAGGAAATTCCTAGAGCAGGGGTCTGCAACCTGCGGCTCTCCAGATGTTCATGTACTACAATTCCCATCAGCCCCTGCCACCATAGCCAGTTGGCCATGAACGATTGGCCATGGTGGCAGGGGATGATGGAAATTATAGTCCATGAACATCTGGAGAGTCGCAGGTTGCAGACCCCTGTCCTAGAGATTTGGGGAAGGAGACTAGCCACATAAGGGTTTTAGGAGGGAGGAAGTTGTCAGGACGCTGTAGAGTCCACCCTCCAAAGGAGTCATTTTCTCCAAGTGATCTGTTTTCTATTGTTTGGAGATCAGTTCTAATTCTGGATCTCCAGGTCCCACCTGGAGGTGGCAAGGCAAGTTATGAATGCATATATTAGCACATTTGCAGGGACAGAGTGAGGGGGGGAGTGCCCTGTGGCACTGATGCGTCCTCCACCCCTGCCCTGCCCTGCCCCCGCCCCAACCTGCCTCTGACCTGCCCCCAGAATGCTCTTTTCCTGCCCCCGAAATGCCCTCACTGCATCCCCACTGGGGCACATACCCAGTGCATCGTTCACCCCCTGTCCCCTTGGAGCTACGCCTCTGCACATTTGAAATATGTTTGCAGAGAAATGTTTATGGTATGCACAGAAACATTTATTTTATGGGCCCAGAATGGGAGATTAAATGTATCTAAATGGCAAAGTCATCTCCAGGCCGCACCTGGAGGCTGTCAAGGCAAGTTCTGAATACACATAACAGCACATTGTAAGGTTTTGTGTGGAGAAATGTTTGTGGTATGCAGAAAGCCAACATATATGTTCTAAATCCTTTGTATATGAAATAAAAGGAGATAGACCTTTCTCTGGAAATCAGGTTTACTATAGCCTATTATTTCAGTGCCTTACAGTGTCATTTGAGTGGTAAAGGATCATTATTTTCTATGAAGGTATTCTAGCCATACTGAATCTGGAGGCCAGGCCTTCCTATAGAAAATAACATCCTTTTAAAAAGGTGAAAAACCAGAACTCTGGCAATCAGCTGTAAAGTTCAGGGGTTTTTCTGTAGTATCCTTCTGTCCATTTCAGGGATGTAGGTATAGATTTTTAGGGGGGTCAGGGCGGGGCCATGCCCCCATGTACCCCTGGGGCATGGCCACACCTCCCCAAGCCCCCCCAGCCTCAGTGCACATAAAAGCAGCTCTCTGAGGCCAGGGATGGCAGACTCTGCTGCCCCCCACCCCACCCCCCACCAGATGGGCTCCCAGCCAGCAGCCAGCAGTCCCTTCTGCCCTCCCCTTCAGGCTGAGGCATAGCTGGGAAAATGGAGCCCAGTGTAAAATCTGAGTTTTGTGCCCCCCTACCTCCCATGGGCGGCCGCTGTGATGCTGGAATTCACCCCCAACAGCATCACTTTCAATGGTGTTTAAACTAGAGATCCCAAATTCTCCTTTTAAATCCACCTTTAAGGGAGAATCTGGGGTCCCCAGTTAAAACAAGTGATGCTGTTTTGGGGTGGGTAGTATCATCAGGAGAGTCTCCCAACAAATCCCTGAAATTTCAGTGCTGCTAGTCTAAAAACTGTGCCCCCTGCAGGACAAAAACAAAAAAAACACTTTAAAAATACAAAAAAGCACAAACAGGGGGCGGAGCTTCTGACATGTAATGGGGGTTGGGTTAGGGTTAGGGTTAGGGTTAACCATAACCGACAACCCTTACCTTGATCCGCCCCCAAACAGCATCACTTTCAATGGTGTTTAAATTAGGGAGCCCATATTCTCTTTTTAAATCCATTTTAAAGGGTGAATCTGGGGTCCCCAGTTAAAACAACATTGAAAGTGATGCTGTTTTGGGGTGGATTATCCTCCACCCTGAAACAGAATCACTTTCAGTGTTTACACTAGGGACCTCAGATTCTCCCTTTAAATCCATGCCGAAGGGGGTGGATTTAAAAAGAGAATCTGGGGAAATTTGGGGGGTGCCTGCTGTCAGGGGTGCAATTGTTAAGCTAACAGTACCAAACTGTCATGGTATTTTTAGGAGACTCTCCTGATGATACCACCCACGTTTAGTGACATTTGGTTCATGGGGGCCAAAGTTATGGACTTTCAAAGGTGTAGCCCCCATCTTCTATTAGCTCCCATTGGAAACAATGGGGGATGGGGCATCCCCTTTGGGAGTCCATAACTTTGGACCCCCAGAACCAACCTTCACCAAACCTGGGTGGTATCAGCAGGAGACTATCCTTATGATACCACCTAGGTTTATTGAAGTTTGATTCAGGGGGTTTAAAGATATGGACCCTCAAATGGGTAGCCCCATTTACTATTAGCTCCCATTGGAAACAATGGGGGATGGGGGCACCCCTTTGGGGATCCATAACTTAGGATGCCCTGAACCAAACTTCACCAAACCTGGCTGGTATTAGCAAGAGACTCTCCTGATGATACCAGCCAGGTTTGGTGAAGTTTGGATCAGCGGGTCCAAAGTTATGGACCCTCAAAAGGGTAGCCCCATCTACTATTAGTTCCCTTTGAAAACAATAGGAAATGGGGGCACCCTTTGGGGGTCCATAACTTTGGACCCCCTGGACCAAACTTCACCAAACTTGGTAGGTATTATCAGGAGTGTCACCTGACGATAGCCTGAAATTTGTTGCCACTAGCCTAAAATCTGCGCCCCCTGAAGGGCAGAAACTGAAAAAAACACACTTTAAAATTTAAAAAACCCACAAACGGGGGGTGGAGCTTTGGACATGCAATGGGAAGGTTTGAACCTGAGAACCCCCCCCCCTTACCTACATCCTTGGTCCATTTCCCCCTTTTTCATTCCATATGTGGAAATGTGGAAGGAGCACATTTGTCTTTTTTGGTATTAAATATATTTCCTGTATTCCTGGAATGAATTCCTGGAATGACAACAATAATCTCTATCTATCTATCTATCTATCTATCTATCTATCTATCTATCTATCTATCTATCTATCTATCTATCTATCTATCTATCTATCTATCTATCTATCTATCTATCTATCTATCTATCTATCTATCTATCTATCTATCTATCTATCTGTATATATATCTATCTATCTATGTCATCTATCTATCTATCTATCTATCTATCTATCTATCTATCTATCTATCTATCTATCTATCTATCTATCTATCTATCTATCTATCTATCTATCTATCTATCTATCTATCTATCTATCTATCTATCTATCTATCTATCTATCTATCTATCTATCTATCTATCTATCTATCTATCTATCTATCTATCTATCTATCTATCTATCTATCTATCTGGCTGGCTGGCTGGCTGGCTGGCTGGCTGGCTGGCTGGCTGGCTGGCTGCCTGCCTGCCTGCCTGCCTGCCTGCCTGCCTGCCTGCCTGCCTGCCTGCCTGCTATCAGCTATCATCTTTCTTTCTTTCTTTCTTTCTTTCTTTCTTTCTTTCTTTCTTTCTTTCTTTCTTTCTTTCTTTCTTTCTTTCTTTCTTTCTTTCTTTCTTTCTTTCTTTCTTTCTTTCTTTCTTTCTTTCTTTCTTTCTTTCTTTCTTTCTGGCCCAGACAGCTGGAGGAAGAGGTTTCCACCAGGCTGGGGCCAGAGCCGTAAAGGCCCTGGCCCGAGTGGAGACCAGACGCATCATTGAGAGGCCAGGAACCTCCAGCAGATTGGCGTCTGCCGAACGCAGAGGCTGAGCAGGGACATATGGGGTAATGCGGTCCCGAAGGTACGAGGGTCCCAGGCCGCATAAGGCCTTAAAGGTCAACACCCATACCTTGAAGATGATTCGGAATTCAATTGGGAGCCAATGCAGGTGGTGCAACACAGGCTGAATATGAATAAAAATAATTATGTGTCTCCTTCTTCCCAACACAGAATTATTATTTTTTTAACCTCCACACCCCTACTGTCTCACAGGAGGCTTGCTGGGCAATGATATCATGTAAATTTGAACAGATATTTTCCATTTTGATTTCTTTTTATTTATATATCAACTTCCATTTACACTTGTAACAATGACCATAGTGTTTGGGTAACTGTTCCCTAAAGGCTCCAAGAAGTAGAATATCTGGATGTTGTTTAGAAGATTGAATTTGGGATGATATTGGAATGTGTTGGAATGAAAATAATTAAATTACAATACAATTCAAAAATATGTTAAAATAATAGTTTTCATGAAGTATTTGGGTTTCTTGTTGCAGACAATAAAGGATACTAATTACACTAGTAGGGAGGGGACCTAAAAAGTTAATCTTTTTTTAAAAGCACCCAACAACTTAATTTAGCAAAAACAAATTGCAAATATGTAGAGAATTTCAAAAATGTCTGCAAGTTCAGTATTCTTCAACTGATTTTCACCAGAAAGTTTCATACTGTCCATTATTGTCCAATATGGGCATTGCTGAATTATTTTAATGATCATGCTAGATTGGTTTTGAAAATATTTTTGCAACCACCTTATTTAAACAATGTAGCTACATTTTATGGAACGGGAGCAATTTATTGTTCTTTGGCTCAAAAGACCATCAAAAATGCTATTTGTAGTAGCCGGAGATCATCCAATTAGTGACAAAATGTAGTCAGAGATCATCCAATTAGTGACAAAAGAAAAGTTTTTGTGTTGTCATTCCATGTACTTAATAATAAGTCAATATTCTTCTACCTTCTGCAGGCTACTGAACTATGGCATTTCTTTATTACAGATGGTTTCTGATATTTTATTATGTAACATATGTCTTAGTTAGGATTCCAAAACAATCAGTTATAGTGGACAAATGCAACTTGTTGGTTTTCATCCAAATACTAACCAAGGCCGACAATGCTTTGCTCCTGAGAACTGTTGAGATTGAGCCAGCTGGGGTTAGCCAGATCAGGGCAAAAATATCTTTCCCAATCTCCACATGCTACACTTACAAAGTTATTTCTTAAGGGAAGACTAAGAAAACCATCTACTGAGGTAGGTGAAGCAACAAGCTCATTGGGCAATTATAGAGCAACAGTCAGTGTTCCTTGATATCTAGGCACGGAGGGTGTACATTTCAATGTCCCAGAATACTGATTTATGATGCAGTCTCCCTCTGGGCCCCAAGGAACCACTTTATTCAGAGTAAAACCAGCATGTCATATGCTACAGCAAATTAGAAAAGAGGATAGACAAAGTGGAAGAAAAGGAAAGGATATACAGAGCCTGCCACCTTCTCTTGTCCTGGAACACATAAAAGTTTATATACAGTAAACCTTTTTAATGTATTGCAATTGTAACAACAGCAGCAAATAGGCTAAGAATTCTTCTATTGATTAAAACAAGCTCCGCTCCCTTGGATACGACCTCCACAGAGGCTACTGAGCTGTCAGTAAAACTACTGTCACATACTGTACATTGATGACAGTGTTAAAGTACACTTCCCCAGATAGTCAGTGACTTCACTTGAATGTTTAGCTTCTGAAGACAGCCTCCGTGTTTTAGCCTTTCAAAATCACTAATGAGGCTATGAGTTTTGACTGTATTGTTGGGGCTGAAATAAATTGTCTAGCTTTTAGAGTGAAAGCTGGACTTAGAGCCAAGCTACGTTTCAGTCCTCATTTCTTTACTCCACAGATCTTCAGGCAGTAAAATTCTAGTTTTACTATTAGATAGCCTGAGGGAATTATAAAAGCTCAGATCACACGAACAGGAACAGGTTCATAGGATCTGAGGGAAGTATTTCCAAATTACATCTACAAAGAAGAGTTTGATTTCAGTATAAGAGGTATTTAAAACTGGGAGTCAAAACCTTTTATGTGTCACCTGTACAAAAATCTGTCATCATCATTGGGTTTAACCCTTGTGAAATCGAGGGCAAAGTTTGGTGATTCCCAAAAGCTAGAAGATTTTAAAAAACAGTTAGTCAATTCTATTCTACGTAGCTGCCTTTTGTAATAATCTGTGAATTCTCAGATGTGGGAGTGGGGTGAAGGATTGAATGGAGATTTGTACTGTTTTTAAATAACCCAGGACATTTTTTGTTCTGCAACAGGCATACGAGTACCAGGTGAAAAGCTGGGAACATTTTCAAAGTATTTCAAGCAGCATGCAATATAAAGAAACCTTAATGAACACAGCCCATTTTCTTATTTAGTAAGTATACTTCTTTATGTGCAGACTAAATTTTGTACTTGACAAATGATGTTGCTTCTGCTACCTATCTAGACCTGGGTAGCTGATATGAAGCTACCATGTCACAAGTACATACATTCCTCATTTCAGTATGGTGATTGGACTAGATAACCCCAAAGTCTGCCATGCTCTGTGTCTTTTTAGGGCAAGTTATTATATTATATTTTAGCAGGTGTTACAGATGAGAAGAATCAATGGCTCCTCTGCTTCCTTGCTAAATGTTAGGAGATAGACTGTATCATTTGTTTCAGCTCTTGGAAACATTCAAGTTTTCCATATTCATCATAACACAATTGCTAAGCTTTGTATGAATTAAGTTAATCTAGAAACTGATACATAATACTACTGAATGATGGGTGCATAGTAGTTTCTTGAAATATGTGATGAAACTAGTGTGGCATTGGAAACCATCCCCACCCCCAGGTACACCAAAGGATTCTGAGGCCATGTCTGGCACCAGTTGATTGATGTCTGAAGCTGGCTTATACCATCAGACCATACTTTAGTTCATTCAGGTTTAATAGCCTGTACGCCATACACCAAAATAATTTAAGGAACAGAATTAATACCAAAACTAAATTTAGCCACATCAGCTGTGCAGTTCTTGCTATAGCCACTGAGAAATAACCTTAATTTGTGAGCATCTAGTGTAGCTGAGTATTTTAATAGCCACTCTGCAAGAAATTTATCTCTGATTGTGGCATATTTTGGACAGTAAAAAAAAAGTACAATAATGAATTGGTCACCAGTAAGGGTCAGTAGCAAGGATGCTGTTCTGTAGGTGTCTTAGGGTAACAATCTTTCATTTGAGCTGTAGGCAATGTGTTGCAATGAGCTATCATATACGACTGCCTCAGTTTGGGAACTGTTAGCATACAATAACAGTGAAAAAGTTCAACTTTTCTGAGTAGCTGACCCTTCATGAAGTGGGGAACATTTCTTTCCAGAGTATTAAGAAAAAATGTCTCAATCTGAAAAGTTTCTCAATGATTAGCATTTTTTCTCTCTGTTAAAGGGTTCAAAGGCCTCCATGAGCTCAACTAATATTGCAACCCACAGCTTTGTTCCACAAGGACCAATACCGCCTACAGGCTGCTAATTGAGTAAATACTGGAAGATCGTTAGCTATGAGCAGCCTAAACTTACAGTTAATAATGGCTTTCCATATCAAAGTTGAGTTGGACCATTTGTCTATCAAAGTAACTATTGATTACCCTAACTGGCTTTAGCTCTCCAGGGTCACAGGCTGAGCTCTTTGCACATCACCTGCTACCTTTAAGCAAAGATGTTAAAGACTGAACCTGAAACCTTTTGCACAAGGCCCCTGAGCAAAGTCCAGTGTATTATAGTGGTATATACTATTGTCAGTTTTTAATCTATTATTGAATTATATTTTCCTGTTGGATTTTTAAATTTGTTATTACTTGCATATAATCCTGCTGACAAAACAATACCTGCTGTTTAACTGTGGATTAAACGACTGCCTTGTTATCAGCATAGCACCCGAGTTGCTGATACCAATTTCTTTTTCCTTCCTGAAGTGAAGGCTGGAGCAACTGACAAAAAGTAAGGTTTGTATGCCAGCAATGGAAATGCTGATGTGTGGGTTAGTCTGGCCATCTACATCACTGCAAATATGAATCACCCATGAATAGTTATTATAGATGGTGTCAATCCTCTTTGCCTTTTCTCTTCCTGAAATCAAATAAGCATTATCACTGGGTGCAGGCCATTTCCACACTTATGGTCACCTTTGCAGGGAGTGCATAATTCCTTCAGGTTTGGTTTTCAGTTACACACGTGTTTCCCGCTCTTCGGAACTCACTGCGTCACAGATTGGAGAAGCCCTGCGGTTTCCAAGAGCGGGCAAAGTGCATTGTTTTCCATGTCTGCATAGGGAAAGCAAAACACACCAGTAAGTTTTGCCACTCCTCTCTGCTTTTTTTCCAGCCTAACCAGGAGCAGTTTCACTCACTTCCCCACTGACATTGGGATCAATGGGGCTTTTTAAAAAAATTGATACTTCTACTCTATTGCAGAAGCATTAAAACATGTGGCAAACAGTTTCCCAACCCGGAAGTAGGCAAAATGGTGATTAGACTTGGGTGAAATGCTGGGGCACCTCCTTGTGTGTAAATGAGGAAATGCCGGCCCACAGATTCTTTTAATCTTACAATTGGTAGTCATTTACATTTTGAACATAAGCAATCCTATATGTATAAACCTTCAGGAATATATTGCTATTATAATTGTTATCTTCCTACATTTTGAACATGGCTAAACTGACCATAACTAATGTTGATTTTGCTCTGTTTGGCAGAGGGGCAAATATTGTGTTCCGATCAATTAAAATGTTTCCACTTTGTATTGGAAATCTGCCTGCATATTTGGTAGTGCCAGGTGGCTCACATCCAAGGCAGACAATCAACTCATCCTTTGCACTGCTCAGTTCTCCCTTTGGGGATGGGGACTGGCAGGCGGCATGTCAAGTCACACAGGGAAACATTTTACTACTTTATCACTAGGATGCCACTGTCATTTATGAATTATGCCAAATCAGCAGTTCTAAAATAAGGTTTGCTCAAATTTGGCTCAGTTAAGTTTTCACTATAATGGATTCCATCTTATTTTGGTAGACTGAAATTGATTCTCTTATTCCCATTTCCATATTTGACTACACTGAAAGATGTTTTCCTGATGGCAACAGCCAATGATGTGCACAGATGGAGAAATGCATATTAGAATAATAGAAGAACATTAGAAGAAGAGGCAGAGTTTGGATTTATAACCCTCTTTTCTCAACTGTAAGGAGACTCAAAGCAGTTTATGAACCCCTTCCCTTTTTTCCCCCCACAACAGACACCTTGTGAGGTCGGTAGAGCCGAGAGAGTTCTGAGAGAATGGTGATTAGCACAAGGTCACCCAGCAGGCTTAATGTGTAGGAGTACGGAAACAAACCTGGCTCTCCAGGTTAGAGTCCACTGTTCTTAACCACTACATCATGGTGGCTCTCTGATTATAATGGAGAGAGTTATCAGTCAATAATTTATCATAAGATATAGTGCTGACTTCAGGGAAATACAGTGTGTGTCAGTTCTCACAGTCCAATTGCCCTTGATGTAAGTAGATGTAGCATAGAGTTTGGTGGGCCCCCTTTGTCTGTTTGTCTTCCTGATCTTCCGACATGGCTATGGACCCATCTTTTGGTCTCAGAGTGGGATTGGGCCTTAAACTGGGCCTCTCAGCTAGCTCTGGCTGCCTGGTTCTTTCCTCTTCATAATGGGCCAGGCTTTCTCCTCTTTGGCCATCTGGGCACCCACCCATTTTATCCTTTCCCTTGTTGAGCTCTTGCCCTTCCCCATTGTCTGCCAGCTGGAAAGATGACTTCCATCACGCATGTTGCTCTGGGGGCCTTGCTCTCCATGCCTCCCTGCTCTGTAGTGCTTCTCCCACATGGTTGTGCTGCCCCCTCCCAGCGTCTGGCCTTCTCCAGGTCCCAAATGATGAGGAAACTGGTGATCAGCCTTATGTTGCCTCATTGGTTGGCTCGTAGGCTGCCACTGGCAGCAAGACCACAGGGCATTCTGGCATGTGTCCAGTCTTCCCCCTTTAACCTGCAGGACATTGGGTTTTCCTAAAGTGGGCTGTGACTGCCTCTTGTCATGGTGCCCGTTTTCTCCCACTGGGTTCCCCTGTGACGGTTCCATCAGGGCAGCTCTTCTCCCTGCTGCTGTAGCCAGACTGGCTTCCCCTTCCTGACTTTGGCAGGCAGGTGGACCACTGCATCTTTTGACCAGGGCTGTGGTAAGTGAGGGGAGGGTGGCTGACAAAGTCTGGGGATGATGTCCCTCCCCAGCATTTCACAAAAGCATTTCACATTTCACAGCAGCATTTCACAAAAAAATGTACAAGGATTGTACATACAGTACATAGCAATAGCAAGAGTGTAGCAACCTGAATCCATCTCATTCACGAGAAACTGGTGCTAGCTGCCACTTCCTGCTGATATTTTATCATGTGATTACAGTTCTGTGGTTTTCCAGGTATTGGCTCTGTGTCATAATCCCTTTTCTAGTCATTGATTGGGCCAGAGGCCTGATGTAGGATGTTAAAAGTGGAATTGAAACAGCAGACACACACATGGAGCAATCATTTTGTCACACTTCTAGAATTCTAACATGTAACTGGCATCATCTGGTGTACTGGCTTTTCCTGCCTCTGATCACAGCAACATCCGTTCTGATAGCACCAAGCCAGTTCTACATGCTGGTCTTCACTGGTCCACCTCTCAGAAAATAACCTCAAAGTAGGTATTTCTATGTTATTCTGATATGAACAAGATTGCTGCAGCTAGGGAGAATGAGGATTCATTAGCAAGCCTGTCAGGGGGAAAAAACTTCACAATCTAGAGCACAGCTTACGGGTATTATTAGTCCATGACCTTTCTTGAATGGTGAGTTCACTCAGAAGTCAAGGCAAAATTCTGTATCTTCTGAAACCTTAAGAAATGTCTTGGATAATAGGTATTGGTGTACTGTAAATGATATCCCTTGAGTCACCTTTTTACCTTTGAGATGGAGTATGTTTAACAAGGCCCTTTCTGCACAGCCAACACATATTTAAAAATGAGCTAAAATAGCGGATAGCAACATCATGCTCTTAGTAGTCCTTCCACAGGTCTGAGGAGAAAAGTTTTAGGAAAGTTTACCAACTTTAATTAGGATTTTATGTTTTTCGCTCACCAGAATTGATGTTAACTTTTCTCCAGCAACTGAATTATGAATTGGCTCTGAAAGTGTTGCATGGTGTAGGGACCATTTATCGTATTTCTAGGACAGCTGTGTTAACTGGTCATACTGCAACTCTTATTCTAAGGTAGGATTCTGGATTCACCAACAGGATTTCACCCTGCCTCCAATTAATTCTATTATTGAGCATAAATATGTAATACTTGACATTATACTTTTCATAATCTTTGGGACATGGATTAACAGTAGTGTACTTGGAGAAAAGAATACCCTATGACTGTTCTTCATTCAGTTCAATTCAGAATTGAGTTCTGTGTGCTTTTTTTGTGTCTCTGTCTCCTGTAGAATTTTGGTTCTTCCAGCATTTACCCAAGCTGGAAAGTTTACGCAAACTTAGAATACAGGGTGACCCATTTAATCATTAATCTTTGTTTCTATGTGCAAACAAGCTCAGAAGCAGAACTGTATGCATGGCAAATGTGTATCACAGGTTCCCGTAGACAGTGTCAGTCTGGTGGCTAACTTTGCTCTAGGCAGAGGCCTAACTTCTCTTAGGCCTTCTTTCTTAAGTTTTCTCAGTTGTTTTCTTGCTTCCCCAACACTATCTCTCTATGTATTACATGTGTCCTGGAATATATAGAAAAAGAAGACACTTTTTAAATAAAGGAATAGGGCTGCAATTCTGATTGCCAGTAAAAAGTTTGGCAGCTCTCTCTCCTCCCCCAGCATGATACTATCTTTATTTCATTGTTACCTAATGGTGAAATCCAGTATTACAAGAAAGGTGCACAATATCAAGAAACCTCTCTAGTCAAAGGGGTTTTTGGGATGAACCAGTGACACACAGGTTATTTCCAAACAGCATAATTATACTGGGTTACATTTGGTATTTAATAATCCGGGTATATTTTATTCTGGTTTTTCCCTTTGCATGGGTGCCCATTTCTGTGAAGGCGTCGAGTTAAGACTGGGAGGAAATACTCTGATTTCTTTTGCACAAGCCTAGCTTTTTTTTTTTTTTTACAATGTAGATGCAGTATGCATGTTCAAACATTCCCGGTGTTCTGCATTCTGATTGGCTCTTACCCCCTTCCAAAGGCAATGCTTCTGATTGACAGATCCACAACAACTGCAGGAAAACCCAGCAGGACCTCCCTCCCCTTTCTCTAGCTTTGGAAAGGAGCCAGTGTAATGAGCAACATGGCAAGAATGTTGTGCTATACAAAGTTAAAAACGTTTGACCAATACTGGGCAGAGTATTATGTCCTACTCACATTTAAAGGTGTGCAGGAAACCACAGCACGAGACCCCCCCCCCCAAAAAAAAAACCTGGTCTTTGGGGCTGTCATGGAATGAGAGCATCCTGCCAGGCAGGCATTTCCCCACCCCACCCCTTCCAGGATCCTGTTGGGAATGTGAGCCAGGAGCTGTAGGACAGGGATGGCTGAGGGTTGGCTAGCAAGTGGCACTTCACGACAGTGAGGTGGAACAGGGTGAACATGATATAAGGCAGGGAGATCAAATGGTGGGGTGGGAAAAATAAATTGGTTTTGCTCCCATGGCCTTCACACGGAAGCGATTCAACACAGGATTTTGAAAAAAGATCAGCATTTTAGTGTTTTTTTTAAAAAAAACCAGGGATAAGGGAAATATCGTGGGACAAACTCGCTTTAAGATTAGGAACCATGCAAACTTCTTGGCCAAACTGGTATATTTTTCTTGCTCAACTCAGGATATTTGCACCATGCGGAAACAGCCACAAAACTACAAACCCTGGAATACGAGTCTTTCCATCTCAGTCTTAGTAGCTGCCACCAGCCCCTTTTCACTACCCAAACAGCCATAAACCAATGGGCAAGCTTTCAACCTTCCTGTGATTAAAGTCAAGGAAGTCATCCCTGCAAAATAGGTAACTTGCAGCATTTCACCAAACAATTAACCTGGTAGATGTAGCTATGTAAGTATAGATAACTGGAATTGGATTGAAACTGTGGCCCAGTCCACATGGGCCATAAAGACCGGTGTGGGGCTGGTAAAAATGCTGTTGTGGGAGAGGACTTCACACAGCAGCCACAGCTGGAGCAAAGCTTCAATGACCTACCTCCCCCACAATGGTGTTTTTCTGACTTGCTCAACAGGTGGACATTGCTGTTATCTCTGCTCCACTCTAGTTCCCCTCTTACCTCCTCTCAGCTGCCGCCACTCTGCAGAGGCCAGGGGACATGTCTCCTGGCCTCCGACCCTAGAGCCTTCACCTTGGCCATGGGGGCATGTCCCTGGTCTCTGCAGAGTGGTGGCAGCTGAGAGGAGGTAAGAGGGGAACTAAAGTGGTGGGTCCCATGTGAAGGTGGCCCCACATGCCATAGGGGCACTGGTGCCGTTTGCACAACAGCGTACGAACGGCCCCAGGGAGGTGCACCGGCATCAAGTATGCCAGTGCACCGTTGCTACTGTGGCCCGTGTGGAATGGGCCTACCTGAAGACAAAACACCACGAGAGATAATGATAATGATTTATTCATATTGTGTAAGACTACTTCTAAAAGGAACAGTGAGCAGTGAGGATTAAAATAACAAAGACTATCAAAAGGACTAACTACACGGTAATAGCCTTGGTTCAGATTACCAGATATTTCCTTTCCAGCTGAAATTCTCCAATAAATGTCCACCCTTTCCAAGGATCAGCATGGACAGATTGCTTGTCTGGCCCATAAAGCAGGTACAGAATCAAACGGTACAAGGTAGTTCAAGGAGCCATGAAGAAGGCACCCAGAGCATAGCTAGATTTTATGGCCAAAGGTCTGAGTCAGCCTGAGTTTATTTGACCAATCAGATTCATGGTTGGTGGTATCAGTTGATTATTTAATCCTATTAGTAGTCATGTAATGGGGGAGGGTGAGGAGAGCAGGAGTGGTGGGTGGTTTATGTGCAGCTAAGCCCTCCCACATGCCACAGGGGCATTGGTGCTCTCACAGGTGCCATGACTTCATTTTTACTAATTGAAAGGAATCTGGTTCCACTGTTCTCAGTCTGTCACCTTTCTGTACCTTGCAGAATCTCAAGCAACAACATAGTTATTTTCCAACAACTTTTCTATGTAAGCGAACAAGAAACTGCATTAGGGGCAATTTCTTGACAGGCAATAATGGAAACTTTTGCTATTATGACTCTGATAGAATGGCCTGCAGGGAAGAGCCCTATCATTCTACAAAAATGCATAAAAGGAGGAACATTTTATAAAGGAGAAGTGCTGCAATTCTAATTGCCTTTGAAAATCCCAGGCAGCTCCCCCCTTCTCTTGATACTTCTCTTTATTTTGCCATTACCGAATTCTGAAATTCAATTTTGCAAGGAAGATAGGGAATAACTGCCTCTGATTTTTGTGAACTGTTCTCTTTAGATATTAGAGGAGAGAGCCTTTTTTTTTTTGGTGATGACCTTTGGTGATAAATAAAACTATTTTCCTGTGGTATCACTATCCCCCACACACAAAATCATGCACTGCTACTTTACAGATCCATGTTACCATCAGAATACTCCCATTTTGGATGCTCTCTGCCCAGAAAAATAAACTTCTGGTTGGATGATCTTCACATTCCTTGTTTTGCTTCCAGTCTGTTCAGAATAGAAAGCAGAGAGATTCACTCTGGAAACAAAAAAAGTTGGTGCACTCTTTTTGAGGAGGCACATTAAACGATTTAAACCAGCAGTGCCTTCTAGCAATCTAGCAATTTAGTCGCTTCCCTGCTGCAGCATCTCTCCGTACTTTCTAAATATTGCATGAGGTACTTAAAGGTGAGGACACAGCTGTTGTGAATATCCATATCCATAAATCATCATTAATGACAAGACTTTACTGACAGAGTTCTCTAGGCGACTGTTGCTTCCCTCTCAAATGGGACCGACAATCCTTTTAAAAATGCATCAGTTCTTTTTACTCTTTACATTGCTTGGGCTTATCAAACATTATTAACCCCGTTATGTCTTGGGTGGAATGTAATAAATGTTCTCCCTTTTCGTCTCTCTCTGGTGGCTGCTGAAGAATAAAAAATTGCTTTGGCTAAGAGTGGCTGGAACAAATCTTCCAAATTTGGGGTCTAAAAAAAGGAAGGAAGAATGATTGGTGCAAACACAACGAGCCTTGATCTTCAGAGTAATCACCTTTATAGTGCATTTTACAGTTGATAATGCTCTGTAATACTTTTACGTTTACGGCAGGATTCTCTCCTAAGCTGCAAAGTGCTGTCAGAGACTGGTTTTTTTAAAACTGAGATGTCATAAAAGATTGACATTAAATAATGCATCTTCTCGGATTTGCTGAGGCTAACAGAATTAAGCATAACTGTTCTACAGACAGAAAGTGAATAGCGAGAACATCACTTCTCCTGAGGCATAAATTATGAACATGGGTTCCTTAGTTAGATTGCCTTATATAAACTACATCTCCTACCCAAATAATGCTGCATTTCTACATCTGCCAGACTTCACACTCATGCACAAATGCGGATCAACCAATTAGAATCTTCATTGTGGCCATTCTCTCATTTCCCCACAGGCCAGATTTTAATATTTCCTTCTCTCTTGGAATGTGCCACTGGTTCCCTGTAGGGAATTCACCTCTTCTTTGGAATCACAGTTTTTTGTTACATGGAGCATGATGCAAAGCATGAGCACATTGCTGGAGAGGGGTCTCAATTGCACAATGCTTATCAATTCTCCCAGTAAATCCAGTTTCCCTCTTCCATATTAACTCATTATTACAGGATTTTTAAAATCCAGCCCTTTCTCCACAATGTTGAACTGAATTAGATCAACTGGTTGACAGACTGTAAACCATCTTGAAAAGCAGAGTTGGATGAGATTCGGTTGATGCAATGATGATGCAAAAGAAGCACTTTTGACTGCCATCACTACCACACCCTATACTTGCTATTTGACATATTCTGTCAGATGAGTTTTCCTCTCTTTTAAGCTATTTGCCTTCTCATTTCATCTTCCCCAGTTCACTAATGTATGCGGGAGAGGGAACCCTATTAGATGGAGAGAGAGAGGACACTGAGAAACAACCCTGTCTATTACCCTCCCCCCAAGTTCATTTGCAACAGGTTTACCAAGACATAATTATAATCCCCCAAATCTTCAGAGTATTTGGGAAACCAAGTAGATCCATTGGTATCTAGAGGCAGACAATCCCAATGAGTTCATTGCCATCGGAGATAAATGGGGTTAGATCCAGTTGGGCATTTTAAGGTAGTGCTACGACTTTGATACTTGGTTAGCTTCTACTTCATCAAGGTTACCAGACATTAGTTTGCCTGGATGCTGGAGCCCTCCTGACTGCAGCCTGTCCCCCATCCTTGCTCATCATCATGAAGGAAGGCAAGGAGGGTAGCCTGCTATGCCACCTCCTCGGGCTCTCCAGCTTGCTGTTTTTCAGCCCACACTAACTCCAGCAATGCTGGAGTCATGAGCTAGCCTGGTCAGAACAACAGCTTTGATAAGCTTTGGGGTAGTTCTGGCCACCTGGAAAGTGCCAGCCTCCACAGGTCCAACATCAGCTGTGTATCAGCAGCACACGAGGAGCCCACAGGCAGTCCTGAAGGAGCACAAAGGGTTGTGAGGCCAGAGGGCCTCATAAGAAGGAAATTGAGAGGATGGTTTAGAACCACGCGATAGTATCTTGAGGTACATAAGACATTCTAGATCCTGGTTGAGGAAGATGCAGTTGGGAGTGTTCCTTTCCTGTTTGATGAGACATAGAGGGAGATTCTGTAGCAGCCCAACAGGGGGACTTAGGCTCTGGATGACTTGAACCCACTCCTCTCCATATTTGAGGACAAAGCATGGACAGCAGGCCTAGTGGTGTTCAAGTGACACCCCCTTCTCCTTCTCTAAGTCGGCTGGCAAGAGCAAGCTCCCGAAAGGTTATGCAAAATAAATAATAAATAAACATATTCAGTATATGCTTGAGATAACCTGCAATAGTTCCATGGATGCTATGGTGGTAATTAAGTCCTGAGTCAGCCTTGATAATACCAGAACTTCTTCAATATCCTTAGGTCCTAAAAATCTCCAGTGATCAATAATTGAACTGAGATATGGTTCTGAAGAAAATATAGATCAAATTATTAAAATTAAGTGTGACCAAGGACAATAAGGATGTTTTTAAAGACCTCTGAGTAAACACAGCAAATAAAGTACAGTGAAAGAAAATAATGAGAAGCAAATAGTAGAATTAAATCATTATTGTTTCTGGGAAATGTTCAGAATTAATCCAATATTGTAAAAAAAAATTAGAAGAATCATCATGGGGGATAGCCAAGGGGTGGAATTGCTTTCCACTTTCCACTAACAAGGTCTGACAAAGACAAATATGCTAGGGAAAAATCAGCAAAAAATCATTGCTCTCTTCCCATAACAATTGGAACATGAAGGTTTAGTCAAACAAAACAATGATGGTCCATTCTACACAGCACAAGAAAAGACGTCTGTGGGACATCTTAAAAAAGAGGTGACTGCCTCTTGTCACTCCTTACACCCAAAATAAGTCATCCAAGGGGACATCTTAAAAAGAGGTGGCTTCTGGTGTGCTTTCCAGACAGCACAGTTGGGCTGTTTCCTGTCCCACTGTTTTTTTTCCTCTGGTCAGTTTCACCCTCAGCTTGAGCCCAACATTTTGTGTGCAGATGATGGGATTCTCCCTACTGCTATTTGCTGAAGGTTGCCCCAGGATGTTTGCCCTGCAGGCTTTGATCCTGGGTTCCTTTTCAGCCTCAAAAGTTCATAGTTGTACTCAGCTGGTCCTGCTGATTCAGGCAATATATAGTTTTTCTATTTTTTTTAAAAAATGATGAATTATCTTCATAACTACGCAGACACAAATATGACAACCAGCAGTGGTTCTCAATCTTCCTAATGCCGCGACCCTTTAATACAGTTCCTCATGTTGTGTTGACCCCCAACCATAAAATTATTTGTGTCTCGGTTCCTAAGACCATTGGAAATATGTGTTTTCCAATGGTCTTAGGCAACCCTTGTGAAAGGGTTGTTTGACCCCAAAAGGGGTCACGACCCACAGGTTGAGAACCGCTGCATTAGAGCTAGCGTAGTATAGTGGTTAAGAGCAGAGGGATTCTAATCTGGAGAAACAGGTTTGATTCTCCACTCCTCCACCTGAGTGGCAGACATTTATCCAGTGAACCAGATGTGTTTCCACACTCCTACATTACTGCTGGGTGACCTTGGGCTAGTCACAGTTCTTCGGAACTCTCTCAGCCCCACCTACCTCACAAGGTGTCCGTTGTGGGGAGAGGAAGGGAAAGGAGCTTAAGCCACCTTGAGTCTCCATACAAGAGAGACAGGTGGAGTATAAATCCAAACACTTTTTCTTCTTCATCATCTACCTCCCATTTGGGAAGCACCGGGTTGACCTGCCCTCCGCAGACTTTTTTTTTTCTTACTGCACAGACTGATGAAACTTTGGCTGGCTTGATTGAGCTGAATGAGTACTCAGAAACTTGGCAAAACAAAGTTAATGCTTCTTAATGATTGTGGATGGTTCCCTGAATGGTCAACTTGCCTGTAGGGTGGAGTCTGGAAAAAAAGTTCTTAGCAGATATGTATGTGACAGAAAATTAAGAAATGAGAAGCCTTGTGGTTTTAGTTGGTAGAATGAGACTGGTTTGGAGTTCTAAGTTGGGTGGAAGTGAAACACTATGGATACAAACAGTTGTGTGGAGATTTGCTGCCTGCTGAAGGAGTGCCTCCAATATGCTCAGCTTGCATATTTGTAAATAAACAAGCAGGACAAAAATGTCACAAATCTGCAGTAATCTCTGATACAAGAGAAATTAACCCTAGTACCATTGCCCTAGGACTTTGCCACCACTTAGATCCGTTCTGGCATTTTTCTTGAAATTTAAAAATAATCTGGAAGTATCCAGGAAGGCGTTGAATGGTGCAGTAAATGGATGCTTATGCTGTTTCGTATAATCCATTTGTATTTACCAGAAAATACATGTTATTTACATATCTGATTATTGAGGTTTCTTTAATAGCAGTTCTAAAAGAATTTGGAGAACTGCAAAACAATAGAACTAAATGAGCTCTGACAGTCTAATAAAGAATTCCCTGTGCACGTGAGATAAGTGACACCACAGATCACAACAGGTGTGAAAAACAGGTGTGGTCAGCAAGGTGATCACTGAGCCGATAATGTCGGATTACTAATTCCCTGCTCATTTATCAACCTTTGTCCAGTGAAACTTTAAGGCACATGGAAAATTATTTCAAACTAGTGTGGCCCGGCCACGCGTTGCTGTGGCTTATTGTGGTGAAATGGGAAAGGAACAGTAGCAGCAAATCAATTGCAGAGGCCAGCAGTACATGCTCATGCAAACACGCAGCCTGATACTGTGCGATGTCAGTGATGTGTGTGCCCACATTCCTTGGGGGGGGGGATGGAAAGGCACCCCTCCCACACATCTAGGCTGGCTGGTCATGATCCTTTACCTGGGAGTAAGTTTGGTTGGTGGCAATGGGTGTCGCTTCTGAGGAAACCCTCTGAGGGGCGGGACGCAGCCATTCAAAGTATGTCATGGTGGCTGTATTGAGCTTACTCCTGAGTAATGCATGCCTGGTTTTCTTAACTGTAACTGCAGTATTCAGGGAATCTAGGGTGCCTGGCCCCTCCCTCCCGTCCCTTGCATGTCACCCCTCACTCTCTTCCCCCCCTCACTTCTCTTCCCTTGCATGCCACCCCTCCCCCTCCCTCCCTCCCCTTTCCCTCCGCTAGGGTGGGTGGGTCCTATCAAGATGTTGGGCTCCCTGCCTCCCCTCCCTTGCATGCCACCCCTCACTGTCTCCCCTCTCTCACTTCTCTTCCCTTGCATGCCTCCCCCA
Organism: Sphaerodactylus townsendi; assembly: GCF_021028975.2. Classification (NCBI taxonomy): domain Eukaryota; kingdom Metazoa; phylum Chordata; class Lepidosauria; order Squamata; family Sphaerodactylidae; genus Sphaerodactylus; species Sphaerodactylus townsendi. The sequence continues at coordinate 35,425,035 of NC_059433.1, read as the reverse complement.
CCATCCCTTTCCTCTCCCTCCTTCTCTTCCCTTGCATGCCACCCAGTGGTGGGATCCAAAAATTTTAGTAACAGATTCCCATGGTGATGGGATTCAAACTGTGGCGTAGCACCAATGGGGCTGGGCGGGGCACGACGGGGCGTGGCTGGATATTCCAGGGATGGGGCATTCCTGGGCAGGGCTGTGGCAAGGACACAGCCGCTGCGCCGGTCCTTGGGTGGGAAACGAATGCATGCAGGCGCAGGCTGCCACGCACACCGGTGCACCTCCTGCTAGACTGCTTCAAGTTCTGCGCGCTACTTCTGAGAGGAGGGGCATAACTAAGGCAAAAATCATGTGGCAAAATCACCAATTAGTAACCCCCTCTCGGCACACACAAATAATTAGTAACCTACTCTCGGGAACCTGTGAGAACCTGCTGGATCCCATCTCTGATGCCACCCCTCCCTCTCAGTGGCAGTGGAGGTTAAGAGCTCGTGTATCTAATCTGGAGGAACCGGGTTTGATTCTCCGTTCTGCCGCCTGAGCTGTGGAGGCTTATCTGGGGAATTCAGATTAGCCTGTACACTCCCACACATGCCAGCTGGGTGACCTTGGGCTAGTCTCAGCTTCTCGGAGCTCTCTCAGCCCCACCTACCTCACAGGGTGTTTGTTGTGAGGGGGGAAGGGCAAGGAGATTGTAAGCCCCTTTGAGTCTCCTGCACCAATGGGGCTGGGCGGGGCACGCCGGGGGCGTTGCCAGGTATTCGAGGGGTGGGGCATTCCTGGGCAGGGCTGTGGCAAGGACGCAGCCGCTGCGCCAGTCCTTGGGTGGGAAACGAATGCATGCAGGCGCAGGCTGCCACGCAGACCGGTGCACCTCCTGCTACACTGCTTCAAGTTCTGCATGCTACTTCTGAGAGGAGGGGCATAACTAAGGCAAAAATCACGTGGCAAAATCACCAATTAGTAACCCCCTCTCGGCACACACAAATAATTAGTAACCTACTCTCGGGAACCTGTGAGAACCTGCTGGATCCCATCTCTGATGCCACCCCTCCCTCTCAGTGGCAGTGGAGGTTAAGAGCTCGTGTATCTAATCTGGAGGAACCGGGTTTGATTCTCCGTTCTGCCGCCTGAGCTGTGGAGGCTTATCTGGGGAATTCAGATTAGCCTGTACACTCCCACACATGCCAGCTGGGTGACCTTGGGCTAGTCACAGCTTCTCGGAGCCCTCTCAGCCCCACCTATCTCACAGGGTGTTTGTTGTGAGGGGGGAAGGGCAAGGAGATTGTCAGCCCCTTTGAGTCTCCTGCAGGAGAGAACTCCTCTTCCTCCTCCTCCTCTTCCTCCTCTTCCTCTTCCTCTTCCTCTTCCTCTTCCTCTTCCTCTTCCTCTTCCTCTTCTTCTTCTTCTTCTTCTTCTTCTTCTTCTTCTTCTTCTTCTTCTTCTTCTTCTTCTTCTTCTTCTTCTTCTTCTTCTTCTTCTTCTTCTTCTTCTTCTTCTTCTTCTTCTCCCTTCCTTCCCTCTCCCTCATGTGTATGTGTGTGTATGTGTTTCACTTCCACTCGAGTGACTGCCTATGTACTGCTCATATCTGGCTGTCTGAGTGAACATTCTAAGCAGCACGAACATTCTAAAAGTGACAGTTACACACAGGCAACTGCATGTCCTTCACCAGGGAGCGCCAGGAAAAAGGCGTTTTACCTGCGCCAGGTGTGAAATTTCAGGTATGTGAACATCTGAAAACACTTTCGCCTGACTGACTATAGTGGCTGGGAATTTTCAGAGGAATTGGCCCAGCAGTTACTGAGGTACCCTGTCATCAACACATACACGGAAAGCTTTTTATATATATAGATAGGCAGATGATGTCTCTGGATAACAAAGAGTGTTTAGTTGCCCCTGCTAGAGAATAAACACATTCAACACAGAGACTGGGAAAGGTAGAGATGACTAATGCAGTGGTTCAAGTAAACCCCTTGTGTCAGAAAGAATTTGCCAGCTGATTTTAGATTATCTCAGGCCAGAGCATGAAATATTAATGCTAGGGGAGAGAAGTTGGTGAATAAAGCTCTCTCCAACATTGACCGTACTGGGAGAAAGTAAAACAGATCTTCTTTAAAGATTCCCTTGGGAATGATGCTTGCTCATAGCTTTTGGCTGCCTGCTCTGATAACATATTACTACTACACAGTTTACAGCATCCAAGACTGACTGGAGGCAAAGAAAGTGCTTTAATATTGATGGAAATGGATTGGACCCTTTTTTTTGTTTCCTTTCCATTTTTTTTCACAACAATCTCTTCTTCTGTTTACTTTCATACCTTCCTGTGCCATTAGCTAGTAGAATGGTTAGAAATGATAAAACATTTCAAAAGATTTTATTATGATTGAAAATTAAGGCTGGGCAAGAGTATACATAAGAACCCCATGGGGCAGAGTGGGACGCTGGAGTACTGCAGTCTATGCTGTGCTTATGACCTGAGTTCAAGGCCAACGGAAGTCAGTTTTAGGTAGCTCGCTCCTAAGAATCAAAATGGGTGCTTCTGTATAGTGACTAGCAAGACTGCTTGTTTGCAGCAGGTCAAAAGGAATGTTATAAGCTTGTCAGTGACTATGCAGGCAAGCAAAGATAACATCTTTAGGATCTTGTCACTAGAGGCCAACATGACAGCGGACATATACATTTATTACTCTGTTTTTGGGTTAGAAATGAATGTGATTAGTTAAATTAAAAAGTGTTTTTCTATATAGTTAAATGAACACAGAAATGATAATGAGAGATTCACATGTATTTGTATTTCACTATAATTCTATTGTTTTAGAATCAGTTTATGTAAAATCTGTTAGAATCATGTTTTAACATTTCAAACTGGGGAACAGGGAAGTTTTATGATCCTAAGGAATGTCAGAATGCTGCATGCCTTAAGGACATATCTCTCTCTGGGAAAAAACTAAGAAAACAGGTTTTTCTTGGAGGCAGAAGCTAGTTTTATTGCAGCCCTTTGCATATGGGTAGAGGTACATGAGCTAACAGCATGCAGCGTTTGAGTAACAGAAGGAATGTGAATACGTAGAATAAGAGGCTGTCTTACTGTGACCAGGAGACAGATCTGTCCAATGGGATTTTTAAGGTACATGCTCATAGCACGTGAAAGAGGTATGGATTATGTACGTGAAACTTAAGGGGATGAACTGTATGACGTCTGTATTCCTTGTATCTATAAAAACGAAGGTTCTTCCTATGCTGGGCGTGTCTCTTTTGAGAGCCACCCGGGAGGGTTAAACCTTCTGTAACATTCTAAATTCTGTGTCTATAAAATTGGTCCTTTTGTATGAAGGGTGTGCCTCTTACCCTTAAGGGGACACCCTGGTCAGATACTTATGCTGTCCAGTAAACTTATCTTCTGTTTCAAAACTGTTTCTTGGGTGTTTTCTAACTTTAAGTTTTTCTTAAACTAATTCAGCTGTGTAGGACCAGAGACGCGGTCCTGGCCCCACAATGCATAGTTTTTTTCTTTTCTTAAAAAAAAATCTACAGGTGCCACCTCTTGCAAAACAAGAAGAGTGGCACCACAGTGGTAATGCCTCCTGAACAATGCAGCTGAATGGGGGTTACCTTCCCAACAAAATAGCAGCAGCTTCTGATGAAGTATTTGTCCAAAGCCTTATGCCACTGTGGAAGATGTAGCATTTCAATAGCATTTCAATAGCTCTGCTATCGATTTCTTCATAAGTAAAGATACTTCTGCCTTTCAGCCCACGTTTCATAGCTTTGAAGAAAAAAAAAACAAAGACAGATAACAATATGACATGGCTAGCAATGTCCTATTTGCAAAATGGTAGACATTAGCAGTGGCATCTGGTATTACCCTGTTTCCCCGAATATAAGACATCCCCTGAAAATAAGACCTAGTAGAGGTTTTGCTGAAGTGCAAAATATAAGGCATCCCCTGAAAGTAAGATGTAGCAAAGTTTTTGTTTGGAAGCATGCCCAATTAACAGAACACAGAAAAATAAGACATCCCCTAAAAATAAGACATAGCACATCTTTGGGCACAAAAATTAATATAAGACACTGTCTTATTTTGGGGGGAACACAGTAGTAAGTTTTCAGTGTCATCGTAAGCATAATTATACCCTTCTGAGTAAATTGAAGTAAATGGTTTTAGAAAAGGGTAACTCTACTTAGAAGTGTATTGATAGTGTCTTCCAGCAGGCACTACTGACAGCTGGGAATAGGCAGCACATAGGGTTGTCATTCATGGTCCAGACCCTAGATGTATACTTTCCAATCACCTCCTTTAGTAGGCAGTATGGTAAGATGTTACCTGGACCCCCTTTTGGTACTTTATCCTTTTTCTTCAAGGCACCTTAAAACTTAATAAGGATGATGAAAGGTGACTCTAGCCAGGATAGGACAACAGCAAACAACACTTTATGAAAGGCATTTTGACCAGGAAGAGGGCATTGTGCTGTGGAATCTATTCATCAGAGACTATGGGACCAGCCATTAATCCAAAAGCATGACTATACATAACTAAATGCAGTTTGAGTCACATTTACTGTTTCCATTTTGTATTAAAACTGCTGCCCTGAACAGGAAAAAAAATGTCTGACAAAAGAGTGTAACAATCTATGAAATCATAACGATTATTACAATTTTGCTTTTACTGTTTTGGGTATTATTTTATATTTACGATGTTCAGAAGAGAAGCCTGCTTCGGAGCAGCAGTAGTAAAGGACCAGGAGAGGGGAATCACATTCTCTAGGCACAGATTGATGGAGAGCATGAGGCCACATCTAATTCATCTAACTTTCTAGGCAGAGCACTCTCATTCCCGCAGCCTCATTTAATTCCTTTCCTTACTACCTCCTGCCTCCACTGGCTTTTGTCCATGTGATATCATGATTAGATTTTATGGAAGTAAAAAAAAAGGATCTCCCTGTTTCATCAATGGACAAGCTAGTTGAATCTAACCAAAGTTTCATCCAACAACTGGCACTTAGAGGTTATCTATACAACTATTTCTCAATTGTGGTGCCCATCTGTGGATATCTAATCCACAATTACTCTAAACAGATATTTCAGCAAATCTGAGGATCCTTCAGGTTTGTGGAAAAATCTGACATCTTAAAAAAATATTGGAAGAGGGGTTAAATCTGACATCTTAAAACATATATTGGAAGAGGGAGACAGTGCAAATAAAAAAAGCACTGTCTTGAAGTGAAAGAGAGGGGAAATGTATTGGGGGTAGGTTGACAGAGAAGGGGAGGGGGAGATTGATGGAGAAGGGGTAGGTTCAAAAGAGATGAGGGTAGGTTGACAGAGAAGGGGATGAGGGAGAAAGACAGAGTGAGATTAACAGAAAGAGGGTGAGAAAGAGAAGGAAGCTCATTAGAAAGAATCAAAGAGAGAAGGAAGCATTTGGGGAAAGGGATAGACCCTCTCCTTCTCCCCTTTTGACCCCCACTTTTCAGATCATAATCAGTAACCCCTAACAATCTTACCCATGAGGCTTTTGATTCAAAAGGTCTCTCCCTGCCATAATTAACAGATCCTCTTGTTTACCTCTCTGGTGAACCATCATTACTGTGTCCATTACCTAACCGAGAAATCAAACATCCATCACAACGCTGTCCACAGAGCACATGAATTTGACAGAGGTGGATAGAATAGCCACATTTTGTCCCTGGAGCAGCCAGATGCTTCAATGCTCATTTGTCCTCTTGAATTAGGGAATGTCAAATATAAAAGTAAAGTAACCTTTATCTAATTTTATCCTTAAATGGATTAGATTAGGCTTTGCATGGAAGGAGCGAGATACGTGAAACATTAGGTAGCAAAATACTGTAGGCCGCTCATTGAGCTTGATACTTTTCTGAGTTTCCCAGTCCTTTATGAAAATTCAAACTGAGATGGGAGTATTTCTATAGTATCTGAGTGCTCTCCCATTGTACCGCCCCACAGATGAAACATCAACACATTCATGTAATACCTGCCATAATCCACCTTTATTTGGGTTTTGTACACTGCTTCACCTCACCTGCACTCTGATCCTAGAAGTGAGATCACATACATCAATTGAATTACAAGGAATGCTCAGGTGTTTTAAAGCCTGGCATCTGATTTATATAATCAGGCCTGCTAAATCAGTGGTGCTTGGTAAAGCCAAACACAGCAGCTGCCTTCCATAAGGCATTATATTGGTAGGACATCTCTGTTTGCTGGATATTTTAGTAAACTTGAAAAAAACTGTTTGATGGGACTTCAGTAAATCATTGACTTCAAACTAGCAGATAAAATTATAGGATCCATCAAATATGCATCCGTGCATATTATGAGGGAGGAAAGGGGTAAAAGTGTATATGAAAGGAAGCAAAGGTCTCATGTCCTAAACTGGAAAGCATTCCTTCTGTTACTCATTGTAGAGAAAATTGAATTATTTGTGAGTCTCCAAAAGCCAGTCTTTTACTAAACATGACCTGTGTTACATTCAAGAATTCTGTATTGTTTTTTAAAAGGTTATTATTCGGTCATTTTGTCTTTCCCTTTCCTTTATTGAATCCATCAATTATAAAAACTAGTGCTACTGTGACACTTCTGGTAATTTGTTTTCCCTTAGGATGTTGAACCTAATTAACCCATAGTCACTATTACTTAGTAGCTCATCTTCTGTGTCATTTTAAATTAACTTCTGAACATTACTTAGGAGTACAGTTGAGAATTGCATTCCTTATTCTCTGGCCTAAAGTACCTGCTTCAAGATGAAACAAACCCATTCAAATCAATGAAGTCAAAATAAATCATGGATAAAGATGTTGTTTTTCTGAACTTTGCCCTGACTTGGCCATTTGGCCAAGGGGGATAAATGATTTCCTCCCCCCAGTATGTTCCTTTCTGTCTGACTGTGCATTGTGTGTTCAGTTACCTTAATGCAAAATAGTTTTAATTAATATACAAACTTATTTTCCTTTGACCTCAGTTTTATGATTCATTTAATTGAGTTTTAGGGAATGTCTTAGGTGAAGATACTGTGGACCCTATGGGTTGAAATGCAGAGATCAATAAAACTGCTATAAAGTGCTATTCAGCTATTTAGAATCAGCTGCAGTTTCGTTTTCCATTCTGTGGAATCGTAGCCTTTTATAACTTCTATATTTCACAACCTAATACAAGCTTGGAATGATCATGAAGTAATGGTGTGGGAATGGTCCCACTTACCATCATCACAAGCCTTTATTGGCATAAAATAAACATACAAAATCAGCATACAAAATTTGCCCATTATTGCTCACAATTATAGACACTGGTACTAAAATACTAAATACTAAAATATATACATGGTCCTTCTGTAACTATAGGACATTCCTTCAGCTAAGTTAACTCACTTAAACGTCATCGGATACTGACAGAAGCTAGAAAAATTACTGCTGGCTATATGTGGTCCCACTTACCATTGTACTTCACATTCCATATGACAATTCATGGGACTATCTGTATTTCCCAAAATCTTTCTACTGAAGGAATATTATCCTAAAGATGTGAAATTCTGTCTGTTAAATATGTATGTCAGATGCAAAAATAGCTTTGTTTACTAGATAGCTATGTGACAGATCATTGAACATTGGGAGAGGGCCAAAGTTCAGTCCCTGGCATTTTCAGTGTAAAAGATCAGGTAAAAGCAGGTGAGTCTCTACTAGTCAGTCGAGACTGACCTTGATAGACCAAATTCAGTATCAGGTATGTTCATTAGTTCATTAGCAGAGCAACAAGGAAATAAAAATACATTTTTCATTTAATTTTGCAAGTATTCAAAAGCTCATCTTTGAACTTTGTCTTACCTATGTCTCCGTCTTCAATGATATACCTTTGGTCCTTTCCACACAAATCATTGAAAATGTTTCTAAAACGTTTTCAATCCCCCCCCATTTACATCAATGTATGTCTGCACTCACCCCCTTGAAATGATTAATGACCATCATTACATGATTTTTCCCTTTTTTGTAAATTCTCTGTTGAATCAATGCTTCAGTGTTTCAAAACTTCATGCTGCAAATCCCTACTCATATACTTGATGCTTCACCCCCAATCTCCATGCAGAGAGGGAATGGGGCACAACTGTGGGAGGGCGCATGGTGCCTTGACTTGGCCCAAGCACCAAGCTGCACCCCTGAAAACAGACATCAGCAAAACTCCAGGTGGGGTCTGGAGATCTCCTAGAATTTCAATTGGTTTTTAACTACATTTTGAGTCTACATTGAGAGAAATTTTGAGTAGTAGCCATGGATAACTTTATCCTCCATGAATATGTCTACCCCCTTTTTAAAGTCTTCCAAGTTGGCAGTGATCACCACATCTTGGGACAGGGAATTCCATAACTTAACTATAAATTGTATGAAGAATTACAACTAATAGTTAAATATTAAACTCAGGAAATGAAATTAATCCCACTCAGAAAAAAACTATCAATAGATGTTCGTAAAACTGAACATATTACCCCTTACAGAAGACTGAAAGTAATTCCTGAAGTCCTTTCAGGTGGGGCAGTCTCAGTTTCCTCTAAGTCACACATTCAGTACATTGAACAGGGATAGTTTTGCTTTTCAAGAAAACACCACTAATCCTTTTATTGCTAAATCTTACTGGATTTTCACATTTAGGTAGCAGACAGTCTTGGCTACAAATCGGTTCATCTCCGCTATTAGCTTGTCCTTGAAGTTTTGTCAAAATTTTACTTCAACCAGTTTACAAGGAAATAGCCATGGTAAGCCGGAGATATCATAGTTAAAGTGTCCGAGGACCTGAGAGATCCTTGTGCAAATCCTTTACCAATCATGAAAGTCACTGGGTGACTGTGGGCTAATCCCTTCCATAGTTGTCTACTTCACAAGGCTTTCATGAAGATAAAATGGAGGAGAGACCTACCAGATGTGCTGCATAAGGAAGGTCTGGATAAGTATGTGATAAAGAGGCAGATAAATGCTGTTTGAAAGAATTTCAGCAAACTAGTGAGGAAAATAGCATAGCACTGCGACTGCTGTACCTAGGTCAAAATCTGGATCCTACAAAGCAGAGTTTGGATTTATACCCTGCTTTTCTCAAACATAAGGAGTCTCAAAGTGGCTTACAAACTCCTTCCATTCTCCTCCCCACAGCAGACACCTTGTGAGATAGGTGGGGCTAAGAGAGTTCTGAGAGAACTGTGACTAGCCCAAAGTCACCCATTAGCCTTCATGTGTAGGAGCAGGGAAAGAAACCTGGTTTTCAAGATTAGAGTCCACCTGCTCTTAACCACTAAACCACACCAGGGGTCCATCTAGTTCAATATCTTGTTTCCTGTTGTTGTTTGCCAAATGCTTCAGGAAAGCATAGCCCACTAACAAGGCACAGAGCCATCATTTAATAATCAGATATATACTGAATGTGGAAGTTTCCTTCTGGGTAAAGGCTATGAAGGATATGACATCATTATGTTGTTTTTATCTCTTGTGGCAGCAATTTCTATATGTAAATCATAACTTAGTGTGTAGGGTTTAGGAAAGAATTTCATAAAGAGTTAGGAAAGGACGATCAAGTTTAATGTGTCAACTGAATTTGCATCGGGACAGGATATCCAAAGGGCAAACTCTACTGTGCAGAAGCAGAAATTCCTGGTTGGTGCACCTTATGGTGCTACAGTGAGCAAAGCTAAATTTGTCACATTTCCCTCTCATTACAGGTACTGCTCCCTTCTTGTGTTTCCTCGGACTATGATAAGGCACAACCAGAAGGGCACTGATTCATGCAGAATTGTAGCTTTGAGAGAATGTCTGCTGCCACCATATCCAAAGCTTCAGCAGTCCTTGAAAGAATGTCATAGAAATGATATTTTGATCCAGTGCACAGACAGCAGTGAAATATCCTTTCTGAGAACCTTAGACTTGGAGACATCAGCATGGTTTACACAGACTGTCGTTGGAATAATCATTTTCATGGAATAATAGATACCAAATTACAATCCTAGTTCATTGAAAACATTCATATTTTCCAGGTATTCTATATTTTCACCATCAATAACATCATTATTAGTCCATGTGGTATTGAAGAATGAAAAAAAAGCTACCTCCAAGAAGATCTGTGGCTATTTCTGTGATGCTGAAATACTAAAGGTTCATTCATTTCCAGCCTCCCTCATTTGTTTCACTATCCATCATCTAAGAAAAGAAGGGGCAACATCATCTTACCTACCGTGAAAAATAATGCTGTTTCAGCAACAGGCTATAAATAATTCTTAGTCACAAAAACATTGACAGGCCAAAACCTTCTCACTGCTGTGACACTGTAAATTGAGATGAATGCTATTATTATCAGATATATACCACAACAAAAATGGAATTTACTGTCACAACTTCACTTCAGTGGACCAAACAAATCAGCTTTATATTCCTTGAGCTTCTACGTGAGGAAATATTTTTACATGTCAATGAGCTATGAATTCAGCCATTTATACCTGTTGACCCTGTGAAATTTTCGGGAAAAGTAATTGGTGCCACCATAAAATGGTTGTCACTGGTGTATTTTGCAAAATCATTATGTACTTCAGCCAACTTCCCTCTCATCTTTATCCCCCCCCCCATTCCTTTTCTTTTCCCTAAGTAAATATCATCTGTACGTCATAATCAGCAGAGATGAAAAATAAGAACCTTAAATCATGTGATTTATGTGAACATGGGTATGCCTTACTTTATGTCAAACCTAATCTAGAATCAATGAATTTACACTGGAAAACATTCAGGGATGACATCAAAGGTAAGCATCTTGGGCAGCAGCTAAGGTCCCATGAGGCAAGGAAGACTGCCACCATATGACAGCCATAATGGCAGTCCGCCTTCTCTTTCTGAATTTGGCTAAAGCAACAGGGACCTCATTCTCTCATGGAAGGGTTGAACCTGCTCATTTTTCCTTCCCTTTTCTTCTTCCTTTTTTCCTGTACCAGAGAACTGTTCACTGTTCACTCACCTGTACAAGCGAGCAGTGATGGTTTCTACAGCCACCAGCTGTAATAGACATCAGCCAGAAGGAGAAAGGGAAAAAGATGTGGTCAGAAGGAGAAAGGGGAAAGGGAGCAGCAGTGGCATAGTGGCTAAGAGCAGGTGCACTCTGATCTGGAGGTACTGGGTTTGATTCCCAGCTCTGCTGCTTGAGTTGTGGAGGCTCATCTGGGGAATTCAGATTAGCCTATGCACTGCCACACACGCCAGCTGGGTGACCTTGGGCTAGTCACAGCTTTCTGGAGCTCTCTCAGCCCCACCTACCTCACAGGGTGTTTGTTGTGAGGGGGAAAGGGCAAAGATATTGTAAGCCTCTTTGAGTCTCCTATAGGAAAGAAAGGCGGGATATAAATCCAAACTCCTCCTCCTCCTCCCCCTCTTCTTCTAGAAGCAACCTCTGATTCTTCTCTTGTTGCAGTAAGCGGAGAGCAATGATGACTAAGAACAGCAGATGACATTTGTGTGCCTGCCTTCTGGATTTCTGTCATGACCATGCTTTGAAGGATCCCACTGGACATCACTTTGCTGATGGTCTCCAACCCTAGTACTGGCCCTAAAAAAATTGTTTGAAAATTACAGTACTTAATTTATTGCATTTTACTCTGCTTCTATCTTGACTCTCCTAGCTTCAGAGCTAACATTTCCCTACTGAACCAAAAAAGAAAAGTATTAAGTCATATTTTCCCATTCCTTTACTGTTCTTGGTTTCCCTCTCAGAACAATTCCTTTTCTTCATTTGGCATATTTACAAGCACTGTTAATGTGATTCTGATCCATTCAAAAGCCATATAATATCAGTCTCAATTTTTTCTCACAAAAATGCATATAACCTTGGTGGTTCTCCTGGTTCTCCCTCAACATTTTTGATGGTTTGTTGAATATTGGAAAGCAATTTTATTTAATGCTCAGAATTTGAATATTTTACTACCTGAACATCTGTTAATTAGTCAACCTGTCTGGCAGCCAAGATAAATTAACTGAACACTAGAAATAGCCTGAATATAAAGCACAGTATTATCAAATTTACTGCTTACTATAACATGCAGGGTTTTGTGTTCCATTAGCAATTGAATCCAGAGAAGGACAGTTAATATAGAGAGCTCTCAAAAATGATCCTGTGCATCTACATATGTCTGAAATAGAAAATTTTCCTGTCATGTAGGAAGGCAATATTTCTTCTAACAGTCAGTAATATTATTTAAGGGTATTTGTGAAATATCTCCAAAGGGGAATTAATCTTCCAACTACTTGGAAGCTGCCAATTCAGTGTGCATATGAAGAAAAACTACCATGAAACATGGATGCCACCTTTTCTTTCCTTCAGAATCTCTGTGCCATAGAACTTGTATGGGTGAAAATTCAGTGAGTGTTATTTCCTCATTGTTGCATCCTCCCACTGGAAAGAGTGGTTGATTTTCTGTCTGCCATCAAACCACTGGACACAGTCCTGGAAGAAATAAACACAGCAAGCTTATAATGTAATGGAAAATGTCTGATGACACTTAATGTTTTAGTTTTGGGATGGATTTTTTTTTACATTTTTGGTTGTTTCCATTAGAGTTTGTTTTTTTAAAAAATAAGTATTTTACTATAAATAACATTTTAGAATATTTTGGTATGTTTAACTAAACTTTGTTTAGTTGGTATGTTTAACTAAATACTTCAGAGATACTGGCAACATTTTACTGGCCCTGTGCATTTAGCAATTCTTTTTTTTTTTTTTGCCTTCAAGTCATAGCTGACTTATACTGACCCTGTAGGGTTTTCAAGGCAGGAGACATTCAGAGGTGGTTTGCCATTGCTTACTTCCACTTCACACACCTGGTATTTCTTGGAAGTTTCCCATTCAAATACTTGCCAGGGTCAATGCTGAGAGTGTGTGACTAGCCCAAGATCACTCACCAAGTTTCCATGGCAGAGTGGGGTTTCCTAAATCCTTGTCCGACACTTTAACCACTACACCATGCTGGCTCTCATACTGCATTTAGCAATAGCCTGCAGAAATCAGGCAAATGTTGCTTTTCCTGCTATGGATATTGGGGTGGGGGTTGGGAGTGGGAGTGGGGAGAGCATGGGTCTAAGTCACAATATTTCACATCTTAGTTCTACTTACTTCTTGAAGATATTTCAGGAGCTTTTAGTATGTATATACTTATTTTGTGTCAGGAAGGAACACAGGTACCATCACCATGTATCTCAGTGAATATCACTCTCTTTCCAATTGGAGTACGTGCTCTTACTAAAGCAGCCCAGGCTGAGAAAACTGTGCAATTGGTCTGAGAAAACTACCTTCCTGCTTCTGGCATGGATTAAAATCCTGGCTGAATCAAACAAAATTGACACACTTTCTACGGAATGACCCACATAACAATCTGTAACTAGATAAGCAAATGCTAGTGCAACTCTGGAAGGTTTGAAGAAATGTACAGAGAGCAAAAATGGGGCAAAAATCAGAAACAAGCATTCTTAAAGAGACATTATACTATATATCAAAATGAGGGAATTAGATACCTGCATGTTAACTTACCAGTTCAGTGGGAGAGGAGGGAGTGTGGGAGGTGTTGGTGAAACAGCAGCTGATAGGTAGAGAGATTTATAACTATTGATTTGGATATCTAATGAAGTTCCAGCGCTAACCGGGAGGTCCAAATGTCCTGGAAGCAGTCACTGCAGCAGTAAGATACATAATCATGTGGCACATGCCAACTCTGTAGCTCACCAAACACAAGACTTGGAACAGGCAAAAAGTGTGTTTTAGACATTTTCAGTGACTGAGTAAAGAGAGTGGTAACTTGAGAACTGGGTGTGTGCAACAGTATATCTGTATCCAGGAGGAGTAATTTGTGAGTGTCCCCAAAAAGTGGCATTGAGAATGGTTCTAGAGTGGGGAGGATTTTCAGGGTATACTCAAACCTAAGGAAAATCTGGAAATAGTATGTAAGTGGCTGATGTAAATATGACAACAGAGAAAACTTTATTTTACTTACAATCTAGTGTAGTATAGTGGTTAAGAATAGTGAACTCTAATTTGGAAAACTAGGACCAAACAGGCGGCAGATAGCAGCGTAGTTAGAAGACAGTCCAATGGATCAAGGCAGGTGGTAGGCAAAAGTGTAGTTAAGAGTCAGTCCACATGTCGCAGTACTGGAGATCCGATAAACAGGCTGGGGATCAGAAGTAGACCAGGCATGCAAAGGTGACAGGTAACACACTCGTTGCACCCAGGCAGAACCAAGCTCAAGTCAAGGCTTATATACAGAGCCTTGCCCATGGGGCTGGGATTCTGCAACGAGTTAATCCTCAACAGATGCAGACACTTCTATCTTCTCATATCTTGCTGCAATAAAAACACTTCCCCTTTGCTCCTAAGCAGGAGTGCACCAGCTAATCTGATTCCCCAGATAAGCCTCCACATCTCAAACGGCGGAGTGGGGAATCAAACCCTTTTCCTCCAGATTAGAGTACACTTAACCACAATGCCACTGCATAGTGATTGTAAGCCACTTTGAGACTCACTAAAGTAGAGAATAGCAGAGCATAAAACCTACTCTTCTAAATGAAACTATTCATTCATTAAGCACTCTCACACTAATAAAGTTAAAAACAATCCTAACCCAACTCCAGACTCAGATACATTCATTTATTCATGTTATTATATTTATTATATTATTTTATCTTGCTATAGTTTTGCAACAGTCAACTTTACAACAGTCAAAGTGGCCTTGTGTTAATACCTGCTAGAAGCACTCTCAGTAGCTCCTCAATAGTTATATTTGTCCTCTCTTGAAAAAGCAGCAAAATCCATTATTATCTTACATCCAAATAACACACACATTCCAAACGACAATGCTCCAGTATATGAATTCACCCCAATTGACACAAATTCTAATATATTTGAGTAAGGAAGTTTTGTATAGTGACCCATCCATTACCTGAGAAGGTATCATGTTTAATCTACGTAACATAAACACCCTTTGATATTGTGAGATGGGAAAATATAGCTTTTAGCTATAACAAACTGAAATAAGGGGGGTGGGGAGAGAAAACTCCATGTTTTCTATCATAAGATCTCAAGAAATCCAGTTCATGTAAATGGCTTAAAATCAACATTTGAGCAGCTTCCATCCCTGATGATTTCAGCTCCTTGATCAGAATTTCCAAAACAGGAGCTTAGATTCAATTAATTTTATCCAAGGACTTATGTAAGAGTCCTCCCTCAACAAAGAAAGATAACCAGTCTTATCAAAGACAAAGACCACCTTCAACTATGTGCTAAACACAATAGACCAGACTCAATGCTTCTAAAGAATGAACTTCCAGTCCTAATCACAGTGTAGTTCTTGTTACCCAACCTGGGATTCAAGTGATCCTACATTTAAATTTTATTAAGACATGTTCTAGTGATTGCTGGAAAACCTCCATCTATCCTGGAGTACCGTGTAGCATCTGCATTGCTGCTTTTGTGTTGAATACCAGAAGTACTGCAAACCCCCCCCCGAAATAAAACGCCTTACTAAAAATAATCAAATTACAGCCCCAGTAGATATCCAGATCCTCTTTTGCTCTTATTCAAGATGAACCTTCCTTGACAGACTTGATTGGAAATAAACATCCACATAACTAAAACTAATTTACTTGCCTATAACTTTTTCTTTCCACATAAATCTTGGGGGACATGGCTATATAGTTCTCCTTTCTGCATGAATTTGTTTACTTATTTGAGGCTGTATAGTCCATATTTCTTCTCAGATGAGATATTAAAGGGAGGATATTATTAAAAATATCTGACATAGATCAATAGCAACATCTTAACAGCAGGGATAATAATATCAGCCCAATTTAAACAGAATCTTCCATAGATTTCTAAATAATTTACTCATATAATTAAAGAGCAGAGCCAATGATCAATTGAGTTTTATTAAGTTACAAGCTTGAAAATGAAGGGCCTTGAATTGTGGGGATACAATTTGCAAAACACATTCTGACTTCAAATAGTTCAATTCTTGTTATATTGATATTTCCCTCTTTTTTTGTCTAATATACTCCTCACTTTCTGTGAAATGATATCTGCATATGATTGATTCACTATCATTCCCTCTAGGTTGCATTAGATATTCTAACAGGAAAGGTGTAGTTTATTGTGATAACAGATAATGTGTGCCTTTCCCTCTATCTGCAGTTCTCTGGTATCTTTGTTCGGTTTGGTTTTGTGCTCCATCAACTCTTTATACCTCACACCCTCCCTTGTGCAATCCCCCTCCCCCTGGTCTTTCTGTCTTTTTTCAACCTATTGTAGGTGTTAATAAAAAAAATAGAGATGCAACTCATTTACCCAGAGGCCTAATAATAGCCATAAATGACAAGCCCTGCTTTGATGTATTATTTAGAAATGCAATGTTGCTGCCATGCTGTTATTCTCTTGAGGAATGAAAATGTATGATACCATATGGTAATAGGCTGGTGGAGAGGGACTCTCTTTTCACATGCTTGTTACTAGGAAGATTTGTTTATGTATCAAAATGTGAAAAAAAACCCGATCACCAGCAGGCCTTGTGTTCATTAGCTCTGCTCCTGCTAATTGTTGTTTAGTCTGTGGGAGGCAGATCATTATTGCTTTGAATATCTGTCAGGATCCTTTTGTCTCATGTTTGTTGATCTTTTTTATTTGAGCCAATGCTTTGTTGTACTTCTATTTTTTTTTAAAAAAAACTTTTCGATGAGTGTACAAGGAATGTGCTCTGCCAGCAGGCAGGCTTGGCTTTCAAGTGAAAGAAAAAGATGGTAAAAGAGAAGCATTGCCAACATACATATATTAACTATTATCTCACAGGGGAACTGAATCTATGATGTAAGTTAAATCCTTTTATTCTCCTATTAGTGCCATTTTTCAAATGTTCCTCCACAAATGTCCGATAGCACTCCTTGTACCAGGCCTGTTTCCCTCACGTTTGTTACTCAAAATAAAATAGGTGGTTAGGAATAAAACAAATCCTGTGTAAGTGTTCCTGAATGAGTTAATACTTCCCCTGAAAGAAGAGCTATACAACTCAGAGTGCTTCTGGACACTTTTCTATTGTGGGTTGAGCTGAGGTTATTGGAATGCCTTTCATCAGCTTTAGTTTGGTACACTGACTGCAGTCATTCCCAAAGCAAATGTCAGGTCACAGACTAGATTACTATAATGAGAAGGTTGTGGAGCTGCTGATGAAAGTTGATTATTTATTTGTTTATTTAAAGTACTTTTATGGCCATCTTTCTCTGAAGCATTGGATCCGAAGCCCAATGGAACAATGGAAAATAAATTAAAAGCAACAGATATATAAACATTAAAATTTTAAACACCTTTATTCCCCATCAGTGGATACTTCCTCTCTATCAAGAAAACATGTTTGCATGTGTATTGTCGAAGGCTTTCACGGCCAGATTCAACTGGTTCTGGAGGGTTTTCCGGGCTGTGTGGCCGTGGTCTGGTGGATTTTGTTCCTAATGTTTCACCTACATCTGTGGATGGCACCTTCAGAGGTGTTTCACAGAGAAAAGTCTGTTTCTCACTGTGTCTAAGTGAGAAGGGAAAGTTTAGTGTGGTATGGGACATGGACATGGACACCCTGGGACATGGACAATATACCACACTGTTTTTTGTCCAGGCAGCACAGGCCTCAAAGGAGAATAGAGGCTTTTCCCCACTCGACTGTTGATCTGTCTGGTCAGTTTCACCTTCCACTTGCACCCAACATTTTGTGTGCTGCTGAAGGGATTCTCCAGGGATGTAGGTATAGATTTTTTATGGGGGGTTCAGGGGCGTGGCCATGCTTCCACAAGCCCCGCCCCGGGCTCAGTGCTTATAAAAGCAGCTCTCTGAGGCCGGGGACAGCAGACTCCCCTGCCCCACCTTCCCCTGCCCCCCCACCAACTGGGCTCCCAGCTGACAGTCCCTTCTGCCCTCCCCTTTGGGCAGAGGCGTAGTTAGGGAAAATGGAGCCCAGTGCAAAATCTGGGCAGCCGCTGTGATGCTGGAATCCACCCCAAACAGCATCACTTTCAATGGTGTTTAAACTAGAGAGCCCAAATTCTCCTTTTAAATCCACCTTAAAGGGAGAATCTTGGGTCCCCAGTTAAAACAACATTGAAAGTGATGCTGTTTTGGGGTGTATTCTCCCCCACCATGAAACAGCATCACTTTCAGTGTTTAAACTGGGGACTTCAGATTCTCCCTTTAAATCCATGACAAATTTCTGATTTAAAAGGAGAATCTGGGGAAATTTGGGGTGTGCCTGCTGTCAGGGGTTAAACTAGCAGCACCAAACTTTCAGAGTATCTTTAGGCAACTCTCCTAATGATACAACCCAGGTTTGGTGAAGTTTGGTTCAGGGGGTCCAAAGCTATGGACTCCCAAAGGTGTAGCCACCATCCTCTATTAGCTCCCTTTGGAAACAATGGGGGATGGGGGCACCCCTTTTGGGAGCCCATAGCTTTGGAACCCCTGGACCAAACTTCACAAAACCTGGGTGGTACCAGTAAGAGTTTCTCCTGATGACACCTTCCAAGTTTGGTCCAAAGTTATGGACTCCCAAATGTGTAGCCCCCATCTTCTATTAGCTCCCATTGGAAACAATGGAAGATGGGGGCACCTTCCTTGGGTGTCCATAACTTTGGACCCCCTAAACCAAACTTTACCAAACATGGGTAGAATCGTCAGGAGAGTCTCCCAAAACATCCCTGAAATTTTGATGCTGCTAGCTTAGAAACTGCGCCCCCTGCAAGCCCAAAACCAAAAGAACACTGAAAATACAAAAAACCCACAAACGAAGGGGGTGGAGCTTCGGACATGCAATGCAGGGTTTTGAACCTGAGAACCCCCCCTTACCTACATCCTTGGGATTCTCCCTGTCTCTATTGAATGTTGCCCCAGGACATTTGCTCTGCAGGCACTGATCCTGGGTGCCATTTCAGCCCGAAGAGTACTTAGTTGTACTCAGCTCATTCTGCCAGTTCCAGCAATATAGTTTTTTCTTTAAAAATGTTTTTCTATGAGGTGTCTGTGAAGAACCGCAGACATGCTATGACAATCTTAGCTGCTCGGAGGACTGGTCTAACACCTATTGAGAAGCATTGGGTAGACCTGACCTATCTCAAATTTTTGCTGATAAAATAGAGGAAGGAAAAATACTGTTATAAGCCCTACAGGTTCCCACTGGGGAGAAAAGTGGGAGATAAATATCTAAATTACATCTCAGATGAAAGAAAAGCTCTTGCCTGGAATACTGGAGTTTGGCTGGGGTACAACACACACTGAGGTTTCAGGTCAACACGAGGTTTGCAATTCTGACTCAGTTTTACTGAACTCATGTGGAATAGGTTAGTGCTGGATTCCCCTTATGATCCAACACTATCTGGATTTTATCCCCAGGTGACTGAAAAATCTTAATCTTATCAGAGAAATGGAATTTTGTGTGAATGTAAATCTGGGCAACCTTACCGAAGCTGTCGTGAATTATGAATGAAATGGCACATGTAAATTTTCCACCTAATTTGGCAAAGTGCCATAGAAATGTGTTGCTGAGCTTAATGTGTTTGCTACGTCACATTTTAGTAAAGACTTACAAATGGTGGTTTAGTACTTCAAGGAGCTGTCTTTTAACTGTGGAAAGATTACAATAGTATTTCAGACAACCCATGAGATACTGCATTAATGAAATGTCAGTTCTTCTAGTTTCCTGTTGCCATCTTGGGTTTATTTCTTTAATTTGAATGGGAAAAGATTATAGGTATTCTCTTTGGAATTTACTGCTGAGTCCAACAAACATTTGTTAGCAATGCAGAAATACAAAGCAGCTACCAGGCTTTGGGTTTCCCATAATAAGTACCCTGCATTTAAAAACAAAAACAAAAGTTCCTGCCGATGATGTCTTTCTTTTGTTCAAGAGTATACCCGAGTCATGAGATGTAAGAGGAAGATGTAAGAGGAGGCAAAACACCTGCTACACAGAGGAGAGGGGAGGAGAGGGAGCCCGGCATCTGGACATGGTGTACCCATCCTAGTGGGGGGAGGGGGACGGGTGGCATGTAAGGGAGGGGAGGGAGGGGAGGGAGGGAGGGGGAGGGGGCTTGGCATCTGGACATGGCCCACCCACCCTAGCGGAGGGAAAGGGAAGGGAGGGAGGGGGACAGGTGGCATGAAAGGGACGGGGAGTGAGGGGAGGGAATGAGGGGTGGCATGCAAGGGAGAGGAGGGGGGAAGGGGCCCGGCATCTGGACCTGGCCCACCCACCCTAGTGGAGGGAGAGGGAGGGGTGGCATGCAAAGGAGGGGAGTGAGTGAGGGGTGGCATGCAAGTGAGGGGAGGGAAGGGGTGTCATCTTTGGTAGCTGCCAGTCTTTGGTGGGGGGGAGAATATGGGTGGGTGTGCTTTGGTTTTTTTTCTGCCTTTTTCTGGTATTCACTGATGTTTTATTGTTGTTTCTGGTTTTGTAAGCCACCGTGGGACCCTTGGTGTAGAGCAGGATATAAATCTCAAACAAGTAAACAAATCAATTTATACATATGGGGAAATGGATCATCTGGTCTATGTCAATGCTACTACTCTTTCCTATAGTATGGTAATACTGCTGTGAGACATAAACGGAAAGCCCACCAATTTCATTTGGTTCTAGTTTGCATACACATTACCAAGGCATCCATACAGAAGCATCAGCTCTTGCATACAGATTACAGTTTTCACCGTTACATTGAGGGGTGGCACTTTTAGCTTAGGATTGTTAGGCCATATTAACCTGCTGTTAAACTTCAGAAAGTAGACTTTGAAAACTTTTTGTCATGACCCCTGATACCAACAGTTAAACATTCGACCACATCAGTAGTATCTAATAGGATCTCTCCACCTAGCAGTTGGATAGAAAGTAACACATTTCTCTTTTAGCTTGCAAAACTCCCCACTGGGACAACTTGAAACTTTGACATTTTGATCATTATTCTTTGAGCTGATTCTGACTTTGCTGAACAGGAACTTTTTTACATGAACCTACAGATTACCTTCCATTGTCCCCAGACTTTTTTTGGGGGGGAAACCATCTTTTACCAGATGAATGGCATTCAGGAAAAAAGTTAGGTATGACTGTATCCCATTGAAATATTGGGTATTCTGATAGAATACCAAGCACGTTTAACGAGATGTTCCACTAAGTCCAATAAAATGTGATCCCTACTTTCATTGCCTTTTAAAGAGCTAATTCTAGAACAAGAGTGCAAGCTACAAACTCACCAATCCCTTGATTAAATTGATTCAGTGTTCACTAATAAGAATCCTTCCTTTGTGTTAGGATTTTCTAAGTATCTGCTTCATTCAGTCAAACAAGAGTTAACTGCTAAAGTCACATGCCTAGAATCACACGAGCTTCTGGAAAGATCTCTTTCTTTTTCTAGCAAAAGTGGAGGGGTAGATAGACAATCACAGATAGACTGCACAGACACCCAGACTGAGCACTTGCATAGATAGCATTTGCTGTTCCTATATTTAGTATAAATTAATCTGTTATCTAGTAAAGTGCTTTAAAACGACCCACTTGCATCTCTGCCCTATTATTTGCTTTGCTAATTCATTGCCATACAACACTTTGCAAAATGGGAATAAATAAAACCTTCACCTAGTCAAATAATATTGTTTCAGGATTACTGACCTAGTCGGTTGAATCTAAAGAGTCATGAGTGAAAAGAAACAACCTGTTTGTGCTATTCTTATGTTGGCATAAGAATTCACATAGCTGGTTATGGTGGGTTTTCCAGGCTGTGTTACACACTGTGTCCAGTCCCTCTGTGATACACCTCTGAAGATGCCAGCCACAGATGCAGGCGAAACGTTAGGAACAAGATCCACCAGACCACGGCCACACAGCCTGGAAAACCCACCACAACCAGTTGAATTCGGCCGTGAAAGCCTTCAACAAAATTAACATAGGCTGTTTTCGCATGGCGACGGAAGGGGTCGGGTCGGCATAGATGACGCCGACCCGACCCCTCTGGGACCGTTTGCATGAACGGTCCCAGAACCTCCCGGGATGACGGCGCAGAGCTGCGCCGTTGTCAGGTCGACCTACCTGTCCTGCGGCCCTCTGGCATGTCACTGAGGCCAGGGGACACGCCCCCTGCCCTGCACAACCGCTCCGGAGTCGCAGTGCAGAGGGGGCATGTCCCCAGGCCTCGGCAATGCGCTGGAGGGCCGCAGGACAGGTAGGTCACCTGGACATGGGGGGAGGGAAGGCGCCTTGGAGCCACTGCCATTAGCACGGCAGCGGCTCCAAGCTGCCGTTTTCCATAAACCTCACTGCGTTTTTGCCGTCCCCAGGGCGCCGTATTCCGCCCATGCAGAAAGGGCCATAGTGTTTGTGGGATCAAAATTTGTGGGATTAATATGCATCAAAATTATATTTGATATTAAATGCAAAATGGAATATTTATCATCTATATAATCAATATAAAAATGGAGCCAAGCAGCAAATGCAGAGATGAACACAGCTAGAAAGGAATGTGGAGAATGCTGGTACCAGGATCAAAAGTTAAAAGCTTCTTAGATGAACATGTTCTAATAGACAGGCTCTTAAGGGAACTCGATTCTGCTTATGAAAAGGGGTCTACTTTCTGAAGTTTAACCGAAGGTTAATATGGCCTAACAGTCCAAAGCTAAAAGTGTCACCCCTTTTGCTCAAGCTGATTTAGTTGCATGTGCTTACATGACAATTATTCATATATAAAACATTTTCCCCATGAGCAAAAGATACCCCTTACAGGAATGCAAGCTCTAAAGTCCTAAGCAATGGGCAGTCCAATCCAGAGCCTTGAGGTGGCCAGGGACAGTATCACTAAGGCTCTAGCTACATATTACAAATTCCTTGTGTTTGTTGGGGAACAACTTGAGGACTTTGTATACATGTGTGATAGGAATTTTGTGCCTCCCAGAGGCACACTGGCACTTTTTTTTCAACCACAGCCAGACAAGAGGAAGTGGCTTTAGCTACACTCTCTGGTGTTTTAGCATTCTCAGACTGCCCATGGAGCCCCTGTTGGCTCTGTTACATTACATGTTGTCAATCACAGGTCCATGGGGCACTTTGAGGATCCAAAACACTCGAGGGTAAAGATAAAGCGGGTTCTTCTTGTGTGGCTGTGGTTGTAGAGAGCCAGTGTGCATTTGTGAGGAACAGAAGACTAATTACATGTGGAATAAAAAGTCCTCATGTTGTTCTCCAAGAAACACAAAGATTTTGCAATATGTCATCAGTGGAAGGTCTCCACAAAGACCTTCTTGCATATACATATTTTGGCATGCTGTTGTATGCAAATAGGAACCCTAGAAAAAAAACAAAGTCCCTGATATCACCTTACAAAGCCTTCAGGCCCCTGAACACACCAAATTGAGATAGAGGAAGTGTTTTTGCAGCTCTTTAAATGTGTGAACAGAATTCTGTTCAAAGCTACTATACTTGTTGATTGAAATGTACCTACTTGAAACAATGGCTACTGCTATGCCACAGTTACCGGCTCCTACTTGTTCTTTCTTCCATGGCAGTATTTTATAATGTAAGCATCTTTATTAAATGACTTGCTGCACTCTGAGCAGATGGCGGCAATGTTATTTCCTACATAGATTATATGTAAGAAAGACCTTCTTGGGTACAATCAGTGCAGAATATCAGACTACAGTTCCTTTTAAGTACAGATTTTAGAATTAATTATTGGAGGACGTAAAAGAACTATACATTTAAGTAAGGAGAATGACATCAATAAGGGTCTAGAGAAGACATTAAAGGTGAGGTTGGAAACCTAGAGGGAAAAGAAAATAGTCCAGGGAGAATTGGAAAAGGTGCAGTGCTCAGCAAGTTAGACTACTAGAAAGACTGTAAAGGTTAACATGAAATGTATTAGATGAACAGTGAAAGGTTTCAGTGGACAGGTTCAAGGGAATGCATTTTTTTAAGATAGGGGAAACTTGACACCATGGCTATGGATAAAACAAGTCAAGGTGCTAAACTGAAGGAAAAAATGAAACAAATACATCTCTGTCTCCTCAAAATCTAAACATTGGTTGTACAATTAAAAAAAGATAATTGATAAGTCCCTTGATCATGCAATTAAAAAAAAGATCCTTGATAATGCTCTGGCTTATACATTACTATTTACTATATTTTTAATCTGTCCTTTAAGCTTCATATCTGCTCTGCTGCTTCATAGCAGAGAGTTTAAGGTTGAATTTCCATTTTGTTACATTTCAACTGTTTTTTTTAATGATACCACTGTATCAGGAACTAGTTCTCTGACTGAGGGGTGGGATACAAATTTTTAGCATACGAAGAACCAAGGTAGTTAATGGGTTCTCATAACATTGGTGTTCAGGTGGTCTATTTTGGAATAGCAGAGGACATCTCACACATTAATGTATTTCAGTGCTTCAAGCTATATTTGGACAGCCCCAATACGGTGCTGTCCCCTTTATTTATTTTTATTTTATTTATTATTCTACTTTTATACCGCCCTCCCCCGAAGGGCTCAGGGCGGTTTACAACAATGATAAGACAATAAATATTAAAACAATTTAAAAGCAGCATCCAATTTCTGTATCAATTAAAATAAAGATGGCGTCCCGCTATTAAAACTCCCACAAAGGGAACAGCGGGTTCCCTGCCTCCAGTAGGGCTTTTTGGCAGCACAGGGAGCTCAGGAAAGCCTAGAAACTCCTCTGCCACTGAAAAGCCCCACAGAGTTCAAAGGATGGTGTACATCTGAGGCCTGATGCATTGTGCAACTGGCCCTAAACCCTGGGATAGAGCCAACTAATTTTGGCTTCACTTTCAGGAATGCACCAGCATGCCCCTTCCACTCTGGTGTCCCAGTGCAGTCCCACTGTGCCCTAAAATTCTGGGTTTTGCAGTAGAGGGGCTGAGGGAAGCACAGCCACCAGCATGCATGCTTCCTCAGCCAGGGTAAATGCCCCGGTGAGGGTGAATGCACTGGTGCAAGGCCACACTGCTCCCTAGAGCCTTTTCAGCCCTCCTTTAAATGAAGCTGTTCCAAAAGACTCTGATCCTGGAACTGAAAATGTATTCATCCAACAATGTCACATCATATTCATTTGTATAAATTGCTCTGTAAAGTCCCTGTCAATACTAAATTGATACAAACTAGCAAAATAGTTCTTATTTCATCACTTTACCAATCCATTTTTTATTATTTATTTTTGATAGATATAAACGGAGCAGAATAGAAAAGAGTAAAGCAAAAGAAAAGAAAATTAACAGCCATATTCATCCAATTGCGATTATATTTTGAGACAAGGAAAAATGCATTTAATATATTAAAAAGTAATATAATAAGCAATAAACGATAAATGATAACAGTTATGAACCGTAAATGATAAGATAATAATGGGCACAAAATAATGATTGTCCTAGTATTCTTGAAATAAATTGTAAAGTACCCTATATAATACATAATAAACCCGATACTAATATTTAAAATATTGTAAAATATAATGAAAAATAGATCAAAATGAAAACTGCAATAGTGACTATTATTACTGATTTCTAAAAATACTTTTCAAATATTACTTGTTTCCCCCTTTTAACACATTTTGATGCAATATATCAAGCATACTCTTAATGACTCATATATATCCTTCTCTACTTCTCATTTTTTTAAAAATAATATAAATAATATTATTTCCATTTATCTTGAAATTCCTTAATTGGTCTTTTGTTCACATAATTCATTCATTTTTCCATTAATGCATATTCAGCTAATTTATTTTCCCTGTCTTTCTGTGATGAACACTTTTCTGCTTTCCATTTTGCTGTGAATGTTACTTCAACTGCTGTTATGTATCTAAACAATTCTTCCAAAATTTTGGATTTTTTTGGGGGGGGGACCCACATTTTGAATAATGTATATAGCTTCTAATCTTCCCCAGTTGTCTGTATAATTGTTTAAAATGTTATGTTCTTAGGTTTGATTACCTCCATCCACAAATGAGGAAAAAAGAGCAGGATACCTCATGTCTTCAAAAGGCTCTTACTTGTTTGGAAATTTCTGGTCTTTTCATAGAATTCTGATAGACTTTTGGTTTGGCAGATTTGTTTGTTTATTCATTTGCTCTGAAGCACAGATGGTCAATAGAATTCAGAAATGTCAACAAACATTTGCTTATAGACTGAAGACTGTCCTCCTAAGTCAATTTATGCTGATGTATTCTGGTATACTCCACTTCTTCCACTCAGACTTTGAGTGAAATTATTTGAGCCCACTAAAATGACTTTCCAAAAGTAAGCAGGTTAGAGACAGGAAGTATCTTCTTTGAAGATCAGTTCAGTATCTCATATTTATAGGTCTTCAAAATCAGTGCCTAACTATAGTCCCATTTAATAGAACTCATATTCTTGGCACATTAAATATTCTATGACTTCAAACACCATCAAGGGTATTTTTGCTTATATATCTTCTTAAAATATACAAAAGCTGTGTCTGTTCATTCTTGCTACTTTTGCCATAGCAAATAATATTAAAAATAGGGATTACAGATTTCTTAGACACATGGCTATTTGTTGGACTTCAACCTATATACCTATCTTTGAACTATATCTTCATTTCTATAATTAGTCAGACATTCCTGCCATCCTCAGATGCTTCTTGCACTTGGGCCCAGACACATATTATATTTCCTGATATTAATTATACTATTTCTAAGCTACTAAAGACCACAGTTTTCTGACACATCTTAGTTCTTCATCCCACTCCAAGACTGTTGTGTTCTGGTTTCTCGAATCCCTATTGGACAATGTTTTGCTAAGAAACTATGCCAGCTCAATTTTAGGCTGCAGAAAGTTCCTCCGTGATCATTTCTGTTAAAGATCAGCAACTTTCCTCATACATTGCTGGCTATATCAATGACAAGATGTTTGGGATGAGAGGCATATTAGAGAAACCCTGTTATAAACCATTTTCAATGGCAATAATGTGCCACAAAAGGGAATCAATTAATTCAGTACTGTATGTGAAGTTTTTGTTTCAAGTCAACCTTAGTGTTTTTCATGTTGCATTATGCTTGTGTGAACAGCAGGAAGGAAATGCTAAACTGGCAGCTATAAATATGACTGCTTTGAGCCAAGGATGGAAATGTAGCTTTGAACTTTAAATATTTAAGAACGCTCAACATTTATCATGCCTTTGGGCTTCTCGCTAACTTTGTTCAGCTGCATTTTATGTGAGAAAACTCTATTCTCGAAGGAAGAGACAAAGTGATAAGTTCTTTTGATGATGGGTCATGGAATTATAGCAAGGTAGTCCATAGGGAATGCTAAGAGCAAATAGCTCCTTTAAATGTCACCAACACAAGAGGACCTGGCCATTTTTTATTGATGTGACTCACAAGTTGCACAATGGGGAAACAATATTTTCAATGACATTCATTTTTCAGCTCCAAGAAAATAAAGATACGTACAAATGATCCGAAGCTTATCAGGTGTTTGTGTACATGCATGAGGGTCTGCAGAGCATTTGTGTGTGACAGACATTTAAAATGAGTAGCTCTTCTGAACTGAAAAGTGACTCACAAATACACACTTTGATGCGTCACAGCATCCTTAGTGAAGTGCTTCCAGTTTAAAATTGTTCTGTTTAAAGAGTGAGATGAAATTTTCTTTTTCTAACTGCTTGAGCTGCAAGGTCAAGTTAAATTTTGAAAAACAACATGTCATCTTTTTTGATATGGAAAAGTCACCTTTCTTTTCTTTTAGGCCAAATACAAGGCTCCATTATTCTTAAAAAAGCTGACACCGCAACATAAAAGGCAACTTAGTTCTGTTTAATATCTTTTACTGAAATGGAAGATACTGTTTCCACTTACTGTAGCATGACAAAGCTGCACCTTTGAGGATGAACTTGCTTCTGATTCACACATTTTGTGATATTCAGCCCAAGATGTAACTTGCCTCACTTTAATTTCATAATCTTCTTTACCTCTTTGGACCACTTCATACTACTGTTGGTCAAGGGATGTTGAAATGGATATTGAAAGAGTAATTTATTTAAGTAACAGTCTGATGAATTTTCTATCTTTTTAAAGCTGACTGAACTGGAGCCATAGCTCAATTAACTGACTATCAAAGAAATAAAAGAATAGTGATATGGGGATAATTTGTAATTCATACTTGGCTCAAATTATTTTTGAATTCTTTTTAATTTGTAAGTTATTCATCAGCATACCATTAAATCTTTTTTGAGGATTTTTTAAAAGATTAAAGTCTGTGTTTGATAGCACTTAATGTATCATTAATATAACATTGCAGAGTAATATAAGAATAGCCAGAGTGGCCCCACTCAAAGGAATTTACAGGGAGAATTTCAACAGGCAATGTAGTCACTTGTCCTAGCTATTTCACCTAGCAAAAGTGAGAAAGGATTTTGTTTTACTAAGAATGTATAAAAAGTTTTATGGAAAATATTTCATGTATTTCAATGGTTGTTGAACTATAGATCAAATGATAGTTTATAAATCTTGCCTGACAATGCTTGCACATGATCATTAATTTAGATTTTGCAAAGGTTCCCTGGTTTTTCATCATCAAGGCTGCTGATAGTTACCATGTCCTCAAGACAAAGATTCCTGTTGCCCTGATCACATTCAGAAGAACATAGACAGAATGCTTGATTACAGCAGCTCCAGCAGTACCTTCCAGACTCTTCAGAATGACCTAGACTCCTGGAATTTTGTACCTCTTTCTTAGCCCCTGTCAGAAAAAAATTAGTGAAGCCTGATTAGACTAATAGAAATCTCCCCAGTTTCTGGAGGGAGGATGCTGTTCACTCATTACTGTTCCCTCCAGAATCAGCCTGTCCCTTCTGTGCCTCTGCAGCTGTTGTTGCAAAGGTTGTTTCTTCCAGATGTTAATTCCCTCTTCCTGCTTTGTTCTGTTCCCCAAGTAAAACAGTCTTAGGTGCCCTGCACTTGGCCAGAACGGACTGAGAGACTCACAAGCGAGGTGTAACAGTTCAAAAAAAGAGAGAGAAGGTTTATTGCTTAGAAGAATTGAGACCCTAACTCCTCCCAGGGTCTGACTAAAATAAAGTACTTGCTTGGTACAGGATTGAAGCTTGACACTTTTATCCTTTCCTGATTCCTTCCAGGAAGGTCCACTTTGTCTGGGCTTCCTCTTGGTTCCATCAGTGTCCTCTATCTGGATTCTTTCTGTTAACACTTTAAATTGATTCTCTATAGATTATGTACCATAGACGTGAGAGATATTGCAGCCGTCCAATTCCACTGGCACCTTAGACTAACTGAGCTAAACAAGGGTACTACTGGGTAATGAAAGGAAGTCTGCCTCTAGGGGGATTTCTTAAAGAGACAGGGTCTAACTACAGTTCCTTCCCTTAGAACACTATACAAAGGAACTAAACCCATAGTAACTATAGGGACAACTGAAACTGAATAAGAAAATAGTAAGAGCTTCTTTGGAGGCATGACATGTTTATTGTCTACTGTTGTCTTCTAATGTAAAGTTGTTCTTTTCAGTACTTATAAAAAGTTGTTCTTTTCTTTAGATATAAACAGTTCCCACCTTCAGCAGCCCTGTACTTAGTCTGTTCTCCTCACTCATGGAAGAGGATTTTGGTTCACACACCAGGGATGTTGGTATAGATTTTTATGGGGGGTGGGGGCAGGGCCACACCCCACCCCTGTGGGCATGGCCACACCTCCCCAAGCCCTGCCCCTGGCCTCAGTACTTATAAAAGCAACCCACCCCACAGCCGGCAGTCCCTTCAGCCCTTCCCTCCAGGCAGAGGTGTAGCTAGGGAAAATGGAGTCTGGTGCAGAATCTGAGTTTTGCACACCCCCAACGGGCAGCCGCTGTAATACTGGAATCTACCCCCAAACAGCATCACTTTCAGTGGTGTTTAAACTAGGGAGCCCAGATTCTCTTTTCAAATCCACCTTAAAGAGAGAATTTAAATTTTAAATGGGGAAGGGTTTATTTTTATTCTTATTAGAGCTGTTTTAACTTATATTTATCGTATTTAAAATGTTATTGTGCTCTATCCATGTTGTACACCGCCCTGAGCCCTTTGGGGGAGGGCGGTTTATAAACCCAAATAATAAATAAATAAAATAAATAAAATAAAACAGCATTGAAAGTTATGCTGTTTTGGGGTGGATTATCCCCTACCCTTAAACAGCATCACTTTCAATGTTTAAACTGGGGACCTCAGATTCTCCCTTTAAATCTATGCCAAAGGGGGTGGATTTAAAAGGAGAATCTAGGGAAATTTGGAGAGTGCCTGCTGTCAGGGGTGCAATTGTTAAGCTAGAAGCACCAAACTTTCAGGGTATCTTTAGGAGACCCTCCTGATGATACTACCTAGGTTTGGTGAAGTTTGGTTCTTGGCAGCCAAAGTTATGGACCTTCAAATGTGTAGCCCCCATCTCCTATTAGCTCCCATTGGAAACAATGGGGGATGGGGCACTTCCTTTGGGAGTCCATAACTTTGGACACCCTCAACCAAACCTCACCAAACCTGGGTGGTACCATCAGGAGAGTTTTCTGAAAAATCTCTGAAATCTTGATGCTGCTAGTCTAAAAACTGTGCCCCCTGCATGCCAGAAATAAAAAAAAACACTAAAAATATATTTTAAAACCCACAAATGGGGGTCGGAGCTTTGGACATGTAATGGGAGGGTTGAACCCGAGAACCATCCCCCCCTTACCTACATCCTTGGCACACACCTCATAATTTCCCAAAATTAATTAAAGCTGAAAGTTTACTAATATGCATTTCCTTTGTCTGTTGAAATCCAGCACTCAGGTGAGAACAAATCTTGGAAGGATTCCAAGTAGAAGTGCATCACAAATCATTTGAATTGTGCATAGAGAGGGTGGTTGTGCATATTTTGATATTATATATTCTTGAAATAGCTATTTTTTCAGAATGCAAGAGTTGGTTTTGAAAACAGTAATCATGTACCGCCCTTTTAGTTAAGCTACTCACTGAAAACACATCAAACTATTATGAAAATTGTGCTGTATTTTTCTTTTGAAATGTAAGGATTACTTGGATTGCCAGGCTACAGCCAGCAACTTCCAGAGAAAATGGTAGGAAGAATTTGATGTGCTGGGATTGCATCACATCTGGGATTGCACCACATCTGATTACATCACATCTGGTGAAAAGTGAAATGGTGAACAATCCGGTATTTTGCAAAAACTGTCTTCATAATGGAACATAAGTGACATAAGGAAACTAGCATAGTGCCATTTCTCCCCTTTATTTTTTCTTTTACCTGTGTATTGTATTGTGCATAGGACTCCTCGTTTCAGAGGCGGCAGCCATGCGAAGTTCTCCCCTCAACCAGTGTTTTTACTGGGCTTGCACCTGTGTTGTTGGCCTGTTCGGAGTGGGCCTATGTCTATTCTGGACCAAGTCTTATGGTGGTCAAAAAAAAAGTAAAGTCTTTAACATTTTAATTTGTCAATCTTCAAACATCCACTATTTCTAAACTATTAAATAATTGAAAAAATGATATCAGCAACTTCTCCTGTTTTCTTTCCGTAGATATATGATCTTGATTGGATCTATCCAAATCCTAATTAACTACTGCATTAAAGTCATTAAGCAACCTAAAACTCTGACAATCCCATCCAGGGATTTTATTAACAAAACTTTGAAAAATTGACTGCTGCCATGATTAGGAGTATAGATTCCAATTATTAACATTTTTCTCCCATTAAATTCAATTTCAACCACCATGTAGCAACCTAAACGATTTGTATTTATCAATTTTGGCTTCAAAAAATCTTTAACATAAAGTACCATACCACATTTTTACCAGCATTTCTTGCTGAAATAAATTATAAACCTAAATTTCTATTTTTAAATATTTAACATCTCTTTGAATGATATGCATTTCTTGTAAACAACAAATATGTGCCTTCTTTTATTTGAGATAATCAAAAAATGTCCTTTTATTTGGACCATTTAAACCATTTTTTTAAATTGGGGCTATTACTTTTATTTATTAAAGATGTTTGTCTGTCTTTATATAGATTTTTTGTTGTTTTTCTCTTTTGGCTCAACCTTTTGTTACCCAATCACATACTCAGGTGTATTACATAATAGCCATGTGGCCCAATCAGAGGTGGTCTCTTTGCTTGTTTGCCCAAAGGCATTACAAAATTGAGCGTCACATTTGACTTATCTGAGCTGGGTCTCCTTCCACCAAAAAACTGTGGTTGGGAGTGTGGTGTGGTAGGAGAGAGGATAAGGCCAACTCCATGGCCATTTTGGCCCCCAGTCCTCCATGACTTATATATTAGTATTTTTTAAAAAAAGACAGCACTTAAGAAAAATGTATTTTTTAAGTTGTATCAATTTTGCAAATAGGCACACAATCACTTATTTTGCACAATTCCAGCAGCCCCAACCAAGAGCTGGGTGCCTGGCCACATTTTCATAGCTGTGCCTGGTCACTGCCCCAAAAGACTTCCGGAAAAGTGAAGCAGCCTCCCCAAGAAGCCTCTATATGGCTCAATAGGCTAATACTGCTCAAAAAGGCAGTATAAGCCTGAAGTCCCTGCTGCTAGCTTAACTTTAGTCAGGTTCTCCCTGGCCATGCCTTTGGCCTGCCCCAACTATGCTGATGGCAGCTGGGGTGCTGGGATCCTGGTGCTCCATTTGACGCTGAGAGAGGAGGAACTGGGGCGGGGGAGGCAGTGGCCCCCTGCTGGTGTGATTGCCCCACCACCAGGGTAAGTGCTTTGGGGAGGGCAAATCTGCCATTCATGTGATGCTCCCTTGGGTGGATTTGCCCCCTTCCCCCAGATGGGGCTCCAAATCTACTATTTAGAGACAGAAGTTTTTCCCTGATCATTCTTCTCCACATCTTCTTTCTGAGATTTTAGCAGTCATTGGACACATATCTGTTCTTTTCTATCCCAAGGGCTAGAAACTTGCTTTAAAATTATAAATCTTGATACCTTTCAGCAGCTGTAGTCATTCCATGGTTACTCAGTATGATTGTAGAATTATGGATTACATACTTCTCTGACCATGATTTAGGTAATACAGACTTTGCCACTCGAGCAATCAGATGATAAATCACCAGATCTTAATAAGTAAAAGTAATATTATTTCATGTAACTCATAGAAATATTAATGTGACATAAAACATAGCCTAAAATGCAATAAAATAAAATTGATCTAAGATTTTAAGCAATAGTTATCCTTGTCATTCACAAATATGATATATTTTATAAAATATTAATTTTTAAGTATATTAGAAGAAAGATAATACAGATTAGAATGGTTTTGCACCCAATTAAAATGAACAAACCAGGTCCTTTCTCACTCAAATTGTGGACTTGTTATGGAATAAAGCTCTGAAATTGGATCGGCTGCACTTTTGAGAGTATGCCTCTCAGGTCACAACTCCAAAGGATGCTGCCACAGGAAAGGGGTTATGACAAATGTGTTAATTAAGCTCTGTGGAGGTATGATGCTATCAGCAGAGTTTTCCTGGAGTTTTCCTTTCTAAACCACTCCTCTTGTATAAACAGCCTGGGGGCAATATGCAATTAACATAAAATGCAAGCACAACACAGAAGTTTTTATCAGTCAGAAAGGTCAGCAATTGTGCAGCGGTAGTCAGACTCTATGAAGATATAAATTGCATGACACTGACAAAGTAATATAAGTAGATGCTAATAAATGCACCTATACAGATCCAGGTTTCCCAAGAGGTAGATCAGACACTTAGGAACTCAAAGTTTTAGAGGCTTCCAGATCTCTACAACTGTTTGACAAAGGTCCATCAAAGCATGGGTGGACTGGTAATTTAACCAGAATCCAGTGGGCTGCTGCCCTGGAGAGTGACTGGTGCCCAAGATTATATACAGCCAACCCTTTTGTTCGCACGCACCCCTTTGAAATGATTCTTAGTCACAGTTTAAATGAATTGTGCAGAAAAGCCCACCAAGTTACACTATAACTAAGGCCGTTTCCGCACTGGCAGAAAATGACGGCCTGGAGATGGTAAAAGCAGCGCGTCTCCGGCGGCCGCCATTCGCACGAGAAACGCAGCTGCAGCGCAGCCGCGCCGCCCTCGCCCCGCCCGGCCGGCCCGAAGCCCGTGTATTCCCAGAGCGCTGGGAAGCGCTCTTTTAGGGAATACGCTGCCGTGAAGCCGCTGCCGAGCGAACGGCAGCAGCTTCACGCCGCCTCCCCCACCCGGCACTTACTTTGTCCCTGGGCCTCCGGCGCATCGCCGAGGTCTGGAAACATGCCCCCCTGGCCTGCCCCCCTGGCTGGAGCAGGCGCGCAGGGCCGGGGGGCATGTCCCCAGGCCTCGGCGATGCGCCGGAGGCCCAGGGACATTTCGGTCGGGCGAACATCGCGCCGACTCCAGCCGTTTCCGCCCGCCGTCACGGAAACGCGGCTAAGTCGAGATGGAGTGGAATGCCAGACTAGTTCCCAGCTAGTTTTGCCTAGTTTTCTGTCTTTCAGCCTTGCTTCTATCTGTCTCCATCTATTGGATTCTTACTGTTGCATTCTCTCTGTTACATTATCAACATCCTTATATCAGATGCCTGCTTCTTTCCCCCCCTCTTCCTATCAGGCCTGTTTGGCTCTAACCCATTGTTGCTTTTACAAAATGCCTTCAAATGGTAGGAATGTGTGTGGAGGTGTGTATGGAAACATGACCAAGGCTGGAAATGTGTATGTCCAAAGTCTTGAGCAATTTTGCTTGTCTTGAATTTTGGAGAACCTGGGTTGGATAAAACAGAACTTTCTCCATCAAAGTTGCGATCCTTTTGTCAGAGGAATACTTCTCAATTAGCAGGATAAATCCTTGGGTCCAACTGTTAGTCCCTATTTCCTCTTCACAATCACTTTATTGTGCTCCTGATACATAGCCCCTTTCCATCATACATATTTAGTACAATCCAAAGCGAGGGGTAGCTGCACTGCAACTGGGGGTAGCACAGCCATGGCGCAGCCTAGCCACCTCCAAAACAGCTTCTTGTGCCATGGGTTGCAACCTGACAGGGGTCTTCTCCAGCTCCCGTGGAATTGCCGTATGCAGTTCCATGGGCTGTGCCTATGTTCTTGCTGGCATAAGTTTGCGCTGGCAAATGCGGGCAATCCTGTACTGAAAGGGCTCAGGGAGCTTACTGATGCCATGCTACTCCTCTATACCAGCATAAGTGCTCTGGAGCCAATGTAAGTGCTCCTTACACTAGCACAAATGGCATTTACATCAGTGTTATGCCATCTCTTCAGCACATTCAGCACCCCCCCGCCCAGTTGATTGCACTTTGGTGCTCCTACCATGAGTACTCGAGAAGCAAGCTATATGTGTTCATCATTTTGTATAGAGTAAAACATGTATTTTTCCAGCTTCAGTATATGCAATCAGAAATCCATGTTAATTGTATGTACATAATGGCTCATCTTAAAGCTTGAAAATATGCATTACCCATTAACACAAAATGTTAATTAGATTTGTCAGGAGAATTGTGGTTAGAATATTTTGCCAGTATGCTAGGACTGAATGCTGAAAACATAATGACTTCAAGGATAACAATTTGCTAAATGCTGATCACCACTGTGTGTCCACATTTATTCTTACACTTTTGCTTCCAGGCTGTTAAGCAAGACAGACTTTGTTCTTTTTTACAGTGTGAGATGTGTTGATTGTCTTGTACCTTGGTACGGCTGAGATCAAGATGACGTTTGATGTATAAATAAAATCCTGTTGCAGAATGAATGAATACTATTCCTTGATACAATTTCTAGGGAGAAGCAACATTTGTGGGGAAGGTTTTCAAAACAGTCTATTCTTCTTTAACCATCTTCTCAGAATTCCTGTCCCTCCTCAGTAGATCAGTAGAGAAGAACATTCACAGACTCACAGCTTTAAATGATGGTGCAAAGGAAGTTGAAAGGACCTTAGTGTTCTGATCCTGTAGCTAGGAGGATCTCCTTAGAGACAGAGAAGGCTTATGACTTTCATGTTGGTCTGTGTAACAAGAATTCCTTTGTATTGTTGTAGACTTTCATGGCTGGAATCAACTGACTATTGTGGGTCTTTTTGGGTTGAGTGACCAGATCACAGCCACACAGCCTAGAAAACCCGCAACAGTCATAAGAATTCTCTTTTTGCTGTAAAATATTAAAAGGACTGAAGTGGTAATAAATTTAAAATATGCACACTATTCAGGTATAAGAGAAATTTAATAAATTACTTACACTTATGTAAAAAGTAGCAAAGTGTCATATTTCTACCAGATATTTTGTGTTGGGTGCAAAATTATTTTTTCTTCACAGTAGAATACTTTGATGATACAAGAAAAAAGAAGTTCATTTTCACTGATTGCCCATCCTACTACAATATTATATATTGCATCCCATGCTATTTCACACGTTCTTGGGAACTTCATTCCAGCAAGATGTAGTGTGGTTGTGAGAAAGTCAATTTTGTAAGCAGAACTCTACTCAGTCTTTTGGACTAAACACATCGGGGATATTTCTAGAGACCATTACCTGCAACTTATACAGTTTTTATCCTTTTTACTAACTGTTTAAATATATAGTGCCACAGATGACAGTAAACTAAAGGTCCACAGAGCATACATAATGGACAGCCAGTCATTTGCAACATTCACAATATAAAATTTTACAATGGCATTACTTATCACAGATTTGGAGAATTGGGATATGGCCAAATTCTCCTCGCCACAGAAGGAAACTTTATGAAACTTTATGGATAACTGATCATATCATTGCAGCCATACCACACTAGATTTATCTGCTATCTATTATCAGCAATCTTATCAGAAGTCTGTTGTTTGAATCTGAATCTGCCTCTATATTATTTTGTATGTCTTAAGAAGGGGTTTGCCTGAAGTTTAGACAACAGGCTCATTATGCCTTCGGGGGAAGTTACAGGGTTGAGGGAGTTACAGGGTTTATATTTCACCTTACACTATCACCTAAAGCAGCTCAGTCTCTGTAATAAAAGGCAGGAAATTTGACAAAGCCTGGTTAGAGAGTAGTTATCCTGCTTCAGTGAATTGGAGATGGACTCTATCTTTGGTTTTAACCAAATTATTCCTAGGAAAGATCTCTCAGGCAGTCCCATCCAAACCACCCCACTGCCTCTATTTGGGCTTTCTGGTGGCACAGGGAGCTTAGGAAAGCCCTGAAACTCCCCCACCATAAGAAAGCCCCATATGATTTAAATGACATATGCTCCCAAAAGGGTGATATAGGACTGGTGTGCCACACAACCAGTTTTAGCCCCATGAGGGAGCTGACTAATGCTGACAAACTCATGCAATATTGAATAGGAAAAATACTGACGATGTCTACTAATGTGGTTTCACCCCGGGAATGCCCCGGCCCACCCACTTCCCATACTGGCATCTGAGAAAGACACCAGCACAGCCCCATCACAGCCCAAACTTCCAGGTTTTGTGGCGGCGGGGCTGCAGGATGTGTGGCTGCTGGCACATCTGCCTCTCCACTAGAGCAAGTGCCCTGGGGAGGGCCAATGTCCTGGCACAAGGTCAGGCTGCTCCCTAGAGTCCTTTCAGCATTCCCTTTGGATGGGGCTGTTAGACATTTTGAATTCTACTTCTAGGTCGGAAAGTAATTATTTCCAAAGTAATATTTCTCTACTGCCATTTGCTAACTTGTGACAATTTGGGGAAACTCATTGCTGCCCATATTTTCAAATTAGAAGTGTCTGACTTTTCAACATTTTAATTCATACATTATTTTGGTCCACTCTACATTTTGCTGTCAGTTTTACATGCAATATTGAGTAGGAAAAATAGTGGGGATGTCTACTGTGGAATTCCAACAATTAGATGCTTTCAGCCTGTTGGAATTTAGAGCCAGTGGTGGACTGACCACAGGGACATGTGGAGTCATATGTCCCTGGGTACAGGCCATTTGGTTACATGGGGCAGAATCGCTTCTACACAGCCACACACCCCACACGCTGCGCGCCCACCAGCCTGTCCTTGGCCGTGTGTAGAGATCCCGCTCCTCAGGACATTTCCCCAAGCACCCGGGCAGCAGGAAGAAGCACCAAGAATTGGTGTGTGCTCTCTCCAGGGGGGAAGGAGCTCTAGGACAGCCAGATGGGGAGCGGAGTGAGAGCAGGCATGGACTTCCCTGGAAGTGGAGGCATTCCTGAACATTCATCAGCCATCTCTTCCCTTTGGAAATGGGCGAATTCAGCCAGACCGGCTGTTTGCGGAGTGTGCCCGGCGCTGCTCCATAACCCCTCCTTAGCAGCTTCAAAGGAAGGCAGAGGCGATTTTGTGGCTGGGTCTGTGGCTGAGGGATGCACCTGCATCTCTGAAAAGGGAGAGAGGAGGCTTCCAAATGGGGAGCGGGAAATCACTTGTCACCCTCCCAGTTCCTAAAACAACATCAGAGCCCTGGCTATGCCTTCCTTCCAAGCCTTTTTTGCAAAAGCTAGAGAGGATTTGAGAGCTCCTTGCCTGGGCTCATTTCGGCAGTGCCCCTGGGACTATGCAGCACAAGGACAGGCGGGATGCAATAGGAAAGAGCCAAAGGGCTGCACCAAAGGAGGCTGGAGAGAGGAAAGGGTTAATTGGGCAGCATGTACTCCAGCCATGGTAAAGCATGGCAATTTCAGGCAACAGAGGTCTAAGTCCATTTACGCAGCCACGAGTGTCACACTCTGTCCCTCTCTGAAATCAATGGGGTTTTAAAAAGGTGTTCCTTTGGGTGAATTGCCAACCTCATTCCCCCACACAGCAGATTTCCCAATCAAGGATCCTATGCATGCCGGAAGTAAGTCCCACTGTGATCAATTAAGATAAGTTTACTCCTAAATCTGTATAGGATTGCAAGACTTCTAAATCCCATGAAATGCAATGAAACTTCTGCAAAAACATGTGCGTGCTGAAAAGCTAACAGTAGCAGCAGAAGATAAATGATCTAAGAAAAGCTTAATTTATTTTAATCAAAGTTAAATATTTTAGATTTACTTCACTGCTCTTCCTGTTTTTGCTCAATGAACATGTTGACCATTCATATCTAGGAAAAATGGAGGGGTGGGGGTGGGGTGGAAAACTCAGATTTTGCCCAGTGCTCCTTTTTTCCTAGTTACGCCTCTGTTTAGAGCCCAAGGGATTAAAATAGAGCCCAATGGATTAAAATTTGTGTGATTGGCTGGAACTGTGGAGAATTTTTTAGCCACAACACTAGAATTTTGAGGGAAGTTTTTGCTCAGAGAGTTCCGAGTGGTCTATGTAATCAGAGCTCTGTTAAATGAGTTCTGTCTAGTTAGAGCAAGGTGAACAGATGTGTCTGTAGAGAACTCCATTGTCTGGTAGTGACCAGAAAGCTCTGTGGAAGTGGGACTGGAAGATCAGATAAAGAAAATCTGTACTAAGCCTCTGGTACAAACAAACACTCATGAAAGCTGACACAGGGGTTGGATAATTGATGTTCTCTCAGGGAAATATCCACTTGGGAGAAAAAGTTAGGTTACTTATTAGAGTGGTGATCTAGTTATAAAGAAAAAGAGGATTTTTATTTTCTGAAAAGGAGTCAGAAATGGAAGGAAAATCCTTTTTGTAAATCTACCTGTGGGAAGGTCAGGAATGTCTGAGTGTGTGTAAAGTCAAATCAGGCTGAAAGTTAACAGAAAGTCTTCTTAATGGAAAGAAGCAAACCTGTGAAAGAACTATATTATAACAAACACAGCAGTGAGCATCTGCCTGAACTGAACTTTAAATATCTTCATAACATACTTGCTTCAGTTATCTTATATACATTTTTATTGTTCCTGTAAATAAAACTTAGGCGGTTTCTGCACGGGCTGAAAGCAACGGCCGGTAAAACACTGTTTTGGCGGGGACCCTTCGCACAGGCGCCGCTACCAAATAGATGCAGCAGTGCTCTGGGCCTGCCAAAATGGTGTTTTCAAAACTTGCTTGGGGAACGAGTTTTCCTGCAAACACCGGCTTCCATCCGCTGCCATGCGAACGACAGTGGGTGGAAGTCTGCATTTTCCCCTCCCCTCCCCTCCCCGGCCCCAAATGCCACCTTACCTTCTGCTGACAGCCGTCACTCTGCTGTCACTCTGAGGAGGGAAAAGGACACGCCCGCTGGCCTCCGGTGCTTCAGCCATCGCTCTGGCCATGGGGGCGTGTCCCCTGGCCTCCGGTGCTTCAGCTGTTGCTCTGGCCACGGGGGCGTGTCCCCTGGCCTCCTCAGTGACAGCAGAGCGACTGCTGCCAGCAGAAGGTAAGGAGGTGTTTGGGGCCAGGGAGGGGGAGGGGGATACGTAGCTGTGCGGAGTTTGCTCCAACAGCTGCGCATCCCATGGGGCCGGTTGTGCGAACGGCCCCAGAGCCTGCATCGGCATGATTAATGCCGATGCAGGCTCTCTCCCTTAGCTGTGCAGAAACAGCCTTATTTTTGCTTGTTCATCCTTGTGCCCTTTTCCCCGTTTCTGGCAGTAAAGGGTTATTGTGTTTTTACATTATAACCTAGTCCTCTGTCCACCCTGAGCAGAATATGTTTCCTTTTTCTATTGTTTTATTTTATGGTGGGGAAAAAAACAACATTAGTGCTACTTCTTGAAAAAGAAAAACAGTTGGTAGCTGCTCAGTAAGCCCTGAAAGTGACTGTTACAGTTTTGGCAGGAAAAACACCTGAGGGCACTTTGCGAGGACAGAATGTGACAGAAAGACGTCCATTTGTCTCATCTACATGTTTGCATTCAGGACTACATGTACAGCAAGACAAATAATTGGCATTTCAGCATGAAGGATATATGTGCATGCAAGCATCTGCTCTCTTCCCTCTCAGCACGGCATAGCAGTTGTTTTTACCTACCCTACACTTCCATATTTGAGCAAGGTATTTGCTCAAGCTAATCAGGAATTTGGTGGGAAAAAGGTTTCTTATGTATGTGTCCCAATCTCACCATAACATTTTCAGACTTGAACTTTTCAACACTCTTTCCCTTTCTCAGTAATGTGTGACTAGTTGGTTGCTTTGAGGCCAAGAAGGATTTTGGTGGTTAGTTTAAATATGCCTGGTTCTAGGACTGGATAGGCCCTTACTGTGTAAGCTATAATGGCACATGTTTAGCTTAAGTTGAGTGTGTGTCTGGGGGGTGGGGGAGAGGTTCTTTCATGTCTTATAATACAGGAGTTTTGGGAAGGAATCTTCTCAGGGCTGATTCTTTACCACTGGAACCCTACTGCTGTTTAGCATGGGGAGAATGATGTTGTTGAAGGGTCATCTCAGTATACCAAATGTTGGGTACATAAGCAGAAAAAACCCTAATTGTGGCATAAAGGACAACTTGCAACTATGGTGGGTTTGCCTGTAATGTGGGTATACATTTATGGCAGCTCAGTAAATAGAGTAACCTGCACTAAGGAGTGGGTGATTAATGGGCTTTTAACTAAGATATACAGTTTAACTTTTGGTATGTGATATCTTTCTTTTGGAGGATGGGTGGGTTAACCCCAGTTGCCTGAACTAATATTTCCCTGGAGAGGTGGCATAGCAGTTTTCTAAATAAAAATAAAAAGGTAAATACATTAAAATAACTAAATCTAATTGGAAGGTTAAGAAAGAAAATATACAGCAATGCTTTTTTTTTAAAGTCTTGCACTGAATGCCACATGGAAAAGAATTTGCTGGAGTAACCACAGGCTGTCCAGTGTGGTTTTTCAAGTGAGACTGAGATGGAAGTAAAAAAACATCTTCAGAACAGCATGGACTAATGCCTTGGTAAATAGCTTATAGAACATAAGACTCAAGCTGCTCGTTTCCAGGGGCGGTAGCAGGACACCTCAATTAAATGACTGAAGTGAAGTTCTAAATAAAGATCAAAAGTCTTTGTGGCTCCAAGGTTACCAGAGTTATCTGAAGGATAGAAAAATCTCTGACTCAAGGAAGCCATTGGATGCATCTTTCAAAGTGATCTGCATTCGAATCAATATATTTGCTGAAAAAGAAACAACCCTATACAACAACCTGTCTTTTAAATTCCTTTGGCAATTGAAAAAGTAATGTTCCTTGTTAAGAGAGGATTTACAGAGTTAAGAAGCTTTGCCTGGGGCACCCCCAAATTAGGACATGAGACAACAGCATGGGTTTAACTATTTTACTTAAACAGCTGATCCACATCATAATATTAAATATACTAAAATATTTATAGGGGTGGGCTGCACTGAGAGGTTCCCAGATAGAGCCCCCTCCTCTGATGTACCACAAAACTGCTATGAGGTTTGGAAAGATGTTGGTCAGCATCAAGGGTACGCTACACCCTGCCACAAGGCCAGTCATAAGCTAATCCAAAAGACACAATGCCTCAGAATGCTTGCTCATCATCCTTGGCAAAAATGTATGATCAACTGGAGAGTAATGGAAAACATTCCCCACCCCCGCCACACACACAGTGATTGCTTCATTTTCTTAGACTCATCCAAAAATGGTACCAAATATTGTCATCACTTGGTTGCTGAATTGTTTGACAACTGTTGCCATGTCTTTATTTTAAAAAAAATACGCCGTACACAAGAATTACAGATATATGTCAGTCTGAAAGATATAAATTGAAGGTGTTTGGAACTCTGATTCAGGTAAAGGCCACACAGGGAGAGGAAAGATGTAACCCTTCAACCACCACTCACTTTTGCTTATCGAACTCGATTTCTTAGCACTTCAAAGGAAAAGACATTCCAATTTTTCCTTTAAAATTCTAATAAATGCACAGAAACTAAGGCCCTTTCCGCACGGGCCAAATACGTGCAGAAAGGGCCTTAGTTTCTGTGCATTTATTAGAATTTCTGTGCATTTATTAGAAGGGCCTGGGGATGGCAAAATGCACAGTTTCTGTGCATTTATTAGAAGGGCCTGGGGACGGCAAAACGCCGTCCCCAGGGAGCCGTTCGCACAGGGGGCGCAGCTGCTTCGCAGCCGCACCGCCCGAGTGGTGCAAAGCCGCCATTTTCCTACCTCGCTCACCAAGCGAGGTTTATGGAAAATGGCAGCTTCGAGCTGCTGCCGTGCGAACGGCAGCGGCTCGAAGGCGCCTTCCCTCCCCCATGTCCAGTCAACCTACCTGCTCTGTGGCCCTCTGGCGCGTTGCCGAGGCCTGGGGACACGCCCCTTCTTTCCTGCGATGCCGGAGCAGTTGTGCAGGGCAGGGGTGTGTGTCCCCTGGCCTCGGCGACGTGCCGGAGGGCCACAGAGCAGGTAGGTCGACTGGACGATTGCGCAGTGCAGCACCATCATCCCAGTAGGTTCTGGAACTGTTCGCAAGAACGGTAATGTACGCCGACCCAACCCCTACCGCGGCCGTGCGGAAACGGCCCATGTTAAAGATAAAGGCTTAACAGTGAAATCCTAAACACTGATGAACTCCTCAAAGCTCATGGACTCCAATTAAATGAGGAGGGTATTGTCAAGCCCCTGAGCCCAAAGCGCTGCCTGGGGTGCCCCTCTGCAAAGTCTGAGGAGCCCTCCTCTGGTCTCAGACAGGGCATGTGGGTGCAGCTGCTCTTTAGCAGTCCTTTTGCAAGGTTAACAGGTCCTGAGTCAGGCCATAGCTGCACGGGAGTATCCTCTCTGGTCATCCATACCTTTACCCTTTTTATCCATCACTCCAATTTTTGCCCCTGGCCCTTCCCCCAGCCCTTTCCTCAGAGCCCTTAAGGGTCCTCATTCAGCCCACTTGCACCTCCCCTTTCTTCCTGGCCAGGCTGGACCCTGCCTCCTCCCTGTTACTGCTCCAAGAAGATAGAGGCCTCAGTTGGCCTGAGTTCACATGCAGTTCATCTTTTACAGGTGGGTGGAGATCTGTGGTCTTCATCATGTCTGTTTAACCTAGGGGCTCCAATCTTAAACATTTCATTTTGGAACTAAACTCCAAATAAAAACATTTACTTCTTTAAAAACCTGATTATACTAAAGTTGATAGGAATCCAACAAAAATATATTAAAAACTAACATGGGCTTCTCTCCCACTTGATAACTAGGTTGTCTTCCAAAGGTTCTGTCAATTGCATACTGGGATTATGTCATCTGTTCTTGGCACTTGCCCATGGAGAAACAAATTAGGAGAGGAGACCAATAGACCTAGAGCAACATTTTCTTTGAATTCCATATCTACTGTTTGCCAATTAAATCTAGCCATATTTGCACCTCCCCTGCAGATCTGTGTACTTTTTGAGTGCATCTTTAAAGTTATTACATCAAAGACACAGCAAATGGTTCTATAATTCAGTTTATGGATTCTGCGAAGGCTGCACA
The DNA here is from genome assembly GCF_021028975.2 of Sphaerodactylus townsendi. Lineage (NCBI taxonomy): Eukaryota > Metazoa > Chordata > Lepidosauria > Squamata > Sphaerodactylidae > Sphaerodactylus > Sphaerodactylus townsendi. Next base: position 35,380,666 of record NC_059433.1, on the reverse strand, counting down.
AAAAAAAATGGCTTAATGTTTAGAGATGGCCAAGCATTTATCTTGTATAGTTATTAACAACTTTGTTTGCAAGGGGGATTTTTTTTAAATACTCCATGAAACAAAACTTTTTGCTGAGGCTGATAAAACTGTTTATAGTAAATTGTGCTCCCTCTGTGCTCAACACCTGATTTCATCGGCCGCCCTGCATGAGATGTCAGCTCCCATGATGCCCTACAAGAATTGCTGTGCTCAGCTGAAAAGAACTCAGTTGCCTTGACACTGAACATCTGGCACAGTGTTTATTTGTTCTGCGGCTCCTTTTAAAACGAACGTGAAATATCAGATGCCTTGGTAAAATTAGTTTTCTAGCTATCAGTGCCTTGAGCTAGCTTAAAAAACCGCTCAGAGTATTTGGAGTAACAAACTGTATTACTTTTAAACCTAAAGAAAGAGAAAAAGGAAAGGTTGCCTGGATGAATCTGAAGCACTGTTTTGCATAATGGGGCTTTTGTAATTCAACAAACAGCAGACAACGTGAGCAGGAGAAACACCCTCTTCTTATGGAGAGCTTGCTTGGCTTTGATGCTCTCGATAAAACAAACAGTGTAACTCTGAGCCTCTGATTTGTCAGGTTTATATAAGCTTATTTTAATTTTAAAAAAGCAAACTCATTTGATTTGAAACACATTACCATGTGCCAGCCGAGGTTCAACAATGTCAGCAAAAGTTTGTACACTTAATTTGATGGGTTGAATTTGGTGTTCTGTTTTGTTTGCATCACTGAACTGGATGGCAGTAATACACTGTATAGTATTTTTACCAAGGTAGAGACTGCTATCGAGTCAGAGACTGCTACTGAGTTTATTTAGAAGAGTGGACAGAATCACTGTATCACTTGGCAGGGGTTCCCTTTAGACAGCAAAACAAATAAATAAAAAATGATGGTTTCAGTCTTCAGATGATCATTTAAATCCTGGTTCCATTGGCCGTTTTATCGGACATAATTCCACTTCTTCCCCTTAGTGATTCATAGTAGTTGGCACAGTAGATTTTAGCAAATTGTGTGGTGGTTTTATTGATTTTAAATTAATTCTGTATTTTAAATGTTGCTAGCTGCTGTGAGCCTGCGAGGGAAACAGCATGATATAAAACTAATATTTTTAAAAAACAAAATACTTTTTTTCTGCCTTCCTGGCACAGACCCTATGAAATCCCAGCTTGCATTGAAATAAGTGTGGCACCATAGCAGACCAGATTGCCCATGTCTTCAAAGTCAAAGTTAAGGTAACTATGATTAATAAACCAACTTCAAATCATGGTTTCAGATCCTGGTTTGACACTACCGAAGGAACCTCAGTAAGAAATGGCCTGCTTTCAGATGATCATGCTAAGCATAGTTGGTTTCATTAAACCATTGTTTTGCCTAAATCTTTTCAGCACATCCAGAGTGACTTGCAAGTGCTAATTCATGGCTGCTTTTGTGAATTTGGTGAGATACAGACATGGAAAGTCAGATGAAACAGCAACATTTTACTAGTGACTGAAAATTCAGAGATCTTTTTCAAGACATTACCATGGCATGATCTATTTATGAGAGGCATTCACCTGGTCAAAGCCTCTCCAAATCAGGATCCCCAGTGATGGCAATCTGACCTAATAGAGTAGAAAGCCTGAAATCTAGGACGCTGAATGTACTGTTACGAGACAAAGGCAAAAGACATGGCTCTTTGTTTCCAGGCTGTCAGAGGACTGGTCCTTTTCAATCCTAAGCGGTTTGGGGACAAGGCTTTTGTAGGATCACTTCTTCTCACACTGTTCAACTTGCCACTGTCCTTTCTCAAGGTCCTGCTCTCTGAATCCTTGCTTGCAGAGGTTATGTGCAGGGCTTTCCCAGTGGTGGCATCTCACCTTTGGAATGTCCTCCCTACTGAGGTTGGCCTGCCCCCCGCTTTACTGTTGTTAGGTGGCAAATCTAAACATTTCTCTTTACCCAGGATTTTCAACAAATAGTTCTACTATTTTAGCAGTTTTTATAGCCTGCTTTCAGCCTGAGGGACAATGTATGGCTTGTAGTTTTATGGCTTGTTTTAATTTAAGTTATTGTTTTATGTTTACAGGTTTAGACACACACACACACACACACACACACACACACACACACACACACACACACACACACCTTGTGAGGTGCCTCAAGCTGGTCTGTGGAGAGACAGTGTATACATTTTCTAAACCAATCAATGTATAATCTTGTTTGATCCAGAGGCTTCATACTGTCTTGCAAGTATTGGTGCTGAACTTTCCTATTCCACCTGAAGCAGAAGAACATACTATTGAGTCACAAGTGATTCGTGGTAACTCCATTGTTACTGGCCTAACAGAAGAAGGGGTTTTAGGAAAGGGATTCTCCACCAGCTGCTAAGAGTGTAACAGCACAGTTTTAGGTTTTTAAGTAGCACAGGGGAATAAAACTCACGTTGGCAGCGAGAGGTTGGCCAGAGGGGACCTTTGGGACTGTATAATATGGGGAAGGGATTCTGGCAAAGAATATTCCACAGAGGAACGCAAGAGTCCAATTGAGTTCGAACGTTTTATATAAATTTAGTTCAAAAATACATACATACAGTAAGGCACAAGAGCACACACATTCAAGTTCTAGTATATAAAAAGGTTTGAAATATAGATGGGAGGATAGAGAGGGAATGGGGGTTTGCAGGGTAATACGTTACCTAACGATTCTTAAGAGTAGGAAACGAAGTAGAAGGCAGGGATTTGCCTTCAGCACAGAAAGCCAATGAAGATGATATCATGTCTCAACACTGACCAGACCAAGGGAGGTACAGGCCTGAAAGTGAAAATGAGCAGAGGTGGCTCCAGAGTGAACTAAACCTTTATAGGGTGGAGATCGTTTCTTGCTAGGCGGGAAAGAGGAACCAATCAGAGCTCAGTTTCATTTTCTTGCAACATCTGTGCTGGATTTGGGGTGCTGACCTCGATGAGTCAGCTCACCTACTGCTAACCCCATGACAATAGGGCCAGAATTACATTGTTAAGCCCAGCTAAATGAGGGAGGGGCTGTAATGCTCCCATGCAGATTAACTTTCCCTGTAGGGTCAGTCACTGCCCAAGACTCATTGAGATTTTGAAGCTGAGACAGCTTTGGACCTGGGAGAGGTGAGGAGGCTTTAGGAGAACCATTACAAAAGAAGGGGGAAATGCAGAGCAGTAAGTATTTGCTGCTGACCAGTGTTTCTGAGCGAGATAGAGAATACAGAATCTGCTGACTTTCCATATCCTTTGTCTTTAACAGTTTCCATAGCAGGGTGTGGTAATCAAGCATGCTATTAACTCAAATGAGACCTCCAGGTTGCCAGGGGTAACTCATTATCTTAACTCAGCTTTTGTTAAGGCAGTTTTGACCTTTGGCTTGTGGTCAACTGACCATGGAGCTACCTACACCCAGAGGAATGTTTTCCACCTGGCTTTTGCCAATATGGTTTTAAAGCAAAATATATTTACTAATATTATTCTGGGGGCCTTTTGGGTCGTTATACCATTCATGGGACATGAAACTGGCAGAGGTGGTTAGTCATTGCCTTCCTCCGCTCAGCCACTTCAGTCTTTTTTGGTGGTCTCCCATCCAAGCATTGACCATTGCTGACCCTGCATAGCTCCCAAGTCCTGATGAGCCTGGGCTAATCTGGACTGTTTGGGCTTCTATCTCTAAAATCAGATTACGCAGAACTCATTATCATTTACTGTATGCGCTAGATTATAACCCTAGGTTCTATGTTACAACCTTGTGATGCACAACATTGGAATTCCTAGGTTACAATGTTGCGGCACACAACCCTGGATATCCTGACATATATCCCCATTAGTTTCATGTGAAATATGAAAGTGAAAATTTGTTACTCAGAACAATTATTCCGTATTTTAGAATCCTTTCAGTTATACAGGGATTTTAGCATGTAACTAAAGTGAAAGATAGAGATATTTACCCCAAAGTATTTTGCTGTATGGAATCATAATCATCATGTGACAATCAGCACTTGAATTTAATACAAAATGTTTCTTTCCAGCAGGTATGAATAAGTTTCTCACATTCTGGGTTAGAAGATGCATTTATAAATGTTAAATATGTTATCTGTCACAAGCAAAAGATTTTTGTCAGTATATTAAAAAAGCGACTGGTGCAATTTTACACTTGTGGGTGTCATTGCTGTCAGATCAAGTTGTACACAGGCATGAGGTCTAATTTCTTCCTTCTCAAAAATTATTCTTGAATTTATTTTTCTTGGGAAGACAAAACAACAATCATTAAAAATTAACAAAGCTGGAGTAAAAGCTAGTGTTTTATCCTTCAGGAAGTTCATTTAGGGAAAGTTTCAATAAGACATGAGAAAGGAAAATGGGAAATGACTTTTCCATCGAAGCTGGGTTAATTTTAAGAAATTGAGTTAAAGCTGTAGAGTGCGAGTTGCAATGTAATTATTGTGAAACTAATGTGGTACACATCAAGTCCCATGAAGGAAATTAGAGGTGCCATGAGGGAACAGCACGTGTTGCCTTTAAATTGACTTCATGATTTCCTCCTCTGCATTATTTGTTTTCTTTAGAGACGTGAAAGAACCTCCCGTTAGGTACTCCAGCATGAAGAGATGATGCAAAAGGGAAATATTGCTTCGTTATCGATCAGCAAGATCTGTGCACACACAAAGAGAACTGCTGCTGAAAGGCTCATGCAGACTACAAACATAAAACACGATTCAAAAACACTGATCTTTTTTCTTGCTACTCTCTTGCAAAATCTAAGCCCCCACTAAATTCACTTCCCTGCTAGCCAAGAGAAACTATCTCACCTGCTATAATCTACGACCATACTCTGAAAAAGACTCTGTCCACATAAAGTTTTATCAACAGGTATTTTATTCATATGTCTGCATAATCTTTCTCTCTATGTTTTCAAGAGTTAATTGATTGAGGAAGGCTATTTTCCCCCTGCCTCAAATCTATTTTTGATTCTAGTTTGCTCAAGCGGGCTCCCGCTTCAGATGTCTGGCATGGCTCTCCTGCTTGCACACCTCCTCGGATGATTGACGGCGAGGAACACTACGAAGTGGAGGCCATCCTTGATTCCCGCTTGCACCACAATCGCTTACGGTATCTTATTTCATGGGTGGGCTTTCTCCCAGGGTATGACCAATGGGTGTATGCCTCGGATGTAAACGCTCCACGTTTGGTTAAGGCATTTCATAAGACGTTCCCTGATCGACCAGGTGGAGGGGGGCCTTAAGGGAGATGGCATGTAAGGAGGAGATTGGAACGCTGGCAGTTAGTACTGACACCTGTTTCACTTTGTGTTATTTTGCTTGGAACTTTTCCCAGACTGGCCTGGCCTGGCGTGTGAATATGTCTGAATGGGCCGGGCCAGAGTTCTCTTGAAGTCTTTCTGTTCTTTAATCTTCAGTTCTCACAAGGACTCTGAATGAATCTAGCCATATTAATAAATATATTTCTGTTTTCAAAGAAGATTCAATTGTATGGACTCAGTTTTTTACAATGAATCTGTTTAATTCGCTCTCCCCCATCCTCCACCCCATGTATAATTTTACGAACCTCTGTCATTCCTCCTTTGGTTTCTTTTTTGTATAAAATGAAAAGTTCCAGATGCTTTAGTCTTTTTTCACATGAAAGCTGTTTCAGTGTCTTAATTGTTTTGCTTTCCATCTTCTGTACTTATCTCAAACCTCTGTTGAATTTTCCCTCCTTTTTGCAAAAAAAATGGCTTAAGTGGTGTTACAATGCCCAAATCAGCTACTTGTTTAAGCATGATAAAAATCAGTTGGTTGCCAATGGCCATAAGTGATTATGTCACACCTCCTATCTTGTTCAGTAGTTCCATATGGCATGCTGCAGTTGGTAATAGTCTATTCTTTGCTTTGTGCTAAAAGCCTCACCCATGAGTGTACTGTATCACTATGAATTTACAACTCAACTCAACTGGCATCTGGCATAGTATCTGGCAGCACAGTATCTTAGGGTGTTTATGCATACAAATTTGAACAATGACTCAGACCATGTAACACTCCTTGTGAGAATACACATTTACTGAGGATATGAGAATACCTATGAATGTACTGGAAATGTCTCTGGTACAAGGAGGCAGGAAAGACTATGGAAGTTCTGAATGAGTTCTTCTGATCCATAAAACAAAGTTCCAAAAAGATGTATCCATAGTGTTTTATGGAGCAGCTTAATTCCATTACAAATCTGCAGAGAAATCCTGAGTATAGTTATGCCCTTCTTTGTCCATTTAGGTTCACAGGTATAGAAGGGTGTAACTCTGCTGAGGATTGCATACTGGATCCAACTCTGAGAGGAAAGGCTGTGTCTCCTCTCAATGCTAGAGCATCTGTTTCACATGCAGAAGGGACCAGGTTCAATCAGTCTTCAGTATTTCCAGCATAAAAGACCTGGTAGTAGGTTATATGAAAGATCTCAGAGCCTGGACAGCCGCTGCTACTCAGAGCAGACAACATACTGCTCTTGAGAGATGAGAATGATCTGATTCAGTATAAGACTTCTCCAAGTTTCTGTTCTGCTAGCCGTGGAAGCTTTCTCTGATGCCAGCGGCCCAAGAAGCCTTGGTGTAGCAGAAGAGGTATGCACTAATAATGAAAATGTCCTTGCACTAGGGGAAGTTTCCTTGTACCATTAGGCTTACTCATTAGTAGAACAGAGTCTTTGAATTCATCCCTAATCAAAAGGAGAAAAGGAATCAGTAGAAAATGCAAGTACAATAGTTCATTCTTCAAATTTCTTTTTAACTATTTCATGATAGAAAGTATTTATCATTTCTAGAATTAATTATTCACTAGATCTTTATAGTTTGGTTCAGCATGTGGAAAGCACTATTAAAATAATACAATAGGCCTTGTAAAAGATGTTACTTAGTTCTTTCAGAACTCAGAAAGTTGCTCTTTTAAAATACATCAACCTGAAAATGACTTGCAAAATATTCGTTGTATATCAGCAGCGTTTTATGCCCCGTTTACTTATTCCTCCTTCACAGTATCAGTTTCTCAAGTGACAACTTTCATTAAGGATAATTCCAGGAAAGCAGCCTCTAATATGTCATTCTCCCTGTGGCATTTATGCAGAGCAATTGGTCGCTATTCATTTGATAGTCCTCAAGTAGCCTTTACTATTCATTTGTTTCCATTATGAATGTGTAGAGCACTGTAGCATTTAATTTGCAAACACAGTCATGACAAACTATATTATAATCCATATATTCTTGGAGAGCATAGGGCACTGTAGTGCCAGATAAGCATAATTGACACTCCTTAATTAAATTCACCAAGAAATGTTACTTAAACTAATAGTAAAGACAACAAATACAGGAGTAATTTGAAATTTGCCCTCATTCTGGCTTAAAGGACAAATGCAAAATGTAATTAATGTGTAAACATATAGTGCCTACTTTGGCTGGCCACCACATGTTGGAATTCAAATAACCCCATATATAAAATGGTCAGTAAAAAGCCCTATTGTTAGTGAAAATAATATTTAATATACATAAAACAGTTTTATTTTTTCTTTCTACCCAAATGGAGTCTTCCAAGATGGCAAACATGAAAACATTTGAACATTAAAAACTGAAGGTAAAATTACACACACACACATATGCATCTATATATATATAAAGCTAACAATGACTTTGTTAGTCATGCCCTAACACCGAAACAGCTGGATGGATTGCCCCCAAATTTTCACATGACGTTCCTCCCTGTTGCGGGCAGGTAATCGGACCTTCAAGTCACTGAAAGTACATACCTGTGCCAGGGAAAACATCTTTTTCCTGGCGCACCAGGCCATGAAGCTGCCTGTGTTTAACTGTCACCCTTAGAATGTTCGTGCAGCATGTCTGTGGCCTGAGGGGTTGGTATGCCCTTAGAATGTTCGTGCAGATGGCCAGAGATGAGCATTGAAAACAGTACATAGGTAATACTGTTAGGTAATACGAGTGGAAGTGAAACACATACACACTTTGCCATGTGAGATGTCAGGTGGGGTTCCCCCCCTCACACGCAGGTAACTTTCACTCTCTGTGCCTCACCCACTGCTACCACACAACACATATACTCTTATACACATCTAGCTCATCCTCACACACCTAACTCTGCCCTCCCTCACATCCAACCACCACTTACCCACTTCCTCACCCATATTCGCCACAGCTCTCTTTTACTAAAAGTGAGCTGGAGTTTGCCTTTTTCTTTCTACAGAAAATCCGCGGGGTGGGGGCGAACCAACACTACTGGCTCTGCTTTTTTTGCACATGGCCCTTTAAGAACACAGGGAGCTGGCCTCGATCTTGAACGCTCTTCACCTCTGCCTCCTCTCTGCTGCCCTGGACTGGGATAGCTCTCCTTGCCCCAGTGTTCTGCCTTACCCAAGCCAGGACTGTGCGTGTCAACCAGCCTCATGGACAGCGGGATTCGCACTCTGGACAGTTTCGTTGTGGAATGGAAAGGGTTACCTTATACTAAAAAAAAGACACCACCATATAACAATGTGAACTGAAAAGGGAAAGAGGGATTCCATTTGACCACCCCAAAAGGCTATGCTGTGGATCATTGGACCTGCATGGACATCTGTGTGGGTTGCGGACTGTGATGAGAAGGACAGTGGCCACAGCAACGCGTGGCTGGGACCCGCTAGTAATTCAATAAATTCATACAGTCATATAAACTATCAAACTCAATAGCAGTGGGAGCATACCAAATGAAACTAAAAATCTTCCTTCCTAATGAAATACAAAGTTGTGGTGCCACAACTGAGAACTTTCTCAGGTTCACAGCTTTCTCAGGTTCCTGCCTATCTATCTCAGATGATGGGTGCAAATGTGGCACAGACATCCCAGATGCCAGCACCACCAGCACCAACACTAGAGTTCCTTCTGGTGTCCACCATCACAGCTGCAATTGGAGGGGTTCCAAGCATCCTCCACCTCACACTAAGGCCAAAAGTGGCTGACTGCAGTGGTCTTCCAGCTCTACAGGTATTTTATTTTGTGGGAAATGTAAACTCTCCTTTTTTTGTTATTTCAGATTTTTCTGGGGGTCCCCCAAGTTATTAGGAAAAACTGTTTAGCATTGATGTGGCCCAGAGCTGTATAACAAAGCAAATTCTCCATCTGAATAGCCTATTGAACCCACCTCCCCAATTATTTTCTTTCATTTTGTTCTGGACTGTTTCTGTTTTCGCAGTCTCTGCCTAAGTTAGTTTCATAATAAGGTAATCATCATTTTCCTAATAAAGACATGCAGGAAGATCAGTATTCTTCATGGTGATAGGGGAGACGGGTTCTGGGTTTTCTGACTTGCAAGCTGTAGCTGGCTAGCTGCTAGGAGTATGTAGTTTAGGGTTAGTTTACCAATTCTTGTGTAGTTTACCAATCCTGAAGGACATGGGGTGGGCTTTTGCCATTCTCTCCCTTCCCAATGCTTGCCATGCCGCACCAGATTTTTCCTTTATAGTCTTTACCTGCTTTCTTCAAAACAAATCTAACTCAATATCCTCCTGCTGCCTACCCGTATACCTGGTTCTCCTTATTCCACCAAATGCCCCTTATTTGTCAGTCTGCCTCTTCCTCAAGCTATTGTTCTGCAAGTTAAGTTAGTGTTACTGTTTGAAATATTTCATTTTATTTTCCCTATAGACTTTAAGGTTAAACCTTAGTACATTTCCCTGCCTCAAAAGGCTCTACTTGACTGCAGTTTGGCGTGTTCTTGGTGAGTACTGCAAATCCCACAAATAGGGTGGGGTCTTCCATTGAAATCAGTGGAAATAATAATGTGATTATGTCAAGAGATAATCCAGATTGTTTGCTAGATTTGCTTGAAGGCTGAATTAAAGAAAACCTCCTTTTTCTCTCTCATTTGATCTGTCAGGCCAGACCCTGTATCTGGCCCTGCACAGTTACTTTAGAAAGACTGGTAAGGAAAAATACCAAAGAATCAGGCTTCTTTAAACAGAAAGATTTGTTTTTACTGTGCAGAATTAGATATTTCACACACAGAGTGCTCTCTATAAGAATCACATCTAACCAGACAAAGATCTTCATCTTTTATAGATACAAAGAAGGGGTAGGGGTAATACCTAAATGGGTAATACCAGCTCTTTGGACCAGAAGTTGGAGTTCCTGATTGAAAAGGCGGGCTTTTATTGTTTGCCTTATTTCATTGGGAGCTAGCATTAAAAAAGAGTCCCATGACAGATCCAAAGAGGTCAATTTTCTCTCATTGTGGTTCCACCAGTCGGAACGTTGAATCTCGGGAAGAGCCAAGTGGAGATAGCTATGTGAACTGGTGGAAAAACAGAGTCTGATCACAAATTTGAAAGTTAGGAGCCAAGCTCTTGTGACTAGAAGATACTGGCCTGCTTCTAGACATCAAGCTGCATATGTTACACAGAGTGGGACTCCCAAAATTTGATACAAAAATATTGATTGAATTTTTTCCTAATCCATTGGGGGATCCCAAGTAGCAGTTGTTGGATGATTTTTGCATTAAATAACTTTAATGCTGCTGGGATAAATTTGCCTCCTTTCATGGCCTTGTGGCCTTAGCCTTCTTTGTAGCAAGTTCTCTGTGTTTCACCCAGGATGCTGTGTGTGTAAAGACAAGACCTACATATATAAAGGCTTTGACATGGTTGAGTGTTTTGCCATCCAGCCTCCAATTTCTTTAATATCAAATACAATTTTAGGCCTATTCTCCATCCTCACAGATCACAAGGTTCAGAAAGCAGGTCTCAGTAGTTAAAGATCTGTGTACACACCTCCAAGGTAATTATTTTTGTTAGAGGGTATGAAATCATCCTCATTAGTTTGGGCCAGCTGTAACTGGTTTATAAGAGGGGTAACTGGATACATTTCTTGTTAGGGGGAGGGGTAGAGATGTGCTTATCATTGAGAATGATCTGATCAAGGTATAACCCCATTGGTCAATTAATGCTTACTTGATGTGGCCAGCCTAGACCATACATCAGTTACATCAGTGTTGGTAGCCATCTTTCTATTTTCTCTTCCTTTGTTTAAGTTTTTGCCTCTATTCTGTTTGAGAATATTTTAAGAACTTTGCACATGTACTGCTGACTTCTGATGCTTTTGCCTGCAAGTATTTCTTTCTTGTAAGTAGACCTTCATGTTATTATTGTAGTGTATATCTGAATTGCATCTTTGATTTTGTGTTCACTGTTTTATTTTTAAACCTTTGTTTTACAACGTTTCTTTAATAGCATTTTTAAAATACAGTTTATTTCAAGAGTTCTGGTTCAGAGCCCATGGCTTGGCATTGCTACCTCCTCAAAGACCAGGTCAGGTCTTTGACAGATGAACAAAAAAAACCTATAGCAACATGAAAAAATAATAATGAAAGAAAATCACATGAAACAACCTAATGTTGAAATCCTCCCATGCATAAGTCTAGTAAATTCAGAAGTGGTAGGTATAAGTTCAAATGTTTGACAGGTATTATTCTAGACCTTACTTTTATTTGTAAAACAATTTATCAATTTTACCTGAGATATCAAACCTTCATTATGATTTAGGGTTCATTCATATTGGTGCAGAGTGGTAGTTATTCTCTATGGCCATATTACATACCACACTGACACTATTGTATTAGATTAAAAGTAGTGAAAAGGAGTTTTCAAAATGTTCCAACCAGAGTGGAGTGTTTGGATTATACCATTGTGCCACTATGAAATATTCCAGGATCATAGCTGAAAGAATCAACAAACATTGGCATAGTCCCCATGTGGATTTCAAGTGTCTAGTACTTCAGGCAGCATACTTGCTACCTGGACCCTCTCCCCCCCCCCCCAAATATGGAATCAACTGTACCTCATTCTTATGCTTGAAGTAAACCAGGAAGTATAGCTAACAAAGGATTTCCCAGGTATCTGTATGGGTTGGATCTAAGGATGCTTGAAAACATGTGCAGTTCTGGATGGCTGGAAAGACTCGCCCATGCCCGGGGGGTCGGAGGGCAGCATGGGCATATCTTCCCAGCCATCCGGAGCTGCACAGGAAGCAAAGGTATGTATCTTCCTCACACCATGTGAAGTCACCCCTGTGGGCAGTGGCAGTGTTGGGAGTGCCCATACGAGATTGTGCGAATGGTCCTGATGCTCTACCGGCTTCATTTAAGCCGGTGGGAAGCCGCTGCCTCTGGCCGTGCAGAAACAGCCAAACTAAATCTTTGCAGCCACATGTCTCAAAATCTCATTTGTATTCATATCACTGTTATCATCATTATAGTTTTAACCATTATTTATTCTCATCAGATATATCTGCATTTCAGCTTTTTTCTATTACAATGTTTTTAATGTGCCTCCTGAAATACCATCTGGGCTTTGAATTCACTTTTGATGTAATCTTAACTTTCTCAGTGACCAATCCAAATTTTGATTACTCATAGCTAACAATATCTCAGTGCAATCAGACTTGCCAAAGGTGTGGGGTAGACTTCACAAAGATAGACACCTTGCTTGACATAATGTTTACTCTTAATTCTGAAACAACATTGCTGTTAAATAGTACTTTTTTTTTTAAAAAATAAGAAATTAACTTGTATAGGTTCCAAGGTATGCTTATGGAAGTAATGTAAAACACTTTCACAACAACTTAGTAATATCAGAAAAAAGATAGTATTACATTGGAATGGGAAATGATAAAGCTACCCATATTTAAATGATGCAAATCTTAAAAGGTGAAAACAATAATTTGCCATCTGTGTTGTGATGTAGAAGAAAGAGAAAGGCATTTCTCATGGTAAAGAAGGAAGCTCCTTTGCTTTTCATATTTTTGATTTCTGACAATATGTTCAGTACAGCAAAGCAAAGAAAAACAAATGCTAAGCTTTAATCAAAAGCATATTGACTGCATTGGAGCTTTCAAATCATTGGCTGATTCCTTAATAATGTCATGTAGAATTCAAATGGGATTTCAGTGCTAACCTTTACCTTGGATGTTAAGAATGGATTGCAAGATATTGAGGAAATCTGAGTTAAACATTCTACTTTGAGTTGAGTAAGGGAAAAAAGGATAGATATTTCACTTCAGTTTAATTTTCTAATGAAATCAGTAATTAGAAGCCGTGGGGTTTAATGCGAACTTTCCTTTTGGGTTAAATCCCCACCCCACTCCCCCCAGCACTTGAGGTCATTAGTTAAAAAGAGGACCAAAAGTTTTTACAGCACACTTCATATCTGAGGCAGGCGGGGATGGCACCACTTAAGTGCTGTCCCACCCCACTTCACAGGCTTTCCTGCAGCACAAGAAGTCTCAAAAAGTTTTTTTTTTAAAAAACACCTTGCAACTTCCCCATAGAGGAAATTAGAAGTATACTGTGAAAATTGCAGTGTATCTTAGCTGGTAGCTCTACCAGCATACAGAGACCCACCCTTGGAACACCGACATAGTTGGGGGTGGTGTGCAAGCACTGGTGTGAGGTCAATGCTACGGCTAGGTGCAGCAGAGCTCCACAGCTGTCAGGTTTTGTGCCCCCCCCATGGGCATCTGCTGTGATGCTGGAATCCACCCCCTAACAGCATCACTTTCAATGGTGTTTAAACTAGGGAGCCCAGGTTCTCCTTTTAAATCCACCTTAAAGGGACAATCTGGGGTTCCCAGTTAAAACAGCATTGAAAGTGATGCTGTTTTAGGGTGGATTCTCCCCCACCCTGAAACAGCATCACTTTCAATGTTTAAACTGGGGCCCTCAGATTCTCCCTTTAAATCCATGCTGAAGGGGGTGGATTTAAAAGGAAAATCTGGGGAAATTTGAGGGGTGCCTGCTGTCAGGAGTGCAATTGTTAAACTAGCATCACAAAACTTTCAGGGTATCCTTAGGAGACTCTCCTGATGATATAACCCAGGTTTGATGAAGTTTGGTTCAGGGGGTCCAGTTATGGACCCTCAAAGGTGTAGCCCCCACCTTCTATTAACTCCCACTGGAATCAATGGGGGATGGGGCACCCTCTTTGGGAGTCCATAATATTGGACCCCCTGAACCAAACTTCACCAAACCAGGGTGGTATCATCAGAAAAATCTCCCAACAAAGTCCTGAAATTGTGGTGCTGCTAGCCTAAAAACCTCACTCCCTGCAGGCCAAAAACTGAAAAACCACTAAAAATACAAAAAATCACAAACGGGGCAGAGCTTCGGACATGTAATGGGGGGGCTTGAACCCGGGAACCTCCCCTTACCTACATCCTTGTCAGTAGGGTATAACTCTTCTGAGGACTGCATTGTTAGGCATATGAATAGAATTTTTCTGTTTTATAGCACAAGAACATTTCTCTTCATAGTGGTATAGAAACTAGCCTTTTTTATTTTGCAAATGTAAGACAAAGTTTTCTAAATCTTAAGTTAAAAACTTAGCTCATTAAGTCTGACCAAAGTTCTTTGGATGAATTATTTTGTCATGACACTTCGGAAATAGCACTGCTCTGTAGACAAGAAGAGAGGTGCTAATTAAGAACGGGCCTGTTAGGTAGCCTTTTGTCCACTGGTGTTTGTATTGTAAACGCATATAATTGATCACTTTGTCTGTGGGTTTTGTTTTTGCAACAATGAAGATAGCATAGGAAGACTAAAGAACAAAAAAAATTCTTACTGAGAAAAGAAAAAAAGAATAGAACTGTGACTTGTTTCATATAAAAGCAAAATATTTTCTTAAGGTCAGATTCTTTGACAATCTTTCTTCCCTGCAGCCACGAGTGCTGGTTTTGGTGCCAATGTGTTCAATAATATTTGTGTTCAGACATTCAGATATTTGTACCCACAAATACAAGTGATAGGGTCCCACAAAATTGTTGCCCCTGCCACCAGCCCTACATAAAATCTGTCTAGTTTCTATGCATTATTGTGTGCTACTGCTAAACTTTAGGAATTTGGAACTCTATGTGGGAGACATACTTGGCTGTGCTCATTTGCACAACTGCAAGCAGAAGAAAAGAATCAAGGTGCTAAATAAAGCCTTTATTGCTACATCCTAATCCTGATGCATGTTGTCTGTGGTTTTGTCAGGGGATCTACCATTGCAAGGTGAGACTGGAGGCTTATTCTATGATAGATCCTGTGATGAAGTAGGAAGTAGCAACTAGTCCCTTAGGTGCTTGAACAAACAGCATGTAGTGGAAAAGAGATGAGGACTAATGCTTCATGGCACAATTTTATGTGAGCTTTCACATCTCAAAGCATGAACTAAGTTTATGCTACTCTGCTGCAGAGAAGAGAAGAGGTTGAGACTCTACCCACCCTTGATTAATTACACCCGTTTCAGGACTGAAGCATTTCATTGTGCCATGCCTACAAGAGGCAAGCCGGTTCCTCTTGCTTCTTCTTCTTCTTCTGAGCTGTCGAGAGGAGAGGAAGGCTTTGGCTCTACCCATCTCTGATTAATTACACTTTTTCAAGGGGTGGAGTATTTCAGCTTACTGAGCCTACAAGAGACAAGCCAGTTCCAGGGCTTGGGATCTCAGCTACCAGCTGAAGGATGGTGGCATAAAGGCACTGCCTGTTGGGATGCCTGTTTGAGGGACTGGTGGGGCAGGAAAGCTGCTTTTTAAAAAATGACTTGAGGATGGAGTAGGGTAGTGAGGGTGGTTTCCTGGTGATTGGTTAGACATGAGTTGGCAGAGTGTATTTTGACTAGCAGTTGGGAACAGAAGGGAGACCCCCCTGATCCTTCTGATCTGCCTCCTTGTTGTGGCTGGGTATGTTGGTGGTGCACAGAGGTGGGATGAGAGGGTTGCTCTGGGATAGTAATCCTGAGTGGTAGACAGGAGAGCAGTTTGGCAGCAATGTTCTTTAAGCGAGAGACAGAGGTCCCAGCCTGTCTGCCAGTTAGCACGGTGTGAAGTGGTGTCTAATCTGGGAGCTTAGTATCTGAGACAGGGGTTGGCTGATTAGGGGCATGTGCCTGGGTGGGGAGAAAGAAGGGGGCCATATTCCAGTACTGATGAGCAAGGGGCACTATGGTGTTGGGGCATAGAGAGATAGGTTGCAGAAAAGGGGTCTCACATTTTTGAATGGTATTACCGTCTGTCCCCCAACATTGGGAGATCAATGGCACCTATCATCCAGTTTGCTGATCTGCTTGTAGATGCCATGGTTCAAATTAAATATGTCCTCATCTGGGACATGATCCTGGATAAGGGGGTTGTCACAAAGTTTCCTGGAGCTTACCCAGCTCTTCCCTCTGGGTTTCTAGGTGCAGCACCAGCCTAGGCTAGTGGGGTGGGGAGTAGCTGTGGTTCATTGAGATTTCATCATCCTCACTAGATGACCTCCCTGCCCTGTGGCCACTGTAGAGAGTTTGTTCATGGTTCTTGACCAGAGAGACAAGTTGGGACTCCTGCTGGTGTAGTGCTCACCCAACTGCCCAGCTGCCTCCCTGCCCGAGCTGAAGAAGGCAGAGTCAGAGGTGATGTTGGAGGCTCCCAGTACAGTGGCTCTTAGCGATTTCAATCTGTGTATCAGGAATTCCTCTGATGGTCCAGCTCAGAACCTCCATGGCAACCATGGGGCTATCTCTGGCTCAACACACTCAGTTGGACATACTCTCAATCTGGTCTTTTCAACAGGGTGGGTTGGAGGTTATCCATTAGTTGGGGGCTTAAGAGCTGACCCTTGTCATGGACAGATATTACCTGGTGATGCTTAGGCTTCAGATGTCACTCCCTCACTGCAGAGGTGGGTCTGTCCCTGGAGGAGAATGAAATCCCAAGCAAGGAATCCCAAGAATGGAATCCCAATTAAGATGGTCTGTACCTGGAGGAGAATGGAATCCCAAGCATTCATGAGAGCTCTGGGGGATTTTTCTGGTGACATGACCAGAACTCCTGTCAAGAGCACTATTGACATGATCAGTCCTGAGCACCCTCGCCCCTCTGGCAGAGCTCTTTGGGCCCCATGCACTACAGGGGATCTGTGGGCAATGAAACATGAGGGGAGACAGCTCGATTGCAAGTGGTGGAAATCATGTTGTAGATCTGACAGAACATTGGTGAGAGTCCACTGTCAGGCCTACCAAGCGGCAGGGGTCAAGAAGGTGTATTTCTCCACCTTCAATGCATCTGCAAGTAGTCATCCAGCAGAGTTATTTAAAGTGGTTAGCAACTTTCTGTCCTCCACAGATTTGGGAGCTCCCTTTTGGGGTTTCCAGGGCTTGCTCTTGTCCCCTGCACTACTCTGCAACATGAACCTGTTGGTGAGGTTATCACGAGATTTGGAGTCAAGTGTTATCAATATGAGGATGACACAAGGCTCTATCTCCTCATTTCAGAAGAATAAGGAGAGGCAGTCTGTGTGCTGGACTATTGCTTGGAAGCAGTCACGGGCTGGATGAGGACCCACTAACTGAGAATGAATTCAGACAAGATGGGCACTGAGGTTGCTAGTCTTGGTGGTACCTCCCCCACTGAGGGGGGCATACAGGAGGGCTTTCTCCAGGATTGCCCCCAGGCTTTGGAATAGTCATCCCTCAAAGATTTACCATGCACCTACTTTTTATGGGTTTATGTGCATGGTGAAGACTTTTTTTCTTCATCAGGCATTTGGCTAGCCTCCCTGGAACCTGCCCCCCCTGGAAACCCCCTGCTGGTCTAGGTGGTGGGGGTAGGGGAGTCAGGGTTGAAGTTAATTGTAATGCTATTTTTCCTTTTTGTTTTAATTGTTATAATTTATTTATGTTTTATCGTAATTGTTATTGTTTTTAACCTGTTTAAGCCACCTAGAGATTTTGATATGAGTCAGGTCATACATATTTATAAGTAAATAATAAGGATAAAGAACAGTTGGTTGAAAGATACAGGCACTCATGTTTGTGTAATAATGCAACCAAATGCGTCTGGTTTTGGTCAGTGAACTCATGCCAATTTATAAGCAAAACTGAGCTTAATTAGAGAAAGTTAGAAACAAGTTTAAAAACAAAAGAATAAATCTCAGTAATAATGATAGGATGCAAAGAAATTAGCAAAGATAACTTACTTATTGCTTACTGAAGACCTATCACAGTGTCATTGACTCTTGAGGCTTTAGAATTTCTAGAACTTTGTATGAATTTCTTTATAACAGTGAAGAGGGAAGGGACGGAAAAAAGGTGTAGGCAATTCTTTGCAATAGGTATTCTTATGGAAAACATTGACCATTACCTCCTGACCCCTCACAACCAATCATAGAATCTCAAACATGGAATCTCAAACAGCCCCCTCCCAACAGAAACTCTCAGCTGCACTGCATGATCTATTTAAGTTTGCCTGGGAACTTGTGTTTGAGGTAACAGTGATTGGGGATGGGGGGAATACACTCTACATCTTCAAAGGTAAAGGACTAGGTAAAGCTGGAAAATTCTTTCAGGATGGTTATTCTGTTGACCATCTGATAAAGGTTTGGGGCTTGTGGAAAATACCATAATTAAATTGTAAAGCCTGGCTTATTAGAGCTGAGTCAAGCCATAACTCATAATTTTATACCACTGTTCACAGGCAATGAAAAAGGACCCCCACTTCCAGTAAATTTTGTAAATGCAGTCATTTCCTTGCCCATCTTACCATTAGTAGCATGGAGGACATGGAGCTGCAGCTTAAGAAAAAGTTGTATTTTTTTAAGATGGTCACAGTAATAGCAGCACTTCCTTCCACTTCAGACTTGCCTCCCATATGAAGCTTGTTTATTGAGTCTGGCAACTGGTACATATAGCACAGCATTATCCATTGCTAGTAGCATTTCACAGAAGGGTTTTTCCAATTCCTGCTGATTCTTTCTGTCAAGGAGCCTTCTGCATGCAAAGAATTATTTTCCACCACTAAGCCATGGAACTCCCTTTCCATTACCAAATAACTTTGTTCTCTCCGTTTTGTAATTTACATGGGAGTAGAAGGTATCTGGAGCTGTCACAAACATCTTTGCTTGTAAAAAATAATCATATTTGTATCAGCTGAAGAAAAAATTACAAGCTGAAAACATAGGACAGCCATTAAAGAAAGGAAAAGTCATCATGCTTTGAGACTTATATAGTTTTGAGATATAGGTCACAACAAATTTCTCTAGCCTCTATTGACCTGTAAAACACCTGCATTTGCTTGCCTTAGGAATGTTTCCATGTTTAAGATTAAACATTTAAAACATTTTAAGATTAAACATTGAAACACATTTGTGCTTTCTAGTTCTTCTTTCTCCCAATTCTTGCTAGGCTTGTTGATTCGGTAAAGCTGAACCAGTAAAAAACTCGAAAAAGTCCGATTCAACTTTTTCAGGTTTTATTTAATCTCTATTTGGCTGATCGGATTTCAGCCATTTAAAGTTTAAAAGGACTCTTCCACAGCAGCTAGCTGCTTGGAGTTCCTTTAAACTGGCTTGAATTTTTTTTTAAACCAGAGAATTCTCCTTGGAGAATTTGCCTCCACCTTACTTACCTGTGCTGGGTGTGTGTTGGGCTTTCTGTTGGAGCCTGGTGTGTGTGTGTGCTTAAAGCCCACCTCTCCTGCATTGTTTTTGTGGGATTCTACTGTCAAAGACCTGGAGTGTGGGGGTCCATGCCTCTCATAAATCCTGGGTTCCTTTTTCCAGATACTCAATAAACACAGAGTTTTCCCAAAGATTTTCTTGAAAAACAGAAAATAAGAAAATGTTCTAATACACAGATTTCTCAGCTATAGCATCGTTCCAAACATGTTTTGTTGCAGACCAGGGTCAGGAGCTGCTTTTCCTTGCCCGGCCTGGATCAGAATCTTCTTTGTTCTCTTCCCTTGGTTCCCAGGTAAACTCTGTTTCCTAACACCCCCTCCCCCCCCCCTCAACTCTCTGATCTACAACCGTTTGGCCACTTGCTTCCTTTGGGTAATTTATTCAAAGCAACTAAGCTTCCTACATACAAAGATCAAAGGTCCTTGTCAGGCTAGTGTGAATCTGACTGATACTGTAACTGGAACAACATCTTTACAACTACCAGTCCTGCAGAGGAGACCTGCCTGCACAAGATGCTGAAGTGTCTGACAGACCATGTTTTATACTTTTAATACAAATTTTATCTGCATTTTCTATGCAATAAACTCCATTTTAATCAGAATTAGGTATAATGGTCATTAAGATTTCATCCATCTTTTGCACATCAGTCTGCTGGGACAGGTTGAGTTTCAGAAAAAGGGCCTCTTGAGTCCCTAAAGTGACCCAGGTTTCTCCCTCATTCCTCACAACATGATGGTTGCCAAAGCTATGATTTTATACTTGTACAGAATAAAATGCTCAAATTGTTTTTAGGTGGAGGAGGGAAGAGTAACTTGATAATTAATACAAAGAATAAGAACAAGGGAAGAAAGATCTTCTGACTAGCTTTGGAATATGCAAAGTAGTAACAAAGACAGATCTTTCTTCAAGGCAATGAGTTTTTTTGTAAAAAAAAAACCACCAACAAGAAGATAGTAACTTTACACAGAATGTGAAGGGTGGGATAATTCTCTGAGAAACTGTATATAGATTATACAGACAACTGTATTTGGACCACTGGCATATAGTTGTGCTTGATAGTGGTGGAAGGGGAGCAGGTGGTAAGGGTATCTATTGCCAGTACAAGGCAGTCACCCAGAGGAAAATTTATCTCCCAGAATCAGAGATGTAAGGGCCTTGCTGGTTTAACAATGGAGTTTTTACTAATTGCTAGATCATTTCTGGTGGCATGCCACTTATAGTTGCTCTTCAAGCAACTATATAGAGCATTTCTGGTGGGATACCACTTATAGTTGCTCTTCAAGCAACATCAACACTTCAGGATGCTGACATCTGCCTCCCCATTCAACATATATATACCCACTAAACTTTCCCTTCTCACTAGACACAGTGTGAAACAGCCTTTTCTCTGTATACACCTCTGAAGATGCCAGCCACAGATGCAGGCAAAACGTTAGGAACAAGATCTACCAGACTGCAGCCACACAGCCCAGAAAACCCACCACAACCAGTTGACTCTGGCCATGAAAGCCTTCGACAAAATAATCTCGATTTCTGTTTAAAAAAACATTTACAGGTCTCTCGTAATCTGAAGTTTAGGTGCATAAATCAAGTTTTGCTTAATCTGGACAAGAGAGAACTGATGATAGTGGGGAGCTAAGAAGATGTCTGAATAAATGCCAGAGCAACTATACTCTGTCTCAGGGAAAAAAATCTATGTGCAGTTATGCATGCTGAGGCAGAAGCAAGAGTACTGTATTTCAGCATTTGAAAATAGTGCAGATTTTCTCTTAACATTAAAGACTCTTATTTAAGTGCAGTCTCCATCGGAACCATTAGTCCATGCAGAATCAAATATCAAACTTTGATAAAAGAGCATTTATATTGCTCTGGATGGCTATTAGCAAGACTTGCCTTTCTGTAAAGTTGTGCCCTCCATTTTCTTCCCTGTGGCAGCATAAAGCCTTCGAATGGGGAAGAAAATGGCAGGCACAACTTTACAGAAAGGCAAGTCTTGCTAATAGCCATCCAGAGCAATATAAATGCTCTTTTACCAAAGGTCGATGTTTGATATTACGTGGAATAGTGGTTTTGATGAAGGTGGCACTTAAATAAAAGTCTTTAACACTAAAAGAGAATCTGAAAGGGGGGCAGAACTCAGCAGGCACTAGGACTCCATGGAGCATTTCAACACAAAGAAGGTCCAGGAAAATGTGGCAGATTAATTCACACATCTCCTGAGATCTTTTGGTGGGGCAGAGGATAACATATAACATAAATTGTATGTAAATTATTAAAATAGAGGACTAATGTTTGCTCATAGCTCTCTGCACCCAGGCACCAAGTAAAACCATAAGTATGGTACCTGGTGACAGGTTGGTCCTGGATTAGGGACAGAGCAACTAAAAGGTGGATTGTCCAGTATAAGACCAGGACAAATGGGCCCTATAAACAAAATATGATTGCAGTTTAAGTTTTTGTGTTTTGGTAGCCTGGAAAATTTTCTTTTAGTATGTTAAAAGATACTGCTGTAACAAGGGCGCTGTGCTCTGTAACAAAGTTATGTTAGCTGTTGTTCTTCTGGGACCTTCCTTTGCCTTCATTCCCCTCCACCATAATGTTATCACCCTCACATCCTAAATCAGATTTCTCGGGAGGATTTTTCTTGAAGTAAAATCAACACTGTTATTCACAGCCCGTCTCTTTTGTTCAGATAATTATGCATCACTATGAGTTCCAGAACCATCTTTCCTTCATTTTTCTACTCTAAATTACTTGTTGAAAAGGTCCCTTCTTCTATGTCACTGGAAAGAACACGATACCCTGTTTCCTTCCTGCTGAAGAGCTAATAATGAGAAAATATTATGTCTGTCTTTGGCAACTAGAGCTCCCAAGAGAAATCTAAAGAGCTGTTTCCTCTAGCATCTCATTACAACTGAGAAGCTTCATCATTTTTTAAACTTACTGTAAAGATTATTCTTTCTCTCTGTCTCTTTTCGTGGTTCTGCCTTATATAGTTCTGGGCACTCTGTTTCCAAACCTGACTTTATATTTTTAAAAAAACCCAGTTTGGTTCCTCTGACAGAAACAGATTATTGCCATCTTCCCCCTATTAATGTAAGCTTGGAAAATCCAGCTTTAAATGGCTTTCACCTTGGAAGAAAGTTGTCTCAGGCATTTATATTATTTACTAAGTTTAGAAATTTGTACTCCTGTTCTTATTAACACTTTACTGTACATTTTTCTTTCATGTGAACAACCGTAAACTATCATGAGAAAGAGAAAAAAAGCCTAATTTTTAAGGGACTTTTTTTTGGGGGGGGGGAGGGTAGAAAACACCAGACTAGTGAATGATCTTCTAGAATAGGGGTAGGGAACCTTTAACACTCAAAGAGCCATTTGGACCCGTTTTCCACGGGAAAAGAAAACACTTGGAGCCGCAAATAATTTTTGACATTTAAAATAAAGATAACACTATATATATATAGGTTTTTTAAAAACCTTTTACTCCGCTCATTCTGAGAAGCGCATGGATGCGCTCGCCGTGCTGCCTGCAGGATGGGCAAGGATGAAGCCAGCGGCTCAGCCTCGCCAGCCGCTGGGAAAGTGCCCGTCCCGCTCCAACAAGGCGGGCGAGAGGGGAAACCCGCGGTGTGGCCCAGCCGACCGTGGGCAGTGGAGCCACAGTGCAAGGGCAGAAGAGCCGCATGTGGTTCTCGAGCCGCAGGTTCCCTACCCCTGTTCTAGAACAAAGATAATGCCTGTTTTTTGTGTGTGAAAGGAAACATATATTAAAAATTATTATTATTTCATTTGGAAAGCAGAACTATTTCAGTTGTGGATGAAAGACACAGAATCATAGCATCAGAAGAGACCACAAGGGCCAAAGTCCAACCCCCTGCCAAGCAGCAATACACAATCAAAGCACTCCTGACAGATGGCCATCCAGTGTCTATTTAAAAACCTCCAAAGAAACTCCAGCACCTTCCAAGGCAGTGTATTCCACTCTCAAATAGCCCTTATTACTCCTAATATTTAGGTGGAATCTCTTTTCTCATAGTTTAATGTCTTTTCTTGTAGTTTATGATATATCATAAAATAATAATGGTAGTTTAGTGTGATGATTATGTTGTAAAATCTAGTTCTGAAATACAGTTTCATTTATCCTCACACCTATTATCAAGTATCAAAAATATAATTTACAGATATTTTATTCTAAGGCAAATGTTTTACCTGCCATTGTTTGATTTTTTGATACTAAGGATGTTTTTTTTTAAAAAAATCTTTTGTTTTCATTTTTGGCCTATTTTAGTTTATATTAATTTTGGACATTCTAAAATGTTTTCATTATATTATTACATATGGCCATTTTATTTATTGCATTTTTTAGCACTGGCTTCAATGGGAAATATATTTGCAGTTGTATTTTTTCCTTTCATCAAACTGGAACAATATTGTCAGGAATTGTACAATTTACCAGAAGTACCTTCCAACCAAATTTAGGGCAGATCAGAGCATATTCTATAGAAAATTAAAGGTGTTGCTTGCTGAGCAGGAAACCAGAATGACATGAATACTATCTAACGAGAGGGATGCTTTTGTATGACTTCACCATCTAAAGCAGAGGCCCTTTCCGCACAGTGGAAAGGGCGCCCCTGCACCGGCAGGAATTCTGCCAGTGGAGGGGTGGGGACCGTTCGCACAGCAGCGTGCGAACAGCGCCTGGTGAGGCCGGCGTGGGAGAGGCGGCTCCGCACGGAGCCGCCTCTTCCCCGTCCCTCTCCCACTCACCTCGTCGCCTTCGTCACCCTGCCAGACTCCTAAGACCCGCCCACACTGCCCTCCGACCTCCAGGGGTCGGAGGACAGTGAGGGAGGGTCTCAGCAGTCCTGTAGAGTGATGAAGGTGACGAGGTGAGTGGGAGAGGGACGGGGAAAAAAGCGTGTTCTCGGTGGTGCCGTTCGCAACGCGCCACCGGGAATGTGCTGTTTTCCAAAAACCTCCCTCCAGGAGGGAGGTTTTTGGAGGTGGCCTGACGCCGCCCTGGAGGTGGTGGAGGGGAGCCAGGTCGGTGCTGCTGCGTTTTGGCAGTGCCGCCTGTGCGAACGACTCCCTGGGGACTGTGTTTTTGCCATCCCCAGGGTGCCATTAATGGCCCGTGCAGAAAGGGCCAGGGTGAAGTTAAAAAAATGCATGGAAGAGGGAAACTAAACTGCTTGTTCTCATGGATGTTTTCCTCCCTGGGCATTTTCCTCACAACCAGTTTCTGGTACTGAGTCTGAAAACTTCAACAATCATGAAGAAGAAGAGTTTGGATTTATACCCCACTTTTTTTCCTGTAAGGAGTCTCAAAGTGGCTTACAAACTATATCCCTTCATTAGACACATTGTGAGGTAGATAGGGCTGAGAGAGTTCTGAGAGAACTGGGAACTGGCCCAAGGACACCCAGCAAGCTTCATGTGTAGAAGTGGTTCTCCAGATAACTGGTTCTCCAGGTACAAGTTCACCACTCTTAACCACTATACCATACTGGCTCTCTCAAATGTCCTTGACTCACCAGCTTCTAAGTCAAAAATCTTTCTATTCAGCAGCTGTGTTAGTGGAGTTTTGTTTACTTGTATCTCATTTCCTTTGGCCCTAGTTTGTCTTTCTGTGTTTACCACTGATCACAGTGTATACATATTACAACAGAATGGCAGACTCTGCCTATTATGGGGGAAAGATTGGCATTTGTCTCCATTCGTACCACTCTGCAATACTTCTGATGTAATTGTAGTATGTGCAAGCAAAATATTTGCCTTGTGTTAAAGAAGAACAGCCAGAAAGAGAGAAGATTAAAAAGATGTCACTTCAAACTACAGTCTTCAGCCCAAACCAGTGGGCCAGAATGAAACTGGTGTAATGTATGTAAAACTTTCAAAACAATCTTCTTGGCTAGCAACATCTGTACATAACTGATGGCTGGTAAAATTTCTGTCATTTATGTAACTACCAAGTCACTTTTTCATTATTCCCCATCTCACTCTAGCCTTCTTGACCTCTGACAGCCAATTGCCAGAAAAACCAGCAAGTCTAAATATTAGCAGCTAGCATTAATTTGTCATTTGTTAGAACAGCAACATCAAAGAGTATGTTATTCTGCTGATTTCTTGATCGATTGACATCTTGATGCTATCTGTAATCTTTATTGCCCTTGTTTGTAGTAAAATGTATTTCTATATATTATTTTAGAATGAAACTCAATTGCCTGTGGTGTCCTCTGGACTTTTGGTATGTGCAGAATTTCAGAGAATGTTTGTGCTAGAACAATGAACTGCATTTTCACTAGGTGAAAAGTAAATTGTTACTATTGAATTGACACTCATTTTTTCTGTTATATAATATACATACGTGAAAACAGCTCAAATGAACGTGTGCAGCGTAAAAAATGTCCGACAAAAATACGTGTCGCACACTGGCGTAGGCTATGCAAACTTAAAGGAACATATCTATATTATCTCATGAAGTACAGAATCTCATGTAATCACCAATTCTATAATTGTAACATGTAAATATAAAAGAAATATTTTAATGTTCAGAATTTTTGGACATTCTAAAGTGTTTTTCATTATATTATTACATATGGTAATTTTCTTTATTGCATTTTTTAACACTGGCTTCAGTGGGAAACATATTGACCTGAAGGAAGATCAACTGTGGTGCCAGTTTGGAGTGGAAAATGATGTTGCCCAATCCAGGCTTGTAGAAATATCTTTTTTGCCTGTTCACAGCTCCAATTACAGGATTTAAGTATCTTCAGATTTGGCCAACTTTGCTAATAGAATATAAGCAACTTAATTCTAGATATGCAGTAGAATGTAGCAATGGCAAGTGTATTTTTGGCTTAGTTCTTGCTTTCATTTTTTGCTTGAAAATGACAAAAATGTCTCTTAGGAGCTGTATTGAAGGAGTTTCTAAGCAAACCACTCTTTTCTTTTCTTTACATTGACAGGCTTTGGCAGTACATATCTGTCTGTAAATGAAAACAGAACTCTGACATTTCATATTTGTATTTTGTTCACTTCCTGAAGCTGACAAGACTGGTTTTGAGCACCTAGTGACTCAAAAGAATCCCATGACTAACAAACTTATGAATAGTTGTGAGATAAAATTGTGAACAGTCCCTTGACTGGGAAGGTCTCAGAAAAAAATGGTGGCTCACACCAATCTGATTAGCACTGCTCTTCAAAAGTAGCATCAAACCCCAATAATCAATTACCTATTGGCAACTAAGGATTACATTTCTTTATTCATTCTCATAAAAGTCTCCCTATGAGTACACATTGTAAATTTTGGCACAGATTAACTTCCACATCTACTTCATTTATTCATTACAGAGTCATCTCAGGTGGTTTCTGCAAAACCCAAATATAATGGACTGAAGAAGTTATTTATCCTGCTTTGGGGAATAACTTCACACAGGGCTCTTCCTCAAAATAGGTTCAGACCATTATATTTCCCGCAACACGGGTTTTACAAAAATCGCTGAACTAGTGATCTTTTTGGAGAACCTGGGCAGAAGCCACACCTGAGCGAATAGCATGGAAACAACTTCTGCTTTACTTTTCCCACCCATTGCCTGATTTTCACGTCCATACACTTACTTTCAATTCTGTAGCCATTGAAGGAAGTGATTCTGCCTGCCCTTCTTCTTTCTACAGTTCACCAAGCATGAAGGGGGGTGGTGGGGATTCTCTGACTGAGCTCCCTTTAAATGTCCCAAGCATGAGGGGGGATTCTTTTTTTATTTTGGATGTAACCATGTGTAGCCACAGAAGTATATGGAGGATTCTTACTTCTGCAGATCCACATTCCTTAGGGGGAAAAGTGTTCTCGTGCACAGGAGCCACAGCAACCTGGACTGTTTGTAATTGTTTCCTGAAGGGGTGAAATCTCCAGTTCAAAGGCAAACAGGGAAAAATGAGTTCATTAATAATGAGTTGCATACGTTATTAATGTGCTGTGCAGAAACCACCACAGTCCTACAGTTAACTTCAGTTGCTATTAATCTTGAAAAAGTCAAGGCTTTTAATCTCTCAAAACAGGGAGATTAAAAAAACACTATGTAGCAGAGGCCAAAATTTTGGAATTTGAGCCAATATGTTTAATTCAACAAGTACAGGGCAGCATTCTCAAATACTTACTGTACATGATGAATTTAAGCCCGACATAGCCATAAAAAGCACATTACTATAAACCCTAGCAACCATTTTAATGAATTCCCTGGCAGGAATTGTGTATATAGTGATGATGAATTAATCATGTGACTTGAGAGAATTGACCATATTATGTAATATAAATTTGAATGTCATTCATTTACAAATGAGTCATTCCACTTCATTATGCCTGCAATCCTAAGGACACTTTAGTGTAACATGGGGCTTACTTCAAAACAGACATGCTTAGGCTTGTTCCTTACGTCACCACAAAGTTTCCAAATGTTGTTCATTGACAGCATGGATGCTATACGACTGCTTTCCTGTGAACCAAGTTCTTCATGGAGGAACCATCATATATATAAGGCTGAACTCAGACTTTGGCATGTAGATCATTGCAATCACTTTCTGGGGTCAGGTACAGACTAGGGAAATTTTTGTGCAAACCTGGATCAGCCCCTATATTTGCATGAAATCCCCAAACAAACAAAATTTAGATTTTAAACTGTAAAAACTTTACCATGGCAGGGAAAATGGTCGCTGCTTTGCTTAAAGTGGGGAAGAAGCTGCTGGAGCCATCCATATGATCAGGAGGAATGAGGGAGAAGAAGAGAGTTGCCACCATGCCCTCTCCTCAGTTGTCACTGTAGGAAGGCGTTTAGGCAGCAAATAGGAAAGGAGGGAAAGGATAGGTGAGGAGTCACCGCTGCCATTTGGTGTGTGGCAGGCAAACAAGTAAATAAATGAGTGCGTAGATAGTTGAGTAGGTGGGAAGATGGGAGGAGAGAGGGAGCCATCACTAACTACTACTGCTGCTGCCAGTTGTGCAAAGATGCAGCAAGTGAGTGTGTGGGCTGTGAGAGGAGAGGGGGCCACCACTGCTATAACAGCTGCCATTGGAGTAGCTACCACCTCAAGTGGCTGACAAGGCAGGTTGTCCTCATAGGTCCCATTTTGTATTTCATTTTGATCATATGAAGCATGTTCTAGAATAAACCCATATATGACCCCAAACCTCTTACTTTGCTAAGCCAGAAAACTGTAGGATGAAAAGAGACATGGGTGGGTGGGTGGGGGGGAACGTGGGCAGCACATATGTTTACATAAGGAGCCACAATATGAAAAAAATAGATATTTTCTTGTTTGAATGGGGAATTTGTTCCACTATTAGAATTTTGGGTTGACTTTGTGCAATCTGTTTGGTATAATTTGGACTTTTTCCAGGTGAGCAGTTTTATCCTAGAGATCAAGTTATAATAGAAAGGCTACAACAACAGGAACCAATTGGTTGGTTAAAAGAAATTACCTACTCTTATACTTATCCTTCCATTTTTTGTCTGCTTCCAGAAAGAACAATTAAAGATTAAATTAAATCAATGATTCTAAATCTTCTCTAATAATTGCCTCGACTATATCTTATATACAACTGAAAACTTTTTAAATGCTGGTTTGAAAAATGATGCCAATATCCTTATTAGAGGATGATGGTTAGTCTTTAGAATTACACCACCTGAACTTCGGTGAATTTACACCTTTTGTTAGAGAAAACCAATTACTTTTCTAAAACTATACCCCCTTCACAAACATAGCTCTGATTTCAGTTTCAATATTTTCTGTTGCTAGAATGCAGTTTGGGAGAGGCACACACTTAGATGAATGATAAATGGCATCCTGTCAACTGATCTCTCCATTCCAGATTTCTGATCCTACATTTCTGGGCCTACTTTTCCAATTTTAACTTATTTTCATTATGTTGCCATGCTGGGCTTCAAGAATGCAAGTCTATGAAACATAATGAAATTACACAGCAGGGAGCACAAAATATTTTCCATGGGATTTAGTATGACTTGTACTATATTGCATATGGAAAAGATCTATAGCTGGTTCCAATGCTTGCTGGAGTAAAAATCATCAGAACTTACTGAGGTAATTGTTTTTAAAAAAGCAAAAAACAAATGGGAGCTGAAAAACCAGGCCCAACATTACTAGCAGTTGATTTGATGTGGATTGTCCTCTTGTCTTGATCCTAGATTTGTACATTGCTGGTGGTGGGTCACTGGACACAATGATCCCATTATAGTTACTCACTGCAGGTGGAAAAGGAATTTTTATACATATCCCACATATACCATGACTGATCCTTGGGTCTGGATAATTCCAGGATTAAACCTTTTGCTCCAAATAAAACACAATTTATTTGAATGATTACACATTATGCCAAATGCGTCATTCTATTGTTCTAGGTCAGGGGTAGGGACCCTGCGGCTCTCCAGATGTTCAGGAACTACAATTCCCATCAGCCTCTGTCAGCATGGCCAATTGGCTGTTCTAGGTGATATAAACTGAGGAAGAGGGGAAGTATTACCTGGAAAATATAGCCCTCTCTATGGCGCCTTCCGCACACGCAAAATAATGCGTTTTCAAGCCACTTTCACAACTGTTTGCAAGTGGATTTTGCCATTCCGCACAGCTTCAAAGAGCATTGAAAGCAGTTGAAAGTGTATTATTCTGCTTGTGCGGAATGAGCCTATGTAATTAGCTGTTGCACATAAACAACTCATATGGTGGGAGCCACCATGACGAATGACTAAATTGCCTTCCATATAACATCAGCTTATATACAGGTACTTTAAGGGCTTTTTAAAAACCATCAGGTCACATCTGCCTTATGGCAATCCTGGTGGAATTTTCAAGATAAGTGATGGTTTGCTATTGCCCGGTTCCATGTCACACCTCTTGTATTTCTTGGAGATCTCCCATCCAAATACTTGCCAGGGTCTACTCTTCTTAGCTTCTGAGATCTGATAAGATCAAGCTAGCTTGGGCTATCCAGGTCAGGACTTGAGCAGGTTAGCATCCATTTTATGATAAGAACAGCCTGTTTCCTCTGTCTCCTTGCACCCAATATCTTGTGAGTGAGTGCTCCAGGTTAATGGGTCCAGCCAATAATCACACTCTGTATATGCTCCAAGGAAACAGATGCAGAAACACACATCCTTCAATTTAATACATCAGAGGAAGGAAATAGTCAAGAAGCAATTAAGTGTTGACTTGCAAAATCACTTCCCTCTATACAGTGAGAGGGAGTTGTTTTGGAAGCCAGTGAGAGAAAATAGCAGTCAGTACTTCCTGGCTTCAAACTCACTGGTGACGAATATGAATAGCTTTGTTTCCACTCCAGTATGTTAATAATTTGTTGTGTCTCACATTGTTAATTTAAAAAAGCATAAATGGTAACCCAAACAGTGGTATGCTGCTATATTTTGACCAACTGCTTTCCTCAGAACAATTTAAATTGAATTAATTAGAGGAATAGGCATTTTTATTACTTTACTATTATTCTCTCTGTCGCTACATAATTTTAATATAGTTCAAAAAATTGTATCCTGAATTTTTCACTTAAAGTCTGTTAGAGTAAGTCACATCCAGGTCACTATTACTTGGATCTGCAGACCTTGATTTGTTGTCCTCTGGTGTAGAATATTGTGAAATAAGGTTATTGGTGCCCCTCCCCACAAAGCCCTTAGCTCAGTGATAAAATGTTCTGGAATAATTTATGAAATATAGCATACTGCTTCTCATCAGCATTATCAGAACTGGCATTCTGGAGGCAGACAAGAGGTCAAGCAGCATATCTGGGATCAGAAGATTCATCAAGAAGGAGAAGTTGATTTTTATACCCCACTTTTCTCTACTTTTAATGAGTTTCAAAGTGGCTTACAATCACCTTCCCTCCCTGTCTCCAACAATAGATATTTTGTGAGGTAGTGGGACTGAGTTTGAAGAAAACTATGACTAGCTCAAGGTCACCCAGCAGGCTTCATGTGTAGGAATGGGGAAACAAAACACCCCAACATTTCATTTATTGTGATTAATGTTTTTTATTGTCCGTGTGCAGGAACTCAGCTGCAGACTAGTATCTAGAAGAAACGATGTGGTTGAAGAAATGATCAGTCAATCTTCCATCACAGAACACTCAAGCTCTTGGTTATACTAATAAGTCTGGCCAAAGCAGAACAATTGCTTAGTCCCTCAGACCCTTCTAGTATGTCATATTTAAAGTCACACAGCTGGGGAAGACTAAAGTAAAGAAAGAAAATTGCCTTTGAGCAAGGGTATCCCAAATGGGAAGGGATAAATACAGAGATTATTTAAACCTAGAACCTGGGAAAGAAGTCCTCTCATAGGTTTTACTCTTGAAGAACTAAAATTTTACATAGGGAGTCTATCTGGTCCATGCAGCAGGGGATATGTCCCATCTGGGAGATCTATGGTAATGATGCAACCTCAAATAAAAGCAACCTCAAATAAAGCAAGCATGTCCTAATTAAACAGCATTTAGGAAGTACCAAAATCTTGAACAGAACATGTGTATTCCTTTATTCATTTATCAAACTTGCTTATATTGTAATGCTTTGTGTCTGATCATAATGTTTTATGTTTGATCTCTGGAAAACACCACACCTATTCAATTTTGCTATCTGAAGTATGGCAGTGGAAGGCAGCAGATTCACAACAATCAACACAATCTGCAGCGTGATAGCTCAAAATTGTGATGTTACGAATTGTTGCTTGCTTGTATGAGTTCAGCAAGAGGTATGAGAACTAGGCAGAGACTCTAAATGGCAATGCAGCTAAAGACACATGACTCCATCTGGCCGGTAATATTTTCAGAATCATTGGTGGCAGGAAGTGATACTTTGTTTCTGGCATCCTGGAGAGCAAGGGGAAAGGATCGCATTGTCAGGTGGAGACTTAGAATGGTCATAAATTTTCCAGCTTCCTGGGGCCAACCAAAAGGAACAGGGAAAGCTCGTTAGTCCATTTCTTCAAACAACTCAGAAGGGTTTTCAGTGTTATGGAGAAAAATCAGTCTGAAGGCCCACAGGAGGATGTCAAGCAAGAGTTCTCTTGACCTTTTGACAATCCCCAACCATCCTTTAGAGTTTTTACAGATGTCCATCAATTTTTCTCCTAGACTCTATGATATAAAGCAGGAAAAATGGAATTCCTTGAGCATCCACCATCTGTAACCACTTTAGGACTTCCATTTGTCCTAGACTTTATGGTCCCTCTAGAGAAAATGATCTTTGCTGTTTAGGGATCAGTTGCAGTTCCTGGAGAATTACAGGCTCAACCTGGAGGCTGGCAATCTTACATATCAGTAACAAGACAGAGTTGTCAGCTGATCAGGTTTCCACAAACAGCGTTAGTATTTTCCTCTTCTAGCTAGTTGCCAGCAGCAGAACCAGTCAGTCAGGCCTAAACTAGATGTGACAGTGTCCTTGGGTCTGTCCGAGAGACATTGCCTCCATTTCATAACCCAAAATTGGCAATTTAAAAATTCTGCCAAGCCATGATCCTGAGTGGGCCGGCAATGCCGCTGGACAAGGCACACTTCTCCACTTTGTGCACTTTCAAGTGCTCAAAGGGCCACAGTCAGGGGGGGGGGGCGGTTGGGGGAAGGAATTTCACTACTGGAAACAATGTGGGGATGGGAAGAATAACTGCATCTTCCGGCACACCTGAAAAATTTAAATTATACTATTGGTGGCCCTCTAAACTCTGAATCTAAATTTTACAGAAATGCACACTTTTAAAAGTAGTAGGACTTTCTTTTTCTCTGAGCAGTTGCCAACCCTAGTAATCATATATAAGTGTATAGCTTGCTTTGACATGTGAACATATGGAATTGCTGTACAATGTAGGTGAACAGAGTATTTTAAAGTCAAAATACTCACTTCCTATAAGGTATGCAGCTATTCTACATGTTTAAAATGGCTCTTGATCCCACTGGGCTCCACCATTGTCTAGCTGTTCTAGACTGAGCTCCGTCTCTAGGTGTATTCCACTATATTATGTGTCTTTCCAAATTTATGTGCTTCAAGGATTGACAAAACTTAACTCAATCATCTTGCAGTATCAGGAGTCATCTTACTGTACTCCTAGTATGCTCTGTGTTGGTAACTGAAATACTGTTCTCCAGCTATCTGTGAAACTTCAGAGACCAAGCCAACAGTCACTTCTGTTAAAAAAATGGCTACAGAGGCACAAAATGTCTACATCCTACCTCTAGAGTGGCAAGTTGGCTATCCCTGTTGAATTATGGCCAAAGTACCTACATCAGCATTAATGAAACTAAGAATTTTCGAATGGGGACTCCTATTTATTTTGGGAATCCTATGTATTTTAAGGAAGTACATATGCCCTTCCTTGTGTTCTATATTGGAAAATAAGTGGGATATTAATATGACTGTAATTTTAACTATGTTCTGGAATGTATTTTTCCTGTGAAGCATAAACAATAGCCTATAGTAAGGAGCTGATTAACTGTTCAGCTGATAAATTCACCAGCAGGAGAGTTCCCTCAAGCTTTCTCTGCAATCTGTCTTCATGTGCAGAATGTTATCCAAGATGTAATCTTCTTAACTTGACTAAAGTTATTTCTTTAAAAAAACTTGCTTTCTTCTTACTGATCTCTTGATAACTGTGTGAGTGGCAGTGTCCATTTTGCACATTTGGGGCAGTGAGTTTCTTTCTGAGAATATGGTATTTCAAATCCTCTGAGTAGTTGGACTTGGCCTTCACATCTCAAATGAATCAAAAGTGATGGCCTTTAAGCAACAAATTTGCTTTAGTTCAGTGCAGGTTTTTCTTGGCTGAATTGATGGAATTTGCAATTGCTAGAATAAGAGACTCTATTTTAGCTTTCCCTGATGAGTCAAAGCTTTATCATATGAACAGTAAACTGCAATTGTAGGTTCAAGACTAGTGGTTTGATTTCAAATAGCAGGAGTCATTTATTACATGTACCATCGCAACTGGCCTCAGAGGTAGTGCTTTAGATTTTCAGAAGCTGAATCATAAGGATGAAGTCTAAGTTGATAAAAACAACTAAGTCATTGACAAAAACTATCCACATCATCCTACCAAATAACTGGATAGATCCTTTTGTGTTAGTGACTTGATTTACACATTGCTGAAGCAACCTTCCAATACAGTTATGTACAGGTAGGGGGGTTTTTTGTCTTTATCTGCAGCATTATATTGCCCTTATACACTTGGAATAAAGCTACAAAGCCAAAATTTGGGATGAAATAAGGGCTGCATTTTATTAATTACACGTCTGAATGTCTTAAAATTCAGTGGGGTAAACCTTCCTGCTACTGGGAAATCTAAGCCTGAGTCTCACGGCTTTGCCTAGCTTCTCAGGGCAGTCTCAATCCTGCTACAAACTATAGACCAGTGATACACTGCTCTTTGGTCTACAATCTTCATAGACCCAAAAAGTATGCAGGACTGGCCCTTGTACCCTAACCAAACCTTCTTCCTGGAAAACTTGGGTCAGTACTTTTTACATTCTGATGCCTCAAATGGCTTATTAATTTATTGTTCTGCTTCCATTTCCCCATTTTTGTTTCCAATGAAACTGTCAGTTTGGCTTTATATATTATTATCACATAGTTAGATTTTGTTTTAGTCAGGAGAACTTGGGGGCGGGGAGCATTGTCAAATGTATGCACAAGAAGAGATGGGTAAAAAAGTATCCCATTTAATGACATATTTTGTATAACTCAGTGAAACATGTGAAATTCAGTGAAACAATAGAAACCGAATTACACCTTGGCTGCTGCTGTAGATTAGTTCTTCATTCCAAAGGAGCTTTCTAAGGAGTGAATGCATTTTTTTCAGTACCACTAGGTGTCATTGTGACTGTTTCATAACTTTCATACAATAGATCCTTCTAACAGAATCTTGCCCGAATTATCCCAGAGTTAAGATGCTGTCTGTTTATCAACATTTTTGATTAAAATGAAAAAGATCAATGTGCTCAATGTATTGAGATTCAAGCAGTTAATGACATAAGCCAGATGCATGAAAATGCTTGTGGATTTTAGGGACTACAATTTTGATATTTTATTCATACATTTCAATGTAAAGCCCATTCTTTCCTCCTTCCTTATTTTCTTGTGATTTAATTTAAGAAATATAGTGGAATGCAGTATATAGATCAGACACTCTCTTTTAAAGCAGCTGTCCAATGCTCAATGTTTTCCAAACTAGTCTTGCTTTGATATTTCTGGCTTCCTTCTTGGATTATTAATGTTTCAAACTTGTTTAACAAAGTGTAGCCATTTATGCAATCGTATGTTATGATTTTCCAGTACTGAAGCTGTCTGAACTCCTGATGTGAAGATGTTGGAAGGTGACATTCACTAATGACTCCTCCATGAAATTGACAAAGATTGATAACGTGATTCTTAAGCAGGTCTCTAGGAGAAGAATGTGTGTATGTGTGTGGGGGGTAGGGAAATTAAATGATATTCTGAACAGGTTTTTCCAAGATTTAATCATATACTCTTAGGTTACAAGTTTGACCTGAAACACAACAGATACCCTGCTGTCCTCAAAATATAGAAATACACTTGTTTCTGCTATGTGTCTGTATTTCACTCAGGAAAGACAAGTCATGTATGAAATGACATTTCTTAAAGATTAACAGGATGAGTAACATTACGTTATAGAAAAAATGGTTCCAGAGAAGCACTATTGCCAGCAGCATGGAAACACATTCAAAATTCCATGTTTCCCTCTCAACCCAAAGTAATACACTTTATCTTTCCGAAGTCAATATGTCAGGGTTCTACTTGATATAAAACAAATCCTCTTGCATCAAATTTGCTTGTGAAAATTTAAATGCATATTCTTCCAGTGTTATTTCGCAACCATTTCTAATGATAGTTGCTGCTAGACTGAGGAACTGAAGTAAAATAACATTTAATCAGTACAAAAAGAAGAAAAAATATATTTCCTTGATTGCTTTTTCCCCATAAAGCCACACCACAAATTACTTTTAATAAAATTTACCTTAGTTTCAAAAATGGCTTGGTGTGGAGAATGGGTGAGACTGATGTTTAAGAACACACGTCTAAAGCCCTCTCTGGTTGGAGTTTTCAATGTGAACACAAACATTGCCTCAGTTGTAGAAGGTCGTATGCTATTGAATGGAATGTACCTTAAGTTCTTTGTGCCTCAAACCACTATGAAAAGCCCTTGTACAATTATTACAGACCCATCCAAACCTGGAGGCCATTCTTCTGCCTCCAAGAAGGCTTTCTGGTAGTGCAGGGAGCAATGAAAAACCCTGAAGCTCCCCCAGTGCTGAAAAGCCCCATAGGGCATACAGGATTTACACCACCAAAAAGGTGGCATACGTTTGAGGTTTGGGGCTCCATGCTTCCAATCCTCAAGCTCTGCCCCCAGGAATGCCCCACCCTTCCCCATCCCCCAATGCTGGCGTTTGAGTGGGACACCAATACAGCCCAGGGACAGCCCAGACTTCTGGGTTTTGAAGCAGTTT
The DNA here is from genome assembly GCF_021028975.2 of Sphaerodactylus townsendi. Classification (NCBI taxonomy): domain Eukaryota; kingdom Metazoa; phylum Chordata; class Lepidosauria; order Squamata; family Sphaerodactylidae; genus Sphaerodactylus; species Sphaerodactylus townsendi. The sequence goes on along the minus strand of NC_059433.1, from coordinate 35,343,601 downwards.
GGCTGTTGAATGGGTGGCCGCTGGTGCATCTTCCCTCTGTGCCAGGGTAAGTGTCCCGGGGAAGACAAATGTGCCAGTGCAAAGCTGTGCTGGTCCCTGAAACCTTTTCACACACATACACTGGATGGGGCTGATAGTCAATCTAATGTTGGGAACATGTTTGTTATGAAGGATTAGAGTTGTTACATAGGCCCCTTTTGCACATGCAAAATAACGCGTTTTCAAACCACTTTCACAACTGTTTGCAAGTGGATTTTGCCATTCTGCACAGCTTCAAAAAGCATTGAAAGCAGTTTGAAAGTGCATTATTCTGCATGTGCGGAATGAGCCATAGTGTAAAAGCTTTCTTGAAAAGCTACATCATGCTACTAAACAATTTAGAGATTTCAATATAGTCTCAAGAGTAGTTTGTTTCTGACAAATAGATGCGTTGGCATTTAGTGAGCAGATAAAAATACAGATAGATGGGGTGCCCAAGGAGAAAATTCCGTACAGCCAGAGGTTGAACAACTGCAAGCAGCTTTCTCTTCTTATGCAGGAACTTTTAAGCTCACCTTTAGCAGCTCCCTCTTCGGTTCCAGAAATCCCACTCTCAGGTCATCCCCCCCCCACAAATGGTGCATAAGGAGCTGCTGTTCAAAGCCAATTTTCTCCTTATTCTGTGAAGGGATGGTGTAGCCAAAGCAAGTCTTGTCTATGCAATTGCTTTTGTAATTTAACATTTGGAATATGAATGTTTGTCACAACAGGAGAGTATTTCAAAATGTTGCATTTGTATGATGGAGCTGGAGTTATTTTTACAAAAATTTTCCTAACATTTATACATATCAAAGGGGAAAAAAACCATTTGTATCATGAAGATACATTTTATCAGATATAAATTACTTGCTGACATTTTTCCAATGGCTTTTTGTATCAGGAAATATTAATCTCTCTTTCTCTCCGTGTGTGTGTGTGTGTGTGTGTGTGTGTGTGTGTGTGTGTGGGTGGGTGTGAAACAAAGATAGCATTGAAACTTATTTTTCCCAACACAGACTCGATGGAATATTATTTTAGTTTGGATTTCAAACAGAAAAAAGTACTTCAGTAAAGAAAAAAAATGTAAAATATGTGCAATCCCAAATAGAGTGCACAGGGCAATCCCAAACAGAGTTATGCACTTCTGCTCCCATTGATTTAGAAGGGTGTAACTCCACTTAAGATTGTACTGTTCAGAGTAAATGAAATGGTACGAATTGTTTGCTTGTATTAGTTATTTATCCCACATCTCAACACAAGGCTTCTAATGAAGCTAACAATAAAATTACAATGCAACATAACATCAAAGAAGAGCATTAAAAGTCAGAAAGTGATAATGAATAATTAACTCCACAGGACAAAAGTAAAGACAGCTATGAATCACCCACTGGCTGCGGTTGCCTCTGGGGGTGGGATGGGTGGAGCCAAGGTGACCGCTTCTGCTTAACCAAGGGCGGAAGCGAAGCCCGGGCCATGTTGGGCAAGGGCTGACGTCACCAGGAGGGGAGGGCGGATTGACCCCTTAAAAGGGGAAGCCCTCCTTTGTTCTGGCCATGTGCTTCGGCCAGCCGACGATTTGCCCACCTACCTCTCCCTAGGTTTATTGGGTTGTTGCTTGTTTCTGTCATAGCTGTTTGGCGGTGGCGCATGGGTAATGATCTGGAAGTGCTGATGGCGGCAAGAGGCAACTGCCCTGCCGAACCGGCAAATGCGGATCGCCTCTTGCCAGGAGCATCCGCCCGGAAGAGCCCTTCAGCGGAGCGAAGTCCAATGCAGGGCATCTGCCCGTTGGAGCTTCGCTTTGAAGTGAGCTATGCACAGACCAGATCAAGACCCATGCTATGCCTCACACTTCTGTTTTTTGCTTGGCTAATAAAATGGCTATGGCCAAAATGTTTATCCCAGCAATGAGTCCAGTGTGGTTATTGGAGAGGATTCACCCTGGTGGTTCCACCCTCAGAAGGCAACCCAAGCATTAAATGAGGTGCTAGAAGTAAGAAAACATCTATGCGTCCATATGGCAATATAGCCAAATCAAATAAAACCTGGCTGAGTCCTTGCATTTGATGCCAGAAACCTTGAATGGTTGGAGCTAGGTAGATACTTGTGGGAAGGAAGTTCCACAGTAAGGAATGGGGAAAAAAACTCTGCTTCTGTTGATCACCCACCTTACTTCTGAGAATGAGGACAACCAGAACAGTAATTGAAAAGAAACTTTAAATGATCGTCAGATTCACACATAAGTATGTAGTCCTCTAAGTAACCACCCCAGATGGTTTGAAGATTTTGGAGATAACCTCTAGCACTGTGAATTTTGTATGGAAACATAGCCAGGGAGTTCTAAAACTGGTGAGATGTTCCAGGTACCTCATTAATAATCTTGTTAATAATCTTGTCACTGCATTTTGCATCAATTGAAGCTTCTGAACAATCTTCTAAGGCAGGTTCATATAAAGTGCATTGAACTAATCTGAACATGGTTCTTTATTGTCAATACCTGCCTATTCAGAATTGGCTGGAGTTAGTGTGCTTCTTGCGATAGGGAAAGACACTAAGTGGAGTAGACAAGATTTCAACTTCAGTCTGTGAGAAAGGATCTAATATTATCCACAAGATATAAAATTGCTCTGTTAGAAGAAGTGCAACCCCATTGACTCCTGGTTATCAATATTGTCATGCTTTAGCACATCAGTCATTTCTAGATAGACTTCAATTTATTGGCCCTCATCCAGCCTATTATTACTTCTGGATACCTGATCAGGACTTCTAACATCTCTCTTGACATGGTTGAAAATGGGACATCATCTGCATACTAATAGTATCCACTAACAAATACCGCTTTAGATTGTATAAATCTTTCATATTCACTAATCAGATCCCATCACTCCTACACAGAAGTTAAACAACATGGAGGTTAGGGCTGAAAGTTGAACAAGATAATTACCTAGCTGGTCTAGGTAATATTTTCCTCCTGAAGAAGCCTGAAGTTGAATAACTATGGCATACCTGAACACCTGATGCAGTAAGTATTGAGTTAATACTGGCCAATAGTTGTTTAAATCATTTGGGTCCAGAGGGGTCTTCCTGCCTCTTTCAAAATGGTTGGAACAGCTGTCTTGTTTCAGAAGGTATTAAACAATATCTGGAGTCATAAGGCCAAAATGAATGTGACAATATCCTTGTGGCTGCCACAGTGTGGCAGTTTGAAAACATCTTTAAAATGGTGGTGTTGTCCTCATGTCAGCCATAAGGATACCATCATATTTAGTCTGGCAATTGCCATGCTATCTTAAGCAAAGTTACAAATTTCTAAATCAATTGTAGCCAGTGTTTGGTATTACTCTGCTTAGAATGACACGATTGCAGTGCAATTCTAAAAATATTTTTTTTTCTGGGAGGAAGCCCCACTGAATATAGCTGAGTAGGATTCTGATCCTACTCCGAATCCTACTCTGCAGCACTAATTAGCCTAAATCAAATAAATATATATTTAATTTCAGACATCCACTTGGGGCTGTGCTGAATTGATTCCCTGCCCAAATACCTTACTGGTATTTTTCAGGGTTTTTTCCCCCAGCTTTGCTATCATTTAAAAAAAAAGAGAGAAACCCCTCTCCACCCTCACTTACTTACTGGCTGGCCGGGTCCAGCATTCAATTCTGGACACCACCTTTGGATTCCATGTGGAATTTGGAGGCAGTGCTCGGAGTTGAAATCTGGACCTGACCTGGCCAAGCCCAGCGGTCAACTCTATGTGGAGCCTGGAGGGGGTGCAGAGTTGAATGCTGGGCTTGTCCTGCTTGGGTTCAGTGCTCAGCTCTATGCTGCTGTTTCCAAACTCAATGTGAAGCCCAGAAGCAGCGGGTGCTACATACTAAGCTCGGTGCTGCCTCTGAGATGCACACTGAGTTTGGAGGCACCTGGTATTTCCTGGGTAGGGAGGGGAAGGGGGAAAGAGGTGATGGTGGTGATTGTGATGGTGGTGATTGTGTATTATTATTAGCTACTTCCATCTATCAACTGTTAGCAGTGGATGCTGTTTTTATTGTTTCAAATTGTATTTTTAAATTGTTTTAATTATTGGATTGATGTTTTTATTAATATGATTTTGTGAGTATATAATTGCTTTTATGTTGTAACCTGCCCTGATCCCTCTGGGAATAGGGTGGGATATAAATCCAATAAAACAAACAAATAAATAAATACCCCCCCCCCTCCAAATTCAAAAATCTGAAAAAACACCAAGGGGGGGGGTTAAAATTCTGGGTCTTTTAAACCTAAATTTGAAAAAAAAATTAAAATTTTTGTAAAACCCTCCCCCCTCCAACATCCACAAGAATTAATTTTTCACAGCGACTTCCCAGGGACGTTTCAGAAATAGTATATGGTATGGCAGGGGGATATCCAAAGAGAAAACCCAACTGGTCCATTGAAAACCCTAAACCTAAAGTAACGTGCCAGTTGGAATGTCCAAGATGTAGACCAGCTGACCAACTAAACTGTCGACATTATCGATTTTATTTGCTTTCCTCCAAGGAAATATGAAAAAGAGACTAATTGGTGTATAAGATATATTGAGTGGTATGTAAACATGCATTACACCTGACTAGAGTTTCCTGAAGTTTGACATTTTCATCTTCACATCTTGCTTCCCTGGAATTCCTGAACTACTCCATTGTCACTTCTCTTTTCTGTATATAGAATTCAATTCTTCTCCGAATGCTGCTTGACTTTCATGCTAAAAATTTCTTTCTGCCGGCCTTTTATCTCATTTATCTCAAACCTGCACATGCCAGGCCTTAATAGCGAAGGTAATATTAAAAGATGCATAAGTGCTAGTGGCTGATGGGAGAATTTGTATTCAGCAGGCTGAAGGAATTAAATCTAACAACCCCATCATTACTTCAGAAGAAATTTGCTACAAGAGAAAATAATGAAAACGGAGGCATTTTGTTCTCTCATGACTTAGATACAACTGTCAAGTCTCTGGTGGTCGAGCCCTTCCCTGAAAAAGAGAGGCAGATAAGTGCAGCAGAAAGGAAATGAAGACCTTGTTCTGGAGAAATAATTAAACAAGAAATAGGAGAGGGGGTCAGAGAGTGGGGAATTGTCCATCATGCACATCACTCGTAAAACTGCAGCACAAGTCATAAAAATCCATCTCATTCATGCAGCAATGGCATGGCAAAGCCAGGGAGAGATGTAAATCATGGGCATGGCAAAGTTCTTGTATCGTCATTCCAGCAAGGGTAATGTAGTCAATAGAGGGAATCTTAACCATTTTATCTCATTGGAGCACTACTGCAATAAGCCCTTCTTGATGAGAAGCATTTGTTGGATCAATAAGACATTTTACCACTTTTTCCTGCTTGTCTCCTGAGCCTCCTATTTCCACCCTTGGTATTAATTGATTCAAATGATATATGATACTGAAATAACAATAATAAAAACTCCTCCATTTCCCAGTATTTCTTTGCCTAGCTGAACTTTTAGGTTGCCAATACTTTTAAAGCTGATACATAAAATTGCAGCTCATTGCTTTTTTTGGGGGGGGGGGAGAGTATTAAAATTCTGAATGTTTAGATGTTAAAGTATTTCCTCCTAATTCTAATGTTCTTTCCCTTACTGAGAAACCTGGTATGTAGACGAGAGGGAGAGGGCAGTAGCTAATACCCTAATTGAATGCATTCTAAACTGTTTTGAATCGTAACAGACAACGCACGTCTATCAAGCTGGGAGACTTGTTTGCATTTTACCTTTGTCCTATTACCATCTATCAATGTAGCAACTATCATCAATGTGACTGTCTATCACTTGTAAGTTCATCGCTCATATCTCCCTGTCAGTTAAGTTTTATGGTGACATACCCAGAATCTCTGCTTTCCATGCTTCGATGATTTCACTTGCCTGCCTTCTGGGTTTTCTGCCCCTCCCTGTGAACCAATTCCTTGGTACTGCTGATCAACTCCGCTTGCAGCCTCAACCACCTACAGTGAGCGAAATGTATGTTATGTTGCATTGCAGGAAACAAGTTAAATACCAAGAGCCTCAATGCATATTATTGGGAAATGCATTTGCCTTTTCAAGTTTACAGCTTGTAACTGTCAGGGGGATTACACATGAGATGCTACAAGGGTGAACTCTGCTTCATTCTACAACTAGCAAGCTGAACATCAGTGCGTTATAAGCTGAATGCAAGAAGCTGCAGACAGGAATGCTTCTATTTGGCGAGGAGATTTCAGCAAGGGCTTTATTCAAATGCTGGATTACATCAGAGCCTGACATTAGGCTTATTAAGTCTGAGTGTGTTCTGTATATCTGACATGAAATAAATGAGGCAATTATTATAAAACCAACAAGGCAGCAAAGGGAGAGAAAGGGAGAGAGAAAAGCTGGAATAGCAGCTCCCTTGGAACGAAAGACAAAGGAGAATGAGAGGAAAGTGACAATTGTGAGCAAAGCAACCTTATCTGTGCAACACCTAAATGCAGAATGATATGGCAATGGCATGCAAAACAGGATGGGATGGGGCTTGGCATCTGGTGCCAGATGGAGTTGGCAGCAAAGGTAATAAAAAAACTGTTGATTCTATTTGGCAGTCAATTTAACTGGTAGTTTTGATATCCCATGATGTAATGGCACAATATAGGAGAAATAGAGAGACTCATCTCCAACATGCATTATGTGCAGGAGTGGAAAAATTGGACTCTGAGTGACAGAGAGCTCCCATTTAGCCCCGAATGTTTTATGAACATGTTTTGGCCTCTGTTCCAAATATAACTTGCTGTCCCCCCCCCAAAACAAAATTCATCATTAATTGCAGAGCTGTCACATAATTAAAAAAACCCTTAATCAATCTGGTGAACACAACTTGATTAAAAAGATCGATTAATTACTTATCCACATATTTGCATCTGAGGAAAACAAAGATTGTGTGGTTGTGGTGGTAGTAGTAGATGATGTAGTCATAGTCATAGTTGTATATTTTCTATGGTATATGACTATGTTCCATTAAAAGTCATTCGGGAAAAAAAGGAAATGTTAATAAAAACAAATAGGAAACCACAAGAAACTTGCTGGAAATTTTCTTTGCTGGTGCCCATTTTTTCTCTCATTTCTAACTTTTCCCAGCCACTTTTTTGTCCACCCCCACTGTCCTCCTATTACCGCCTCCTCCCATCTCTTTCCTTCCATGACCTTCTGCCTCTTCCTCTACTCTTCACCTCCCCCTTCTCCTCTGTCACTTTTCTCCCTCCCCCTCTCTCCCTCTTCCATATGCCTCTTCCACCCATTACCTCCTTCTGCTGTCCATTAGGAAGGACAACAAACAAACAAACACACAGGAACCACCGCCTTACTCACAGGTAGACCACACCGCCTGGGCCCATAACCTGATAGCAGAATTTGAGCGGGGCTACTTAGAGTAGAACTAGTGGTCTTGTACAGCAACACTCCCACCTTCACGAAGTAAACTCCACACAGCTTTGTCATTCATAAGAAGGCATTTATCATTCAGTTGCTCTATGTACAAGTAACTATATACAACGAAGAATATACAGTAGACTATCAAAGTGCTTCGCCTAACACCTGTTTCCCAAAGGAACACTGAACCAGTATCATACAAGTGCTTTTATACAAGACTCAACCAATCATGTTAAAGGTCACTTGGAACAGGTAAGAACCGGTTTGTCAGCTCAGTCTCATGCTGACTCATGCTGGATAGGATATGGACACTTTAACTATCATGACACCCCTTCTCATATCCTAGGAAGCAGTCATTACATACAATTACAAATAAAAGTTACAAAGAAAAAGTTACATAAGAACATTAACAATACCTAACAAAGGCAACATACGTTCAAACTTCAAGTTCTTGGTACTCAGCTTCTTAGTAAACAAGTCAGCTTTGATTGTTTTCACTTTCAATATAAGACAAAAGAAATTGTTTTATTTTGGTAACCATTTGTTTTACATTTTGGTACCTAACACCAATGTATTTTGTTCTTGTTCTCATGCTTTCAGTTTCAGCTAAACTTATACAAGTTTGTGAATCGTCTTGAATGACTACAGGTTCTACACATTGCACCTTTAAGTCAGATAGCAATTGCTTCATCCATTGCAACTCTGTGCATGTCTCAGATAACGCACAATACTCTGCCTCAGATGTTGACAAGGCAGTTGTTGTCTGTTTTCTCGATCTCCATACAACAAGAACATCAGCATATTTAATAAGATAACCTGTGCAGGACTTATTTTCAGAATCATCTGCAAAAGAACTATCTGCTGCAGCTGTTAACACTTGGCTCTTTGTTTTGGAGCTATCACCAAGCAAAAATGCTGTGTACCTTTTAAATAACGAACGACACGTTTCACTCCTTGCCAAGCACGTAGTGTGGGTTTAGACACAAGTCTGCTTAAATAGCTAACAGCAAACATTATATCTGGTCTTGTCCAGTTTGCCAAATGGGCCAAACTTCCAATGATTATCAAAGGATTATCAAACTTCCAAGGATTATCAAAAGAAACATCAGAATCCTTCTTTCCTTTAGTGAACTCAGTAGACATAGGTGTTTTTGCTACTTTGGCTTTCTCTAAGCCAGTACTCACTATGAGCTCTTCTATTTTGTCTTTCTGACTTAGCAGCAAGGTTCCTTCTGCTGTTTTAGTTATGCTAATACCTAGGTAGGTTTTCAGGTAGCCTAAATCTTTCACCTGAAATGTCTTCCTCAAACTGTCATAGACATCAGTGATTTGAGCATCAGTTAAGGCAGTAACACACATGTCATCTACGTAAACAATTATGATGACTTGCTCTTGGCCTTCACCTTTAGTATACACGCAAGGATCCGCAACACTTCGTTGGAAACCTAGTTTACACAAACCATCATGCAAACACTGATTCCAATTTCTAGCTGCCTCATGAGGCCGTACAGTGATTTACATAATTTGTACACTTTGCCTTTTTCAACTGCATATCCAGGTGCTGGTTTCATATACACATCCTCTGCCAGAGGAGCGTGTAAATATGCACACTGGAAGTCAAAGTGACGCATTTTCCATTCCCTTTGCATTGCTATAGCTAGCACCAGTCTCATAGACTCAGCCTTGGCAGTAGGCGAATATGTTTGCTCATAATTTTCTAAATAGGTTTGCCCGTAGCCCTGGGCGACCAAACGAGCTTTGTACAAGCTATCCCCACTGGGCAATGATTTCTTCTTGTACACCCAACGGATCCAACCACTTTCTGGTCTTGTGGCAAGTCTACAATTTCAAAAAACATTTTGCTTCACTAAGGATTCAAATTCATCATCCATAGCAGCATTCCACAATTCTTGTTCCTCAGGAGGTCTAGTTACCATCTCCTGGAAACTTTGAGGCTCTACCCATGTTTGACAGATCCTAACAACCTGAGTAACACCAAACCTTTGTGTCTGCACTCCTTTATTTTCTCTGTTGGACCTGCGGGGAAAATCAACACACTTGCGTTTTTCCTCTTCTTTATCAGAGTCTGAACTACTGCTGTCCTCTCTCTCTCTTCACTCTAGGAATGTGACCTTGAGTAGAGGAGGATGGTGCGCTCTGGCTACTGATTGCTGCACCTGCAGGCTGTTCAGTTAAGGCAGGCAGAAAAACCTCTGAATTAGAATGAACATGCTCCCAACCTGTGTGTCTCTCAAAGTTGGCACTTCTAGAGACCACAATTCTGCCAAAATTCAGACTAAATCTATAACCTTTAGTGTTTTCTGAATAACCTGTAAATCTTAATCTTTGATACCTGGGTTTACCTTTAGTTCTTTGTGCACTTGGTATCAAGACATTGGCAAAGCTCCCAAACCTTCTCAGGTGTTTCAAAGAGGGTTTCTTGCCAAACAACATGTAATGGGGTGTTTCCTGAATACTGGAACTCCAGAGACGATTAATTCGCGGAGTGGCAGGCACAGACAGCCTCCCCCCCAATAGTGAAAGGGTAGTTTTGCATCCTCAAGCATGCAGTCACGCATCACCTGCAAAACTCCCAAGCGCCTCTCTGATACCCCGCTCTCCTGAGGCTTAAAAGGGTTAGTTGTTCTGTGCACAATCCCCTTCTTTGCCAACCAGGATTGAAAGGCTTTACTCATGTAACTCTCCCCCGCGATCTGTTTGTAGCCTCGCTACCTTATAGGGGTGGTTTCTTTCAACCATGGCAACCCAATCCTGGAACCTCTCACAAGCTTCTGCTTTGGATTTTAACAGTAGACAATAAGAATACCTACTATAATCATCCACAATCAACATGATGTAACGTGCACCCCCTTGGCTGGCTGGGAAAGGTCCAGCAAGGTCAGAATGGACCAAAGCAAAAGGTCTGTCTGTTTGTCTATTGCTTACTTTAGCAACAGGAAAGGCTTTGACTTTACAGCCACTACAAACAGAACACTCCAGGTAATGTTTACAGGGTTTTACTTGTATGTCACACACTTTAGCTAACTGCTTTATAGTAGACCACCCTGCATGACCTAGTACACGGTGTAACTCGTGCACACAGTTGTCGTGTAAAGGCTTATTAGACAGACTGGATAGTTGTTTTACACTCCCTCTAGTACCTTTGGGAATCATGTGGTACAACATATCCCTTAGTTGTCCCTTTGCACACAACACATTATTTCTGTTCACATAGCACATGTCATTATTAAATGTGACTTTATACCCCTCCTGAACAAGGCATGGAACACTTAACAAATTAAAAGTCTAGGTGGGGACTAGTAACACATTTTGAATATTAAGTCCAAATGCAGGTACATGCACAGTTCCTTGTAAAGACACCTCTGATGATGAACCATCAGCAAGGCTTATGTGGGAAATGGTAGCAGCAGTTTCATCTCGGCAAACTTCTGTCGCTACACAATGTGCCGTGCAGGCACTATCCATCAACCAGCTGCTTTGCTTTTTTCTCCACAGCACTGGACACCAACATAGCTGCGCCATACCGTCAGGCTTGTTCTGGGCTGTAAATCTTCGTTTAAGCTCTTCTGTCCTTTCATCTGCCTTTTATTGCCGGGCGCCTGGACAGTTTCTGGCGATGTGATTTTACGGACCCACAGCAGTAACATCTCCGACAGAATAGGCTTTCACAGGCACCGTCTCTGATGAAACCTTCACCTCAGAGCGTTATTGTCGTCTCATAGGGCAGCTCCAACAGCACGCTCTCCTGCTGAAATTCCCTCTGTTGCGGAACTTCAAGCAGCTTAGCAGTCACGAAGGAAAGAGTGAGAGGTCTGCTTCTTTCACACTTTGTAAACTGTAAACCAGCTGATCCCAACCTTGGTCAAGGTGATGATAAGATGATATAAGATTTATGGGACTCTGGAAAACCATCCCACGGTCTTCCAATTGGACGAATAGGGACCTCATTAGCTGCAAAATGAGTAGAACGACTCACCAGCTTTCAGCTTGCAGTTGTATAGCGTCCGCTATCAGCATTTTTAGACCCTGCTGTATCTTGCTGATATATGGCCTTGAGAGCCTCCCAACATTCTTTCGCGTTCACAGTGTCCCGAACATACAGAAGCTGGGAGTTCTCCGGCCAGAATTATGGAGGCCACGGGCTTTTTTTGATCAGCGCGTCGACCGCTTGGCGTCGGCAGCAGCCGGGGTTGTCTCCACCACAGACCACAAATCTTCCCGAATAAGATAGGACTGCATCTTACACGCCCACGACAAGTAGTTGTCCTCATTAAGGCGTTCAAACGGCATGCCGGCTGCTGTGACCGCCATCGTAGACTCTGTACTGGACAGCCACACCACAGCTCACAGGAACACACAGGAACACACAGGAACCACCGCCTTACTCACAGGTAGACCACACCGCCTGGGCCCATAACCTGATAGCAGAATTTGAGTGGGGCTACTTAGAGTAGAACTAGTGGTCTTGTACAGCAACACTCCCACCTTCACGAAGTAAACTCCACACAGCTTTGTCATTCATAAGAAGGTATTTATCATTCAGTTGCTCTATGTACAAGTAACTATATACAACGAAGAATATACAGTAGACTATCAAAGTGCTTCGCCTAACACCTGTTTCCCAAAGGAACACTGAACCAGTATCATACAAGTGCTTTTATACAAGACTCAACCAATCATGTTAAAGGTCACTTGGAACAGGTAAGAACCGGTTTGTCAGCTCAGTCTCATGCTGACTCATGCTGGATAGGATATGGACACTTTAACTATCATGACAAACCCTTCCTCCAAAAATGAAGGGGACATGGAATGACAGTGGCATATAGGCTGGGAGGGAATCCAGGAGAGATGGACTCCCTCCCAGTCAACGGCGTATCTGCCTGGGGACATGGGGTAACCACATGCCATCTGGTCACACGGGGGTGCAAAATTGGCCCCCCATGTGACCAGAGAGTCAGCCTTTCTGAGGGAGGCAACTCTGACAATGCACGGACCCAAAACAGCTCAGCTGGCTGAATTAAAGTAAGTGGGGGTGGGTGAGTGCCTTGGACTATCTTTTCAAGTTATGGTGAGCAACATACCCATGAAGCTTTGCTAAATATGCAAATTACCAGTTGAAATGCCAATTGTTGAAATGCTCACCATAACTTGAAAAGATAGTCCAAGGCACTGACCTTGGAGATCAGAAACGTGGCCCCATTCCCCTGCATTTAGCAGGCCAAGTCTGGCCTTGGACTATCTTTTCAAGTTATGGTGAACATTTCAACAACAACAAAACCTCACCATAACTTGAAAAGATAGCCCAAGGCAGGACTGGGCCTGCTAAAAGCAGCAGAATCTCCATGCAGACCAGGGAGTGGGGCTGATGGGAGGCCCAACTCTGCACGCTCTGCAGGTAACTGGGGGGGCATTCTGCCCTCTCGGGCCCCCTGCAGCCTGCTCTCAGCAGGAGCCAGCAGCAGGGATGTGCGGGGGTGGGGCTCCTTGTGGGTGGGGCACCCGGAGGAAGTTTTGCCTCCAGGAGCTGTTTGGACCCGGTACGTCTCTGCTCCCAGCCTAAACATTAACACTCAGGCATGTCTCTAGGCAATCCTTTCTCCCCCTGGGGCTAACATTTGAGGTGGGGGGGGGCACAGCAGGAGCCAAGAACAATTGTTAGGGGGAGAGGGGGCTGCTGGAAGGCAGGCACTGAGCATCAGTGATATTTGGGCTGGGAGGGAGCCCATATATGTCCAGGCTGTTTCTCAGTCCAAACACTGCCAGCTGTCTGCTGGCACTTCCCCTGGCTGCCTTTTCCTGTCTCCCCTTTTATACCTACCGATGCATCATGGGAGTTGCTAGGTAACTCCCTTGATAGTGAATGAAATCCAGTGGCATGCAAGATCTTATAATCTTAATTTTTTCTTTAAGATTTGGAATTTTTAATTTTTTCTCAGTACTTACATTTCCTGCAAACCTGAGGGTTCCCCTGGGTTTGTACAAATATTCCCACTATGCGTACATGACCCCATGGTGAGAATTTTTGATCCATACTCTAAGGCCATAATTTAGTGTTCGGTGCAATGATGTGTGTATTGAACAACTTTTTTTATAATGTTACCTTTCTAATATCTGAAACGCACAGTGCTGCATATAACCAAGCCACCAGCATCATGTATGTGAATTCCTCCCCCCCTTAAGAAATTCCTTTGAACTCCCCAGAATGCTCTCTGACAAAGGGAACTTTGACTCTTGAAACTTTCCTCCCAAAAATCTTGTTGGTCTCTAACATGCTTCTGAACTCAAATCTAGCTGTGGACTTGTGGGAACTACATGGAAAAAAGTTTGCAGAAAAGAGGGAGGAACAATTTTGCCTGATTTTTCTTCCTCCACACCATAGCCAACTGCAGTTGTTCAAATGGGTCCTAAAACTCAAGGCATTATCTAAAGGGTTTGTGAGGAAAATGTTGTGTCTCTTAGGCCCACTCAACAGGGCAAATGTATAGTGGGTTGCAGTCAGGATAAAGTAACCCATTTCCCAGTTTCTGTGTTTTCATGTTTCGCATCCACACAGGCAGCAATTGGAGCCCACGAAAACAATGCAGGTTGCTCTTGAGCTTTCGCAAGAGGTGTGTCTGTTTTTTTTATTTACCTCCCACTGATGCTTAGCTATGCAGGCATGCACAAATGAACCCTCACAGCCATGCTGACATCTCACGATACCACGATATGACCATCTGTACCCATAAAGCACTGGTAAGCATTGCTCACATAACATTTTACAAATCTCTCAAACAGGTAATGAGGTAAGGAAGCAAGTACCGGAGCCAATAACATTTCCGAGCATAGTGTCTAAGAAGCAATACTTCCTAGCAAAGTTACCAGTGTAAATGCTGGAGAATGTTTATTAACATTAACAGGTTCATTTGTAGTCTAGCCATAAACCTTCCTGATGTATAAGTAGCATATCTGAACTGATAACATATCCAACTGGCCTTTCTTATATTTTAATACCAAGTTCCCCAACATGGTGACCGAGAGTTCCATGGCACACACTGGCACATTTCTAGGTGCCTACCCAGTGCTTTTAGAATTTATTTCTTATTTCTTTTATTCAATTTACTATACTGCCCTTTCTCGACACAGGCCAGGCACAGGGCAGCTAATAACTTTTAAATGGCAATATCATATATAATTCCACGAAACATCTAAAAACCCACCTTAAAAACATAACTAGTAACTTTCTATAATAGCACTAAACATTTTAAATTCTATGTTGTCAATAACGTATTTTAAAATATATGTTTATAAGTTAGGTAAAGGTTTTGCCCAACTTCTGATTGGCTGCACAGATTAAGAGGCATCCTATTAAACATGCAGAATAATGCACTTTCAATCGACTTTCAGTGGACTTTAAAACTGGATTTTACTGTGAAGAATAGCAAAATTCACTTATTGAATGTGCATTATTTCGCATGTGCGATAGGGGCCAGAGTCATACTTGCTAGGATGCGAGTTTACTGCATAAATGTGAAATAAACTTCTATTCCAGCAATATAGTTCTAGAACAGAAACATTATTTGGTTGAAACATTATTTGAAACATTATTTGGTATGGAAGAATTACAGAAAAGAGTGTAGTGATGAACGCTTTCCTGCATGCCAATTCTTTCTTCCAAATTTCTAAGTGGCCATCTTTAACATTTTTTTCTCCTTCCAGGAGAAACTTAAGCTTAAGAGAATAGTACCAACTTAAGAGAAAAATACCAGGGCAAGGTAGGAGGAGAATCAGAAAATATAGAAAGGGTTCTTTCTTTCTTTCTTTCTTTCTTTCTTTCTTTCTTTCTTTCTTTCTTTCTTTCTTTCTTTCTTTCTTTCTTTCTTTCTTTCTTTCTTTCTTTCTTTCTTTCTTTCTTTCTTTCTTTCTTTCTTTCTTTCTCCTAGAGATCATAGGGTTTGCATTTGGCTGCTGAGCTATGTTTACGTTCAGCTCACACCAATTTCATGCTCATTGAAGATTTACAATTGCCCATATTTGCTTCTGCTTTGATTCAGTAGGCTGCTTATCAATGAGAACAGAGCATGCAATTCAAAGGTAGGAAGCCACTGCTCACACGCCACTGGCATGAGCTGTAGCAAAATCTGAGTTGTATTGTATATTGCACTTGCTTGTGTGTGATCACTTCAAACAAGACAATAAGAGGAATGGGTCCCTGGCTTACTGGGGGCCTCCATTTCTGCCCTGTAAGGGCGGGCAACTTACTGAGGGTAAGCACTATCTTTGCTGGTGTTCCTGGGTCCATGTGGATTATGCCTCTGTTGCTCTCCCTGTCAGCTGACCAATCAGGGGGCTTCTCAGGCTGTCTTGGGGTGGAGCTGTTGAGCAGATGGACTTCAGGCAGCCAGTTTTCATTTTGGTCCACTTGCCCAATTTAAATTGCAGCCCTCTCAGAATCCAGGTAGCATTCTGCCTCAGCAGCTTGCCAACCCAACCTTCCTTACTTCAGTTGCATGGGGTTTCTTTTCCAGTCAGTGCAGTTATGTGGTTTATACCTTTGTTATGCTTTACTACTGCCTCAACTTCCTAGGTGTTTTGGCATTGGGCTGGATGTTTTGAGGGGAAGACTGAGTCTCATGTCCATCATTCAAGTTGGGAGACCTATTAAGAGTCTTGGTTCAGCAAACATGCCCAGCTAGAAGAGGTGCTGGTATCTCACAACTACCTTATGTAGTAGGGTAATGGCACACTGACTTGTGCCCAAATATTCATGTATAGCTGTGAACCTTTCCTTAAGCAGATGGAGTGAGGGACATATTTTTCTGTCAAGTGGCAAGTGGGCCCCTCAATGCAGTGGATCCATTGCCCTATGCCAAGCGATGCCTCTACAGCTGTAATCAATTAAGTTGTGGCCTGTTGTCTCAGTTATTTTCCCAGCACCTGGCCACCCAGTAACTACTGGGACTTCAACATGCTGCTTTTTAAAAACATTCTTTTGAAATTGCTCCCACCAATGAGATTTACTTCCTAAGAAGAGTGACAGCCTTGTCAGCCAAATCTGTGTATGTTTATTCATAAGTCATTCTGAGTTAATGGAGCTTACTTCCAAGTAAGTGTATATCAGATTAGTCTTTTTATATATTCTTGACAGGTTTTAAAAGTTGCCTCCCTTTAGCCCCCCCTCTATTTATAGGAACTAAAAACAAAAACAAAAAAACTACAACAAGGTGCCTGAGAGTCAATTGTGATGCTGTTTCCTAAACAGGGGCTTGCTTTCTCTGACATAAATTATGTTTGATTTGGCCCTTAAGTTCCTGTTTGTACTGCTTCAGTTAACCTTCCTTTTACTTAAAAGTAGATGGCTATTTATAGAGACTGACTCATACAGTTGGAAGATTTCCTATTTTAACAGACAAAATTGTTCAAAAATATTGGACAGTGTCCTTTTTCAGAGGGAAACTTATGGTTGTTAGTTCTGACGTCCTGTCTGGCATCAGAATACACTCAAACTGTTCAGTATAAAGCTGCCATATTGAATTTACAAAGAGCAGAGTATAGTTTCAAGGATTTCTCAGAAGTTGAGAGAGACCTGGACTACTTATGGTTTTGGAGGCAACAGCAGTGGTGGGCAGGAAACCTGGCACAGCTCCTAGTCTCACCACTGATGATGGGGGAAGGATATTCATTCAAACTGTGGACAACAAGCGGCATGGACCAGTAGTGGGATGCCAGTCAAAAGTTATGTGATAAGTATCTTCTTCTTTCAGTCCTGTCACCATCTCTATAACTGCATGTACAACCTCATTTGGAGAAAACATCCAACAATTAAATTTGAGGTCCTCCATGAATGTAAAGTCTGAGCCAAAGATACTCCACCTCATTGATAGTCCCTGGTAGATTTCTATGCGGGCTTTCACATACAGCTTACAGACCTTAGCAAAGAGGGAGTGTATATAACTTCTGCTGCAGATTATACGATTTGTAGGCAGAGGCATATTTGCCTAGGGACATGGTGGTGTGCAGAACTGAATGTAATCCTCCCCAAATGAAAGAGGCGAAGCAATTTTTGGGACCAAACTTTGCTGAAGAAGGGGATCATGTCCTAGAACTGATATTCGCTCCCCCCATCCACACATACACACACATCCTTCCTCTCACTGCTTATGCCGCGGGAGGAGAGAGGAGCTTGTTATTTTGATATTCCTTGGTATTTCAACATTTTTGTATTACATTTATAATTGTTTCAATAGGTCTAATATGGTACAAATGCCTGAAGTTGATATAAAGTTTTTTAAAGCCCTCCCGATCACTGGGGAGGATGGAAGTAGAATGGGAGAGGTGGGATGGAGCTACATAGCTCGATACAAAGAATAACACAAGTTGATTGGTTCTATCTTTCTTGTGAAGCAGGGGAAAAGTTTGCTCTTTGCCTGATCTCATAAATGGTAGAGATTATGGGATCTGGTGTGCCGTGAGTGTGATAAGGGGGATAAGGCATCCATAACAAAAGATCTGCCCCAAAGAGAATCTCCATTCAGTGTGTGCCAGAGCACCAGTGAATAATCAGCCGTAGATACCTGTCAGCAGTTATGCAAGCTGGTCATGGCCAGATGCTTCTGGAAACATGGAGAGGAACTATTGTTGGGGATCACCTTGCCAGCTGCTTAGGACCAGCCTGAAACTGCAACATTTATTTTTTTCTTGTTTATTGCTTTATTTATATTGCGCAGGGTTTTTTTTCCCCTGTCATTTTTTTCTGTCATTCTGGCTTTCGGTCCCTGCAGGGACAAAAGCAGGATAAAAATAATGATACAAAAATATTTAAACAAATTTTCCTTGGTAAGAAAGTTGCTGAACAATGTTGCATTTCTAGGTAACAATTTGCAGACCACTTCTTGTATTTTGACTGGAACCAGGGATCTCTTTCAAGCCCTGTGTGCAGATTTCTCACAGCCTCTTTTGTGTCATCTGTGGAACCCATCTTCATGGCAATTTGCATTAGCATTGACAGAAAATGAAGCCGTGAATGGCACTGGACATAAATCATTTTTTATTCCCAGACATTTTATGTATCATTGATTGAGAAGCCTATTCCATTGACTGCTGCCTGTGCCAATTCAGTGTGACATCCCATTAGAGAAAAAAAAAACTCCCTTCTTAAAAGTAGTGCAAAGCCTTTCCCAGTGTGTAAGAGAGAAATGCAGGTTTGTTCTTATGGTTACTTGTGTGTGAGCGATACTGAGAACCATTTAGAGTGCAAATGTAGTTTTAACTTCTTACAGAATCCATAAAATAACATAGAAGTTTTATCTGGTATTGATTGTTGTTACTCGATATTCTTGCTAATTTCTGTTCTAATTGTGTTTGGATATATTTTTAAATGAATATATTATTGTCATCATTGAATTTTATTAGTCACTTTGAACAGGTATACTGGAAAAGTGGGAAACTACTAATTTAAATAAATAAATACATTGGAGCATTTCTGTTCTCTCTGAAGTAGCCAGATGGCAGCTCAAATACTGTGTCGCACCAGAACTTCATCTGTGAATAAGAGAACATTCTTGTGGGATATGCTGTTTGCTTCTGGATTTTATCACTGGCAGGGCTGAGAATCTACAGGCTTCAGAAACATGTGATACTGGCTGTCAGTCATGAAAAAGCCACAAAACCCACCTCCGATTAATCTTTAAATAGAACACAGTATACCTGGCACTATGACAGTTGCCCAGACTCAGCTAAGTTCTATCCCAGTCCATTTATATTTAACTCTGGTTTAACATAATATTTCAAAAATGTTACAATCACTTAGAAGTAACTTAGTCTTGGACAATTCTTTAACAAAACAAAACACAAAACTACATACATAGCTCAATCCTATGCATTTTTCCTCAGAAGTGAGTCTGGGAAATAGATTTTACTCCAAGTCACCATAGCAATAAAAGCCTAAGTATGAATTTACATAGGACCTAGTTATGGTTTTGGTGTGGAAGAACATATGGGGGGGCATTTTTCCCTTTCAAAGGTCTATACGTGCTACACAAGGATTTTCACTGACATACAGTTACACTAGCATTGAAAGCATAGCCATTGAACTGGTTAGCAATCAGGCATCCCAATCTGCAAGGGGGGGGCAGAATTCCCCTCTAGAGGGATTGGTCCTTCCCAGGGCACTTATCCTGGCAGAGGGGCAAATCTGTTGATGCCTGGCTGTAGCGAGACCACTGCGCCCATCTATGTGTCAGCACTCCTGCGCTTTCCCACACTGTGTTGGTATGGTGGGGCATGCCGGTGGTGGGGTGGTGCTGATGTTGGTCAGCTTCCACTGCCCTTTCAGCCCCCTTGTATCAACGAAGCCAGCCTCAGAGATACACCATGACTTTTGTTGTATACCTCCACTTTCTCCTATGCAGACTTTTATATAATTTTTCTTTTTTTTACTTTTTGAGCTCCCTGCACCATGAGTAAGCCCTTTTGAAGGGAAGGGGTGGCACTGGAGCAGCACTGTTCCCACTTGCCTGCCCATTCTGGATTGGGTAATAGGTCCCACTTTACTCACAACATGTCCTTGATACTGTTCTGTTCTGCACTGGCATAGCAGCCTCATCAGTGTATCATTAAAGCAGCTTGCTGTTGAAATATTTTTGATATACACCAGTTCATCTCATAGATGTGCCAACATAGAGTTTATTTATCATCCTAGGCCATTTTGAGAAGGAGTTTAGGATGAGGTGTAGATGAAAGCAGATCTTTTAGGAATGATTTGACTCCTTTGAATGTTACATGGTGTTGCGGCAGGTCCCTACTTGTGGCAGGCTCTGGCAGCCTCCTAATTATACTGGACAGATTTTCCTGCCTTTTCTATGATTAAGCCATTTTGTTTGTAGTCATGAGGTGTTTAAAGCTCATCTGCTCAGCCTTAGGAACTCCAAAAAGGTGAAGGGAGTCTGTTTTTCTGTTATGGCAAATGTTCCTTTTTAAGGCACCAGAGAATTGAGGCAAGTTAAACAAATAAAAATAAATTCATTTAACAAACTAGATGGGATCAGGAGATATGTCAAATGGATGGAAATCAGGCAATAGATAACTATATACAAATATCAGTTTTGGTGCAGGCACAGTTCTTAATTTAGCTTTATAAGTTTCTTTAGTTGCTTAGATGTAATTAGAAGTTCTTTACTTTAAGATGGTTCAGTTAGATGTTAATGAGTAATGAATTCATGATGTCTTAGGGTTTTAACAGGTTGGTACCTTTTCACATAACGCATACATATTTGACACTGTTAACTACCCACTTTACATAAATCTCACTCCTGAGGTGACTTTAGAAGAACACTGATACACCATACTGAGAATCCACTAGTATGAATAATTTTCATACTGACTACATTAAAAATTCTTCTTTACCCAGAAAATATATTCCCTTCCATTTTATTTGTGGTAACCTGTGGAAAGTCTCACTACTATTCCACCTTCATCTTAGACCAATAAATAAAACTCCCTGTTCTTCTGTCTGTGTATTGTCTGCCTTCAGCACACACTGAACTCAGTATATTTCAAGTCAGATCCACTCCCTGACTGAAATTCCCTCTGGGTAAAATAGTTTACACATGCAGTTAGGGGACTTGCAGGAATCCAGATCCAAAAGCTTATGGAACTTTTCCTCTCAGAGAGACCTCCTCCCTCTCAGCTGGTTGCTCCACCAATTGGAACATAGGTCAGATTGCCCAACCAGGGTGCTCTCCCATTCCTAGGACTGTTTTCTCCACTCTGTTGTGATAGCACCTTGTTCCACTGACTGACTTGCACCTTTAAATCTCTATTTTTCTGTGCAGTCCATCACAGATGTTACCTTTCTCATCTCATAGCTCAGATTGGACCCCTGCAATGCATAAATCAGCATTTATAATAAAGAAGAAGAAGAAGAATTGGATTTATATCCCCCCTTTCTCTCCTGCAGGAGACTCAAAGGGGCTTACAATCTCCTTGCCCTTCCCCCCTCACAACAAACACCCTGTGAGGTAGGTGGGTCTGAGAGAGCTCCGAGAAGCTGTGACTAGCCCAAGGTCACTTAGCTGGCATGTGTGGGAGTGTACAGGCTAATCTGAATCCCCCAGATGAGCCTCCACAGCTCAGGCGGCAGAGCGGAGAATCAAACCTGGTTCCTCCAGATTAGATACATGAGCTCTTAACCTCCTATGCCACTGCTGCTCCTAGCAAACTAGGAATAATTTTATTTTGTCAGCCTTAAGGCATGACAATCTGAAACACCTTAAATGTTTTCCCACTTGGTATATATTTAGGAATACCATCTCAATTATTGTAAATGTAAATGAAATGGCCATCAGAACAAGACAATATCAATTCATCTTGAGTTGAGCTCATTAAGTTGTACATTTTGAGTACAAGCAATTTAAGTGCAACAGTCCATTGGCCAACATTGTCACTTACAGTGGCACATAAATAAGCTATGTTCAGCAACATTTGCAAGTTTGTATTCACCCAGTGGTGTATCACCAAGGGAGTGGGGGGTGGGCGATGCTCTGAGCGTGTGCCAGTGCGAGGGCATTCTGGCGGTGGTCTGGGACATTCCGGGGATATTCTGGGGTGGGGGGCATGGTGGGGTGCAGGACGCACACATGTCCTGAACGTAGTTTCCCCTCACTCCGTTCCTGCATTATGGATTCTAAACTATGTATTACTCTGCAGGTCATTGCTAACCTTTGAGGTTATTTGACTTAATTACCCATGCAGCTGATTAAATCTGCCTCTGCCCATCATGAGTCTTTTCAGTAGTGGCCCCAGCCATGTGGCCTGAATGCCTGAATATGTTAGGAAGGCTGTGTTTGCTGTCTCTTAAGACATGGTTTATTTTATTGTGTTATGTAGAAGTGTTTAATATTGTCAAACTGTAAGCTGCCTAGAAAGGGAAAGGAAGGTCAACCTATTTTAATAAATGAAATATAAGAGATGGGTATAGATAACTCACAAAGTAAAAAAAAAATCCACTAAGACCATAACAAATATATAAGATGTCAGTGGTAAAACAAGTCATAAAAACACGAGGCTAGAAATGGCCCTCAGCCTAACACCAGGCCATGAAAATAGTTTTAAAAATGAAAATCTTCAGTTGAAAGCCCTGGTAAAGAGAAAAGAAAGTTCTTAGAATATGATTGCCTCTAACAAGATAAAGTCTTGTAAAGACAAGAACCTCTCACCTCATCCCAATGTCAAAACAGCCCTACCTCAGGTTATTGGTATGGACTAAATCACTACACTTCTATATATTGGTATTATACCAGTGGACTAGTCTCTCATTTTTAACAAGAGTTTTGTTTTCCCGATGTCCCTTCTTCATGGAACTTATGAACAGGACAAAATCAGATGTTGTAGCTTTATTTCTTTATTTTCATAGTATTTTGAAATTTGCTATGTTTACTTTTTTTCGCTAGTACACTTTGGATTGACTGGAATAAAGACTTAAAGGCTGATATTTTGCTAGTTGGTTTCTTCTCACATAGCCTTTTACAGTTCAAGAATGCAATAGGAACTGAAAACAGATTTATACTGGTAAGTGACACCATATAAACTATGCTGGGTGGGTCAAAAACAGTTTGGTGACCTGGAGAGTATATCCAGGACAATTGTATTCCAATTGCTGTATTATAGATTGATAAAAATAACTCAAAAGTATCACTAATACGTTCGGTCTCGATCCTTGAATCAATGAACAGGCTCTGGGTTGTTGATCAGTAGCGATTATTGGAAAGGTTACAAAGCACCTAGCTTGCAAGAAGTCAGTTCTGCCCGACCTCGCTCTTGCAACCTCCTTTACCCCCCCCCCCCGTTTTCCCAAAGAATGTGAGACAAAGTTACGTTGGAGCCTAGGCGCACCCCAACATCAGCGACAGATAGAGATAAAGCCACCTGGCTCCCTACCCCCACAGAGCAAAGGAAACATCCCGTTTCCCATGGGAGTAGAATGTGTCAGGGACAAGCCTATTTATTTACCAAGCGTGTGAAATCATAAAAGGAAGATCAAGGAAAGAATGTCCAATTAACACACTGGTTACATTGAACAGGCAGAGTACATATATCTAAAGGCAGTTACATTGACAGGGATGCATCTCAATCACCTAGATACAATCATTGTCTACAGTTTATACAGCCATGGTCTAAGGTTAGGAATGCACTTCAATCTAATAGGTGGCATCTCTGACAACAAGAAATGTCATTCTAGAGTATTTTAATTACCACTTAAACTAATAACTTTAAACTACCATGGCTTGACTCATTCAATATGCAAAAAATAAAGAACCTTTACTTCAGAGGGAGAATATGTGTTATTGCATTTTCAAGCATAATGGACTGAGTCACAGACTTTGATTGTATGTTAAGGATTTTTGCATAACATTGAGTTATATGACTGAAGCAACAGTTCTTTATTTTTGTGTATTGAATGAGCAGCAAGTAAAATCCTTTAGAGTAACATTTTTTGTATTAGTGATACTTTTGTGTTATGTTATGTATAGTTGGGTATCACTCTCCTTACAGCCCTATTCAAAGAAGGGGGCAGAACAGCTTGGGGAAGCTGGGGTACTTACCCGAGCATAAGGGCAAAGATTCCAGTGTGCAGCTACAGTAGCTGTTTGGAATGCCTGGATGTGGTGCTGAGCAGTGTGTCAAAGCTCTGGTGCCACCATCCCCATCAGCTCAATGGAGGAATTCTGGAGGTGTTCTGGGATTGGAGCTGATATTACTTAGCTTCCATTCCAGCTTAGCAGGGAACTAAGACTAGAGTACCAACTTACGTAGCCCCTTACTTCCAGAAAACTCTCTGTAGGTGGCAGGGAGGCACCCAACGGTAATTTCCCCAGCTAGTTGGGGCTGTAGTTGTGGCTGCCCATTTAGATTCTGTATTATAGATGGACTCTGAATCTTGGTGATAAAAAGATGATCCCTGAACATGTGGATATACATCAGTTAATATTTTAAGGTAATGCCCATTAACTTCAATGACAATTGACTACAGTTCACTGCTTGAATATTGATCAGACATATTTAATACACCATTAGTGTTAACAGAATGATGTATTAGTCAATTAAGGCACCATTGACGAGGAATCTTAATTAGATATTGAAATATTTTAGTCCTTCTTGTAAAGCAAAACTGTCTTAGCAAAATAGGAGTTCTTTTCAGTTGAACAGCTATAAGGATCATAACATTCAGAGTGGAAGTATTCAACAGATGTTATTGCACTATTACTGAGGGGGCATTTAGCAACGGTTAATAAAGAAGATTTACTAAGGTTTTAAACTTTATGTTAATTATCCTAACAACATTTCTAAACAGTTACTTAAGTTCAGCTTAAAAAGCATCCCACAAGAAGTGTTTAGATCCATGTATTGTCAAAGACTTTCACGGATGGATTCAATGGTTGCTGTGGGTTTTCCAGGCTGTGCTGCCATGGTCTGGTAGATCTTGTTTCTAACATTTCACCTGCATCTGTGGCTGGCATCTTCAGAAGTGTATCACAGAGGGAAGTCTGTTACACATCCCTCTGTGGACACAGTGGGTAACAGACTTCCCTCTATGATACACCTCTGAAGATGCCAGCCACAGATGCAGGCAAAACATTAGGAACAAGAACTACCAGACCATGGCCACACAGCCCGGAAAACCCACAACAACCTGTTTAAATCCAATTCATTTTTTACAGCAAAGGGAAGCTCTTCCATACTTTTCAAAAAGTATGCTGCCTTTGGAAAATCAACTTGTTGACTTGACAACCTATACTCATGGTATCTATCCCCAGTGCATGAATTAGAATAAAGAACTGTAATTAGTATATTTTAACTGATGAAACATAAAGTTGCAATGAAACATTTTCACATATAGAAATACATTATTCCTCCTATTACAGGGGGAGTTGCTCCCATATCTGGCCATTAAGTCTGTGTTCTCTGTACATTCTTGCTTCATATGCCAGATATACATTGCACTTGAATTTTATGCAGTAGAAGTATTTTGTTAATAGAGCTATGGGACCTTTCCCCTTCAGTAAGATAACTCTGATGTGCTTCTGTGGTACTACCTTAAAAATGGAGTCACATGATTGCTATTGAAGTACACTGGATTAAAATTGTAGGAGAAATGGCGCACATGGCAAAGAGCAGTAGGATGAGGGGACTGTTTGAACCAAGTTTACCTAATTTTTTTCACATGATGAATGTTCAGTGACACCATGAGCCTATTTTTTTAATGATACCTAGTCTAATCTAAAATCCTAACACTAGCTCTTCTGCAGTAATGGGTGGAAAATTGAGGCAACAGCTGGAACAGGAAAAAATACATTCAGACATAGGTTATAGGCATGGATTTTTCCCAGGAGTGTGTGTCAGTTTCAAAGACCTTTCTTATGTGAGAGGTATTCATCTATAGACAAAGCCATTGTTCACTCTATTAAAAATAAATGGCAGAAGTCTGTAAGGAATTAATTCAAATCAACTGTGGAAATTCAGTGTATCATCAGTTTCTTTTTGGCATTCATTGTCTCCATAGACTTGCCCATTGTAATGCTGCTTTACAAAAGCCACAACTGACCGAATTCCTTTTCGATACTAGACCTAGGGACTCCATGTGACCATAGGAAATTACTTTCCTTGCCTGTTTCCTTCATATCAGTTGCATACAAATCACCTCACTATTTCTATAGACTGTGCACAGTTTTCATTCAATCGTACATTCTCATTGGGGTGCTGTGTGGTGTCCGGGCTGTATGGCCGTGTTCTAGCAGCATTCTCTCCTGACGTTTTGCCTGCATTTGTGGCTGGCATATTCAGAGGATCTGATAGACTGAGAAGATCTGAAGATGCCAGCCACAGATGCAGGTGAAACGTCAGGAGAGAATGCTACTAGAACATAGCCATACAACCCGGAAACCACACAGCACCCCAGTGATTCCAGCCGTGAAAGCCTTCAACAATA
This sequence comes from Sphaerodactylus townsendi, assembly GCF_021028975.2. Classification (NCBI taxonomy): domain Eukaryota; kingdom Metazoa; phylum Chordata; class Lepidosauria; order Squamata; family Sphaerodactylidae; genus Sphaerodactylus; species Sphaerodactylus townsendi. The sequence continues at coordinate 35,317,176 of NC_059433.1, read as the reverse complement.
CATACATTCTCATTGATTCATTCCTTTATGAAATTCCATGTTTCTATCAATCATTGTTTTTTTTAGGCCACTTTAAGTCATGGACATTTTGCCCACTCCATCCTATCAACCCTTGGATTCCATTCCATTTGTCTCCTTGATATCTCTAAACTTTTTAAATTCCTTGGTCCTCTCCACGGTCCTCAGCCATTCTCTAGTTGATATTTTTTAATCCCAGTCAGCTATCACTTTTCTTTCCTTCATAAAAATGGTGACTGCAAACTCCTTTGAACATTCCAAGCCATTGCATTGCATTGCATTCTGCTGATTGCTGTCAGATTCTCATCATCACAAGTTTGCTTCAGCATAGATTCTGCCATCAGAGCCCTAGCACATCCATCTTACTAGGCATGAGGTATGTGTACACATCATGACAGAGGTATAGTGTGACTTACCTGTAAAAAAATCATTGCTGCATATAAATATTGCTATTTCCACAATGGAGAACACATGATTAATTCTTCAGTCTTTTAAATATCAGCTCTAAACAGATTAGATTCTTCAGATTCAAAAAATAATTTCCATGAGATCCTCAGTGTATGTCAGATACATATGGGCATTTTATGTTTTCCTTCCAAGGATGGGCTTTTTTGAGTTTATGTTTTTGTAACCTGTATTTCTCCTCAATGAGAACCCAAAGCAGCTAACAAAACAGGAAAAATTACAGTAGAGACAAACAAGGAAAGGGAGAAGAAGGCTTGTGAGTGCCATCCAGGTCTTTCTCTGCTATCTGACCTTCTGCTCAGCTCAAGGTTGCAACCATTGGGCTAAGAGCCCTTTGGCTCATAGTTCTGGGCATGCCAAAGCCTCATGCAGAGAAGAGAACGAACTCAGCAAAATGTTATTCAGCTGTGGCTAACTAACATGATCTTCCACAATTCTTCCCTCTGGTCTAGCTTCAATGATTTTATTGGATCTGTCAGTTTATACCAGCTGCGCTTCTTGTTTCCATATGTCTGTCTAAAACAGAAATTCTTCAGGAAAAAGAGCTTGTATTCTGCATAGCAGAAGTTATATTGGCTTTGCTGTGCTTATGCACCATTATTATTGTGCACCAATTTTGTTCATAGATATTGTGTGTGAGAGAGACTGGAATCAAACACTACTGGCAAGGCAACTTTTTTGGACAGCAGAAACCAGTTTCCAGCTCTCTTGCCACTACTGCAGCTTGCCTGCCCGAACTGCACAGAAAGTTTTAAAATGGTGCCTAGGCACACTGTTCAATTGTGCTCTAGGATATGTGCCTTGAGGTAGCAAGACAATAGTTGGCTGATTGTTTGAAGAAGATGAGGAGTTTGGGTTTATACTCCACTTGTAATAGTCACCTTGTGAGGTGGGGCTGAGAGAATTCTGAAAAAACTGTGATTAGCCCAAGGTCACCCAACAGGCACTATATGGAGGAGTGGGAGACCAACCTATTTCACCAGATTATCCACCACAGTTAATCAGTATACCACACTGGCTCTCTTGGGGATTTCTAATTGGCCATGGTCAATGCATGGGTCATGTAATGCTGAAACTCTGGCATGCAGTTATTTTTTTAAAAAAATTCACCACCAACCCTGCCCAAAATGGTGAGCTGGGCAGAAAACTGGGTAGAACTCAGCAGGTGGAAAATTTAATCCTTTATGGAAAATTCTGTCCAAGCCTAATGGAAAGTTCTCTCCAATCCCTTTAACTGAGGTTGCCAGGAATTAGAGGTTGGAACAGGTTGTCTTTGTTTTACATATATGTGCATTTGTTTTTATAATTTACAATAAAAATAGAAGGCTTTGTGTCTGTTCAGATCAAAAGATAGTTCATTAAATGTATAGCAATTTAATCCTGAATTTGTCTTGATTTTGTTGTTGCTAGCATGCAGTTGTATTAAACACATTGGTAAAATGACACTGAAAGGGAAGAGCAATCTAATTTGTGTGACACATGTTCAGACTGAAATTGGTATCTAATTAGCACTAGTTCAAAGTAAATAGAACTGTGTGAATCAGAGTCTCTTACCAGTTTGAATCTTTAACTAAAACAAAACAAAGAAAACAACGTGGTTCTCTCAAGTAAAGAAGAAAAACACTTCTTAGAACTGGCCTGTGCATTAACCTGAAGTAGCTCTTCTTTACAATTTTATCTTTTTGATGATGCAAAGCCTCGTACCTTATTGTATAGAGAAAAAAATACAAAGTTGGTGTGATTTCTTCCATGTTTGAATCATGGGAGAGAGAAAGGTATTTTTGAAAGTTCGAATCGCTTTTCTATACAAATTGCTTCCAGAAAACAGAAATAAGGACCTCTTTACATTTCACACTTTTCCTCTTTTTGGATTGGTTTCATAAAAATTGTTCTCTCATGAATTTTCTTCACATTCCACACTTCCCTGCAACTAGGTATGGCAAAGGACTGCAGCAGAACTGTTGCTTAAGCATTGTGCTAGGTGGTCCTATGAAGGTAGCCAAGCTGAAACTCTCAAGACCTACCACAGCAACAGACTTCCTCACAGATGTGAACTAACCTGCAACAGGAAGAAGCATACTTCAGTGTTGAAATTTTGATGGCTAGGTTGGATCCAATCAGCGTGTTCATTCAATATGGCCTAATTACTTTCCTTATTCTATTCCCGACGCCACACAACTTTTGTCCATGGAGAATCCATGATATCCAGGTTAGCCTTTTGGGGTCAAACGAAAGCTACTTCAAGAATGGAAAAACTGGACAGGTTCACCCCATTGTCTTAAAACACTATTAGATTTTTTTCTGTGTTTATGGCAGATTCCGCATGGACCAAAAACAGCAGTGTGAAAATGATGTAAAATGGTTCAAAATGGTGTAAAAGTGCTTACACTGGTTTCACATCATTTTCACACCACTGTTTTTGGCCCATGCGGAATCAGCCTATGTAACAGAGCTATCTCATTTTCTCTTGTTCCTGAGAAAGGTAGCTGTGCTGAAATATTTTGATTGCTGTATATTGGAAACATGCCTCATTTATTCTGGATTGTATTGCATTATTTCAGTGAATAAATTTTACAATTTGCTAAACCAGCACCATGGACAGCATATGGAGCTATTTACATGGTGGCTAATCTTAGGCTGTCTGCACAGCTGAAAAACAGCACCCAAGGGACAGTAAAAAAATTGTCCCTGTGGTGCTGTTTGCACAGCTAGTACAGCTGCATTGCAGCAGTGCCGTGCTTGCCCCTCCCAACCAGTACAAAAATGCCGCTTTTGAAACTCGCTCCCTGAGTTTTTTTAAAAAGCAGCATCTTCCCACTGGCATGGTGTGAAGTGCAAGTGAGGGCGCTGCTTTTGGCCCCTCTGGTGTACTGGTCACCTACTACAAACAGCAGTGGCGTAGTGGCTAAAAGCAGGTGCATTCTGATCTGGAGGAACAGGGTTTGATTCCCAGCTCTGCCACTTCAGTTGTGGAGGCTTATCTGGGGAATTCAGATTAGCTTGTACACTCCCACACATGCCAGCTGGGTGACCTTGGACTAGTCACAGCTTTTCGGAGCTCTCTCAGCCCCACCCACCTCACAGGGTGTTTGTTGTGAGGGGGGAAGGGCAAGGAGATTGTAAGCCCCTTTGAGTCTCCTACAGGAGAGAAAGGGGGGATATAAATCCAAACTCTTCTTCTTCTTCTTCTCCTCCCCCTTGCACAGCTCTGGACGGCTGGAAGGACACGTCCACACTGCTCTCCAACCCCTGGAGGTCAGAGGGCAGCATGGACCCCTACCTCCAGCCATCCAGAGTGGTGCAGGGAGGAGAGGTAGATGAACTGGATGAACCTGAGGCGGCTCCATGCAGAGCCGCCTCTGTGGTTCACTGCAGCTTTAGGGCCACCTGCATGATACCATATAAGTGGTTCCGAGCCTCCACCAGCATTAATTATGCCAGTGGAGAGCCGTTTTTGCTGCCATGCAGAAACGACCTAAGTCAAGATCCGTTTGTATGCAATTGATGGTTTTGAATAGTTGGGTAGGTTGCCTTCATAGTGCTACCAATCTTACCTGTGTACAGAAGTGAGAAAGTCAAGTGATGGCACTTATCCATATGGTTAATCTCAGCATACAAATGGACCTCTGTATGAAACATCTACCAACAGATGCACTTTCATGGAAACTGTGATGGATGTTGTATGAAGCTTGTTCAAGAATGATATGGGACATTTACTACCCTTTAAGATTCTAGTAGCCTAATATACTTGATAGCAACCACTTTGTATAGTATGCCTTTAATATTTCATGAATGAACCTTCCCTTTTAATGTTCTTTGGCATGAAGCCCTTTTAAGTACAACTGTACTTTATTGATGATGCTGTTGTGTCAAAATACTTTATCAGACTGTGTTCATGCAAGGAAAAAGAAAAACTTGAGGCAGATAAAATGTAAGTACAAGGTTGAGTAAGAGGCTTTAAGAAATCATTATATATGGATTTACATAAATAAATGCTTTACGGCCTATTAGATCAATAAACTAAATCTTAGCATGGATAATTACATGACATCTCTGATCTATTTTGGTATGGTTGGACTTCCAGGAAAAAGTTACCACCAATTCTTATCTTACTGGCATAAATCAGGAGTATCACAAATAAATGCTTCTTAGTGTCAGGTTCGTATCATATTCCAGAAAAAGTTGCTAAAAATAATGCCTATTATGCTCAGATATTAGCATAAAGTATGCTATATTTAGGTACGGATATTTACTGATTCATATATTGAGAGAAAGTTGTTGGTAGATGGTGTGTTTGATAATAATGCAAACACATTTGCAAGCAGACTAGAGTGTACAGGTTGAAAATAAATTATTATGGAGAGAAAATGATCACATCTCCCTGTTCTTGTTCACTCATAAAATGACCACACAAATATTCTACAGCATGTAAACTCAGAAGCCAGGATGTCATAAACCATCTACCATTCCCAGGACAAAGATTAATTCTGATGCAAAAGAAGCACAGACAACACCATATGCCATTCTGCTCTTGCATCAGCTATTAAAGTCTTTAGGTTAAAAACAATAGTAAAGGGGACTGATTGCACATTGACATTTAACGGTTTTTGACAGGGAAACAATACCCAGGAGATGTTTAAACTATGACAAGACATGACAATGATTCTTTCATGACGCCTACATACAATAGCAAGTTCAATTTGCTGGTGTATCCTATGCCAAATCAACAAAGGGAGTTACAGTGTAACCAAGGATTTGTTGAAATGTATGTACAGTCCAAGTCTTTGAAAACTTCTATCACTAGGTGGAGGGACAGAGTCATCCAGAAATTTATTTATCAAGCTTCCTGTAAAATAGTTAAATAATATGGCTTTTGCTAATACTGATTAAATAAATGTATTATTTTAGTATTTATTTTATTAAATTTAATACCCTGCCCTTTCCCAGCCAAGACCAGGCTCAGGGAAGCTTATCCACATAAATTAATTACATCAAATTCATAAAATCAGAGTTCAATAGCAATAGCACACAGCATTAAAACTTTAAAATACAATATAAATTCATTATTGATAGCGACTAATCAGGTGTATGTAGGATTTCTGTACAACATAAATTTCATCACCATCTCCATCACATTACATACTCAAGCACTAATTATCAGGACAGGGAAGGAGGGAGGAGCAAGGTCAGGAGGTCAGCAAGATGGAATGGATCTACGAATGTCTGAACCAAAAGCCCAATGGAACATCTCTGTCTTTCATGTCCTGTGGAACTGGTTAAAATCTTACAAGGCCCTGATGTTAGTTTGCAGAGAGTTCTACCAGGCTGGGGCCAGGGCCAAAAAGGCCCTTACTTTGGTTGAAGCCAGTCAGATGTCCTTTGGACCAGGGACCACTAGAAGATCACCATCAGAATAGTAAAGTGTCCTCCACGGGCAACATGGGAACATGCAGTCCTGAAAATATGAATGTTCCAGACTGCTCAAGGCCTTAAAGGTTAACACCAAGACCTTAAAGATGATCCAGAATGATCCAGAATTCAACTGGTGACTAGAGCAGCTGGCAGAGCACAGGTCTAATATGCACTCTTACCAGAGTCCTGTTAAGGACTCTTGCCACTGCATTCTGGACCAATTGTGGTTCCAAAGCAATCTGAAGGGTAGGCCAGTGTACAGCAAGTTACAGTAATCAAGCCTGGAGGTGACCATTGTGTGGATCACTGTGGCAAGATCAGAGTGGGATAGATATCGGGATTATCTAGCCTGGGGAAGATGAAAAAAGGCCACTTTGGCCATATGTGCAACGTTGACCTCCATAGATAAGGACTCCACCCAGGTTTTTAATGGAAGAGAAAGGTGTTAAAGCCACTCCATCCAATGTTGGCAGTTGGAACCCCTCCTCCACAATCCCTTGCTCTAGCCACATGACCTCAATCTGCTCTTTCTTAGCCAACCTGCCACAGCTTCCAGCCACTGAGCCAAAACATCAGGGGTGGTGGCAGGCTGGCCCTCCATCAACAGAAAAGTTGGGTGTCATCAGCATATTGATGGCAACCCAATTTAAAACTACAGACCAGCTATGGCAGGGGTTGTATATAGATGAATATATATTACCTCCTGAAGTACCCCACAAACTAGAGGACATCTCCTCTCTAAGCGCCACCCACCGTCCCCAATCTTGGAGCAACGAGGGCAACCATTATAAGGCTATACCCCAAATTCCAGTAATGGTGAGGCAAAAGATCATAGTCTACCATGTCAAATGCTGCTGTGAGATCTAAAGGCATCAGCAATGCTGACCCACCCTGATCCAGCTAGAGCTTGTCTGTGATGGTGACCAGCACATTCTCCGTCCCATTGCTGGGGTGGAAGATGGACTGGAATGGGTTCAGAGATGATATGTAATTCAAAAATACCTGCAATTGCTCTGTCACTGCTCTCACAACTACCTTACCAAGAAATGACTAGTTTGAGACTGGGTGGATGGATCTAAAGGATCTAAAGATGGTTTCTTTAAGTGCGGTTGTACCACTATCTCTTTCAACCTCCCCAGGAAAATTCCTTGCATGAAGGAGAGATTGATAATTTTCAACAGGAGGGAACCACACCTCATTGTTTATTTTAATTGTATCTTATATTAGTAAGGAAGGTTCTAAGCTGGTTTATTTTAAATTGTACTGTAAATGCTTTGGTCAAAGACTGTAAATAAATCTTACTTACTTACACCTCGTTGCCACCAGCCTTTACCAGCCCTCATGGCCACGGGTCTAGAGGACAGTTGGTAGGCTTCACAACTGTTACTACTTTGTCAATATTGGCCTGGAAGAGTAGGCTGAAATGGTCCAATGTTGGACCTGAAGACAGCAAAGGGGGCTCAAGTTCACTTACTGTATCAATTGTTGTGAGAGGTTGTGGCATAGTGACAAGGATTTATCAGGAAAATTTTTTGGAGAAAGTCTCACAGTCAATAGTTGAATCACTAATACTTTTGGATCTTATAGAAAGGAATGTAAGAGACCAAATTACTTTAAACAATTGTGCCAGGTATGAGCTTGTGGACACAATGGAGGTTGCATAGAATTTCTTCTTTGTGGCCTTCACTGCCATCTCATAGGATTCCATATATGTTCTATAAGATGTTCTAGTAGCTTCATCACTAGTTCACACCAAACACATTGTAATCATCTTAGCTCCCACTTCATGAGTCACAGTTCCCCATTTTACTAGGAAGCTGGATTGACCCAGGAGAGAAGAGAATGCTGGCGGGTGATCTCACTGATGGCTTCAGAGAGCCGGGCATTCCAGTCCTTTGCCAGCTTATTGAGAGAACTGCTGTTGGACATCCCAACCCGCAGATCATTCCAGGAACCAAGTGTATCCATAAGTCTCTGTGAGCAGACATAAATCAATCCATCACCTAAGCAGGGTCAGGTATTGACATCCGCTCAGACTTTCAGGACAAAGTGGTCTGACCAGAGTAGAGGTTAGATCCACATTCACCGCCATTCTAAAGATCAGATCCATTGTGTGTCCTGCTTGGTGTGTGGAACCTGCATTAACCAAGAAGAGTTCTAGGGCTGCCATTGATGACATCAGGTCTGCTGCTTGAAGGGATGAGGGTGAATCTACATGGACATTGGAGTTTCCCAGAGGAATAAACTTGGGATACTTTAAAGCCCAATCTGAGATGACCTCTAGCAGTTTGAACAGGATATCCACTGGTACACTAGGTGGCCAGTACACCAGCATGATAGTCAAATTTTCCATGGTATTCCACACCAGGCCCACACAATCAGTGCTGGAGATCATTGGAATGGTAACTGAGTTGAAAGAGAAAGCCTCTCAGATAAACCTTGCCAATTTGCTAAAGAAAGGATTTTGTACCATTTCACCCTTTTCACCCTGTAATGCATTCAGTTATTTACTTGCTACCTCAGTTGTATAATAATCACATGATAAACAGCAAGGAAAACTGCAATCCAAATGGATAAAAGTAACAAGCAATAACCCACCACTATACATAACAGCAAACCTATTTCAATGAGCCAAGATCCAAAATGACATGTTAAGTAAGTTTTGAAACTCATGCCCTGATCTTACGTCCTGGAATATGTACCACCACTTTTGCTGAAGCAAGGGTTTCCTTATTAATGAGTGGGAAAGTTTCCTGGGGCTATCATTAGTAAAGTTTTATTATGGGTTGGATTCAGCAGTTTGTCAGCAGAAGATGTTGATAGTCACAGGCCTTTCCTGCCTTCCTCTCTCTTCAGAAGTCCTTCCTGACCCTGGGACTTGACTGATAGCCATTCATTTGGAAGGCTTCAAGTGGAAACCTGTGAAATTACCCTTTCAGCACAGCTCCACTCACAGAGGAGGAAGGAGAGAATGATTTCATATCTTTTTCTGTCCTATGTAGTACTATGTAGTACTTTTTCTGTACTATGTAGTACAACTTCATGTAAGTTTCATGTCTCTGGAAATACATTTTCCCAGTGTCAGATAAGACTAGCTGGGCAGGGAGGGAGAATGCAGGGGAACTTACATGTATGGTCTGTATTAGTGGACAGCTGGATTCAACCCACTGTGATGTCTTGCAATTTTATTCCGCTGACTTCCTTAATGAAATTCTTGTCTTGTTACCTGATTGGCACACTCCATCTTAGGAAGGTTCTCGCTACTTGACATACATATGGAGGGTCACATTCAGATATTTTGTGAAATGATACAAAGCTAAAAATGGCAACAATGTACATTTTTTCTTATCCTGTGCTTCTATACTCTCAAATGTATCATCTGCAGCTAAGAGCAAGCAGGTCATGACACTGATGTAAAACTAAAATGAGTTTACTGCAACTTCTGACAAAGTCAATAAATAACAGTTTTCTTTCTTTACATTTTTTTAAGAGTGACTACACCCCTCATAAAAGTTTCTGGATTGACAGCACTGAAGATTGAAATTCTCAATTTATCCATGGAGCTGGTACAGTAGAGTACAGGCAATAATCCTTCAATATATTGCAACCCTGACCAGGAATGACCACTTCTAAGGATATGAGAGAGGCTCAGGTAGTGTCTCTATCAGTCCTTGACCTCTCTACTGAGATTGCCAATAAAGGTAGAAATTAGTGTCAGCTGCACTTGTAAGATTCTTTTAGCTCTGGGTGAGAGAGTGGGTGCCAGCCTCCATTGTAATCTGAAAGGACACCAACAGTACAATCAATCACATCTTCTGTTGGAATAACCTGCAAGCAAGAACCATGGTCAGCATAAATAAGACCATAAATTTCAGTCTGCTGCCTGAACGCTCCTATGTTTGTTAGCAGCCCATGCAAAAGCTATAGAATCGACAAAAAATGCACCATTAGAGTTTTTGTAGGGTGAATCTTGTTCCTCCTTAATTAAAGAATTGTCATTAGATGCCAACAGCAAAGCTGCTCAACATTTTGACAAAACTGCACAATGAAAAGAACAAAAAGAGGCTTCTCCTTTTTTTTAGATTAGTTAATTTGTGTTCCTTGGTATTGATAGCATTGTTAGAGGCTGCCTAGGTTAAACTCCTCTCTCCCTTCCCCATCATGTTGGGGGTTTATATAGCAGAAGGACACGTTCCGATAGTGGCATCTTTGGTGGACTAATCACAGAGACGGATCGAGAAGAAATAGAGCAGCGGGGCTGTCCTGGGGCGGAGGCAGCACCCTATCTGTGGGGAGGAGGGCAGCAGCGATGGCCAGGAGGAGTGGGAGGGCGAGAAGGTGCTTTGGGGCAGGGATGGAGCTTCAGGTCCAGTCAGCCTGCCAATAATGAGATGTGCTTGGGTGCTGTGTGGTTTCCGGGCTGTATGGCCGTGTTCTAGCAGCATTCTCTCCTGACGTTTCGCTTGCATCTGTGGCTGGCATCTTCAGAGGATCTGAAGATGCCAGCCACAGATGCAGATGCCAGCCACAGATGCGGGCGAAACGTCAGGAGAGAATGCTGCTAGAACATGGCCATACAGCCCGGAAACCACACAGCACCCAAGTGATTCCGGCCGTGAAAGCCTTCAACAATATAATGAGATGTGCCTTTCATCCCTGCTGGTGGGAGGCGCAGTCAGCATGGACCCAGGGTAAGGTGAAGGAGGAGGGGTGTGGGCGGCGATTTTCTGGTCCCCACATGATTAAATGGCCTCCACCTGGAGACATTTGTCACCACATATCCAGTGATAGGATTCAGCAGGTTCGCACCACTTCAACAGAACCGGTTGTTAAAATGGTGCTTGTAAACAACCAGTTGTTAAATTACTTAAATCCCATTACCAGAACCGGTTGTTAAATTATTTGAATCCCACCACTGCACTGTACCACCCTCTGGCAGGTACACCGCTGACTAATCATCAAGTAGGGGAGGGAATACTATAGAACATGTAGTATTATCCTATGTTATCCTATTAATAAACCAGTAGTGAATCTGTAGACCACAGGTGTCAAACTCGTGGCCCTCCAGATGTTATGGACTACAGTCCCCATCATCCCCTGCCAGCATGATGTTGGCAGGGGATGATGGGAACTGTAGTCCATAACATCTGGAGGGCCGCGAGTTTGACACCTATGCTGTAGACTATGTAACATTGTAATCAATGGATTTTTCTGCACAAATCCCCCAGAACATTTCTAAATGCTTTTTGTTCCCCCTCCTTTAAAATGATATATGTCTGTACTCCACCCTTGAAATAATTCCTGGCTGCTATTAAGTGATTTTTCCCTCTCTTTTTTGGAGTTCTGATTGAATTGATGCTTCAATGCTTCTCAAACTCATGCTGCATTCTATACTCCTCATATATTTAATGGTTTGAAGACTGACTCCTGAAAAAAATAAAAGAACAAACACAGAAATGCTGGAAATAAACAGGCAAGAGGGAACTGAGTGAGCTCAGAAAATGGCACCGAGGAAGAAGTCCAGGGAAGCAGAGGAGCGTGGGAAATGTTGTAAATAGATCACACAGCAACTGAAGATGTTTTCAAAATGCTTCAGTGAGAGAATAGTTTTAAAAGGGGATTAATTTAAAAAAAATTGAGACTGGAAATAAAACGTTTTGGAGTAAAAACAATGTGGAACTCTATGGAGGAAATATTTTATTTCCTCCATTTTACAACTCATCAACATTTTACAACTCATCTACAACTTGGTCCTTTTTAACTGTAGAGGCCAGGAATTGAACCTGGGACATTCTGCATGTCAAGCATGGGCCTCAGCACTTCACGGGTGGTTCCAAAACAATCTGTTGTTGGCATTCTTCACAATAGTAATCAGGGACAAAGTTTCATAGCCTTTCCTATCTTCTTTGGCATATCCTTCCCTGCTGTTTTCTCACAGCATCAGACTGGATGACCAGATGGCGAAAAAACACGTGGAAGACATTTGGAATGGGAATCTCAGTTCTCTGCCTTATAATTCTGAAAAAGCAGTGGCTGATTTATTAAATGAGAAATACAGAGGCAAAATATTTTGAAAGACATGCCCCTCCCCTAGAAGGTATAGTTTTTATTCCAGTGCATGTAGATTCTCTTTGTAATCATTTAATGATAAGGGAAGGAAATTCTGCTCATGCCCAGAGGAGATGTCCAGTCCAGCCAGCCTGTATGGTCAAAGAGAAAGTCATTCTCCTGGCACATAATATGGGAGAGATTTCATCTCAGCTTTGGACCTCATCAGATTTCAACATTGCAATAGCAACAAAATATTTAACGAAGTACGAATTGAGCCATTCTCATTCATTGGCCTTACACTGCAAAACAAACAGCCCAAAGACTGGCGGTTAGTTTAAATGGCATATGAAAAACTACATCCCTGCCAGAAAAGCAGACACCTTAAAAAAGGAGAGACTATTAATCACAAATGTTAGTGAAGCTGCTTATTTCTGCCAGCTAATAAAGATAAGCTAGTTGAACAAGTTTCCAGGACAGAAAATGACAAGCGCTCAAAGCAGCAATTGACTCAACAATTACAGAGACAGAGGTTGTGACAATACTTTGAAAAACGATGTACATTATTTGAGTCAATTCACTCATCAAGCCTTGCCTGTTAAAAATTAGGGGGAAAAGGTAAAACAGAAATAGGGACACTTCAAAGCTCTGAGGAGCTTCCTCCAAGTCCAGCCCAGGGGAGTTGGCGACAGGACAAAACAGATAAGAGGAGAACAATGTAAACTGCTTTGGGTTCAGTGGGGAGAAAGGCATGGTACATATAAAAAATAAATACATAAATGTTTGGTATTCAGTAGCTGGCTTATTCAAATGCATTAAGAGCCAAAGGGCTGTCAACTTTGGCCACATCCAAGCCTTAGACCTGTAACAGGACAGGAAAAGCAGATGGTTATCAGGATGTTACAGATCACCAAGATGTTCTTCCCACTATTTTCCTCCTCAGCCTTTCCAGTTATTAAAAGGCCTTTTACTCCGTCCCCTATTCTTTCTGTGGCTGCCATTACTGCCTGTTCACTACTAATGTACCTTTTGTTATTAATAGTCAATGTCCATAAACAAAAAAAAAATGGCTGTGGCACTTCCTCATTATTTTACTTTAACTATACAAGGTTTCAGGATGTGGCTGAGACATAATTGATCAAAGGCCCAACTTGACCAAACTGGCAATAGATACAAGTCCCTAAATGGCTTCCCACATCATACCTGGGCTTTAGCACAGCAATAATGTAGTGGCATTACTGCCACAGATACTTCTAAAACTTTAACAGCTAGTGAGAAAAGCCAGGACAATAAGTAATGAGACAGTAAATGATGAGTGAAAGATGGGAGGAAACACAGGAAGGTTTTAGGGTGTGCAGAGGACCTCAGGCAGCAATCACTTTTCCTGGCTTGTCAGTGAAGTCCACAAGAAGGAACCAACTGAACAGACCTTTCCTAGGCAGAGGTTACTAATAATCTATAGCAGTGGTGGCGAACCTTTGGCACTCCAGATGTTATGGACTACAATTCCCATCAGCCCCTTCCAGCATTCGCCACCACGGATCTATAGAATGAGCTACAGCACTTATTTGTCTGATGTCTTCAGCTTGTGGGTGGGAAGGGGGGAGGCATTAGAAACATGTTTATTTCTGGTCTTCTCATTGGTTACCAGACCATGCATATTTGGCAGCCCATTGAGCCCTCAAAAATCAAATTTATGTTACCTGGGTGGGGGGGAATTGTCAATTAGGTGTGCTAGTTGTTAAATACCTAGAAGACCTCAGAAGAGAGCTGGGAGGATGCATTTGAAATGGAGTTTGTAGCCATTGCTTGCAGGAATCTAGAGATACGGGAGGCCCCAAGTGTTAGCAGGGGCGTAACGAGGCAGTCCTGAGCAAACTGTAGCCCTGGGCAAAACCTGAGTTGGATGCCCCCCCCCAATGGGCGGCCACTCCACCACGCCCAAAAATTTTTTTGCACCAGGACATTGGTGCCTACAGGGGGTGAAGTTTTTAGACATATCAGCACCAAAATTTCAGCATATCATCAGGAGACTGTCCTTATGGTACTCCCCAAGTTTGGTGAGGTTTGGTTCAAGGAGTCCAAAGTTATGGACTCCCAAAGGGGGTGCCCCATCCCCCATTGTTTCCAATGGGAGCTAATAGGAGATGGGGGCTACAGTTTTGAGGGTCCATAACTTTGGCCCCCCCTGAACCAAACTGCACCAAACCTGGGGGGTATAATCAAGGCAGTCTCCTGATGAGACCCTGAAAGTTTGAGACTGTGCCTTCAAAAATGTCCCCCCCCCCCCAGCCTGCAACCCCCATGGACAGCAATACAGAAAACTTAATGCAGAACAAAGATTCTTGGGCAAAAATCTGGGATGTTCCTGCAGGGGGCGCATTTTTGGATGTATCAACACCAAAATTTCAGGGTATCACCTGGAAACTGTCCTTATGGTACCTCCAAAGTTTGGTGCAGTTTGGTTTAGGGGGTCCAAAGTTATGGACCCTAAAAAGGGGTACCCCATCCCACATTCTTTGCTAAGGAGATGGGGCTACCCTTTTGAGGGTCCATAACTTTGGAACTTACCTTTGCCATCATGACAGTCTCCAGATGATACCCTGAAATTTTGGTGCTGATACGTCCAAGAATACCCTCCCTGCAAGAACATCCCGAAATTTGCCCAAGAATCTTTGTTCTGCGTTGAGTTTTCTGCATTGCTGTCAATGGGGGTTGTAGGCTGGGGGGGGGGGGACATTTTTGAAGGCACAGTCTCAAACTTTCAGGGTCTCATCAGGAGAATGCCCTAATGATAACCCCCAAGTTTGGTGCAGTTTGGTTTGGGGGGGCAAAGTTATGGACCCTCAAAACTGTAGCCCCCATCTCCTATTAGCTCCCATTGGAAACAATGGGGGATAGGGGCACCCCTTTTGGGAGTCCATAACTTTTGGCTCCCTGAACCAAACCTCACCAAACTTGGGGGGTAGCATAAGGACAGTCTCCTGATGATACACTGAAATTTTGGTGCCGCTAGCCTAAAAACTGCGCCCCCTGCAGGCCAACAATGGAAAAGCACTAAAATACCCAAAAACGAACCCAGCATTTTGATGCCCCCCACAAGGTGATGCCGTGGGCAGCTGCCCACCTTGCCCAATGGGCATTACGCCAGTGAGTGTTAGTTACCAAGAAGCTGAGATTAATTACTCACAGCTTTGTCTGAACAACATAATTTGCTTTGGACTTAGTAATCTGTACTTGACAAGTCTGGACAGCTTTCTTTTTCTTGCTTTTTACTTGTGTCTTTTCCTGTAAATCCTTTCTAAGACCATGAAGGTAAAGGTCAGACTAAATGCAGTATTGGAGAACCTTTGCCTGACTGCTTTTGTTTTTACTTTACTGCTGTTGTGCAAGTCTCTGAAATGGATTGGTTCAAGACCAGTTTGATGCCAGATTAGTATCCCAACTTGAATCCCTAAAACCACAGAAGCTTGCTGGGTGACCTTGAACCAGTCACATACTTTGAGCCTTACCTGCCTCAAAGGGTTGTTGTGGGGATAACATGGAGGAGAATGGCATAAGAAAGGTGAGATACATATGAGTCCAATATATAAACAGAACAAATAAGAGATAGGAAATGGATCTTAAACTTTCCTGAGGACCACTTGCCTGATTCTTAGCTTATTTATTTTCCAGAAATGGGAAAAAATACTGAATCCACATATCCCTTGTAGATAGAAATGGAGCTAGAAGGGGAAAGAATGAAAATAGAAAGAACAGAAGTAGGTAAGAATGACATGCTCTTTGCTTCATGCTACTATTTCAGGTCAAATTCAGAACCTGTATTAAAATAAAAATAAAATAAAAGCAAAATATATCAAAATTCACCCTATGTGCTTCTTGTTTTGTTTGGGCCTAAGAAACCTTGTATTTGGAGGCTTGTGTATCAGATATCTAACTGCTAGAAGTACTAATGTAACATGATATAGTAATATGAAAACTAGGTAGGTAGCAATGAGAAGGTAGGTAGGTAAAATGTGAAAAGCTTTTGAGTTGTATATAACTTGACTTCTACTTCCTGTCTAAAGAAAACAACAACAACACAAAAGCTTGCTACTGACAAAGTACATTGAGGCAGCTAAAGATAATGTCAACTGAACCACCCGTGCCTAATTACAGTAATGATAACTCGCATCAGCTGCCTGCAGACTTAATTCTAAGTGTGACAAGTATATGCATTATGCTTCCACATCAAGTGTACAATCTAAAGGTCAACTTGCACCATCGGAAAGCACATTTGAAGCATGCAAATATTTTTGCATTAGTCATTACACTGGAAATGCAACAAAAATGGAGGGACAAGGTCTTTACTTTAACATCTGGAGGCACTCCGTGTGCTATTACTGGACTGTTCTTCAACAGCTATCATCATTACAGTGTACACTTTCTAAATTTCTGTGACATTTGAGAGATCCGAGAGAGGAGCTTAACTTTCCAAGGTTATTTTTTTCTGCAATGTATGCTGAAACTTAATTCCTAACCTTGGTTCTCTTAGATCAACCCTTGTTTGCTGTGACACTTGTATTCATCAGTCTTCCTGTACTCAGCAGAAGAGCCAAAATATTTAATAAATCAAGGTATGATTTTAATGCTATACTTCACTAGAGACTATCTTCCAAACAGATGTTAGTCTGTAACTATAGGAAGGTTGAGGTTCTTTTATGTAGAGAATAGTCTAATAATGTAATTGAAAGTATTCTGGCAAAGTCTACTAAAATATGAACTTCAGTATCAAACACAACGATCTTCCTTTCTACCACAGCAATATATAGCTTAGAAGAAGCATTCAGTTTTTCCTCTTATTCCATGCTCTCTCCCATCACATGGTTGACTCCATGTAAAATATGCACTTTGGAGAATGTTACGTAATTCTTATGCACTGATTGACTTTACAGTGTCAAATGGGGGATTGGCACATAAGGACTGTGAATGGGCAGAGTTCACAGAACAGATCTCTTTCCTCTTCTCCTGTGCTGCTCCCAGCTGCTCAAAAGGTGCAGAAGAGGGCAACCAAAATGATTAAGGGATTGGAGCACCTTTCCAGTGATGAAAGGCTAAAGAGTCTGAGGCTTTTCAGTTCAGGAAAGAGATGAATTTGGAGAGGGGATAGAAAATTATTCATGGGGAAATAGAGAGAGTGGTTAGAAAGAGCTTTTTCTCATTCTCCAATAATACTAGAAGTTGGGAACACCCAATAAAGCTTATGGGCAATAGGTTCAGGATAAAAAAGGGAATACTTCTTTACTCAATGAGTAATATAATTGTGAGATTCACTGCTAGTGGACACAGAGATGGCCATGAAGACAGATGACTTTTAAAAAGGAAGTGAACTTCCATTTTTAGAGGCAACATACCTCTGAATACCACAGCTAGGAAGCAGTGTAAGGGAAAGGCTTTGGCCTCTAGGCTGTGTTTGTTAGGCTTTCAACACAACTATTTTGGGTGCTGGGTGAATCAGGATGCAGATGGACTACTGTAGAGATGGCAATTTTTTTTCTGGAAGTTTTTGGGTAGGGTTTAATTGACCCATACATTAAAAAAGGCATGTATGTTTATTCTGAATATTTTGGGGTTATTAAACCCAAAAAATATGCCTGCCTCCAAACTCCACATAGGTCTCAGAGGCAGGTGAAGAGTTCAAATTCAGTCAGGCCAAGCTCACAATTGAACTGTGTGCTCAGCCTGGCAAGGTCTACATTTAAACTGTAGACTCCACTTCCCAAGTCCACATGGAGATGCAGATGACATCAAATGAGGAGGGGTAGCTAATACCCCAGAGGACAGTGTCAGAATGCCAAATGACTTGGACAGTTTAGAAAACTGGGCCAAAACTAACAAAATGAATTTCAACAGATAAATGTAAGATACCACACATAGGCAGAAAAAATGAAATGCACAGATATAGGATGGGTGATAACTGACTTAACAGGTGAAAGGGATATGGGAGTTTTACTAGACCACAAACTGAACATGAGTCAGCAGTGTGATGCAGCAGCCAAGAAAGCCAATGCAATTCTGGGCTGCATCCATAGTGTGTAGATTGATGGGCATAATAGTACCCTACTCTGCTTTGGTCAGACCACCTAGAATACTGTGTCCAGTCCTGGGTACTGCCATTCAAGAAAGATATTGACAATCTGGAATGGGTCCAGAGGAGAGTGACCAAAATGGTAAAAGGTCTGGACTCCATGCTGTTCAAGGAGAGACTTAGGGAGTGGGGTATGTTCATTTTTGAGAAGAAGAAGTTAAAGAGTGACATGACAGTCATGTTTAAATATTTGAATGGATGTTATGTTGAACAGGGAGCATAGTTATTTCTGCTGCTCCAGAGACTAGGACAAGGAGTAATGGATTCAAGGTTCAGGAAAAGAGATTTGGGAACTTTAGGAAGAACTTCCTGACAGTAAGGGCTGTTCGATTGTGGAATACACTGCCTCGGAGGGTGGTGGAGTCTGTAGGATGTTTTTGAACAGAGACTGAATGACCATCCGTTAGAAGTGCTTTGATTGTGTATTCCAGCATGGGAGGGCATTGGACTTGATAGCCCTTGTGGTCTCTTCCAATTCTATGATTCTATAATTCTATAACTTTGGGGGCAGAAATAGAATTGAACACTGGGTTTAGACTGGCTGCAGGTAAGAGAGGGAGAGGGTTTTCTCTTTTATTTCAAGGTGGGGAAACAAATGGTTCTGACAAATGTGACATTTGTCAGGATCCTTTTTTTGCTCCCTTTTATTGCCACCTTTTTTGGGGGGAGGGGATGTGATAAAAAACCAAAATGTGACAAGGTCAGAACCATTCAGGATTTTTTTTCTGGTTCAGGTTTATCAAACACCCACCTATAGACTACTGATCTGTTCCAGCAGTCCTCTTCTTATATTCTTGAGGTGGAGGCAACAAAGTGAAATGTGGCTCAGATCTGCAGCGAAAATGGTATATTGGCATAAACTACTTACCTTATGCATGAATACTTGCTCAAATTATATAATATTTTGAACAAGAATGTGGGAGACATTTCCTGCTGATATGCCCTTAAATTTCTTCCTATCCTGCATCCTACTCTGTTGTCGAAGGTCCCTAATATTCAATTATACATATGAGCAGTGGGGGGATTCAAATAATTTAACAACCGGTTCTGGTGGTGGGATTCAAATAATTTAACAGCTGGTTGTTTACAAGCACCATTTTAACAACCGGTTCTGCCAAAGTGGTGCAAATCTGCTGAATCCCACCACTGCATATGAGGTAATTGAAAGGAGAATGGGGAGGGATCTTTGGTTCACAATTGCTGTGCTTTTGAATATGCTTAATTGCTGACTGTGTGAAAAGTGTTACTTTCACTTTCTTGTCCTACATCCCTTTATACTTTTCTGCTTAGCAGTACTTTTAAAAGAATGGTTAAAATTCAAGTAAGAGATTTTAACTCCAATTCATTCCAATGTGGAAAAAATAAAAATATATGTAAGCTTTGTATTAAATGTGATCTATATATGTAATTCCCAACTGCGCTCCTATCTGTGGGAACTTAAATTTGCAGATAGGGGGCTCGCTTACCCCAAAAGATGTTTCTAGAGCCCTTAGGGGAAGGGGAGGTATATAAATTTGAAGATAAATAAATAAAAATAGTGGACCTGATATTAATAAGGGATATTCACAGTGGTGGGATTCAGCAGGTTCGCACCACTTCGGCAGAACCAGTTGTTAAAATGGTGCTTGTAAACAACCAGTTGTTACATTACTTGTATCCCACCACCGGAACCGGTTGTTAAATTATTTGAGTCCCACCACTGTTTAGAACCCAAAATATCTAGAAGGTAAATCCTAAAAGGATATGCTCACTGTATCTGTAACAACCAGTTGTTAAATTATTTGAATCCCACCACTGGATATTGAATCTGCTTGTGGCATATCAGCATCATTTGGAAGACAGACAGAACAACCATTAATTAAATCGTTAATGCACTGTGATTCAGTTTGTCACTCACTTGAATGCATTTTGCCACTGACTAGGTCTCAATAACTCTTTTCATGACTTTACTTCCCAGTTTCCAAAATTTCATTTTTCTGAAATGACTTACTTTTTACCAAAATGGCTTGTTTGTTCACTTTTCCCAAGTCTAATGTTGAGAGCTGAAGAGCTGTGGGGTAACAACAAAGAGTCTACAGCCAACTCTTACATGCTGTTCTAAGCCGTGTTACGTTTTTCTTAGTCCACTGCCATAAAAGTGTATCATAGGATGCACCCATTCTCTTTCTTGAATAAATGTTAAAAATGTTTGACTGAAGATCAGATGGGAAGGTTTGTTCCCACTCTGCTTCTGATTGATTATGTGACCTTAATTAGATCAGTTAACTTCTATGTTGCAGTTTCCTGATTTGTATAATAAAGTTGATATTTTAATACCTGCCTGAAAGGACCTGAAGCCTTATTAATTAATGGGTGTAAAATACTTCATTAACCTTTAATAAGCCATCATTAAAATAAGAAGTACTACTTCCTGCTTTATCAGTGTGTGAAATTCTGAAGCCTTTGATAAAGAACTAAGGATTATCTACAGGTGCAGCAAAGTCCAGAATACATATCTAGGCCTAGTGTAAAGAGAGAATACATATCTGGGCCTAGTGTAAATAGAGAACCCAAGAACCATTTTAATAATAAAGCCTCGGTAATGTTTTAAAAAATAATCTGCATCAAAAGTTTGTGGTGATACCTGAATATCTAAATAAGTTACATGCTAGAGAATATCAGAATACTGAAATCTGATTTTTGAAATTTTTAGCTGTTTGATGTTCTGAATATGGCATAGATGAACTATTAACAAATCCAACATCAAACTGCTTCTCTGCATCAAGTTCTTCCAATCAGAAGCTAAATTTAAATTTTGAATTCATTCATTGTTTCTCTTCACTTCTAAATCAAGA
Organism: Sphaerodactylus townsendi; assembly: GCF_021028975.2. NCBI lineage: Eukaryota > Metazoa > Chordata > Lepidosauria > Squamata > Sphaerodactylidae > Sphaerodactylus > Sphaerodactylus townsendi. Next base: position 35,296,272 of record NC_059433.1, on the reverse strand, counting down.
TTAAAAAAATGAATCAAGAAAATGAATCTATACAAGCGTAAAGCCCCTGCAGATGACATATATACCAATGTAAACTACCTGCAGGTGAGAGGAAATTAGACTCAGCAAGACTTTTCCAACCATCATCAGGGAGCTCATGCTCTTTATCTCCGTCAATTGTTAAGTTTTGCAGAAAAGTCTAGGGAATTATTGTGGTTTTTAACAAGCAGTTTTGAGATAAGTCTGTTTACAGGTCTGAACTGACAGATAACTACTTATTTTCTCTTAGGTTATCACTTGGTAAATGTCTGTTTATAACCCATCTGCTTAAAAAGGGAAAACTAGGTTTGTCAGTAACCTGAAAATGTTAATTGGACTGTATTACTTTGAGAACTGAAGTGACCAACATTATTCAAAAAGTTTCCTTCCCTTGTTTAGAACACCATGAGAAGAAGGGGGGGGGGGGCTTCCATGTTTTTAAAAAACAAAAATACATGACAGATACTATTTGTTTGTTTCTTTGTTCATTCCTTCATTCATTTACTCTCAGTTAAGAATGACAGCAACCTTAACTTCAGGTTATATACCCTTTGTGAATTGCTTTTATACCCTTTGTGAATTGCTCAGAAGGCAAAATTAAACTGACAGATGTTTCCCAAAGGTATTTAAGTTGAATTGATTAAGATAAAATTTCACAACAAATTGATAAATTATTTGTTGTTATGAAATAAGAACACAGAGCCTCCAATGTTGGCTTAAAATTAGGGTACAGAGGACTGTTATACACACATATAGGCACATAATCACTAATGGATGGAATATCACAATGAAGTACCCCAAACCAACAGGCGCACAGAACTCACAATTGGTGGGTGACATTCCATCCACTCCCCGGCCACCTTCTCTAACACAGGAGCCTCCTCTCACCCCAAAAAACAAGCTAGCCCACTGGGGCAGTGGCAGGTTGCTGTCCACTCCCCTGAAGCCAGGCCCAAGCCTCCTCACTTTCCCCTGCTCTCTCCTACCCCCAATCCCCATGTGAAGCCAGTGCCAGCCAGAAGCCCCCCATTCCACTGCCCACTGGCCAGAAGCCCCCAAAGACATACTCAGCTGAAAGGGTAGCAGGGCCTTGCTGCCTGATGCCCTGCTAAGCCTGCCACTGGCCTCTTCATCCTACCACCCACCCTCTCCCACCCCCAAAGACAATCTGGCCCAACAGGGCAGCAGTGCCTTGCCACTCATTGCCCTGATGGGCCTGTCACCAGCTTCCCCATTGTCACCAACCACTCCAAAGATGAAACTAGGCCCAAGCCACTCCATTCCACCATCCTTAGTGCCAAAAAGCAAGCTTAGCCAGTGGGACAGTGATGGGTTGCTGCCTGCTGCCTTGCTGCCCTACCCCAAGCCTCCCCATTGCACCCTCCTCACCTATTGCCTTGTCAGCCAAGCCCATTTCACCATTTCCTAACCCCAAGCCTGCCCATTCCACTGCTCCCCCCCACAAAAAAGACAGTTCACCTGCTGCCTCACCAGCCTGGCCTAGTCTGCCCATTGCAACTTCCCCCACCCCAAAAAGCAAGCCCAAATGCAAGCCAGTGTACCAGCAGTGGTTTGCTGCCTGCTACCTTGCCTGCCTGGCCAAGCCTCCCCATTACACCCTCCTGCACCCAAACCTTCACATTTCACCTTCCTTTCATCCCAGATATCCCCATTGCACCCTCTCCTTATGCCAAGCCACCCCTTCCCCCACCCAAGCCTCCCCATTCCACCTCATTCCCCACCTAAGCATCTCCATTCCATCCTGCCTCCATCCCAAGCTGCCCCATTGCACCCTCACTCTACCCCAAAGCTCCCCATTGCACCCTTTCCCAACCCAAACAGCAAGTCTATGCAGCAGAGGGGAAAGCAGGAAACTGCATTCCCACAAGCCTTCTACCACTCTCTCCATTGCCCCCCACCCTCTCCCACCCCAAACAGAAAGCCTAACTTTCCTGGCAAGAAGAGCAGTGGGTCCAGGAAAGTCTAGCTGGGGTTAGGGCAGAGGCTGATGTGGGGGCACTCTCCTGGGGAGAAGAGGGGGGGAAGGAACCCCCTCACCCTCCCTTCCTCCCCACTGTCTACAGCTTATTTCATTTCATTTTACAATGGACTTTACTGCTAGTGTCTATGTGTGTTTGACTTTTAAATTTTCTATGTGGGGATGCCATCTTTTCTGTTCCAGTAGTTTTTGGTGCACATCCAGCACCATTTTAATCCAGTGGAATCTGCAACATGTGGTTTCCACGTCAAGTCTCTGAAAACAGCCGACAAGACCTTTCTAGCATCATCTGAAATATATATTTTGGTTTCCCTCCCATTCTTCTTTCTGCACTGAATATTCTGCCTATTAAGAGTTCAGAATAACTTTTGCACATTTCAAAGGCTTGCAAAATGTTTCATGATATTTTGATTGCTTTCCTTTAAAAAAAAGGGTACACAACTTTTTCTTCTGGAATTTTCTCTGGATTCTCACTGTAACCTACAATCCTTATCTCTGCCTAGTATTAAAATGTGGGACCATCCAGTGAAACATATTGATCATGTGCTAAAATGAAGTACTTCACACATTTATACAGGCACTGTCATTCTCTCAGGCTCTGGATCTATGAAACCTACAAACACCAATGATTAAGGCAAACCCTTCACTGTGTCATTACTGAAAGGGTTGTATAAAAGAAGAAACTCACCAACATTTACATTTTAGTTATTGCAGTTATAGCAGAAACTCTAATTTTTCTATTAATACCTGACTGCTAAATCAACATTTGGAATATACATGAGGTTTTTGCAAGGTTTTTTTTCCTGGATGTCTCTTGACAAGCAAAAATTCAGCTAGGAAAGCATTTTATCACTTCATCTACATATCTGGGAATGTTTACCTAGTTCTGTTTCTTGTCACATCACAATTAGACATATAGAGTCCTGTCAAAACACCTGCTGGAAATCTTAATAATTTGCTTTGACAAACATTTTGAGAAAATAATCATCCATTGAACCAGCCCTGCCTGGAAAAGTAGAAACAAATGAAAACTGTATGAATATCCCCAGGAAAACACATACACACACAAACATGTCTTCAATTCATTATATTAGATTTGAGCACATTAATAATTAACAGACAGCTAATAAGCTGATGAAAAGATAACTAGATTTACTACACTTCATCCTTCCCTTAATAACCAGTACATTTTAATCTGATAGTTGTGTAATTTGAGGAATCCCTTTTCTAACTAGTTCTGCAGTAATAGGTAGTTTAATCACATTTTAGAAATAGAAATGGATTTGGAGGAATGGATATTCATTGCTGCTAACCCCAGACAGTGTGATGCCTTCTATAGAACCTATGCTAAAAGATAGGGAGAATTAAATAGCTGTATAGTTGCTTGATTCTTCCTTTTTCCACATGCCTGCTGGGTGACCTTGGGCCAGTCGCAGTTATCTCAGGATTATCTCAGCTCATATGGAGGTAAGATGTGGTAAACCAAATGCCTCTTGCCTTGACAACTCTATGGGGTTGCCATATGTCAACTGTGTCTTGATGGTACTTTCCACCACAAGCACCATCACAACAGAGCTGTAAATTTAATAGTCTGTAGTTTAACTCACTTGTTCAGTTGTGCCTTCATTTTATTTGTTGCTGCTACTACCAAACATATAATATAAAAAGCAATGTGTATTAACAATTCCCATTATTATTCCACATCATACATTCAACTGTACCTGTACTGGGAGCATCAGAGTGTCTATAGAGGAACTACATAAAATGAGAACCATTATGAGCTTCTAGTTGTCCCAAATGTAGGTTATTTGAAGTACCAGTTTGGCCTGTGTCTCTAAAACATTGCACTATTACAACAATTTGACTGAGCAGCAATGTCTCCCATATTTTCATTATTGGGTGCTGTGTGGTTTCCGGGCTGTATGGCCGTGTTCTAGCAGCATTCTCTCCTGACGTTTCGCCTGCATCTGTGGCTGGCAGCTTCAGAGGATTACGGCCGTGAAAGCCTTCGACAATACATTTTCATTATTGTTGGAAATACTTGAAATTGTCATGCAGAGAATATTAGATACAATGTTTTTGTCTTATGTCTCTGGTTAATTTTTGTTGCTTTTTATGTTGATGTGATTTAGCAGTTTCCCTTCTGCATAAGTAACAGGTTTTCAGTTTATACATTAACTTAAACAGTGATTAAAATATAATTCATTCAGCATAATGCACGCAAATAGAACTTTAAAACATTCATTAACATAGTTAGATTTCACCTTTTTAATCAACCATTTCTGATACTTCTTTACTCCTTGCTGTTTGTCTTGGGAAAAAAATCTTCAAATAGCTTAATGAAATGAAGGATAATATAGAGAAAATGAAAGGGGTGGAAGAGAGAGAAAACATTCAACCCAGGATAAACCAAGTAGCTGGCAGGGGAGAGGGGGGTTGAAAAAAGAAGAAATGGCAAGGTCAATTCCAAACCAAACTTACAAACAATTTTAAGGTTTAAAAAAATTGACCTTGATATTTCTACAGTCAAGGTTTTTCTTCTTTTCTCAAACTCTTTGGTTACCCAAAGTCTGTGGCCATTTCCGCACGGGCAGAATATGGCGGCCTGGGGACGGCAAAAACGCCGTCCCCAGGCCACCATTCGCACAGGGGGCGCAGCTGCATCGCAGCCGCGCCGCCCGACCGGCACAAAGCCGGCGTTTCCGGAGTGCGCTGGGAAGCGCACTTTCCCGGGAACGGCGGCTTGAAGCCGCTGCCGTGCGAACAGCAGCGGCTTCAAAGTGCCTCCCCCCCACTCCCTCCCCGCACTTACCTTGTCCCCGGGCCTCCGGTACGTTGCCGAGGCCTGGGGACATGCCCCCCTGCCCTGCGACGCTGGAGCAGGCGCGCAGGGCCAGGGAGCGTGTCCTCAGGCCTCGGCGATGTGCCGGAGGCCCGGGGACATGTCGGGTTGGCCGGGTGATGGCGCTCTGCGGCGCCGTCATCCCGGCTCTTTCTGGAACCGTCCATGCGGATGGTCCCAGCGTTGTCGAGTCGGCGCGAAATGCGCCGACCCAGCCGCTTCCGCCTCTGTGCGGAAACGGCCTGTGTGTCCATACATTCCTAATTTTGGAATTCAATCCTGGGCCTTCCATATCTAGGCTTAACATTTGTCTCCTGACAATGAATAAACCCCTGGCCTACCCTCAATTTCCTGTGCTCAGTAATTTTAGAGGTGAGTGGAAAAAGTGAAAAAATGACATTCAAGGAGATTCTTTAGAAGTTTCCCCAAACACTACCATAAAGGCCATAGACACTGGCAGAATTCCAAGCGTGACATCTGGAGGTGGCATCACAGGCCCTAAACTTCTATCCAGAATTGATTCCACATACTGCATGATGCTCTAGGAATGTTCTCAGCCTCTATGGTGTTTGCCATAGAATTTGGAGAAATTCCAAGAACACCACATGGGCGTGACACATCATCCCCTAAAACTCTAACTTTCTCATGCACTGCCCCATTTTACACCCTTCTAGATAATTAAAAACTGTAAGTCTATTTCCTCTTACAGCCCAGTCTGATAGAAAGGACAAATTGAGTTGTGGGGCTGGTGTGAGGCTGTGCTGATGCATTTGTCTCTTCTGTCAGTGCAAGAGGCACCCATGCCAGCCGCGGAGGCAAAGGTGCCAGTTCTCAGCTGCTCTTCAACTCTGCAGTGGTGAAGCCAAGAAACTGGGGGTGTAACAAAATGCCCAGAGAGAAGGTGGTTTCCAGTGACAGACAGCACAGAAAGAGTTAAGTCCTGCCTGGTCCTGATTGGCTGGGGAAAAATTGCCTGGGAGGAGAAAAAGAGGCCGCTGGAGTCCTGTGGGGTTTTTTCCCCCTCTGGGGAGAATTGGAGTGAGGGAGACTCCAGAAAAGGGATCTGAGCCTGAAAACCTGTCAGGGCTACTGAATATATAAGATTAGGGTGACCCTAGGAATGTGTCTTTGGGGCTTGTTTACTCTTCCTTAAGGGGAGATCTCTTGAATATGGCTGCAGAGAAGAGCCTGAGGGAGACTGGTCAATTTGAAGTGGAATACCAGCTTCCTGAGGAGAGAGCTGTGACCCTTCTTGGTTTAAGCCAGCAGACATGGGAATTCTTGACAGGAACCCAAACAACTCACCGTTGGTCATAGGACCATTTGAGAGCTTAAATAGTCTAAATACATACTTATTGTTTATGTTTATGTGTTCCTCAACCCTACCAAAGAAATGCTGGACATTACTGTTTATTTTAAATAAAATCTTTTGTTGTGGAGCTGTAAGGTGAATACATGCTCTGGTGCTGATTTTGAGGGAGGTCCTTAAAGTCAATAAGGAATAATTCTTGAGGTATTAACTCCCTGGGCTTGGAAGCTGTGAAAGGGGAATCTTTCCCACCCCTCACTTCCATTTGGTTTTGTTATAAGGGTTTTCTGGCAGCAGACTTTTTTGTTTGTTTGTTTTTTGCCTACCCACACTGCCAGAAAGCAGGGCCGCGCCTCACATGCGGCCGCCATTGCAGGAGGGGAGGCCCGGCAGAGAAGCCGTCTGTTTGGCACCAGGTCGAAGAGTCAACGTTGCGGCCCTTTATGTGCATGTGTGCCCATTCTGGCGCATGCACAGTCAGCCAGAGAAGGGCAAAATTGACGTGCATTGGGGTTGGCGTGCTCTCGCGAGGCATGAGAGCATGCCGTTGGTATGGGGGCTGGGCTAGGGCTTATTTAAAGCCCTGCCTTGTGGTCCGGCCCCATTTGGAGCTGAAGCGACATGTTTTTCCTGCCCACCCTATCCCTGTTATTTTGAATGTTTGAATGATGTTCTTGTCATAGCCATTGGCGGGTTGCGCATGGGGGATGATATGCTGGTAGGGGTGGCTGGGGGAGCTCCCCTGTTTAGCACACCTCATTAGGAGGTGAGGGTGTAGCAAGCTCTCGGTAGGAACGCCTTGCCGGGGGGCTAAGAAGCTTGCGCCCCTAGCGTGAGTTGGATGGGGCCTCCATCTGGGGCACTTCACTGGTCTGGTCTTTGTCTCACTCCAATCTTTCACTTGGTTTATTCCTCCAGCAGCTGGGCTGAGGAATTGGTTTGCTCTGGGGGACAGCACTAAGGCTGACCAGATGCTTGGATCACCCCCATGCTGCGCCATCTAATTCATCCTATGCTTTCTGTGAATAAAGTTTTTTGGCTATGGCCAGTTTTCCTATCCACTTAAATTGTGTTGGTGTGTTATTTTGGAAAGGGTAGCTGAGCGGGAAGGGCCATACAGCTACCTGCAAAGCTCTCTGGAGGTGGCAGGGTGGCACAGCACCAGTTCCATTTCCAACTGCCTCGGGTTGTGGATTGGGCTGTAAGTCTTTTTTTCTAAAGTGAGCATATCCTTTTAGGATTTACCTTCTAGATATTTTGGGTTCTAAATAGTGGTGGGACTCAAATAATTTAACAACTGGTTCTGGTGGTGGGATTCAAGTAATGTAACAACTGGTTGTTTACAAGCACCATTTTAACAACCGGTTCTGCCGAAGTGGTGCGAACCTGCTGACCCCCACCACTGGTCCTGAAAATGGAGTTGGTTGATCGTCTGTGTCCCCTCCCATAACTTTCAGCCCTAAGCTATTATCAGCCTTTGTCCAATTGAAAAGGACAAAACAAATGTGAGAAAGCAGATGGGAATATCTGAGGAGGTTGATCAATAGGTCTTACATATTATCTTGATGGTATCTATGTGAAATATTTTCTCCAACCTTTCCACAAGTTCAAGTGGTTAACAAAAATCAAACACATTAGGATAAAAACTGATAAAACAGTGATAATAGAGGGTAGCACTGACAAAATAGTGGCAATATTTAAGGGTTGGGGAAATTGAAATGATTTTTTACTGGAGTCAAAGAATACGAGTGTCAAATGGAAACGATATTTCCAAGTGGGGTGGCAACCAAAGGTTCTGTTTTTCACTCCCAAAAGAAAAACAATTAATGGCTGTCCTCAGTTGAAGATCACAATTAGAGGTTTGGGGGTAGAAGAATAGTCATTCAGGTTGTCTGGACTAAAATGGATACTCTCTCTTTGCCTTTGGCCAGAATATAACAAAAATGTGTTGTAAACTAGAGTTTGATAACAATCTAAGCACCAAAGTCACATGTTCCTTCTACAGGTATTGCCTCTCTGTGAGTTTTTTTTCCAAAAGCTCAACATAATATTCCAGTAGTGATGTGAATCTGGTTTCAGCTTTTCAGTGTAGGAAATGAAGTAAATTTGTATGCATCTTAGAAAAAATGTCAATATCTAAGTCTTAGGAACATTTCAAAACTGTATTTGAGCCTCTCTTAGTTTTACTAGTTGATATTCTTTTTGAAATACCTTTTATTGCTTTCAGCAATTCCTCCCACTAGGATAAAGTTTAGAATTTTAAAACCATTTAAGGATCCTTTCCCATCATTTCGTCATAGTTTATTAGTGTTCATGAGATGGAAGTTTGCAGACTAGCCTGGATGGTCTTTAGGGATATATATGTTTAATATACTTTAATGGTATATTAGCATATTTGGATGATAAAAAAGTTTGCAGAATCATCAAATTGGATCTCCACATAGCAAATAAAGCAGATTTCATTGTCTCTAAACATCTAGAGAGAAGCACAGTCAGAATCATCAGCACACAGAGGAAATTTAGTGAGCACTGGAGAGATATGGAAAAGGAAGCATGACTAAGAGCTAGAGAATATACAGACATTAGAACCATCTGTCATGGAAAATTGTTTAGATATTTCATGGCTGCTTGAGATAGTTCATCAGAGATTTCAACTGGCAGGTGGTAAGCTTTATAAAAATTAAATGTGTGGTATTTACTTTTACTTTTCTTTGAAATTGCCTTGAGTCTCTAAGGAGACCCAGAGCAGCATATTCTTTGAAGATTTGTTTGCCCTTGTACAAATGCAGTCTAATTCTACTCTTAGTAGCAAAAGCTACTTATTTTGCAGATGGTGTCAATCAGCATCAATGACTTAGGAAGTCAACCTGGATTACTAACATCACAAGCACACATAACATATTTCTGGAGTCTTTAGTAGTTACCATTTCTCCCCATGCTACCTGGCAAGTAGGCTGAAATTACCATTTCATAGATTCACACATTCTAGTTTGCTCAACTGAAATGCTATGGTTTTAAAAGGAAAAAAGGACAAAGCGATGCTAGCTATATAGTAGAAAAACAGCTCTCTCTTAAATTCCTAAATCCAGTCCTGATATAGCTTTACAGCTCATTCAACAGAATTGATCTTTAGATTGTATTGGATAGCCAATAAATGAAGGGAAAAGGGGCTAAGCCAGGAAAATAATTGCTAGCAGTGACACACAGAGAGAAATCTCTGTCATATAATATGAGCTGGCTGTGTAATTGCCTTTTTCTGGGAAGACAAACCATACCATATTGTAATCTTATGAGGCGATCTTAAGTTAATGCTATGGGTTGGGGTTGGGTATATATCAGCAATCTGGGGTCTTGACAAGAATAAGATTGGATGGGTCTAAGAAATAGCTGTTGCAGCAGCTAAATGGTTTATTATCTTGAAAAGAAGAACATTGCTTGACTTAAAACCATGGGTCTCAGGTTTGACAATTCTTGCGTGGTATCAGTTTTGGGATTATATGGATAAATACAATTAATCATCTAGACTGTGATAGGTTTTTTTTAAATGGACATCTTTAGGCAGAACAACATGGCATATTAAAGATCCTAAATATCCTTTAAGTGTTCCCTCCCCAGCTATTCCTAGCTTGCACAGATAAGAGTTTTCAGCTCATTCATCGCCTTCTCCAGCGTTACACCAGGGTTCCAGTGGTGGAGTCCTTACCCTGGAGGAATTCTCTACTGATTCCCTCTGGATCTATTAAGTGGGAAGAGGCACCAGCAGCCTTTCTTCATTGTGAGATGCCTGAGGGTACTCACCAAAAATTCCTTAATTTAAGTAAACCACCCAAACTATTCCATCTTATCCAGTTTGCCCCAGCCCTAAAACCACTAATTTATTCAGCAATTTGCCACCTTAAATAGGAGCATTGTGAAACACGCAAAAAGATTTTTTTTTCAATAGGCAATCAGGAAGAGCCTCCCAAATTCCTGCCTGGCTTCTCCTTCAGCATTAAAACAAAGGATCCCTTGATAATAGTCCACTGATTGAACAAGCCAACAAGCGTTCCAGTGCTTTTCCCTAGACCTGGGAACTGGTTTTATATTCACAGCACCATTCTGTCTTACTATATTTTGGTTTATATCAGCTTTGTAGCAGATACATGATGGAGAATCAGCAAATACATTTTGGTTCCAATTCAACCACATTGCTACAGTCATATGAACATTAAAATTAATTAAAATAAATTAAAACTTACGAGGTCCTAACACACCTCTATCGGTTCGCCCAGTCTATCCACAGCAAGAGTCCCAAGTTGTCAGGGAGCTATGTTGCCTGGCACCAAGAACATGCTTGTCAAGGTCCAAATGATGAATCAAGAACCAAAGGAAAGATATCCCAAAACACACCTTACTAGGCTGAAGACTGGAGGTGGTCAGGGCCATTTGACCAGTTGAATCTATGCCTTGTGATCTAAGCCAATCACACGAATCAGTTACTAACCAGGTGACATCAAGTGTCAGAAAGAGATAACAAGATGGTATTTATTCTGCAGCCATAAATCATGATACACAGCAATGATTTCATGATGAGACAGCAATAATTTCATCGGCTTAATTCATTGCAATGTGGCACTGTGGTTCTGTGGCCTTGGCAAGCCTAGAGAGTCAAGTTTGAGACCATGTTTCTTACAATCATATGAAGAATTTAGGCACAGATTTGGCTCCTGGGTCAGCTGGAGGTGAATTAGTGTTCCTTCATTACATAGTCTAACTATACATAGTCTAATCATAAAGTTACACATTGTAATCCTAAGAACACTTTATTGGAAGTGACTTCAGTAGGATTTTGAGTTGACCTGCTTTGGAGTGCACTGATAGTTTACAAAGCACAGTAAAAGTGTATTCTAATTCCATTTTTGGAACACAATTAGCATAATAATTTTGAGAGATCACTATTACTGCTATGTAATCAATTCCTCTGGAGATTTACAATTCCTGTTTCTAGCAGTAAAGTAGACATGTGTGCTACAAATTAGTTGGGGGGGGGGGCTTGCCCAACTTGCAGTCACACATATTAACTGGGGAATTCACTTTAAAAGCATTATGTTGCTCTGCTTGGGTCTACAGGGATCTGATGAAGGGGTGGGGGCTTCAGGCTTCCCTCCTACATTATTTTGTTACTGTGAATGGTTATTGGGAGCCTACTTGCCTCTTTCTCTGAATCCTTAAATCATGAGACTGAGGACATGTGGGGCCAGATAAAAGGGCAAACAGTACTGCTGTTTCTGTAGACAAAAATGGTACAGGAGGGAAGCCTGAAGCCCCTGCTCGGCACTCCTCAATGCAGCACTCCAAAACAAAACAGTGCATTGGTGTGCTTTTGAGTTCCAAGTCCATGCATGTAACTGTAAGTTAATTTGGGCAATTCTGACCCAACTTACACAATATGTACTGTCTAGTTTGGCCCTAAGAGTGAATAAATGAAGCCGTGTAAATGATGTTTGTGTATCACCAATAGTTTTTGGTTTTGTCCCCTAGCAAAGAGTATCCTCCACAATCCAAGCAATAGGATTTATACATAATGTTCCACTTGTACATGTAACAATTAATAATTTATTCCATGTCTTATTTTATACAGATTAAATGTATGGGCCATAGTGGAATATTTTAGTGTTCACACTGATATCAAGGGATAGTTTCACAGTCATTCAACTGGATCTATGAAAGTACCCGTGAAATTAGATCCAGCATTCAAGCTTTTAGAATGAAGCCAAGCAGCCTAAGTACTTAGATGTTGATCTACAGAGACACAGAAATATAATTCCTACGGTGAACAGTCCTGCTAAAAATACAATCTCTTTCCCAAAAAATATAAGATCTTGAAAGCTATGGGTGACATAAATTGGTCATAAAATTGACAACCAGCTTGGTGTAGAGGTTAAGGTGCTGAACTAGGATCAGAGAGATCCAGGGTCAAATCCTCACTTATTCTATGAAGCCTTTTGGAAGACTTTGAGCCAATTTACTGCACATGGTTCTTGCAAAGGTAAAATGGAGGATAGATTGGTATATAGAGGAATGGTGGGATAAACGTATAGTAAATAAATGCCCCAAATGCCCAAAAGTGTAGTAAATAAATGTCCAAATCCCCCAAAAGTATTTCTGACAACATATTATCTGCTTTCAAAGTCTAATCCCTTTCAACAGCTCTGGACATCCAGAGATGATGGGAGAAATTGGAATCTGAATGTGCTTGTGTTTCCTAGTCCCTGAACATCTTTTTGTAACATCTAGAAGTCAAGTTTTAGAATGCAAGATTTCAAAGGAACAGTGCTGCCCTCCAAAACAAGGAAAAAAACAAATAAATGAGACTGTGTTCATCCCATGAAAAATGTCATTTAAATGTTCATCCCATGAAAAATGTCATTTAAAAAAGCAATAGACTTTTATATGTCTGTGTGTCTGAAGACAGCCACCTCAGCATCTTCATTAATGGTCATTATTACTGTAACTTCCAAGCTGTTTAGTGTTGGCCACTAAAATTGAATATGAATTGTTAGAAATCAGTCACCTTGCTCACTACATGTCCATAATGCTATAGGTTCTTTTCTTATACCATCAGTACACATAAAGTCTTCTTTGGCTTTTATTCTTTACTTTTGTCAGATTCTGAATTCTTCATGCATTGGTAGATCTGCTCTTCCAAACCTTTCTCATTTCCATAGAAGTAGATTATCTACCTCCCACATCTTCATTACTGCTAGATATCTTACTTTGCTGAGAGATTTGATTGCCAAGAACGTGCCAATAATATTTTACAAATGTTTACAGTCAATGTGACAAACTTAATTGGTTCATTTAAACAGCTGCCAGGGGAATGTTAGAGGAATGCCAGTTAGCAAAATGACTAAAAGCAAGGGTGGAGGTAGAAACAGAGCCAGGCAAATCATTTTGAGATATGAATTTATTGCATGGAATGAGAGAATGGGAGGCACAGATTATAGAATATTTAAATTATATTCATAGCAGGCATCATTGTGCGATTAACACAGATCCTATTCACTTAAAAGGCAAATTGTTTTGAATGCACTTGAGATTTAATCCACAGCTATACACAGATGCATAATTGAACCTCTATGTCCCAGAACAGTATAGTGTTTTCCTATGAGCTGTAGAAGTAGAACCAGGCAACTTTCATGCCTAAAAGTTTACCAGCTATTGGTTTGTCTGTCAACATATAACCTAATCCTTAGTTTTAAGGGAGATCTGATAATTTGTTCATCACTACAATGAAGTTCTCCAAACACAGAGCAAAAAGCAGTGTGTTCTCTAGAGCTTGAAGGATACAGTAATTCAAAATTCAAGGGTGAAGCATAGATAAGATGAGCAACACAATCTTATTCATCCTGAGAACTAGGAACTGATTCTCATTGAAGGGGAAGTGTTGGAAAGATATGCTGGAAATGCTTATTAGAAAAGGTTGGAACTTCATTTAGCTGGCATATGTCATTTCAAACATGATACAACATAAATGCTACTATTGTCCTTTTTATTTAAATGCAGTAATTGTTAAAATTGTTTATTTTATATGGTGGGGTTGTGGCTCAGTCGTATGGCCTACAGAAGATCCTAGACTCAATCTCTAGCATCTCCAGTTTGTAAGGAATTCCATAGAAGCAGAAATAAAAGGCTCTTTGGTGTAAAAGACCGTTTATTCAGACATTTAGAAAGCTCATGGTACAACGCAGTGAGCAGTAATAAGATCTCCCGCCAGAAACACAGGTTATAACCCTGTCCATCCCATCCCTCCCGGACTTCCCATGGAACGGAGGTCTCATCTCCCTCAGAGATAAGGTCTCCGCTGGAGAAGCTGGCCCATCGCCCGGCTGTGGAATGCACTCTGCCAGGCGGCCAGTCTTCCCATCAACACCATTGAATCCTTTACACTCTGCCTCCTTAAAGAAGAAGACCTCCCCAGGTTTGAAAGCGGAAAGGTGCGTGGAAAGCAGAAATAAGGGCGGGGCGCCAATATTTTCGAATAAACCCATTGATTGTTCAGAGGAATATCCCACCCAAGAGACCCGAAATATTGCAAGCGATGACAAAGCGAGTCCAGGATGGTGTCCAATTTCGTAATGCTTGTGGCCATCAATAATAGTTGGTGGGGTCTCTCCGCACGCCAGGCATCGGAAACGGGAGCCTCCTTTGAGTAAACTGGAATGGAAGACAGGATGAATGTTACTAAGAGAGTTAGGCAACTAATCGGCAGTGACATCATTAATCACTTTAGTAATCTGAAAAGGTCCTACCAATCTTTGCCTAGTTTGGAAAATTTATGCACGCCTCTGAGATTTTTGGTAGACAATACACCCAAGCTTCACACGCAGAGGGAACTGAAGGGTGCTTTATCCGCCAGAAGCTTTTGGGAGTCCTTAGCTCTGTTGTGGGCAGTTCAACCGATTTCCACCCCTCGCTAGGATGAAATCCATTGTTGAAACTCTGAGGATCCACGTTCTCGGTAGTTGCGTAACGGGTGGGGAAGGATACCAGACACAATTTCGGGGTTTTTTTTGTACTGCTATGAACCGCATTGTTATATGCATCTTCGCTAGAACGGAATGAGCTCGCACTCCAATTGTCTTGGTGGTAGTTGGTGTAACAACGTGAAATACTGCTCTAGGGTCCTGTTCGCTCTTCCTCGACTCACCAATTTCCCTTTGAACGGTAGGGCTGCACCGCCAAGGCCCCCCCTAACAACCCTAGAAAAGCTTTCCAGAACTTTGAAATGAACTGAGGGTCAGCGGTCGGAGACACCACCTTAACGGGGTGGAGGTAGACGGTAAATATGCTGAATGAACATCGAGCCAACTTAGGGAGCTGAGGGGTTTTGCACATGGAATGAAATGGGCTTGTTTAGGAAAATAAGTCCACCACCACCCATAAGACCGGTTGCCATGACTTTCTGGCAAATCTGTAATAAAATCCATGGAGATGACTTCCCAGGGCGGAGGCCACCGGAGAGGTTCTTAAATAAGACCATATGGGCTTCCCGAACGGTTCTGGCTTCTGCACAAACAGAGCAACCTTTAATATACGCCTCATGCCCGCGCATCGCTACGCCACCAGAATTGACGGGCCAAATGTAGCTTTAGAAAGCCAAAATGTCCAGCCGAAGCTGGCATCGACGCAGGCCTTCGAGAACCTGCTTGGCGGAGGGAGGGAGGCACATACCAACAATCCTCGCCGCCAAACGCCATTCTCCAAACGCAGAATCTGGAGTCGCTGAGGCCATACTCTGCCTCAAGTTTCAGTAGGAAAGGAGAGGACTGCGCTGAAATGGGCGAAGGAGGAGTGGATGTCTGAGATCGGTGACAGCCAGCCCTGGCAATTGAGGAGAGAGAACAGTGCGGAAATGTCCCGTAGTCGGTTCCACCCTCCCCGGTAGGCTGAGCGCATCAGCCAGCTTTATTGGTTTTTCCGGGAAAAATGGACCGCAGCAGAAACGAAAAGAAATCGCCCAACCAAGTTGCTTTAAGTGGACATCTTGAGGGGGGGGTGGAGAGGGCGGCCAAGTTCTTTGCATCCCACCAAACTTTAGTAAGCAGCCCCTCCAGCCAGTAATACAGGTGGAGAGGGCTACTTTAATGGCCGCAGTCTCTTTATCCCCAGTCCAGCTGGAGTTCAGCACCAGAGAATTTCTTTGATAAATAAGCACAATGAACCAGTCTATCATCTTTATTTCTCTGCAACAGGGCTGCTCCAAGCTTTGTCCTGAGGCATCCACGCGCGGAACCACTGCAACGGAGATCTGGGTCAGGGTGCTTTAGGATAGGTTCGTGCGGTAAAAGCAGACTTTAAGAGCTGAAAGGCTGTTTGACACTCTTCAGACCAGGAAAGGGGGCCCCGGCTTGGCGGACAATGGATCTTTACCCTTAGTGCCAAGAGGTCTGCATATAGGGAGGGTCAGCCGCCTAGCTTAATGGGGTATAAAGTCACGATAGAAATTAGCAAAACCCAGAAAGCATTTGGAGTTCTTTCAGTTGGTGGCCATTGAGGATTCCATCGATCTTAGCAGGATCCATTTGCAGGCTCCCCCTCGGGCGATCTGGTAACCCAAATAGTCAATAGAGGTTTGGTGGAAACAACACTTCGAAAGTTTGGCAAAGAGGGAGTTGAAGGAGCAAAGCCGCTTCAATAATTTCCGAACCAATGCTTCATGCTCTTCCATGGTTTTGTGAATAAATTAAAACGCCATCTAAGTATACCCACTACCCTTGTACAATAAATCATGGAGAACTTCGCTGATAAGTGGGCCATAAAGTTCGGGGCCCCAACCAAATGGTACTTTATTAAGTATTCAAATCCGTCCAAACTTTGTGTTAAATGCAGTCAAGTGTTCATAGCCTTCAGCAATTCTGACCCTGTAGTAAGCTTCTCTCAAGTCCAACTTAGTAAAGATGCGCCCTTTGCCCACGCGCCTAAAGGTCTTTGATCAAAGGCAAAGGGTATTTATTGGACAGGGAGACTGCATTGAGACCTCGGCACTAATCTGTAAAAGTCAGAAGACCCATCTCTTCTTTACAAACAAAACAGGAGCAGCATGTGTGTGTTTGGTAGTCACCGTATGAACCCTCCAAGCAGCGATAGGTTCTTGTCTTAAGAAGCAACGGTTCCTTCTCCTCATTGGGGACTCCATACCGCGATTCTACCTTTGGGCAGCTGCGCTCTGGCTGTATTTACTTTGCAGTCAGTGTTCCTATGGGGTGGCAACTGATCGCATTCTGCCCTGAAAATACCCTGGCCAGATCTTGGCAAATTACCGGGTGGATGCCGCAGAATCGGGGAGCAATCGCTAGATGAAGTGTGTGTGTCAGAGAAGTTGAATTTTCCTCCAATTCATGTGTTCCCTCTAGGGTACCGCAAATTCCGCAAAGATCCTTTCTTTCCAAAGCGGAGAATTTTGGTTCATGTAACAACAACCATGGTATGCCCAGAACTATGGAGGTTTGAGATTACTGGCCGGTAGAATAAACTGAATTTTCTCCCGTCGCTGTTGAGCGGAGGAGAACCAAAGGGTTATGCTTTTGAACTGGGCCGGTCCTTCGCCCGCAGGGCTGCCTTTCCATTTGAAGTGAACGGTATGGGCTTAGCCAGGGATTTGGTCTAGACCTAGCTCCTCCGCCACCCAGTCGCGACATTAAAACAATGGGAGCTTTCAGAATCCACAAGGGCTGAGGCTATAATAATGGTATGCTTTAGCCGGGGTTGGCCAGAAATGCTTTGATTGTAATGGGGAGCTTGCCTTCACTCACCGCTGCCTGAGTCGTGAACCCATGTCCATTGGGGCTGAAGAAAGGCAAACTGCTGCCCCTCCGGTCACTTCGATGACTGCTTTAGCTGATTCGCTGGGTGGCCCGGCATCGCCGCGGCTTGGCAGATGGGGTGCGTGTGTCGGAGTGGTTGGCTTTTGTTTTTCGGCAGTTGGCGCTGTGGCAGGACCGACCTCCACAGTAAAGACACAATCCACGCGACGGGCGCCGAGGTGGTCTCGGGAAGCGGCTGGCTTGGCTTGTAACGAGGGTCGGCTTTTACGGGCATGGCCTCCGCACGAAGCCGCCGCATCTAAGCCGGTAGACGCTACTAATCCCAATGTAATCCACCAGCAATGGTGCGGGATCCGGAATTAGAAACACTGTTTCACGAAGCTTGCTGTCGACAGCATCTGAGAAGTATTCGCATTTCATGCGCCAGGCCACTTCTGAGGGAGTCAGCAGCCACGCACGGGGAAATTCACGGGCAAATTCTGCAAACGAAGCGTTGCCTTGCTGGATAGTTTTGATGGTGCGGATAGCTTCATTTTCTGCACCTGGATCTTGGAAGCGAGCCCTCAAGGCTTGGAGGAATGTGGGCACCCTGCGAGAATCTTCATCCTTGCAGGTTCAAAGAGTCACAAACCAATGGGTTGCTGCCCCATCCAGGACTTCTGGAGCCGATGTCCTATTTTCTACCAGAGACCGGGTATAAATCATCATAGTCCTCCGCGTGGGCATCGAAAGCTGTGCAAGATGAAGCAGGGAAGTTTGGAAGGTCCCATCGAAACGGGCAGGTATTGAGGTCTGTAGTAACCCCTTTCCACGCCCCCCCCATACTTCGTAGGCGGCGGTTGCGCAGGTTGAGCAGGTTGAGGCAGCGGTTGGCGCAGGGGCCGGAATCGGGTGGAGGTATCAGCGCCGGGTGTCAGCTTGAAGTTCCGGGTACGGTCCTGGAAGTGGTAATGACCCAGCAGCGTCCGCCGGGCGCCGCCTTCCGTAAAATTCGCGACAGCCGTAAAACTCCAACTTGGGCTGCTCCGGTCTGCTGCTTCCTCAGTTCCAAGGCAGCCAGCTCTCCTATGAAATCAATGCATCCTGCAGCGCATGCGCTACTGCTCCAATTTAGCCTGTTCGTCCTTCCGCTGAACAGCCGGCAAGTTCACTTTGAGTGCGCAAGGCCCGGAACACTTCCTCACGCTGACGCTGTAAGTTCAGTTTGAGGTGCGTCTCCAGGACTTTATCATGGACTGATAGATTCTGGCGATATTGCCGCTGGAGTGCATCTTTGGCACGGTCCAATTCGAAGTTGGACTTCTTTGCGCTTGCTGTTCCGGTCTCTGCAGGTTTTCACGCTCTTGCTGCAGCTGTTCCCCGCCTCTTCCCATAGCTGGCGCTTCAATGGCCCAGGCTTGGGCATCTCAAGCAGTCGGCCCACTTCCTCATCCCAGCTCTTCGATGGGAGAGGGAACAGATCCGCTGGGAGGGCAGGCTTTCTCCGGACTCCTGGGCTGGGCCATCTGGATCGCTGGTGGCATCGTGCCCACCGGTGGCTCCATCGGGCATCTCTTGTGCAGCCGCTGGTCCGGGATCAGGGGTCCGACCGGAAGCACGGGTATCGATAATCCCAATCCCCTGGTATGGTCCCAGTGTCACCGGTGGTCTTCGGACGGCCCCAGTGCTGTGCCAACGGTGGTTCTTGGGAGCATCACCAAAATACGAGTCCAGGAATCGCTCAATGGACTCCTGGGTTGCCGCATGAAAGGTGGTCAGGCCCGCCTCCTCCTGTGACAGGTTGCATCTGAGGTTTGTAACCATACCAAAACGGGTATTAATCAACCACAGGCCATCCATAGACAGCTCCCAAACCACTCATGTAAGTCCCCATGGTCGCCTCTTTCTACCGCCCCTCGCTCCAGCGAAGTAAAGGGAGACCTTCGCTGGGATAATGTAGGACGGGAAAGAGTCACCAGCGACTCCCGCTTCTCCTCGCGGGTTCCTCCAGATCCAGGCTAGCCAGGTCGGAGCTCCTCCTTTAGCTACCGCACCTTCCCCAGAAACATCCAACCTCTCCATGCCGAGGCACCAGAGGTCCACTGCACTAGGAATATAGATGATTTTAGGATTCCTGCCACACTGTAAGGAATTCCATAGAAGCAGCAAAGGCTCTTTGGTGTAAAAGACCGCTATCTGTGGACATCTTAGAAAGCCTGCAAGAGTGGCAGGAATAAGATCTCCCGCCAGAAACACAGGTTATAACCCTGTCCATCCCATCCCCCCTCCCGGATTCCCATGGGAACGGAGGTCTCATCTCCCTCGCAGAGATAAGGTCTCCGCCGGAGAAGCTGGCCCATCGCCCGGGCTGTGGAATGCGCACTCTCAAGGCTGTGGCGGCTGCCCTTCCCATCAACACCATTGAATCCTTTACACAGTTAAAAGGATCAGATGGAAGTGATGTGAAAGACCTCCGCCTGATTCTCTGGAGAGCCACTGACCTTAATTGACCAGTTGTCTGACTCTGTATAAGGCAGATTCATGTGTTCATATTTACATATAATATATTACATTTTATATTTGCACAGTATTTGTGTGGGGGCGGGGTCTGTCACAAAATCAAACAAGCAATAATGTTGCAGCCCCCAAAGGATTAGGAATCGCTGCACTATGCCAATAGGTAACATTAGAACTACCCCAATCACACATATAGTGGGGTAAAGTGGTTAAAGCTGGTGGACTCTAATCTAGAGACCTCAACCTGATACTCTGGAGAGCCACTGACCTTGATTGAACAATTTGATTCCCCACTTTTCCATATAAGTGACAGACTCTTATTTGGTGAACCAGGTTTGCTTCCTTAGTCCTTCATATGAAGGGTGACCTTGGGCTAGTTCTCTTGGAGCTCTTTCAGCCCCAGGTGTCCATTGTGAGGAGAGGAAGAAAAGGAGCTTATAAGTCATTTTGAGACTCATGGTTGATAAAAGCAGGGTACAAATCCAAACTCCTCCTCTCCTTCTTTTCTTCCTACTCCAAGGGTATAGTGGAGCCCTGGAGACTATATGGATATTTTAAGAAAAGGTTTGGCGAAAATTTCAACAGAGGGACTGCTGGGATTTTTATCCCTATTTGCCTATATGTATCCCTATAAAAATGTAAATGTGTTCATATATAATATATTTAAATATATGTAAATTACTGAGACCTTCTCAGTAAGTATATCAGTAATGTGAGAAACACTACCATACATATTCCAGAGGCATAGCAGTGTTAGTCTTTGAGATGCCATAAGGCTCCTGCTTATTTTTAATAAAACAGAGTAACAGGTTTTTATTCTAGCATAAGCCTTTAAAGAATGTAGCTTAGGTTGCCAGATGTGCATATGTGCACACATACAAAATAAAGGTAGCATAACCCAGAATTCCTCAGATATTACAGGCATTAACCAACTTTGCAAAACTACAAAAAAATTACCAAATTATTGCTACTATTAATTGTGTCCATACTTTTCTTCACCATATTTAAATTTTACCTAATTACCCAGCTTGTAATTTCTTGTATTTCACGCCCATTTGACACTGCTATATATACAATCTGTGTGTGTTTGTCAAGACCCACAAAGACGTCTATGAATTACTTTGAGACGCAGTTGCTGCTCGGGGTGGGGAGAAGTGAAACCATCGGATGCTGCACCAGTAAGGGTGGAAGGGGATGGGGAGCCATGCTAGGAAAGGGCTAGCATCACCGGAAGAAAGGATGGGCGAATTGAGACTTTAAAGGAGCTCGCCCTCCTTTGTGCCAGGCCATGTGCTCATTGGCTGACGATTTGCCCATTCACCTCTCCCTACTTTTGTATGTTAATGCATGCTCATTTTGTCATAGCCTAGATACTTGGTTGTTTGGCACATGGGTATGGCTCTGGAAGGGCAAGGGGAAGGGGGCTAGGGAGCTACACCTTCCCCTTGGGAATGGCAACAGTGGCAAGAGATAACCATCCTTGCCGAACCGGGCTGAAGGGGAACATCTCTGGCCAGGAACGTCCACCGAAGAAACCCTTCAAGAGAATGAAGCTCTCGATCGGGTGCCCACTTTTAGCACGTTGCCCACATGACCAGATCCAGACCCATGCTTAGCCTCACACTTCTGTTCAATAAAATGGCTATGGCCAATTTATTACTCCAGCAATGGAGTAGTATGTATTATTGGTAAAGGGCTTCGCACAGAAGAGAACCACCCTCGGACAGCAACTTGAAGTGGACTGTTGTCCATGGAATTTTATACTGGAATAAAAGCTTGTTACTCTTTATAGTACTACACACAATTCCTGTTTATCTTGTACCTGTATTTTGTTACAGGTTCCTTATAATTTAGATACAAAATATCAACAACCTTGCAAAAGAAGAATAAGAGTTTGGATTTATACCCTCCTTTCTCTCCTGCAGGAAAACTCAAAGGGTCTTACAAACGTTTTCCCCTTCCTTTTCCCACAACAGACACCTTGTGAGATAGGTGAGGCTGAGAGAGTTCTGAAGAACTGTGACTAGCGCAAATCACACAGCTGGAATGTAGGAGTGTTCACCTCATAAATCTGTTCACCTGATAAAGCTCTGATGCTCAGGTGGAGGAGTAGGCAATCAAACCTAGTTCTCCAGATTAGAGTCTACCTGCTCATTAAAGAAAATAAAAGGGAGATTCTAAAATCAGATTTAAAACCAGGTTTACTATTTGCCCCATATTGTAGTAAATGTTAAATAGTATTTTTTTCCTCAGAAAAAAAGATGCTATCTTGCAAGATGCAACTGGAAATAATGAAATATATGCTAAAGAGTAGTAGTGGATACAATGAAGATGTTCAGACACTGGATAACTGGGCTCTGTGAAGAGGAGAGAAGATTCTTGCCACGAGGTCTCCCTGAAGAAACACAACATTTTTCACCTTAGAGAAGAATTGATTATGGAAAGCAGCATTGTATCTATTCTTCTGTTCTGTAGACAATATTTTGTTGTTGTTGAGATAAATAAGTTCTCTGAAAGTTTTTTTTTTCTTTTGAATTTATTGGGTGGTTTTTCAGAAAAGTTGTTTGCACGAATGTGAATGGCCGCTACCGAGTGAAGAACTGATGTGATGAATCTTGTTGTAACAATTTAAAACATTGTGTGTGTGCTCCTTTAAATGAGAGGTAACCAGCAGATGTTGTTGTAAAAGAAAGGAGGGCTGAAAGAGGGATGAGAGAGGTAGGTGATCAGTTGACACCAGAGAGAAGCAGTGAAAATCTTTTTTTTTGAGAGAGAGTCATTGAAGAAAGGGACAATGAGAAGGCGCTGAAGTAAACAAAGAACATTATGATGTTAACAGCCTAGAAAGCAGATCTCTGATTAGAATCTTTCTTAGAGTTATATCCAATCCAATCCAAAAACCTTTATTAGGCATAAACCAGAAGTACCATACATTCCAAATATAGTGTTATATAAAGTACAAAACTTTCCAAAGACAATTTCTAGAATACACATAGAAGACACTGGGATTTCAGAAATGAAGTCAAATCCTAGTGTGGTCACAAAGGCATAAGAGAGTGAGAGAATAGATTTCTGTGAAATGAAAGTCACCGAAGCGAGAAGTTATTGCTTTAAATTGGTTTACTCATTATAGATACAAGATAAATTAATTCTTGTAACCATTAAGCTGGAGAAAAAATATAAATAAAATTTTGATTTGTTCAAA
This sequence comes from Sphaerodactylus townsendi, assembly GCF_021028975.2. NCBI lineage: Eukaryota > Metazoa > Chordata > Lepidosauria > Squamata > Sphaerodactylidae > Sphaerodactylus > Sphaerodactylus townsendi. Next base: position 35,273,097 of record NC_059433.1, on the reverse strand, counting down.
TAAACCTGGAATCCTACACCAGTAACTTATAAGGGTATCCTCAAGACCATGCAGACCTTCGAAACCACTTTAGAGCACATACACAATACTTTAAGAGAAATTTAAAAGAGAATTACAGATCTTGCACTAGGTTAGTCCAATCCTGGAGGTAGCAAACTGTGAGGATTGGGGTGCATTTAGATATAACAGAGCCAAAATCAGGTATTTCTGGTTGGCTTGTAGATGTCTGGAAGGACCTCAAATTCTCCCAAAATTTGTGGAGAGAAAAACAGCAGGATGGGGGGGAGGAAGTGCTGCTCAGACTCAGCTTTTCTGGGGTCCTCAGTCTCCTTAAACTTTCAAGGACCATTAATTTCTTAATCTGGCCTCTGAACTCTGGAGGCCAGGTCTACCCTTATAGAAACTGATGGTTCTTTAAAATGTAAAGAGTACATGTGCCACCAAACCGCTGTTTGCCAGACATCGTTTTTTCTCTTCCACTCTCCCAACTCTTGCTGCCACTGAGGAAGAGAAATAGAACAAGGATGGCACCAAAAATAATGGTCCCAAATTCCAGAGCACAAAAACTACACCTGTAACATAATCCTAAACTGGTAATAGCACAAATGAACTGGATTCGGATAATCAAAAGTATGCCCTCCTTGAAACCCTGAAAGAAAACTTAACACTTTTTTTAAGTGCATACCCTACCTATGAATAATCTGTTTCTGCAAAAGAACCCAGCCATGACTCTGATGGAAAACTGAGTTCAAAAGCAAATACAGAAAATGAAGTGTATCTCGCAAGACACAGCCGAGCCATGACATGGGTACTGCACACCTACACAGTTGTTTGGCATGTTGTTCTGTTGAACACTGAATAACAGCTTTAAGGTGATCTTGTAAGGGATGTGTTAATTTTCATGTAAGCAAAGAGTCAGATTAAGATAAGGTTTGCTGGAAAACATGTCTCTGATAAGCAAAACAGCAGTGTGAAAATGGTATAAAATGGTGTCAAAGGGTTTACACTGTTTTCTTACCATTTTTACACTGCTGTTTTTGGCCCATGTGGAATCTGCCTCTGTCATAGAGATACCATTTTTGGTTATAGCTACAATTTATACATCTTTTTTCACTTATGTCTCATTACCTCAATATGTCTAATTTTTACTCCATATGCTTGCAAAATGAATTATACATGGCTAATTACATTGCTCAAAATTTTCAGGAATACAGCTAAACACAGCACATATATTCTGTTATTGAGGTCTCTGCAATCATGCAGTTGTGTTTCAGACAAACTATTCTTCAGCCAATGGAAACACTCCATATAAAGTGGTATTATTTTCTTTTCCAAGCTCAATGGTGCTCTGTTCCAAAATTCTTCAATATTTCTCCTGACACTAGGTCTGACTTTTGCTTCTTTTCAAAAGTTATTATGCTTAATGAGCTTTTCTGCTGGAAATTTTAGACACATTTTAGATGATGTTAGTGTAAGTTCCCCTTCCCCCTAAGTTAATGGGTTTAAGCTTGGTGTGGTGACTACTATGTTTTGTCCAATTATTTCTGATGTTTTCTGGCTATAATGAAAACCAACACTGTATCTGTGTGGACATACCATGTCATTCATGTGCTTATAAGGAAAATTAGTAATTTACTTATGCCTCTTTGCATCCTAATCCTGTGCACTATTAATATATGCAATTATTACTTTTTATATTTTGTTTGGCATTATTTAATTTTTCTAAGCATTATTTTTCAAGGAACAAACTGCATCACAAAGTTGGGTATATCAGTAGAACAGCAAGTTTGTCTAATCATTGGGGGGAAAAACTATAATGCCCCACAACTGCTGCATCTCAGAAAACAAGATATATGACAAGCCAGAAGGTCAAAACAATAAAAGAGAGACTCTGAGGCCACTGGTTTTAAAGGTTCACATTTGTTATTACTAATAGAGAAGTGAGGGTAAGTGTCTGCCCTAAGCCTTGCTAGGTAATAGCAACAGCTTAATGATACATTCAGCACAATCAGCCCTCCTGCAAGCTGATGATTTACTTCCAGGCCAAAACAGCAAACAGGCCATTTACCTGCTCCTGAAGGAAACTCTTATTGTCGTTTTAAATGCTGTAATACTTTGGGAAATAGAAATACAATGTTCCAATACATACTCATGGAAAGAGAAAAAGGAAATGTCCAATTTACACATTACAAACCATGGAATATACAAGAGTTGGAAGACCTGAAGCTCTTCTGTCTGGCATCTTTGAAAACATAAAAGTGATTAATTACATCTATGGATTTTATTAGCGTCCTATAGGCCAGCTCTGGCATTTGAATTACTTAGATATCAGGGCAGAACTGTTTGAGCAAGGTTTAAGGAGAAAAAGAATTAACTACATAACATTTGCGATATCTATTAGAATTGTAGGAGCACTCTTATATCTCCAGATGTTAGTGGATTGCTGGTTTCCATCAGCCCCTTGCCAGCATAATACCAATTTTAACCATGTGCTGGTAGGGCTGATGCTGGCAGGGGCTGATGGGAATTGTAGTCCATAACATCTGGAGTGCCAAAGGTTCGCCACCACTGTAATAGAACATTAAGTAACCCAGTGTGTATAACAGTTAAGAATGACAGACTCTAATCTGGAGAACTGCGTTTGATTTCCTGCTCCTCCATATGAGTGGTGGACTCTAGAGAACCAAGTTTGATTCCCTTCATGTGATTCCACCTGAAGCCTTCTGGGTGACCTTGGATTAATCACAGCTCTCTCAGAACACTATCAAGGTAATTGTAAGCTGCTTTGAGACTCTGTAAGGTAGCAAAGAGTAGGGTATAAAAATCAACTCTTCTTGTGCCACCACAAAACAACCTTTCCCCATTAAGATAAACTAATTCTTGTAATGCCAGCACCCACATCCTCCATGTGTTTCTTTCTCCCATCTTTTCATCTAACCATGGATTGGTTTATCCTATAAATTACACATGGAACCACCTCCAGGTTTTTGTAGCCCAATTACCTGAATGCCACAGGAGAACATTAATCAAGGCTCTTTGTATGATCCTCGAGAATTTCTCATATTCATGGCCATAAGCAACAGTCCAAGTTTATAGGACAATAACCAGGCTTCTAGGACCAGCCAGGAATTGCATTACAATGCAGACTTTGAGGGAAAGCTGATCTATCCTTCAGATAATTCAGTCATCCACTTTTTGCCTCACCTGGTAACATTCTCCTCCTTATGTCCGTTTCTGGACATTTCTGCTTTTTTCCTATTATGTTTTTGGAAAATCCAAACCCAGTAATAGGATCCTAATTCTGCACCAAATTGGGCCTACAGCAGTGACTTCAATGCCTGGGCCTGGGTAAGCACATTCACAGAAGAAGGATATCTTAAGCCGTGGGTAGTAGCCGTAGGTTTCCCCTCTCAATCTGATAATAGCTTATCTCCAGAACTTCTTCCAGCACAATGATAATGAAATCCTGTTCTTCATGACAAGCAGAGTATGCTTGCTTACATTCTGATTCCCTTTTCAAATAGATTCTTCATGGTCGAATGGTCTCACTATCAGCTCTAGTTGAAGTTTCAGAACACAAACTAACGGCCCAGTTGCTTCTTGGCCCAAAGTTCTTGAAGTTCCTGGCTAAGACGGGGTAGTGGGATTCCAACCCATGTTTTCTGTCTCTGTAGTTCCCACCTCTTAACTTCTCCATTTGCAGCAAGTCTGCCTCACTTCTAGCTGGCCCATCCTAATAAACATCCCTCCCCATAAGCTAGGAAATTACTTCCTTATTAAATAAAAAAAATCCTTCCCCTTTTCCTTCATCCAACTTTTGGGTTCCATTTTAGGAACCCTCTTCCCATCTGGACTATTTAACCTGACTAGCCATGAGAGAAGAACACAATTTGATATCGCTATGTTCACTAATTTAGTAGATGATCCATAAATGTAAATAAAACTTGAGAACCATTTAAGACATCATTCAACATTCATACAGTCCATTACACATTGGATTTGTTAATCAGTAACCTGAAGTGATTTTGATTGCACCTCGTATTGAGTTTAATAGTATAATATTTTCAGTTTTCCATTTCATATTAAGCTTCAGCTTGTGGACCATATTAAAAACCAGGTCCTGCTGCAAGGAGAAACTATATTTTAAAAGGAAATCAACAAGCACCCATCCAAAATGTGTAACAAAAAACAACTTCTGTTTGTAGTCTCAGTTTCTCAAGGACAGTGCCAGGAAGTACTCCTTTCATGCTTGGCTTCAAGGCAGATCAGCAAACTCCTCAAATTAATTACTGTTCAGATGTGACAAGTTTGGTCTGTTTAGTTTTCTTCTGTTGCTCAGATGACATTTTTTTCTGGCTATGGTAGCGTCAGTCCTTCTTGCGCTCATGTACCAAAAGGAAAAACAAAATGAAAAGAGGTCATTCCTTTGCTATCTCCCTTGTAAAACTCCAGCAATCATATTTATTGCTAATGAAAAAAAAAGATTAAATGTGGGATAAAAAACTTGTTGTCTTTGCTTACAGTAGAGTGCTCCGCACTACAGAAAACCCCTAAGCTCTCTTTCCCAAAGCACCTTAACATACGCTGAAATATTGGGATTCAAATTAGAGGCTAATCAGGAGCAGTAGATAAAGTGACGTGTCTCAGCCCTGCCTTTTTTGTAACCAATTACTCCAGGTTCTTTGCATTCATGCCTTCCCTGTGCTTTTTTTAATTAGCACTTTATTAGCTTGGCTTCAGAGAGTTGAGCCTAGAGAAAACTTCTGCAGATTTGCCAAATGGTCACCAAGCAGGAGGTGATTAAATTTAGTCTTAAGCAATAGGCAGTCTTTGAATCTCGGAGTGCTTTTTAAAGACACGTTCCCAAATATTTTGCTCCCACAGGCATGTTGTGCTGCTGCCAGTAACTGTATTTGAAAAGCAGTCTCGCATCATTAAGCTATTTTTTTCCTGTCTGCTAGTGATTGAGATCTATTATAAGAAGAATCTTGACATTCCCCTCTTGCTTCCGCAGCAAAATGCAGCCTGAGTTGTGTTGACAGGACAAGGAAAGGCAGGTTTCATGCCAATCACAAAACTGTTCAACTGGAAGAATGACACACACACAAACACACCTCACGCAGAGGCAGAACTCTCCATGTCCCAAGTGATAAACAGCTAGTTAATATCATTCAGATAATTGTGCACAGCAGGCCAGTATAAGGTACAACCAAGATGTTTTCTAATGGAGACACCTGGAGGAAAAGAACAAGACTGATTAACAAATAACAGAAGCACATTTTCCTCCAGGGGGAAAAATGAAGTCACTTTTATAACTAACCTTGGTTAATGCCTTCTGGTCCTCACAAATGGTGATCAGTTAATCCTAGACATGCTGACAATAAAAAGAGAATGAATTCCTTTCACTGTTATAGGTTGCTTCCATTTCATTCAATAAATAACAGACTTTACATTTCCATTTTTTAAAAGTGAGAACTTTTGAGACTATTACCAGGCAAGCATGAAAACAGTCATCATTTGTTAAATTTCTGATCATCTTACACATGCCCGATCCTACTGGTTGATGTCCCATTTCTGCACTGTAGGATTACCATGGAGAGCCAGTTTTGTATAGTAGTTAAGGTGTCAACTTGGATCTGGGAAATTCAGGTTTGAATCTCCATTCTGCCATGGAAATCTGCTGGGTGACCTTGGCCAGTCACATCCTCAACCACAACAAGGATCCAAAGATCCCTGGGCAAATGAGCCCTCCTGCTATCTCCCACCACAGAAACCTTCCCTGGGCAAATGAGCCCTCCTGCACTCCCACACCCCAGCAACCCTCCCTGGCCCAGGGATCCAAAGATCCCTGGGCAAATGAGCACAATAAATCTACAATGACTGCAGAATCACCAATTATTGTGGCTGTAAATATTCAGTGTGCTTAATTAAAAAAACATTTGAACAATGTATGGAATGTGTCAGACCTCTTGTACTTCAAAGTCTTATAGTCTCAGTTCAATTAAAATATTCATCTCTCTTTCAACTATGGTAAGTTTAACACTTCAGGAATCTGCTCAAGGGGGCTGCCTACAAAAGCTTGCAAAACAATATGCTACTCTGTGTCTTGCTGGTCAGTGAGGTCCTATCATTTCAGGCTGTGTGTGTGTCTGTTGAGAAGGGGGAAATAGAACAGAGGTTTAACTTCCTAGAAGTACCCCACATAGTGTTCTATATGAGAGAGAGAGAAAGTGAAAAGCAGTGTTAATTGAAATTGATGCTGAAATTTATATCACCCAGAACGTAATTAACCACCTTGGAATTTAGCCAGATCAAAACTGCTGTACAAAAAAAGGAACAGCAGATAGATAACAGATGCTCAATACTAGGAAGATGAGAATCATGTAAGTATAAAGAGGGAAGAACAGATTTAAATTGCTAGGTTTGTGTTATAGAATAGATTCTGAAATATTAACACCGTTCCCCTGAGCAAATGTTGATTGTTGTACTTTTCTATCAGGTGAAGTTTCTTTCAACTTGGTGCAAAGAAATCCAGTGGAAAAATGTAAATGTGAAAACAACTCACTATCCCCCATACAACATGCCCTGTCACAGGCACTCACCCTCTCAATCACAAGTGACTGCTACTAGAATACCTTGACAGTGATACTTCATAAAATAATCTTGTTGCAATAATAATAATGTCCTACTCTGGAAACCAACAGGCAAGACATTGCAAACTGACATCATTAGGATGACAACAACTACAAATAAGTAAGTAAAGTGGTGTGCCACGGGAAACAAGCCAATTTGGATGAGCATAGGGCCAAGACATCCTACTCCACATGGATAGGGTATGGGCCTCAGAACTCATTAGATATAACTGACACAGTAATGGGGCAGGCCCAGCACAAAGAAAATAAAACTGACTAGTTAAGGATCACAGGCAGAACCAAGGCACCCAAACAAATCTGATGACCCACAATTACCAATAGCAGTCACTCTGAGGCAGGGTGGCGTTGGATCAATGCCTGATAGGTAAATGGTAGTCTTTCTGCAGTACAGGAGATGTTTTAAAAGAAAAATTGTGTTGAAAGCTATTTTAATGCCAATACGGCCAAAAGATCTATATATCCCATAGATGTTCATCTGAAACGTAACCTGTCAAATCAATAGGCTTAGGTGCATCTAGTTTTTCACAGGACTGGGCTATTTTTGACATGTGTGCTAGTTTATCTCAGCCCAACCAACCTCTATCAGACAATCCTACTCACCAGTATGTTTGCTATCTGTATACAAGGATATGTTGCAATTTGTATTTCTTCTGAATTCTCAGAATAGGGAAATTGATTTGTCTGTAAATCATGGCATAGAGTCTACTGTTATAAAATAATCTTGGTGTGTCACATGTCTTCCCTTTGCAGAGTTTGTATGCTTCAACTTGGTAGACCAATCTACACAAGCAGTTGTGTAGAGATTCTATTAATATTCTGACTATATCATTATCTTACAGTGTCCCTGTCTGAGTTGCTGAGTCTCAATTGTTCCTCCTCACAATTTACTACTTGAAGCAAAATGAGGCAAAAAGCCAAGAGTCTGTATGCTTTTTTTAATGTTAGGACTGTGCATCTCAGTGTTGATATTGTATCTGTTCAATAGTCCAGATGTTTAGATATAATCATATAAAGAGATAATATACTTATTAATACTAAGTTCTGGGAATAAATAAAAGATAAGACAAGGATGGTCATGCTCTGCTTGCTTGGAAGGCAACCTGCAATTGGAAACAGAACACTGAACTAATGGACCTTTGCTTGATATGTTCAGGCAATCCTGAAATACTTGTGAGTCTTAACCTCTTTTTTCTGCAGATGTCTTAACTGCCTTTTTGTTCGTCTGTTCCCCAGTGACCTCTGGTTCTGAGTTTGTCCAATGCCACTTTGCTGCGATTAGCAGATCTGCTTCGCTTCTCTTTCACTTTTTCTTGTTTCAATTTTCACAAATTGAATGGTGTTACCTTAAAGTGATGAGCTGGGCTCTTTTTGATGGTTCAGCATCATACGTTGTTTCTGAGCATCTTAATCCTGCTGGTTTCACTCCTGCTCTTCAAATTATTTTCTGTCTTTTTGACCTAGGGAACACTTCCACATGCTGTTTGCAGACAACCATTAACTAAACCCAGCAGAGAGTCCAAACCTTGAGAAGTCTTTTAGCTGGCTGTTTCCAAAGAAATAAAGCCAGAGCTGACAGTCAGAGAAGAAAGAAAGCATTGTGGGAACGGAGATTGAGGTCCAAGTGATAAGAGGATCTCTTAGTTAAAACATTATCATTCAGGTCTACATACATGAAAGATTAAAAAAAGGTGCAGATATTTTGATGATATTTTTGATGCTAACTTTGAAGAGATAATATCAGAACACACATGTCTAAAGATACTGTAAGTATTATTTTGATAAAAATATATTTTAGTTCCATAGTTTCATGGAACTGTGATCGTACTCATTCTCTTTCAGCTTTCAGCTACCAACCAATCCAATTCACTGATGTTGGAGGATTCTATGTTAGCATGGGTAGTATGTTGAAATAAACTATTTCATTTTAGGGTGCTGTGCTTGCTAAGGAGGCTACTTACAAGCTTGCAGGCAGACAGACCAGGCAGAGGAGGATAGAAACAGAAGATATGATTCTGTCTGCCACGACAGGCAATTATATTACATATTGAAAGAGGGGTATGTGTATATAGAAGTAGAGGCTCCAAAACTGGTTCATTTTCATTGAGCTCACTGAAAAAGTGAGCCCACATCCACCTCTAACTCAAGCCCATGTCACAGTTCCTATTGCCTGCTGTGACATTCTGTGACACAGTGCTGTGAAGTAATGCACTGCTGTGGGATTGTTCAATTTTTCCAGACTCAGACCTACTGAACTGCAAGCACATAACAGGATATAATATGAAATCAGTCATAAAACAGGAAGAAGGACCCAGAGGTAATGACCTCACCTACCATGGTTAAGGCGAAGACTATGAGCAGATGATGAAGAATGTCATCAACCAGAAAACAAATATCTAGAAGTGTAATGAAGAGCAAGCCTGGGGTCCAAGCCATGGAGGAATCCTTGGCACCACAAAATGACTTCATAAGAACATAAGAACAAGCCAGCTGGATCAGACCAGAGTCCATCTAGTCCAGCTCTCTGCTACTCGCAGTGGCCCACCAGGTGCCTTTGGGAGCTCACATGCAGGATGTGAAAGCAATGGCCTTCTGCGGCTGTTGCTCCTGAGTACCTGGTCTGTTAAGGCATTTGCAATCTCAGATCAAAGAGGATCAAGATTGGTAGCCATAAATTGATTTCTCCTCCATAAATCTATCCAAGCCCCTTTTAAAGCTAGCCAGGTTAGTGGCCATCACCACCTCCTGTGGCAGCATATTCCAAACACCAATCACACGTTGCGTGAAGAAGTGTTTCCTTTTATTAGTCCTAATTCTTCCCCCCAGCATTTTCAATGAATGCCCCCTGGTTCTAGTATTGTGAGAAAGAGAGAAAAATTTCTCTCTGTCAACATTTTTTACCCCATGCATAATTCTATAGACTTCAATCATATCCCCACTCAGACGTCTCCTCTCCAAACTAGAGTCCCAAATGCTGCAGCCTCTCCTCACAAGGAAGGTGCTCCAGTCCCTCAATCATCCTTGTTGCCCTTCTCTGCACTTTTTCTATCTCTTCAATATCCTTTTTGAGATGTGGCGACCAGAACTGAACACAGTACTCCAAGTACGGTTGCTCCACTGCTTTATATAAGGGCATGACAATCTTTGCAGTTTTATTATCAACTCCTTTCCTAATTATCCCCAGCATAGAGTTTGCCTTTTTCATAGCTGCCATGCATTGAGTTGACATTCCCATGGAACTATCAACTAAGACACCCAAATCCCTTTCCTGGTCTGTGACTGATAGCACTGACCCCTGTAGCGTGTATATGAAGTTTGGATTTTTTGCCCCTATGTGCATCACTTTACATTTTGCTACATTGAACTGCATTTGCCATTTCTTAGCCCACTCACCTAATTTATCAAGGTCCGCTTGGAGCTCTTCGCAATCCTTTGTGGTTCTCGCCACCCTATAGAATTTGGCATCATCAGCAAACTTGGCCACCACGCTACCCACCCCTACTTCCAGGTCATTTATGAATAGGTTAAAGAGCACTGGTCCCAAAACGGATCCTTGGGGGACACCACTCCCTACATCTCTCCATTGTGAGAATTTCCCATTTACACCCACTCTTTGCTTCCTGTTTCTCAACCAGTTTTTAATCCATAGGAGGACTTCCCCTCTTATTCCTTGATTGCTGAGTTTTCTCAATAGTCTCTGGTGAGGAACTTTGTCAAAAGCCTTTTGGAAATCCCAGTAGACAATGTCCACTGGTTGCCCCTTATCCACATGCCTGTTTACACTCTCAAAGAACTCTAGCAAGTTTGTAAAACTTCATCTCACCATCCTTCTGTTCCTCTGAATATATGTCAGAAGAAAGGCAGAAAGTGAGCTATCTTTGTTCTTTATGCATGTATACTTCCAGTATGGACTTCACAAGGAGCAACAAAGGCAGCTCTGTAGTGTTGGTAACTCATCAGGTGTGTTTCCACCACCCAGCTGAGGGTCCTGGAGTCAAGGGTTGAAGAGTACACAGTGAAAGGGTTGATTTACAGAGCTAAAGGATGGTGGATTAAAAACAAAAACACCTTCGCACATATGAAGTGAACTTTTTGAACCTAAAAATGCTACATACACCTGATGCATTTTGTTTAAAATCCTAGATAAATGTATGCAGTACTATACTTTCTATTATCTGCATCCCGTCTCCAACCCCCCCCCCTACAACAACAATCAACGTATTTTGTTTTTTTTGTAAGGTAGGTTGACACTGAAGTCTTTAATGGCTTTGAAAAACTATTCACCAGCTGGACTGAAGAAATTGACCAGGTCCTTTTTTATGAGTGAGCTGCTCCATTTGCCCAGTAGAACTCTGGAATATGTAAGAACTTGCTGGATTGTGGTGGAAATGTCTTTACATTCTGTTTATTTCATGCAACATTTCTGTTCATATATACTTGAATCCATTTTAAGTCACATATGACCAAAAGGTGGCAGCACTTGATCCAATATTTTTCAGTGAAGTTTCTTCATTGTTTTAGATGTATAATTTGGAACTGAGAAGCAATTCACTGCAAAAAACAGGTCAGCACTAATTCAGATAAATTGATATAGAACTTCTAGTTAGCTTAATCGGAGAACCACAAGAAGCTACACATTTCCCCATTTAGCATCAATATTTTTAACAAGGCCTATGCATTGTTACTTGTTTTACATCATACCAGAGGCTGCTTCACATGGCATCCGGCTTTGTTATGACTTTTAATGGCTGGCTTTGATATGACTTTAACCAATTTCTTGGTTAAACAGAAATTTTACATTAGCTCCAGATATTCCTGGAATTTATATATGGAAGCAGCCTTCTACATGCTTAAAGTAACTAATGTATAGAGTAGCTGTCAAGTGTTCATACAATAGACACCTTCCTGGCTGACTCCAAATAGTTCCTCAGAACTTCAGATAAGTGAATTCTATTCAAATTCTGAATTGTTTTTGTCTATCAGAAGCCTCAAGTCCAGGAGCAACAAGATACTGTAGTTCCCAAAGCCTACATGTAGGAACTTGTTGAAAGGATGTTTTGCATGAACAACCAGGCTGACAACATTGCTAATACTAATGCAGCACTCTTCTTCAGAAACAAAACAAAACCCAACCCCTAGGACAGTGATGGCAAACCTTTTCGAGACCGAGTGCCCAAATTGCAACCGAAAACCCACTTATTTATTGCAAAGTGCCAACACGGAAATTTAGCCTGAATACAGGTTTTAGTTTAGAAAAAACAGTTGGCTCAGAGGCGTGCGTTACTCGGGAGTAAGCTTGGTGGTAGTCGTTGGCTTTGCTTTGAAGCAACTATGCAACTCTTCGAACGGGTGAATCATGAATCTAGGAGGATTTACTCAGAAACAAGCCCCATTGCCAGCAACCAAGCTTACTCCCAGGTAAAGGATCATGCTTTAGTTCTTTGAATGAAAATCAGTGGGGTTTAACAGCACTTAACAGGGTTGCCTACACTACTTCCCCAAAATTAGGTTTAATGCTAATAATTGAGCCCAGCAGCCCAGGCCAGCCTAGGGAGGGGCATCCCCCCCCATGACGAACTCTGTTTGTGCGTGCCCACAGAGAGGGCTCTGAGTGCCACCTCTGGCACCCATGCCATAGGTTCGCCACCACTGTCCTAGGATTTCCAGCTCCACAGCAACTAGGGCTACAAAGAATGGACTCTACACATAAACATGTGAATAGGATCCTTCAACCAAGTGGAATTCACAGATATTTGCTGTGATTACTCCCTGAACACATCAAAGTGCCCAGAACTCTCAAATACTTATCCGTACAGACTTTTTCCCATCCTCTTCATGACATGGAAAACCATACTTCTTGTAGCAATATATTCCACTGGTTGTCTCTCACAAAGTATGCAAGCTTTAAGTATGCCAGATGGATACACAATTTGTATTGGTCAGAAACCCTTCAGGTAAGCTGACACCATAAACCAGTCAAAGCAATGAGATACCAGCTTGCTATTGGCACCACTGTCCAAACACTTATGATTTGTTTTTGTTTTTCTCTTTCAAGATCAAAGTCAGGGAAAGGAATGGTACATCAATAATGATTGCATCAAGTTCCCAAACTTGGAGAGTGTCATTATGGTAGTAGTTTTCTAGGCTGGCACATGTGAAACTGAAGAACAGTTTTAGGATGGAATTCATTTCAATCAAAGTCAATGAGCACCAAGCCAACAGGTGCAGTTTGAATAGCTATCAACTACCCATATGTTGTTTCCGCAGTTAGGAACAGTTATATATCTTAATCTAGTACCATCCAAACCACAAGCAGGGCTACTGTGACATATAGGTAGTTTCCCAAATATAATGAGCTGAGGTAGCTATTTATCCCATTTTGGGGAAGAACTTCACACAGGGCTCTCCCCCAAAATGGGTTCAGCTCATTGTATTTCCCTCAACCTGAGTTTAACAAAAATAACTACTGATCTTTTTGGATAAACCAAAGGAATCACAGCAACCCAGACTGTTAGCAATTGCTTCCTGGAGGGATGAAATCTCCAGTGTGAAGACAAAACAGGGGAAACCAGGTTCATTAACATGCTACACATGTGATTAGTGTGCTGTGCAGAAACCACCAAAGCTTTCCCAACCTCCAGGAGGTAGGTGGAGATCTCCCACTATTACAACTGATCTCCTGGTGACAGCAATCAGTTCACCTGGAGTAAATACTTTGGAAAGTGGATTCTGTAGCATTATATCTCATCGAAGTCCCTCCCCTCCCCAAACCCTGCCATCCTTAGACTCCACCCCCAAAATCCAGATATTTCCCAAACTGGAGCTGGAAACTCTAGTGACAGCTCCATAACTTGGATAGCCCAGGCTATCCTGGTCTTGTCAGATCTTGGAAACAAAGCAGGGCTGACCCTGGTCAGTATTTGTATGGAGACCACCAAGGAAATCCACAGACAGGCAATGGCAAGCCACCTCTAAAATTCCCATGATTTGAAAACTCAATGGGGACACCATAAGGCAACTGTGACTTGATGGCACTTTCCATCACCACCACTGTGACAGCAACAGTAACCAGTGAGAATTTAGTTGTTGTTCCACATAATTCTACTTTGCCCTCCATGTAGGACTTTTGCACCTTTTGCGAATGAGTGACAGATACAGCAGAACATAACTTAGGGATATGGTTGTGAGGAAATTTGTTCCTGTGGCCTGATCTCAATTTCTGCACTGGGGCTCTTTAGGAAGAGCAAGGTTAGAAACCCAATTTTATGTGAAGTTTATAAAATTCACTGTTGTTATGATGGATTAGTGTTAGATCTCTTCTGTACTCAATCTGTGACCTACAGAACTATTTTAGGATGCTTTTGCTATGGTCTACAGAACTATGTTTTCTTCATCCTGTGCTTTGGTCTGGCAGAAGAGAAAGTTTCAAAAGCTGGACCTTTGAGTGATTACAGTAGTCCCACCACAAGTCTGCTTTTTGTTTGTTCCTATGACTGTGAGGTTAGGGAATTGTTCACTGAATGATAGGGTATTTTACATCTAAAAATCATTGTTGCTTTCAACATTCAAAAGGTGAAGGCTATAATGTATTCTAACAGGAAATGCTGTAATCTGCACGGTCTTTCTATTCAGGGCTCATCATACATATGCAGAGAAATTAGCAATCCAATCAGCTCACATGGTACTGTTCTAATCTTCTATCTTTTGATAGATGTGGCCTTTGAGTTGATAATATAGTAGTAAGTTAATTGTCCATATTCCATGATCACTTGCTCCTTATAGTTGAGTTCCCAACACTGCCTTGGCAAATGCAGGAATATTTTGAGGATGGGATGTGGGAAAGGCAGTTTGGTAAGAAGTGATGTCACTTCTACCTAGAAGCACTCTAGGTTGATTATAGAGACATGGGGAAATTTCTAGACAACAATGTGGAGGCCAATTTTTTTTTTACCATTCTTCAATTCCATAAGAGCAGGAAATTGGGGAGGGCATTGGTAATTTCCCTTTGTGGTCAAATCCTCATTACCGTCTTAGCCAAGTTTCAGAACACAAACTAACCAGGTTTGAGGGACGACCTCCCCATTACTTGTGTGGCAGATTCCGTTTCTGGCGCTCGTTCTCCCCATTAATCTGCATTCCAGCAGGACCTGGTTGCAAATGGCATAGACTAACACGGTTCAGAGCTGATCCAAGGGGAGGGATGAGGGTTGAAACCCTGACTCGTTTCCCGCCCTGGAGTGTGATGCGGAATTTGGGCAACCAATCAGTGCTGCAATGTGTGCACAGTCTCTCCTTGGTTTCTTTTTTGCTTTTGCGATTAGCCAGCAGAAGGGGACGCAAAAGTTAAACAGTGAAACGTGTAACTTTGAATCATTAATGGTTTACACTTGCACTAGCTGTAGAATAAGAGCCGCAACAAAAGGACCGCTCACAGAAAATATCACCACAACCAGAGGGGTCAAACAAGGCTGTACATTGGCCCCCACTTTGTTCAATATATTCCTTAGTGATCTAGTGCCAACCCTCCAGAAGGCCAATGGGCATGTTCCCAAACTAAGTGCTAAACACGTGCCCGCGCTACTTTATGCTGACGACACCGTTCTTCTTTCCCACACTAAAGTTGGTCTCCTCGTCTCTTAAATTGCTGTGCTGAATATTGTAAGAGGAATGAACTGGTAATTAACTATGAAAAAACCAAAATAATGGTCTTCGCTAGAAGACCCCCCAGTCATACATGGACCATCAATAACAGACCCAAAGAACAAGTTAACCAGTTCAAATATTTGGGCATAACTCTTACCAGCAACCTTAATTGGGCAGTACATAGGAAATTAGCACTCGCTGCAGCTAACAACAGTGCCCTAGCAATTCAGCGTTTCTTTTTCACTGTGGGCCACCAGTATATACCATCCGCATTGAAGGTGTTCAATGCTAAATGCGGCTGTCAGCTCCTCTATGGAGCACCAATTTGGATCGGAGCTATAAACAAAAATATAAACACAGCCCAGTCCCGTTTTTTCCATAAAATTATGGGCTTACCAAATTGTGCTTCATATGCAGCCCTATGTTTAGAACTCGGGCAAATATCATATACCACAATGGCCTGGCTGAGAACTGTCAGATACTGGCTACGCTCCCACTATTTGCAGGATCACTCCAGTTTGCTACACCTCATGCTTTCCGACTATGCAAATTCTAGGTGGCTGAAACTAGTTGAGGGAAAAATCAACGCTCTTGGCTTTTCATTAGAGTCGTTAGTCCCTCTTTCCCTATCAGAAGCATATAGCTGCTTGAAAACAAAGCTATTAGAACAAGAGTATCGGGATATGATAACAGCTGCGAGGAAAACGTGTTCCCCCCTGACCCTGCTTATTCCAATTGAACAAGGACACATGGCCAATTATTTACATTGGATCACCAACCCTAAATTAAGAAGAGCTTTAACGCTGGCCAGATTCAATCTAATGCCTTCTATGCTGCTCTATGGCAGATATCAACAAGTTGATAAACAGAGGAGGCTATGTCCATGCAACATGGGTCAGGTGGAGACACTCGATCATACCCTCTTTCATTGTGTAAGGTTTGCAAAAATCAGAATGTCACAATCTGCACTTATCCCATTTCTGTATAATAATCTAACCGATGCTCTTAAGATACCTATGCTTTTGAACAACATGGATCCCACAGTGTGCGAGAATGTAGCAAAATTTCTGCTAACGATAATAGACGTAAGTCTAGATGAATACCAATCAATGTCTATGTATTATGACCACATATAGCCGGCAGTAATTTTTCTAGCTTCTATCAGTATCCAATGACGTTTAAGTGAGTCAACTTAGCTGAAAGAATGTTTTATAGTTACAGAAGGACCATGTATATATTTTAGTACCAGTGTCTATGACTGTGAGCAATGGTGGGCAGGTTTTGTATGCTTGTTTTGTATGTTTATTTTATGCCAATAAAGGCTTGTTACTTACTACACAGGTAATGATTAACTGTTTGCACAATTAAACAGTTAAACGTTAAACTTTTACATGCTGTTAATCTCATACGTTTCTTTTGGCACTTTTCTCTTCCTTCCCATGTCCAAGGCTACATTAAAAACAAAGAAAGAAAAACACATCTGGAAATATTGAAACATTCCCCTTTCCTTCGCTGAATTCTTAAGAAGGGCAGTTTTAGATGAAGAGAGGTACTTTTCTCAATTTTCTCTCATAACAGGATCATGATTTTACTCTGTGCAAATCAGCAGTGCAAATATAGGAGAATTAGGAGGGAGAGGGATATTCAGTTTTCTTGTGTAAAGTAATTTATTGTGCCAGATACTTCAGCCGCTAGCTAGCAAACATTAAAAGCTGTTTGCATGCTAAATGCATTTCAATTTAGTTTTCTATAAATAGCAACTATTTTAATCCATTAGTAGTATAAGTACTTTTAAATGCATCCTTCATAATATGCTGCAGTAGATGCTGCCCCCTCAGCTCCCTTCCATTCCAATATTCCATTCCATGGTCCTCTAGTGCATTGCTATTCTAGTGCTCAGGTAGTCCCCCTGCTTAATGAGGTTGCCCCAGTATCTTCAAAACTGAAGGAAGCACCAGATACCATTGGCAAGGATGACAATTGTCTAGTCGATAGGAGGGCAGGCAAAGGAAATCTTAATAAGGGCTCTCCACTTCTTCTGTGTAGGCATTTGTTAAGTGATGCATTTTAAAAATGAGAATAAAAGCAAGGTACAGCAAGTCTTTGAAAGATATCCGAACAGGTCTGCTTCAACAAGCTTAGAAACGTGTGAAGCAAAGGTGGTTAGTCATCCTTTCTGTTTAAAAAAGTGTAGCTTTCATTAGCTTCCATTTTTAACACCTAGATAAATCAGGTGGATGACACCTGCTCAAAAAGGAAAAGTTCATTCTCTTGTATATGCTGTGAAAAGCCAGCTGTTGCTAAAAGGCAATTTTAGTTCAAATAAGAAAAAAAAATGGAATATTTTATGTAATTTCTTTTTGGACCAGTTAAGTTGTTAGAGCTTCCTTCCAGGAATCCCATGAACTATAGTTTGGTTAATGGTGATAACTTTGTTTTACAGAACCCTCAAATCCCCTCCATCATCCAAAGAGGAGTATTTCTTGGTTCCTTGAGGAAAGAAGTGATTAAAAGTAGCTTGTCCATACATAACCTTTGGGAGTTTGCTCAGCACAATTCCATAAAGGCTATTCTAGACAGGACTCTATGATTTGTTTCAGATTTTCTCCTGGAGCTTTATTCTTGCTTTGAGATTTGGCTCTACGAGTTTAACACAACTTA
Organism: Sphaerodactylus townsendi; assembly: GCF_021028975.2. Lineage (NCBI taxonomy): Eukaryota > Metazoa > Chordata > Lepidosauria > Squamata > Sphaerodactylidae > Sphaerodactylus > Sphaerodactylus townsendi. The sequence continues at coordinate 35,255,143 of NC_059433.1, read as the reverse complement.
CATTTCCTCCTGTTTTTCTGACTACTTCACCATCCAGATAATTTCCAAAGTTATCAAGAATGTTGGAAGGTATTTCCACCACTGATATGTAAATATCTGTTTGCTTTACCCACATTTATGAAGCTAGCTTACAATTGATAATGGGAATATAGAAGTCATCACATGTGATACATGCTAGACAGAAAGATTTTTTTGTTAGTGTCCAGGAGTGCGGGACCTGCCCTACCCGGACTTACTGCCTCAGCTGGCTCTGGGCTTGGGGGAGGGGATTTCCTCTCCAGGTTGGACAGACTGGACGAAGGGACCCCTCTCCACCATTGACTGGCCGATCGGGTCAGCAACAGGGGCTCCCTTGAATACCCTGGAGGGGATCCTGACAGTTAGGACTTGTGAAAATTGTCTGAAGCTACTCTAATTCAGAATGAAAACTGCTCATTTTAATAATGGTGGCTTTCACACAGGGCAAATATAACAGGAGTAGAACGCAATACAAACAGTTTTGGGGGTCCCATCCCCCAAATAAGTTTGCCTCATTTTATTTCCCTCAACCTGGGATGTTTGAAAATCGCTCAACCAGCAATTCTTTTGCAAAATCCTTGGTTGGAGCTGCTCCCACATGAACAGTCAAATCTACCCCCATACAATATAACAACCCTTTGAAGTTTAAAGGGGAGAGATATCTGACTAAAAGATGAGGGTCAGGTAGACCTGGCCTCCACCCTTGCCCATGAAATTTTTAAAGAAAAGGGTCTGAATCCACCCCAGAGCATTCTGACATTGTACCTTTCTCCCCTCCTCCACAGAGAGTAAATGGTGGACAGGCCCTGAACTCCCAGAAAATTTGGTTGTCCCGTGGGAATCTTCTAAGGATGGAAAGTCCTGTCTACCCACAGGAAACGGCCCCATTATGTCCTACAGGCAGTGGAGAGGCCACATCTACTTATAGAGCATAATGTCTTTGAATGATGCCAGCTGTTTCCTCAGGATCAGCTTCCTCTCCCTCCCTCCCCTTACCTGCTGCCTTTGTGTCAGAAAGGGCAATTTAAAAAAATGTTTGGCAGTTATAGTACTCTAAAGTCCATCTTTAGACCCATGCATCTCATCACATCCCACTCAAATTTTCCCCAATTTCAAGGTTTCTGCCAGCTCTAAAAGCAAAGTATAAGAAAAAGGAGAAGTGTTCAACTTGAGTACATCAAAGTAGTGAAATTAAAATATTTCTTCTCTCTTACCTTATATGATTTTTACATTTGAACTTGGCAGTAACTTGAAATTTCTGTTGGTTATGAGCAAACCATTCATTCTCTATGGCGGAAAGGGCGCCCCTGCACAGGCAGGAATTCTGCCGGTGGAGGGGTGGGGGCCGTTCGCACAGCAGCGTGCGAGCGGCCCCTGGTGAGGCTGGCACGGGAGAGGCGGCTCCACACGGAGCCGCCTCTTCCCCGTCCCTCTCCCACTCACCTCGTCGCCTTCGTCGCCCTGCTGGACTCCTAAGACCCGCCCACGCTGCCCTCCGACTTCCAGGGGTCGGAGGACAGCGAGGGAGGGTCACAGCAGTCCTTTAGAGCGACGAAGGTGATGAGGTGAGTGGGAGAGGGACGGGGAAAACAGTGACGCCGCCCTGGGGGTGGTGGAGGGGAGCCAGGTCGGCGCTTCTGCATTTTAGCAGCGCTGCCTGTGTGAACGGCTCCCTGTGGACTGTGTTTTTGCCGTCCCCAGGGCGCCATAAATGGCCCGTGCGGAAAGGGCCAATGTCTTTGAAGCCACAGCTGGAAGTATGGCAGTTAATGTGGAAATATGGGTATTGCCCTGGGAAGACAATTGGCAGCCACTGCATGTTTAATCAAGACCCCAAAGAATCGATAATTTATTTTAAAGAGTTGCATATCCAGGCTGTACAGCTGTTAAACTTGCTCTTCATTTTTTAAAAAAGTTGTCATCCCCACAAACACACACATTTTATATATGGTTCAGTCCTGACAGAATCTTCAAAACTGCTATTTTCAAAATTTGAAAATGTTGCATGTCTTGAAGGATATAAATTTATATAACATGGATTTGAAACCTCCATCTTGGGCTTGCATGATCATTGGCTATCATCAAACCAAACACTGCCTGCCAGTGTGCATGATTTTGCAGTTTCTAAGCAGGAGGCAGAAGCAATAGGTTTCATGAGCCTCTATTAGGTTGTCATATAAAACTGGACTGTAATAATGACCGAGTCATCTTGATGATCGTGATCCCTAACATTTATCATTTTGAGTCAACCTTAATAACTCTGAAGAGGATTTGGAAGCTGTAGCTAATTCTGTCAGTCATTAACTATGTCCATAAACCATTTCTCAAAAGTGGACACCTTGAAATCTGTGAGGTAGCTGGTTCTCTTCTTGTGGATTTTATAAGAAGACTTTGCTCTTCTTTATCTTTATCTTTATCTTTATTAACCTTTAATAGGCATAAATAGATCAAGATTTACACAGACACATTCTTCAGTCTCAAGTATAGTTCAGCAGCAAGGAAACAGACCACATAACCTGACGGTTGACCCCAAGGGGCTCAAATCACTTCAGATTCCTTTTTTTTTAAAGAAACAGCCAGAGCAAATGACAACAAATACCCCTACACATCAGTGCAAAAATACAATCCAATATAAAATTGCAATAAAAATAGATCTGTTTAGCAAGTTAAAAGCAAAATGATACAGCAATAGGTATCCTACCATGCAGATTAGACAGATTGGAGACGATACCTATCTTTTATAAGAAGTTCTACGTTTGTTTTATGTATCATATTTTATATTTAAAAATTTGATTGGACTTTGCTCTGAAAACCTCAGAATGAAGTCCTTACCTTATCTTTGGTTCTTAAATCACACCTGGCAGGATACTGTCAGTTCTTGCTGATAATGTTCTTTCTTTTTCAGGCTCCTTCCACTTTACGGCACAAGTGGTAGGTGAGCAACACCTGTCTTTCTCCATCTGGTTCTAACGAATACATTGTCTAGTTTATATAGGGCATGTTTATTGGCACTAAAAGCATACATGCAGTTGGATGTGTTTCAAACAGGATCTCCTTCACAGTGAATGGTTCTCTATAAAACTCATCCTGTTACCAAGTCTGATGATCTTAGGAAGGTGTTCAGAAAGCTGCATATGTTCTCAGAAAGAAAATAGGGAGGGGAGAAATCTGTTTTCTGGTTGAATGCAGTGCTCTGTTTAGATAAACAACAGTGAAAGTTTACAGGGAACCCAAATGAAAAACTGCCAGAAATTGACAGCTTGAGCACTAGCAAGCATTAACACCCTCTTTGCTAATTGCTGCCATCACAAATTAATGGAAGTCTTTTAAGTCTCTTGTCAGTGCTTATGTGGCATTCCATAGTTAAGGGATTTCTAGGTAATACATAACAGATGTCATCATTAATATGCAACTGCATATGTTTCAAGTCTATAAGATTTTGTACAACATCTCTCATCCCCCTTGGTTTTCATTTCCCCCTCTTATTCCAGCTAGCTTGAAATCTTTTGCTAGTCCTCATTTTATACTCTTTAGAAAATAGATTTTAAAAATTCCTCCTGAAAAGACAACTACCTTAAAAATGGAAGTGGGTTTGGGTGATCAGTGGTACAATTCTAGGCAAAGTTACTCCATTCTAAACCCATTGAATGGCACAGCTTTGACATCTCTGCATTGCAATGCAAATAAACTATATGATGGTGTAAACACCTGAGCCAGGATGAAACTGATTGGAAGTAGGTTTGCATCACCCACTTTATACTTCAAAGGGCCAAATTATATATTATGATTTTTGGTGAGCCAGGTTGGAGTTCCCTGGATTAGACTGATGTTCTTTGCAGTGACACAGCAGTTGCAGGGAAAGGCACTTTTAAGGCCCCTGGTATCACCAGATTGACCCATGGTGGGTTGGCAGAATCCTGTTTTTAAGGTAACAGTGTCTCTACCCATCCTGCCAACCCTTGGGGTGCCTAGCAGTGCTGTGCCAAAACGGGGAGCCCATTCTTTGCATTGGCTAGTGTACCCACAAGGACACAGTGAAATCTTGTTTGGACTTGCCCCATATCTGCCTTGCAAAATACTTTTCTCATATCCTTCCTAAAGGAATTAAGAGAACACAATTTTGTACAACAAAATTGATGCCAGTACGAGGCAAACAGTCATGCCCTCCCAGATCACAACGCGGGTCCTGAGCCCTTCGGGAAAGGGCGGGATATAAATTGAATAAACTAAACTAAACAATGCCCCTGCATTAGAAAGTACTCCCATCTCAAGCCCTGGACTAGCCACCCTGTGAAAACAAAGGATTTATTAATGTATTTGCCCAAGTGTTCCTTCCAGTATTTACCCCAAAACATCTTCCTCTGACTAATCTCTCTCTAACAACCACATTATTTTCATTGCCATTGTTTTATAGTTATAATTGACTCAGCACTCTGTCCACCTCTGACCACTCCCAGCTTAGCCCACAGGTTAAGCACTCAAACTATTAGCTTAACAACTCAACACTTAAAATTAATGTCTGTCTCTTGTCTTTCCCCAGGAAGACAGGATTCCTCGTTTTGTCCTGGGAGATTTAAGGCCACTCTGAAGTTCCCTTTTCTCTGTAAGAAGCTCCTTCTTCCAGTAGCCAGTGTTCAATATCTCCATACATCTCTCTGTCTGTTGATATTGTCCCCAGTGCTTTGCTCTTTCTTCTACCTACTAAGCATGGGTCACTCTACTCTGTTCATCAGACCTTTCTGCTCCAATGTCAGGTGACTATAACCCTTACTTCCCAAATTCCCTTCATCTATTCCAAACCTATCCTCTCTTACACTGCTTATATCCTAGGACAGTGCGAGTGTTCTGCTGCTTTGATTATTGTATGCTTGTCTGCTCCAATTATCTCTTAATAAACTTTATTTTGCTCTCCTGTTGATTTCTTCCAAAAGCTGACTTTAATATACATTGGCAACAAAGATCTTGAGCTTGCCCAACCTTTTGCTAAGCCAGGAGTCTGCTCTCACTAATCCCCAACTCTAAAAGGGACAGACTCCCACCATTTCAGGTAATAGATTTGTTGGATTCATGTGGGCAGTACCCTGTACCCTGGAATAACATGCACTATTCCATGGCACAGATGTGCATAGATGCTTTTTAAAAAACTGCAGTATTTGCTGTCCTTATCTCTGAAAATTTTCCACCACCATAGTATTCTTTAGAACATGACCATATGAAGATACCTCACATGGAAGGGTATTTTACAGCATTGTCTTCATCCCCTTTTCCCATCTCTGCGAGGAAGATCCCAGACATTGCTGTCCTAGTCCAGAACTTTAAAACCTGCAACACACCTATGAGAGTCATGAGACAAAATGTGAGAACCATTACCTTATTGCATATATGTGAAAAACTGGAGAACATTGCTTCATTTTCCCCCCTATGTATTACTTGTTGATCATGGGAAACTGGTTATGTCAACTGACTTCACTGAAAATTGTTTAATTTGAGATGATAGAAAGTGATGAATAGGAATGGCCAATTCATACTGAAAGAATCACTGCTTAAAGCTGATATCACCAAGTGTTGAACATTCATGTGTACACTTTTAAGGTACCTTGTGCTCTTCCTTTTAAGGTACCTTGTGCTCTTCCTTTTCTTTGCATATAGCATCTTTCTCCTTTCTCACCACCTGCTTGGAACCTAAGCTAAGTACCTAAGGAAAGCCCTTCTATTTTGCCTTTCCCTCATCCTACTGAACAGACTGTGGGCTTTTATTTGTCTTTCAGTAGGGAGTTGATGTTGCTTCTTTTGGCAGAGAGCAACTGATTATCATCTGCCTCAGGGACTCAGCACTTAACGCCTGAGTGAGAGATGGAAGTGTGACTGAACACTAGTGAACTTGAGAGTTCTCAGCCAGTCTTTTGTTTGGCTTGTGTAATTCTTAAGGTTTGCTCAGGTCACCTGAATTATGGTTCTTATTTTGTTATAGTCAAAATAAAACATCTCCGTCACCAGAAATGCATTGACTGTGGCTGTGTTCTTGCCCCAAAGAATTGTGACAATTCTAATCAACATCAAATAAAGTTTTGTTTTTGTTTTTTCAGGGATCAAGTAGAACCTGTGCTAACATCTGCTCCCACTAGTATTGCCTGTTATAAAGACTCCCTTATAAATAGGTTAATTTTCAGGTTTACTTGCAGTACAGTCTGATGGTTTCCTGCTGTAATTCAAGGAAAGCATTATTTACTTTCACATTAGACAGTTAAGTAGGGCTGCTTTGGGCCACTTTGGGGAAATATGAGTTCACTGGGTAGTTTTATTTAAGATTGCTGAGGAATCTTTGATACCACTGTTTAGTTATATTGTGTTTTAGTTGCTTTTGATATAATTACATATCTATATACTGTGAAGTAACAACCAACTTATGCTATCCCCAGAAAGGAGCTTTCAAAGCAAGTGTGAAGAAAAAGAAGAGGAGGAGGAGAAGAATTTGGATTGATACTCCACCTTTCTCTCCTGTAAGGAGACCCAAGGCAGCTTACAAACTCCCTTTCCTTCATCTCCCCATGGCAGGCACCTTGTGAGGTACGTGGGGTTGAAAGAGTTCTGAATGAACTGTGACTAGCCCAAGGCCAACCAGCAGGAATATAGGAGTGAAGAATCAAACCAATTATCCAGATTAGAGTTTACCTTCTCTTAACCACTATACCATGCTGGTAGAGGTAGTTTTCCATTCCTTCCAAGTACCAACCTTCTTAGCTTCCAAGATGTGATGAGATCAGGACACACCATGTCACCTTTTTGTAAATATAATTGGTATTATTATAGCAGCTAAAATTTTTCATGTGATCACTGTTGAGTTTCTATGTATTTACTATAAGTAAATAAGTAACTGGGGACACCTCCTCAAAAGTAACCATGGGCAAATCACTGGACTATTAAAATATCAATTGTTCAGGTTTACGTTATACTACCAAAACCCAATTTAAGTGAAAAAGTAATTAGATGACATGCCTTACTCTTATTAGACCTGCAACATGTTTGTCAAGAAACTGAGTTCCAATTAAAGTTCCTTGTTCTTACACAATTTGGATCAAGCTTTAGGCCTAGTGGCCTACTATAAAATAACAGAATGGAATAGAATGGGTTGTGTGCTAGCAAACATAGCAGAGCTCTGACCTTTAGGAATTGATAAGAAACGAAGTGCTTGAAAATAAAATATGCTTCCAGCCTTGATTCCCTTGATGGTCAAGGTTATAGAATCCTGGTGCCATCCCAATCAAATAAGCAGGAGAAATTATTGCTGTGTCACTGTGAGAAGTGTGGGTTTATGGCTGCCATCCTGCCTTATTTTATCTGGACCCTTAAAGTCACCCAATCAGCAACTGCGTATGTAAGTGTCCTAGATCGTCAGGCATCAATTCGATGGGTCAGTGAGCCTCTGACCACCTCAAACCTCTTGCAATAAAGCTTGTTACCCAAACCTAGCAAATTGTGCTTCTGTAGGATTTTATGACGGGATCCTACAGTTACCTTGTTGAATCTTGACAAGCGTGTTCTGCTTACCTGAAACTAGAGTTGCTTAACATCTTGGAATTTTGTAGTGGATTGCGTGAACTCTGTGCACCTGAAGGCCAGCTGGGATTTGGTAACATCTTGCTTTGACTTTTGCTTTGAACCAGTTTATTTTTACTGTTTAGTTTGCCCTCTTTGCTATAGGCTTTATTAATTCATTCCTCGCTACTAATGTCCTCTTATTTGTATTCTAGCAAAATTTCATTTAATTCTATTTGGAGGTGTTTTCTGTGTTCAGGTGGCTTCGATCTAAATATAATCCTGACCCCTTTGGCTACATACTATGAAGTTAATGACTTTGTGGAAATTCACTCTCCTCACTACCTCACAGGGCTGGCTTTCTTGTTTGTACTCCCAGGAAGAGTGGAAGACTGCTTTTGGCTTCTGGTTGTTGGGATAGACAAAACAGGCAGTGCTACCAGACTGGAGTTTGTGGATTCAGAGCCCCGGGTTATTTAATTGTTTTGTTTGGATCTTTCCCTTACCAGGATTAATTATTTGGGATTAAGCTATTCTGACAGTGTTATAGTATCTTTGACCTGGATTACTTGCATTAAAATCCGGTCTGGCAATAATCCTGGCTTTACTTTTCTCTTATGGTTCAAAGGCTATTGTAGGGCCCCTGTAAAGGATTCAATGGTGTTGATGAGCGGGACAGCCGCCTGGCCTTGACTGCATTCCATAACCCGGGCGATGGGCCAGCATCTGCGGCAGAGACCTTATCTCTGCGAGAGAGATGAGAACTCCGTTCCCATGGGAATCCGGGAGGGGGGATGGGATGGACAGAGTTATAACCTGTGCTTCTGGCGGGAGACTTTATTCCTGCCACGTCGTGTACGTGAGCTTTCTAGGATGTCTGAATAAACGGTCTTTTACACCAAAAAGCCTTTTATTTCTGCTTCTATGGAATTCCTTACATTGTGGCAGGAAACTTAGTTCATCTATCTTCCTAGTGCAGTGGACCTCTGGTGTCTCGGCATGGAGAGGTTGAATATTCCAGAATCTGTGGAAGGTGCGGTAGCCCCCAAAGAGGGCTCCGGGCTTTCCCTTATGGATTTGGAGGAGCCGGCGGGAGAACGGGTCTTGCTGGTAACTCTTTCCCGCCCTCGTATCAACACGAGTCTTCCCTTACTTCGTTGGGACGAGGGACGAGAAGACGATCATGTGGATTTGCATGAGACGTTTGGGGCGCTGTCTATGGATCGAGCGCCTGTGGATCGGATATCTGCCCGTTTCCGTGTGGATTACAAACCTCAGATGCAACCTGTCACGGAAGAGACGGGTCTGACCACCTTTCATGCGGCAAAACAGGAGTCCATTGAACGATTCCTGGACTCGTATTTTGGTGATGCTCCCAAGAATCCACCGTGGCATAGCACTGGGGCCCGTCCGAAGACCACCGTTGAAACCGGGACTATATCGGGGATTGGGAGGGGTATCCGTACCAGCTTCCGATCGGACCCCCCAGATCCCGGATCAGCAGCTGCACCTGAGGTGCCCTGTGGAGCCGCCGGTGGGCACGAGGTCCTACATTCTGATGAAGAGGAATCCGAAGAAAGCCTGCCTTCCCATCCGGATCTATTCCCTCCATCAAAAGAGAGCTGGGATGAGGAAGTGGGCCGACTGCGAGATGCCCAAGAAGCATGGGCCCGTGAACGCCAGCTATGGCAAGAGGAACGAGAGCACCTGCAGCAAGAGCGTGAAAACCTGCAAAGAGACCGGGAACAGCAGCGCAAAAGAAATCCAACTCGAATTGGACCGTGCCAAAGACGCAGCAGCAACGGCAATATGTGCAGAACCTATCAGTCCATGATAAAGTCCTGGAACACTCCAAACTGGACTTACAGCGCCAACGCCAAAGCGCTTCAGGCCTAAATGCGACGCAAAGTGAACTAACTGCAGCTGTTCCAACGAGATCTAACTGGCCAAACTGGAACGAGAGAAAGCAGCTTTGCATGCGCATTCAGGATGCCTTGACTGGAGAGAGATTTAGCCGCCTTGGAGAGGGAACTGAAGAAGCAGCAGGACAAGATGCCCCAAGTTGGAGCTCTACGCTGTCACTGGTACAGCCAACGCCAGAGGGGAGACGCTGCTGGGTCCTGCTACTCGCGCATCTGCCACCTTCCAAGGACCGGCTCCCACCAGAACACCAGCGGCACCGGCGTTGGTACCCCCACCGCCACCGATTCCGGCCCTCCCTGCGCCGCTGCCTCAACCTGCGCAACCGCCGCCCCAGCGGGCGCCAAGGGCCGTGGAGAGAGGATATTACAGACCTCCAATACCTGCACCCGCTTCGATGGGACCGCTTCCAAACTTCCCTACTTCATCCTACAACTCGATGCCCACATGGAGGACTATGACGCATTTGTACCCGGCTCTGAACGCGAAAAATACGGGACATCGGGTTCCGTCTTAGATGGAGCGGCAGCCGACTGGTTTGTGACTCTTTGAATCTGCAAGATGAGGATAATCGCACGGTGCCGGCGTTCCTCCAAGCCTTAAGGGCTCGCCTCCAGATCCGGTGCTGAAAATGAAGCCATCTGCACCATCAAATCTATTCAGCAAGGCAACCGCTCGTTTGCAGAATTTGCCCGTGAATTTCGTGTGGCGGCTGCTCGACTCCCTCCTGAGTGGCCTGAGCGCATGAAATGTGAATACTTCTCGGATGCTGTCGACGGCAAACTGCGTGAAACGGTGTTTCTAATTCGGATCCCCCGCACTATTGCTGATTGGATCGACTTGGGATCCCAAGTGGCGTCTCGTTTGGATTACGCTCGTGCCGGGGGCCGCCCACGCCCCAAACCCACCGCTACGACCACCGCTGCGACTCCCATGCCAAGCCCAGCAGCCTCTACCGAGACCACCTCCGAGCGCCGTCGCCGTCTGGGATTGTGTCTTTACTGCGGAGGACCGGGTCATCTAGCTGCCAACTGCCCGAAAAAACAGAAGCCAACCGCTCCGGCCGCGCGCACCCCATCTGCCAAGCCACCACGCAAATCCGGGCCGCCCCCAACGGGCTCGTCTAAGGCAGTTACCGAAGGCGACCCAGAGGAGGGGGAAGCAGCTGTTTGCCTCTCTTCAGCCCCCATGGATATGGGTTCGACTCCAGATGCGGTGAGTGAAGGCAGAGCTCCCATTACGATTCAAGCGTTTCTGGCCAACCCCGCTAAGCATACTCGTATTATAGCCTCAGCCCTTGTCGATGCCGGGTGCGCGCATTGTTTGATGCGGCCCCCGGGCGCGGAGGAACTCGGTCGAGACCCAGTCCCCCTGGCCGAGCCCATACCATTCACCCAAGTGGACGGCCGTCCTCTCGGGGTCGAAGGACCGGCCCAGTTCAAAACGCAACCGGTCCTCCTCCGCTGCGCTGACCATTGGGAGAAAATTAGTTTTATTCTGGCGCCGGTGGCCAAACACTCCATAGTTCTGGGCATGCCGTGGTTGTTGTTGCATGAACCAAAATTCATTTGGAAAGAAAGGATCTTAGAATTCACTGACCCTCCCTGCGGAGAACACATGAATTGGGGGGAAAACTCACCTTCTCCTGACATACCCCCCCCCTTGGCTTCATCAGCGATGCACGCTCTAATTGCTCCCGATTCTACCGGCATTCCACCGGCTTACCAAGATTTAGCCAGAGTATTTCAGGAGCAAGAATGCGATCAATTGCCACCCCATAGAGACACTGACTGCAAAATAGTATTACAGCCAGGGGCGCAACTGCCCAAAGGTAGAATCTACCGCATGAGCCCCAATGAGGAGAAGGAACTTCTCCGGGAAAACCAATAAACTGGCTGATGCGCTCTCGCGCCTGCCCGGGGAGGGGGGTGGAGCTGCCTTACGGGATATTCCGCGCACTGTTCTCTCCCCCTCCCAATTGGGGCTGGCTGTCACTCGATCTCAGACGTCCACTCCTCCTTCTCTACCCATTCCCAGCCTGGTCTCTCCTTTCCTACGAGAACTCGAGGAGGCGGGGCTGCACGAGCCACCAGCGGAGGAAGGTGACTCCCAATTGCGCCTGGAGAATGGTGTTTGGCGGCGGGGGGATTGTTGGTACGTGCCTCCCCCCCTCCGTAAGCAGGTTCTCGAGGCCTGTCATGATGCTTGCTCGGCTGGACATTTTGGCTTCCTAAAAACTCTGCATTTGGCCCGCCGTCAATTTTGGTGGCGCGCGATGCGCAAGGACATTGAGACATATATTAAAGGTTGCTCTGTTTGTGCGGAAGCCAAAACCGTTCCGGGAAAACCCCATGGTCTGTTGAAGCCTCTCCTGGTGGCCTGCCGCCCCTGGGAAGTCATCTCCATGGATTTTATTACGGATTTGCCAGAAAGTCAAGGCAACACGGTCTTGTGGGTGGTGGTGGACTTATTTTCCAAACAAGCCCATTTCATCCCATGTGCTTCCATCCCCTCCGCTCCTAAGTTAGCGCGTCTGTTCATTCAGCATATTTATCGTCTACACTCCGCCCCCGTTAAGGTGGTCTCCGACCGCGGGCCCCAATTCATTTCAAAGTTCTGGAAAGCTTTTCTGGGTTTGTTAGGGGCCGCCCCGGCAATTGCCGCCCCTACCACGTTCAAAGTGACGGTGAGTCAGAGAGAACGAACAGAACCCTGGAGCAGTATTTACGTTGTTACACCAACTACCACCAAGACAATTGGTGCGAGTTAATTCCGTTTGCAGAATACGCCTATAATAATGCGGTTCATAGCAGTACAAAAAAACCCCCTTCGAAATTGTGTCTGGTCGATCCTTCCCTCCGTTGCCGCAACTACCTGCGGAAGCGTTGAATCCTCCGGAGTTTCAACAGTGGATTTCATCTCTGGCCGAGGGGTGGAAAATGGTCCAGACCACCTTACAGCAGGCTAAAGACTCCCAAAAACTTCAAGCGGATAAGCACCGCTCGGATTTCCCTTTACGTGTGAAGCTCCTGGGTGTATTTGTCTACCAAAAATCTCAGAGACGTGCATAAATTTTCAAAACTGGGCAAAAGATTCGTGGGACCTTTTCAGATTACTAAAGTGATTTATGATGTCACTGCCCGATTGGATTTGCCTAATTCTCTAAGTAATATCCATCCTGTCTTCCATTCCAGTTTGCTCAAGGAGGCTCCCGTTTCCGATGCCTGGCACGACCCGCTGGAGAGACCCCCACCGACTATAATTGATGGCCACAAGCATTACGAAATTGACGCCATCCTGGACTCTCGTTTTAATCGCAAACGCTTGCAATATTTAGTCTCTTGGGTGGGATATTCCTCTGGGTATAATCAATGGGTTTATTCCGAAAATTTTGACGCCCCTGCCCTCATTTCTGCTTTCCATCGCACCTTTCCGCACAAACCTGGGGGGGAGAAGTCTTTTTTAAGGGAGGCAGAGTGTAAAGGATTCAATGGTGTTGATGAGCGGGACAGCCGCCTGGCCTTGACTGCATTCCATAACCCGGGCGATGGGCCAGCATCTGCGGCAGAGACCTTATCTCTGCGAGAGAGATGAGAACTCCGTTCCCATGGGAATCCGGGAGGGGGGATGGGATGGACAGAGTTATAACCTGTGCTTCTGGCGGGAGACTTTATTCCTGCCACGTCGTGTACGTGAGCTTTCTAGGATGTCTGAATAAACGGTCTTTTACACCAAAAAAGCCTTTTATTTCTGCTTCTATGGAATTCCTTACAGCCCCTCTCATGAGTGTGCAGAATGAGTGTGTATTCCCCCCTACATAAGCAGCACTGTCAGCTCACACTGCTCATCTTTGCTTCCCTGGAGGGTAGAGCAATTGGTCTTTCTGAAAGTCTTTCTGAACTTGCTACCTTTCAACTACCCAGAACTAGATGATGAGAGTAAGTGAAATGAGCAAGTTCTTGTGCTTGCATCCTCTCAGTCTGTGAGGAGAGAGAAAGCTAGTCTCTAAACTTAATAGGAGTTGAAAGGAACACCAGGGAAATTATTTAGTTTGACTGGCACTGTATAACATTCATATTCTTTTTTTTAAAGACCATAGCAAAACCTCAAGTAAATAATAGTTGCACTGCAGCATAGGTGTTGTGCTGCTTCCTCAGAGGGCTGGGAGGGAACAGGAGCATCAGTGATGAAGGGCAGCTGCAACTTTTGAGGCTCCTCCTTTGAGTAATTGACAGTATAAGATGTATATTACAAAGAAAGGAGAACTTGAATGCCCAAAATCCTCTTCCTCTTGCCGTCAGAGACCTTTCTTGAAGAGGTGACATTACTGTGTGTGCCTGTATCAAGCTGCCTTTTTTAGGTTGATTAGGCTTGGATTCCCTGCTCTGACATTGGTTGTGAAGGGCTTGCCACTTTGCTTTTGGGTACTGTGTGGATTCTCTGGTTGGACATTGCTTGTGTTGGGCTTGCCGTACTGGCCCCTGTTCTGCTGTGATTCTATAGTTTGACATCATTATCTTGGGCTTAGTTTTTCTGTTTGAATCTGGAGGCATTTGGCCAGTGTTTGCAGCATCTGGTTAGTGGTTGAGGTGCCTGGAGGCAGAAATAGGCATCAGGGATTGTGTACAGAACTTGTTCAAATCATTCCTCACACACTAAACCCAAAAAGTTCCTGTAGAATACAAGTTGTCATCAGTGTGGGACCTATCTTGTGGGGTTTTACAATCCTATTTCCCATGCTCTTAAATCTTTATGTGAAGCCCTTAGGTCAAATCATATCCTCATCCAAATCTCCTGGAGATGAAGTAGAGGTCCTAAACTGCTCCCTGTCTGCTGTGGTTGAATGGCTAAGACTGACTGAGTTGAAACTAAATCCTGGAAAAAGAAGTAGTGCTGGGTGGAAAAGCAAAGGTACCAATATTTCAGCAGTTGGGCATGAGCTAAACAACAACAAAAACCTTTTCCAGAAGCAACTTTTCCAGTGCAAAGCAAGTAGATGTCGTTGCTGCATATGATACTGTTCAGAAAAAAAGAATCTTAAGAGCCTTTAATCCTATTTTTATAGTGAATTAAAAGAAAATGAGAATGTTAAATATTGTATTCTTCAAACATGAAGTACAATACATCAGCTGATTAATTTCAGTTTTGACCACTGCATTTGCACAAAGCCAATCCATAATACTGTATAGCCTTGAGCTCCTACCCTTTCAAGAACAGCAGTGTGTCATTGCTGTCTATTGTAAGCTTTATTTTGGGTTCTTCAGTTGGAATCCAGACTTCTCTTCAAAGGGAGAGATCATGGCTTGCATTTAAGAATCCTGGAAACAAATGGTTCACATAACCAGGACCTATAACTTCAAAACCCTCTCTCCCTCTCTTTTTTAGTTGAATATCCTGCTGGGCTCGAACGAAATCATAAGTTATTCTCAGCTCAACAAATGACACTTCAAAGTCGTTCTTCTAGCTATTGTATAAATATCCCAGGTTCCTTAAGGGAAGAGAAGATAGTACAGATAAAAGCTCAACATGTGGTCTTCAAGAAACATACTCGATTCTTGATTGCTATTAGCTTTTTTATATGCTTTATTTTTTCCTCCTGTTGTATCACCAAGTAGCTCTCCTGTCAGAATCAACAACCTGCTTCAGTAAAGTTTTCACTGTCTTGACTTTTCCCATGCAAACTACTTTCGTCTCTTCAAGCAAAGAACAGCAGCTCCGCTACTCCGCCTTTTATTTCTCGGATTCTCTACTGTAAGCAAGTAGCTCCCAAAATGCAGCAGAGGCTTCTATTCTACATATTCTGGATAAGAGTTCTTATTGATGATGTGGGAAATTGCTCCAGTTTAATTTTGGATTCAACTCAGTATGTATTAAGCTTGCAAAATACATTTTTCTGTTTGATTTCCACCAAGGTGTTTTGAATGCTTTCTTTTGTACCATGACAACCAGGAAGCACCCCTAACCTTCTTTTCAGTGGCCTGCCAAAGTTGGAATGTCAACATAATTCTATAGTAAATCTACTAGACCTGGGTTGTGATTTATACATCAAAAACATAACTACTATATTCCAGATGACAATGGGATGTCTATAGCTGATTTGGCACAAGTCGTTGAAAACATTTAGACAATGTTTGAAAACATTTTCCATCTCCCCTGTATTCATTTACACTCACCCGCTCAAAATAATTCCTGTCTGCCATTTTGTGGTTGTGTTTTTTTAAAAAGAAACCTCCATGGATCCAATACTACATCAATGCTACTTCAAAGCCCCATACTGCAGTTCTCTAGGGGTCATATCTTCATAGCTTTGAGGACACAACTCCTCAATTTAAAAAAAACTGATGAAATACAACTGAGGGTTGGTGTGAGCTCAGAAAATGCCATTGCCGAGGAAGTTCAGGAGGCATGGGAAAGATCTTAAACAAATTGCATAGCAATTGAAAATATTTTGAAACATTTTCAGAAAAAAAAATTGCTAGGGAACAGCATGCAAATAAAATGTTTTGAGGCTGGAAATAAAATGTTTTGGGCTGAAAACATTGTCGAACTCCATGGAGGAAATGTTTTATTTCCTGCCTCAAAATATTTTATTTGGGTTGTGCGGAATGGACCTACATTATATTTTCTTCTTTTTGATGTTTTCCATTCCTTCATTGCTTTCTTTTTTTCTTTGGTACCTGGGATGTCATTATGGTCCTTGTTTGGTGTGTGCAGTACGATCAATATTAACAGTGCAATCTCATGAAGCTGTACTCCAGTCTGTACTAATTAAAATTGAAGAGCCAGTTTGGTTAAGAGTGAACTGGTTAAGAGTGTCCAACTAATATCTGGGATACTCAGGTTCAAATCTCCACTCATGCCATAGATAGAAGTTCCTTGGGTGACCCTGGGCCTGTGTCACACTCTTTCAGCCTAACCTACCACATAGGGTTATTGTGAGAGTAAAATGGAAGAGAGGAGAATGATGTAAGCCACTTTGGATTCCCATTGGGATGCAAGATAGAGTTTAAATGAATAAATTGGACTGGAGTAATTGCACACATGATTGCACTGTAAATGTCCTATTGTGGTCTGGCATGGTATTTCTGTCTGTGTTATATAAATGGATCATCATGGTTGGCTGACAACGGGACATAATTTTTGAGAAATAACCCTGGATGGGAAGGGCAGAGAAAGTGAAAAAGTAAAATTCAGTTGTGCTGATTAAAACAAGTCACTCATCAATTTACTCAGATTATATTAATTAGTTTAAAATATTTGGTAGGTTGATTTCTAAGCAAGAAAAAGAAGAGAGTGCATGCCAACAGACATTCTGGATGGAGATGGGAAGATCAGTTTACTATGATATTCACTGGAAGCTTCAGCAGAGTAAAAGAAATGTCATTTTAAGCTCCAATAGTTTACAAAGAAGAGATTATCATTGCTCTTTTAGTTTGACGTAGAGAAAGGAATCAAAATAATAAAGCATAATTATAAAGCATTAGTAGACTCACAACTCTTGGAAAGAAAAACAGATTTGTTTTTAAATGCCGCACAAAGGAAGGCATTTTAATGAATTAAAAATATACCCAACACATTTTTAACAAATTCCAGCATCTGTAATATTTACAGTAATTCTTCAAAATTTCATCTGTTGCAGTCCAAGTTAGACATGCTAATCACAGCTCAAAAAAGGTGGTGCAAACTCTTTGAAAGGGCAGATTTTAAGGCTCCAGAAAACTATGGGCACATACAGGAATACTAATATCAGGTAGTTGTTGTGCATCTCCCGGGCTATGTGACCAGGGTCTCATAGTTTTCTATTAGATCATGGCCTCACAGCCTGGAAAACTCGCAACAATCAATTGATTCCAAGAGTGAAAGACTTTGCCAATAGAGTTCTAACATTACTTCATCACTAATGCTGAACTCTAGCAACATTTACTACATCGCAATTGCATACTGTATGATTTGGAAGAGAATAGCTTAAGACAGTAAGATAAACATGGTCAGTTTCTATTTATTTGATTTGCACCATTTTAATCAAGAAGGGACCTTAGGAAGAATAAAAAATAATTAATTTGGAAATGCCTCCTTATCTCCTCTGACATATTTTTGGATAGCATCTAACCCAAATCCTAGTACTTGGTAAGGCTTTCTGGTTGGTCCCCACTGTACTCTGACTACTGTAAATTCATCCAAGATAAAATTAGAGAAAAACCATTGTAGAGGAGATTTTAGCAATTTAAAAATTGTAGAGAGGGCATGATTCTAATAGGGTTCCTGATTTAGAGGCTACAGGCAGCCTCTATTTCATGAGCCCTATCAGGATCCTCTCCCCTGCCCCATGCTGAGAAACAAGCATGGGGGTAGAAGGGAGAAACCAACTGGAGCCATCATGGCTGGGCTGAAATGCTAAGAGCTGGCAGTGGATAGCCATTTGCCATGCTGTGTCCTATTTGGTCCTGACTAGAAAAGAAGTTAAGAACTCACAATAAAGCAGAAATAACTATTTTTCTCCTTTACAACATATAAACCTAAGGATTTTTTTAAAGCTTCACATCATCAGACATCTTTGCTTAGAAATGCAGAGAAAGCTGTACTGCTAATGGTCTGACACTAGTTTGGAATCATAGTTTGTAGAGAAAGTCCAAAGTCTACTTGTGCATGTGTGGACAAAATGGTAAATAAAGGATTGTGGCAAAAGTAGAAATATATATAACTAACTGGCCATGTGCAAGCAGAGAAGGTAAGGGGAAGCTGATAAGGCCTGTTTGGGTCCAACTGTTCCTCAGGATTTTTCACCATAACCAGAAAACAAAGTTCACCATTAAGCGATAAAGTGAAGAGTAACTGGAATTAGTTCAGTGAGGAATTCACTTAATAGTCACAGAATTTCCTATTAAGTGTGGAAAATTCTTTGAGCATGTATAAATCTGATAAAGCACCTAGCTACCTTCATTTCCTGGGCAAAACTGATGAATGATTCAGTATGTTCAAATGATGCTAAGCCTGCAAGTCCACAGGTTCAAACGGTTGCAGTTGAAACACATTTACAATGACAGTTGCTCATTAATAAGCCTTGTTTGTCTTGTTCCCCTATGCTGAGTTTTTAGAATTCATCCATTCCCAATTTCCTATTGTCCTGATATTGCAGTCATCAAAAAGGTGTCAGCTAAGCTAAGAGGCTGAAAGTGGATTCATGTTCTCATAGCGCAATCTTGACCTGTGCTGGAGAAATATATATGGCCTCTTCATACACAAACCACCTATGAATAAATCATTCACCTTAACAAATTGTGAAGAAAAATACAGTTTAACCTGTATGCTCCAGAGCAGATTTGCTTCCATAGATCATAGAAAGAAGACTTTTAAAGCTTTATTGTTAACTATATATATAGGGATGTCATATGCAGATAATTTTACAAGGTTACTCTCTATCCATTTTTATTCTTCCCTTTCTCAAAGAATCTCAAGGTGGTTTACATAGTTCTCTTTCTCACCATTTTATCCAGTTACGTAGGTTAGCGTGATGGAGATTGTCTGTCTTGACAGCATAACATCAGCCTTATGGCTGAACGGGTATTTGAACTTGAGCCTCCCATAGTCCAACATTCTAAGCATTACAGCACACTTTCTTTCAGTATGGACTGTTGTTGTTTACAGATGGGAACTGAAACTGAAATGGATTCAGTTAGAACACGTACATGCCACTTCTCCAGTCCTTCTTGAGTCATCTTACAAGTAAAATCAAAACCAAAATATTGGCTCATTCCGCACATGCAGAATAATGCACTTTCAAACTGCTTTCAGTGCTCTTTGAAGCTGTGCAGAATGGCAAAATCCACTTGCAAACAGTTGTGAAAGTGGTTTGAAAACGCATTATTTTGCATGTGCGGAAGGGGCCATTGAAAAGTCTGAATTGTAAATAGCAAAAACAAGCCATGGAAGATAGCATTTAAGTAGTCTAAAATGTCTGTAAAATGATAAGCTAGAACAGCTAAAGCAGCTAAAAATAATGAGAGATTATGACTTGTCTAAAATGAATTGAGAAGCAGAGGTTCAAACTCAGGTATCACACAAATATCTACTGCATCACGCCAGTGACCTCTCTATCTCTCTGACACACACAGTTTACCACAACTATTTTGATCCTATTTATAGGGAAAAAATTGCTGCCAATGCAATAAAGTATCAGCAGGCAAGAAAGAAATTGAAGCAAAAGGTCTAGTGGATATTCAAGGGAACAATGCTGATTCCCATACCTCACCTTTAGCTTAGAAGGTGACAAGGTGGTAATGCTAGATCAGCTTTTCCTCAGTATCATCTACATAACCCTGTTGGGAATAAATGATGCAGTAGTCTCATCCATGAGAATTTCATGGCTACTCTAAAATATTCTTGACTACTAAGTGCATCTGTGCGATGGATCTCCTCAGCTACTGAAGCAGGCTAAACACTCACTGACTAGGCTGGTCAGATTTCCTACCTTTTCCTCTTAGTCTGAGCTGCTTAATATGGTAGTGTGAGGTGAAACAAAGCACTATAGATCAGCCCTGTAGCTCCACAGAAGGTGAAAGGAGCCCATTATTTTAGGCTCATTCCGCACACGCAGAATAATGCACTTTCAAGCTGCTTTCAGGGCTCTTTGAAGCTGTGCGGAATGGCAAAAACAGTTGTGAAAGCAGCTTGAAAGTGCATTATTTTGCGTGTGCGGAATGAGCCTCTGTTTTGGCAAATCCCCTTGTCAAGGCACCAAATAATACTGAGGCAGGTTCAACCAAACTTCAAACAGGTTAAACCAGAATGAAAATTTATTAACAGAGAAAATGGGATAGGAGAAACTTCAGATGGAAGGTAAAATTGGCAGGAGAAATGAATATACATACAACAGCTTTGGCTTGTAATTCAGTTTTTGGTTTCATGCACTGGCACCAGAACAGATCTTATTTTAGGCTTTATAAGTTTCAGGCTTTTTCTGCACGGGCCATAAACAGTGCCCTGGGGACGGCAAAAACGCTGTCCCCAGGGAGCTGTTCGCACGGGGGGGGTGTGTGTGCAGCTGCTGCGCAGCCACGCCGCCCTCGCGCCTCCCCAGGGGCGCGAAGCCGCTGTTTCCCGACCTCGCTTCCCCAGTGAGGTTTTTTGCGAACGGCAGCAGCTGGAAGGCACCATTCCCCCTCCCCTTTCCCAAACGCCGTACCGTGTCCTCCTGCCTCTGGCACGTCGCACAGGCCAGGGGACACGCCCCCCCTGCCCTGCGACTTCCGGGCTGTCGCGCAGGGCAGGGGGGGGCATGTTCCCTGGCCTGTGCAATGCACCGGAGGCAGGAGGACACGGTACGGCATTTGGGGGACGGCGCAGCCTGTGCGGATGCTGCGCCATCCTCCCCATCGCAACCGGGACCGTTCGTGCGAACGGTCCCGGGGGGGTTGGGTCGGCATTATGTACACCGACCCGACCCCCATCATAGCCGTGCAGAAACGGCCTCAGTTTCAGTAGCTTAAATATTATTTAGAGATATTCCTAACGATGGTACAGTTTCTGATGTTTCTGGTTTAAGGATTATTACATGGTTCTAACAGGCTAATACTTTTGCGAAGTACCCTTGCATACAGCCTTGTCTTAGTTAGAAACCCAAAACAAACCTAAATATATCTCTGGAAGTAAAACAAAGCAAAACCGAAATGTGCCAGACTTACAGGTCCCAGGAATTCCTCTTTCTAGAAAATCTGTTCCTATCTTGCTTACATATATGTCCCACTGTAGAAAGACTCTGCTGTTTCACCTCAGCCTTAGCCCCTCAATAAACAACCAGTTCTCCCTGTCTCAGTATGATTTTTGCAGCATGATCAGTCAGATTTTCCATGATCAGTCAGATTTTCCAACTTCTGAGTACATATGTTTAACACAGTTAAGGCAACCAGATGTTCTCACAAAGGAATCAGAATCCAAAAGCTCCTCAAACTTCTCCTGTCAGAGATATTCTTCTTCCTCTGAGTTGTTCAGTTGCTACACAAATCAGAATGTGGGTTAGTGCCTGCAATTCAATCAGGTCGCTTCCCCTGTCCCTAAGTCACTTATTTCCCACTATAAAATGCAAACAACATTTTCTTAAGAGAGATCTGCATCTTTAAACTCTTACTGTGCAGTCTGTCACAGTCTGCATCAGTTAGTTTTCTGAAATCCCATAGAGTTTCAAATATGATTGAGTTTAGTTTCATGCAGACTGTTAAAAACTTAAATTCTGTTTATCTAATTTTCTAGTTCTCACCACCTACTACAGTGCTAAAAATTAAACATTTAACCACGTGCGGATCTAGCCATCTGGTTATATTATCAGCAGTCACCCACATAAGGAGCTGTGTATGTGTCAAGCGAGTTTGACTTTTGCATATCTTTGCAGTTAATTCGTTTAGGTCATTCTTAATGACATCCCAGTAAAAGCTGCTAGAAATCACTTTTTATGTGGCAAATCATACTGTTCCTCTTATGCTGTCAGATGATGAAGGAGCTGTGCTGCCTACATATGATAAAATAAGATCTTGGTGAAACATCCTGAAATTCAGTCCAGTTCTGTACAACAGGGAAAACATTCTTGACCATGAACAGGCTAATTTCCAGCTACAAAAATTTTGAATACACCAGGCACAGATGAGTGCTTTTACCAAAGCACACAAGTGAGAAGAGAAACGAGTCCATGATGACTATGTCACCTCAGAAATGGTTGGGTGAACTGCCATGGAGTATCAAATTGAGGGGTTTTTTAAAAAAAAGAAAAAATGCAAAATGCTACAGATGAATAAAAACAGCAGAGCCCTTTTTCCTTCCTTAAGTGAACAACCCCATTCCATGCAACTGCATTAAAAATGTTTTGTGTACCGCTGCAGAACATTGCATAGGAACGGCCTCTAATGAATACATTGCTACAAACCCTATTGTTAGGCCATTCACATTTTCTCATCACACAGCAGGTTTTACATACACTGAATGTTTAATTAATTTACTGATTAATGCTTTTTTATGATGCTATTGCCATTTGGCAGCTGTTTTGACAAAGCTGCCTTCCTCATTATGGAATTTTGACTTGTAAAAGGAAGTCAACCGTAGAAAATGGGCTTATTGAATTATCCAGCTCACCAATTATATAGTATAAAATTATTCATCCTGATATAATTTGATCAGGAAAAATCATTTATCTTTAGTAACTGTGTAAAATTAGATATTATTCTGCTGGATAAGGTGCAATTTTGCAAGTGTCTGTAGTTAGAGAACTTTTTAAAAATTTCCTTGAACACGGAATGACTATTTTCTGATTCCATTTTGATCTCAAAAAGGTTAGTTTCTGACTAATTGCTCCACTGAGTCCAATTCACACAAAGCTTAAAAAGCAATACTTAGACATTTCCAAGCAAAATGCCAGACCTGGGGCCCATTATTGGCGATACTGCTTTGAAAATGCTAATTTCAAGTATGTTTCAATCTGTTAAGAAATTAATTTAATCCAAAACCAGTCTTTGGTATTTTTTTTTTCAAAGCAGTGGGCTAATTATATGTGCATGCCAGTGGGTAGGATCCCACATACCAGTGGGTAAAATCCCGCATACTATTGGCAAAGAGCTCTTGTCCAAGAAATAAAAGGCATAAAATACTTGGGCTGCAGGGAGCTGTCTTAAAGCACACTACAGTTAGGATACACTTTGCTGATAAAGTTTGATTAAATAACTAATGAGTCAGTGTGGGTTCAATAACTGATGGATATGGGTCAAATATGTAAATAAAGGACACTAGCCACAAGGCTGCTATAAATCCCATGTGAGAGAGGAAGAGTAATTTTGAATATTTCTCATATATCAAGTTATATGAGGCTATACCTATTATAAAATGTAATATTCTCCTGGTACAAAATTCAGTATAGCCTACTCTAAGATGCTCCAATTTTTTTTTGCTGCAGAGAAGATGGACAGTGGTAGTGGAAAATACATGCAGTAAGAACTTCAGTAAGTGTACCATAGGATGGTGCCCTGCTTGCCCTGCCCTGATCTAGCCACTGTGATCCATGCAATGGTCACGTCTAGATTTGACTACTGTAAATTGCTCAATGCAGAACTTCCCTTGAAGTTGCCCTGGACATTTCAACTGGTCCAGAATGTGGTGGTACAGGTCCTTTCTGGGACCCATGGAGAACAAATATACAACCACTGGTACTGCCTGCAGATTAAGTACCATATCAGGTTTAAGGTTTTGTTATTGACCTTTAAAGTGCTCAGTGGTCTGAGACCATTGTATCTGCAGGACCACCTCTCCCAATATACCCCCAAAAGTGCTATGATCAGCTGATAACAACTTCCTGAACTGAAAAGTGTCCAGATATCCATGAACAGAGCTGAAGATAGGAGCACAGCTTCCAGATCACATAAGCACACATGAACACATACACGCTCAGCTGCCTTAAATGAGTCAGACTATTGGTTTATTAAGGCCATTTTCCTCCTCTGATTGGCAGTGATTTTCCAAGGTTTCAGGTAGAAGATGTTTCATATACTGGATCTTCTTTAACTGGATGTCAGGAATTGAACCTGGCACCCTGTGTGTGCAAAACATGCTCTACCAGTGAGTCATGGGCCCACTCCACAGGGCCAGGCTGTCTCTATCTGAATGAATGAGAGATAGTGTGAGATAAAGGGGAAGAAAAACAAGAACTGATGGAGCTAAGACTGTCTGGATCAGGTTCCTTGTATATGTGCGTGGCTGAAAGGGAGGCGATATACTTGTCAGAATCCTGAAAAATCTAAAACAGACATTCTTGAAATAACAATACCCACCAGATGTAGTAAGGAAACAGATCAACGTACCAAAATGATATCAAGGGATAACCCCCTATCCATTATGCCACAATGGAATAACAACTAAACACCACTGGTGGTCACATGCAGCTCTCATCTCAAACCTATTCAACATTTCATTAATTATCTACAACCTATGCTGGACAATTATACTTCTCTCTCAGAAGCATTCAGAGACAAACTTCATCTTGCTCACAATAACCTCCTAAACTTAAGCAACTTCTCATCCACTATAATGCTCTTCCTAACATCAGATTAGGGCATACAACAAATCAAGATGCCAACTCTGTCATCATATACATTCTGACAACATAATTATCAGACATAACAACACCAGTCATATCATCTCTGGTTCATTCAATTGTTCATCTTCCAATATTACATATGCCACCAAATGTTATCAACATCTTTCTACTCTTTACCTCAGGCAAACAGGTTAGTCTCTGCACAAAAGAATACATGGACATAAATCCAACACACAAAACCACAACACTCAGAAACCAGTGGGAGAATACTTTAGCCTTCCAGGTCATTTTATTGTGGATATAAAAGGGGTAATTCTCCATCAGAGAAACTTTGAGAGCAGATTACAATATGAGATTGCTGAACTTTACCCTATTCATGGGTTCAGAAAAATTGACCCACCAGAGTTGAATAGGGAGATTCTCTCATTACAGATAAAGAAGACAAGTCTGGATTTATAGCTGACCATTCTCTTCTGTAAGGAGTCTCAAAGTGGCTCACAAACTTCTTCCCTTCCTCTCCCCACAAACCTTGTGAAGTAGGTGGGACTGAGAGAGTCCAACGAGAACTGTGACTAGCCCAAGGTTACCCCAGCATGCTTTAGGTGGAGAAGTGGGGAAACAATCCCTGGTCACCAGATTAGAGTCTGCCACTCATGCAGAAGAGTGGGGAATCAAACTTGGTTCTCCAGTTTAGAGTCCACCATTCTTAACCACTACACTATGCTAGCTGTCTAAATTAGAGACCAATTTTCTGCTCCCATGCATTTATCCTCTGCTCTAATCAAGCTAATAAGTATGCACATTGTACCTCTGCATCCTGAGTTCCTTCTTTGTACCTCTCTTCCACCTTCACACTGGGATTCCAACTTGAATCTAACAAAGTGAGTTTTTATTCTCAAAAGTTTATGCTAGAAAATCCTGTTGGTCTCTAAGAAGCCACTGAAGCCTTTGGTAATCCTAAACATTATTATTACAAGGTGTTACAGGATGGTTTTCTCCTTCTTTAGTTGCCCCAGCTTGACACAAAGAGTGACCTGGTTATGGATTCTTTCTTTAGAAGGATCAGTAGAAGAAATTATAGCAGCTTAATATGGTAAAACAGTCTTTCTCTCCTCCTTGTTCCTTCGTACTTATTTAATAATGTATGCCCTGCCTTGTGCCACTCACAAGATGACTTACAACAATCAGTATTCACTGGCAACAACTTAAAAACCTTTAAAAAAGATGTTTAAATCCTCAACTTAAAGCAGCAATTAAAATACAGCTGCCCACAAATAAAGTCCACAGATGCCGTTGCCTTTAAAAGGCTTTTGAAAAGAGGTCCATTATCAAGCTGTTGAAAATGTTGCTTCCCATTATTTCTCCAACAAATATTTTAGAAGTCTAATACTATGACTGAAAAGGTATAAGACCAACTGAGAAAATGTGTAAAAAAAGAAGAAACTTTTGGATTTATACCCCCTTTTCTCTCTTGTAAGAAGATTCAAAGGGGCTTACAAACTCCTTTCCTTTCCTCTCCCCACAACAGACTCCTTGCAAGGTAGGTGGGGCTGAGAGAGTTCTGAAGAATTGTGACTGGCCCAATGTTGTCCAGCAGGAATGGAGGAATGGAGAAACAAATCTGGTTCACCAGATTAGAGTTCATCACTTATGTAGAGGAGTAGGGAATCAAACCTGGTACTCCAGATTAGAGTCCACCTGCTCTTAACCACTACACCATGCTGGCTCTGATGAGCTTTACCAAAGGAGTCTTTGATGAGAATTTCAGCAGGTATAGAGTGTGATGTTAGGACTTGACAGTTAGATCACCAAAATCTACTTGACAGCTTGGCTGATGCAATCCTCCACCTTTCACCTAGTTTCAGTGGGTGATGCAACCATGACTAAGCACATCATGTGTGATTGCATCACTGCTCCCTGATTGGTTGTATGTCTCTATGTATATGCACAGAACAGTTTGGTCTATGCGTGCTTTGGTTATACAGTTGCTGCGCTGCACTCTGTCAGACTGTTTTGTGACTTTTGGAAACAAGGAATAAAACCCTTCTGTTCTTTGACGTGAACAACGCCTGGGTTCCTGTGTTTTCTTTTCCTTAACTGCTTCTGCTGTTACCACGACCGCTGCTGGGTGGCTCCTTCTCAGGTTATGGGCCCAGCTCCTACGTGCTACTCGTGAGTAACAGTGAGTGTACTGCGTGCTGTGTGACTCAGCTATTGCCATGGCTTCCACTATGTCCGGGTTGCTGTTTGAGAGGCTGAATGAGCATAACTATGTGGCTTGGAGCCAGAAGATGCAGAGCTATCTCATTCGTGAGGACCTGTGGAATGTTATCTCTACCCCTCCAGCAGCCCCTACAGTTGCTGAGCGACGTGCAGATGAAAAAGCACGTGCGTCTATTGTGCTAGCAGTGGAAAACTCACAGTTGGTTTATCTGCGAGAAGCTGAGACTGCAGCCAAGGCGTGGGCGGCTTTGAAAGGCATCTATCAGCGTGAGTCGGCTGGGGCAAAGGTCCTCCTCACAAGACAACTGTACAATCTCAAACTGAGGCCAGGAGGATCTGTGTTTGAGCATCTGAAGCAGATGCGTGAACTGTTTGCACAGCTCGCTGATGGAGGTTTACAGTTCGAAGACTCCCACAAAGTTTATCTGTTGCTTTCGTCGTTGGATAGCAGCTGGGACCAGTTGGTATGCAGTTTCCAGAGCGTCGCAGAATCTACGCTGACTTTGGATTACGTCACTGCCAAGCTGCTAGACCACCAGAAGCAGAGGGACTACCAGCTTGAGAGCACGGCTGAGAAATCATCGCAGAGGGATTTTCCTGCTGATTCTGCCGTCCCTACTTCCTGTGCTGTGAAAAAATGTTTTCGTTGTGGGAATCCTGGCCATTTTGCACGGGCCTGTACAAATGCAAAAGTGGTGCAGAGGAAGAACAAGCCACCTTGGAAAGCGAGGGCTAACAGACAGGAATCACAGGCATCTACTTTCCTGGTAACAAGCAAGGAGAAGGACTCCAACTCACTATGGCTCATTGACTCTGCTTGTTCTGAGCATATAGTGAATAAGAAAAGTCTCCTTACTGACCACGTGCGCCAACCTGTTATTGACCATGTTTGTTTAGCTGATGGCACCGCAGCAAAGGTGCAACTACAAGGATCAACATTTGTTCTTGCTCTAAATGGCTCTCTGAGTAATGTATATTTTGTGCCTTCATTTGAATTTTGTTTGTTAAGCGTTGTAAGATTGACAGCTGAGGGTTATGTGGTGGAATTTAGTGGGCAGACCTGTTCTATTAAGAAACAAGGGAGAGTCTGTGCCACGGGTATACTGCAGAATAACCTTTATCAGCTAAATAACAATGATGTAGGGCAAAGCATGGCTAATGCAGTTAACAAACCTATGCATGATGACTGTATTCATTATATGCACCGTGTGCTAGGACATGCCAGTTTCAAAGTGCTAGGAAACATGTCCAGGTTGTGTGGTTTGAAAGCCAAGTCCTGTCCTAATTATCTTGATTGTACTGTGTGCAGTAAGGCCAAAGTAAAGGCATTTCCTTCTACAAGGAAAAGCACCAGACAGTCAGATAGGCCATTAGCTTTAATTCATGCAGACCTTTCTGGACCATTTCAACCCAGCCAGGGGCATGCAAAGTACCACATGGTTTTGGTGGATGACTATAGCAGGTTCACCTATAGTCTTTTCCTGAAATCCAAAGCTGAGGCTTACCCAAGGTTTAAAGAGTGGGTGGCAATGGTGGAAAGACAGTTTTCACATAAAGTGGCTTGCCTCCAAACGGACAGAGGAGGTGAGTTCCTGGGTTCTGGGTTCCAGAACTGGTTGAGAAAGAAAGGCATACGTCACAGAAAGACCAACCCTTTCTCTCCTTTTGAGAACGGGGTTGCTGAGAGGAAATTTGGGGTTCTACATACTATAAAACGCTGTTTGCTTCTGGATGCCAACATGCCTGAACATTTCTGGGCTGAGGCTGTGAACACTGCCACATACTTGACCAACAGAGTATGGTCTTCTAGTGTGAACCAGACTCCTTATTTTTTTGCTGTACCAGAAAGATCCATCTCTGGATCATTTGCATATCTTTGGCAGTTATGCCAATGTGCTGGTACCTGACGCCCAAAGGCGGAAGGGGGATCAGAGGTGGGTGAGATTGAGGTTTCTTGGTTATGAACCTGAGACAAAAGGTTTTCGTTTTGCACATTCCTATGGGAAGGTTGTGATCTCTCGAAGTGCAAACTTTGAAAAGCATGCAGGATGGGAAACTATCCATGCTAACACAGAGGTTTTGCTACCTTTCACTCAGCATGAAGGGGTTAACAGAACTGCCAGGCAGCAGCCTGCAGCAGCTCAAGGTCAACCAACTGCTTCTAGTAGTGGCAAGCGTCCAAGGAAGAAAAGCTGAGAAGGGGAAGGGCTGCAAGACAGTGACACTAGCAGTAGTGAAGAAGATGAGAAACAAATTAAGGTGCCTCGTATCTCTGATAGGTCTACAAAAGGGATACCTCCTGACAGGTATGGGTTTTCTCAAAACGTCTATGTTTGTCAAGCACAGGTATCAGAGCCAAGCTCCTATAAAGAGATGTTAAAGCTACCACCAGCTGAAATAGAGCTCTGGCGTGAAGCTATGGCTGAGGAGTATAAAACCTTAGTGCAACAACAGGTGTTTACCAAGACTGTTTTGCCAGAAGGAGAGGAGGAGGCAATTGGGTCAAAGTGGGTGTTTCGGAGGAAAGAGTTGCCAAATGGTACTCAAAGGTATAAAGCAAGGCTTGTCGCCCAGGGGTTTGTACAAGACCGTTTGCTGAATTATGACCAGACCTATTCTCCCACAGCACGACCTGAGTCTTTGAGAGCTATGCTTGCATTAGCTAGTAAGAAAGGCTTTATGGTGAAGCATTATGACTTCCAGTGTGCTTTTTTAAATGCTAAATTGAAGGAAGCAATTTATCTGAAGCCTGCACCAGGGTATGAAGAAGCAGACCCAAATACTGTTTATCTTTTGCATCGTTCTTTGTATGGTTTAAAACAAGCTGGTGCTAACTGGTATGATGAACTGAACAGTACATTGCTTAAACTGGGGTTTAAGAAGTCTGTTGCTGATGCATGTTTGTATATCAGGGGAACTAAAAAGAATCAAGAGGTCATTCTTCTTTATGTTGATGATATATGTGTGTGTGCAAGATCTAAACAACAATTTGACAAATTGTACAAACAACTCAGTGACATGTATGTTCTAAAGGACTTAGGTTTTATCAAACATTACTTGGGTATTGATGTCATATCTACACCAAAGCAAGGTTATCTCCTGAGTCAGAAGAACAAAATAAATGAGTTGGTGCGCAAGACTAGATTGTCAAAGGCAAGGGTTGCCACAACACCAATGTCCCTAGACTTTCAGAAAGTGAGTGAAAGTGAGGAGTTCAACAATCCTGAACTGTATAAATCTGTTGTAGGTAGTCTCCTACATATATCTAACTGGACACGCCCAGATATAGCGTTTGCTGTTAGTGCGCTAAGCAGAAAAGCTAGCAAGCCCAGCAAACATGATTGGGAGGGTGTTAAACGTGTGGTTAGGTACTTAAAAGGAACTGCTGATCATGGTTTACTGATCCAGTCCACGCAAAGCACAGAGTTGCGTGCTATTGCAGATAGTTCATTTGCAGACTGTGGTGACAGGAAGTCCTGTACTGGTTTTGTCATTCAGTATGGTGATGTAGCTATCACCTGGTGTTCTAGAAAACAGACCACAATCAGCCTGTCCACTTCTGAGGCTGAGTTCTGCGCATTGTCCGAAACATGTTCAGAACTACTTTGGGTTGAGACACTGCTAACTGAGTTAGGTGAATCCATAAAGAAGCCTATAATCGTGTTGATGATTCACAAACCTGCATCACATTAGCAGAGACTGCAAACATGAAGACAAGAACTAAGTACATAGGAGTAAAGTACCAGAATGTTAGAGAGCTAGTACAGAATGGAACTATTCAACTTGCCTATGTTGAGACAGAGCGAAATGTTGCTGATGTGTTTACTAAAGCTGTGTCACAGAATAAGCATCAGACAATGTTAGAACAGCTGAAAGTAATAAAGGTGCTGTCATAGTAGTTTTGGGAAGGGGTGATGCAACCATGACTAAGCACATCATGTGTGATTGCATCACTGCTCCCTGATTGGTTGTATGTCTCTATGTATATGCACAGAACAGTTTGGTCTATGCGTGCTTTGGTTATACAGTTGCTGCGCTGCACTCTGTCAGACTGTTTTGTGACTTTTGGAAACAAGGAATAAAACCCTTCTGTTCTTTGAAGTGAACAACGCCTGGGTTCCTGTGTTTTCTTTTCCTTAACTGCTTCTGCTGTTACCACGACCGCTGCTGGGTGGCTCCTTCTCATGTGATATATAAGTTGGAGACACAGTCGCTTAGGTAGCTATGTGGAGAAGGCAAAGGAATGAATGGCATCACTCTGTATTGTTGGTTTTATTTTCATTTCTGTATTTTGTTTGTATTTCTTGCAATGCCAGTGTTTCTGAGGATGTTATACCTGTAACGTAATGTACACTGTTTTTAAATGTTACCAATTATTTCAGGAATCGGGGGGGGGGGCAGGATAAAACATTTAAATAATACACAGATACAGAGAATACAGCTCAGAAATGTACACATGATAACCCTACAAATCATGTTAGGTAAGTGTTAGGAGCAGCTGATGTATACAGGGACACTGCCTGACAGAGGGACTTGTAAGGGTTGGGTGTACTAAGGAGGAGGTTATGGGATGGGTTGGAGTTTGAGATATGTGTCAAATTTTTGAGGCTGTTGGGTGAAACTTATGTGATACTTCATTTTCTTTATGTTACTTTTGTTTTCATGACTTTTTAAAAACACTCATATCATATTCTTCACCTGCAACAACTGTAAGGACCAAATCAGATGTAGCACACATCAATGAACATATTTCTTGCATTAAAATGTTTGTAACTGTCTGGTGTGAAGAGCTGGATTCAGTTCAAGATTGCAGGGAAGGAGAGAAAAATCCAGCCTTTTCTCTATGTTCAGTTTTTGCCATGCAAATTCGGTTGTGGGTAGGTTGGAAGAAGAGTTTGGATTTATACATCTCCTTTCTCTCCTGTAAGAAGTTTCAAAGGATCTTATAAACTCCTTCCTTTCCTCTCCCCACAACACCTTGTGAGGTAAGTGGGGCTGAGAGAGTTTAAAGAACTATGACTGGCCCAAGGTCACCCAGCAGGCTTCATGTGGAGGTATGGGAAAACAAATCTAGTTTACCAGATAAGAGTCCATCACTCATGTGGAGGAGTGGAGAATCAAACCCCATTCTCCAGATTAGAGTCCACCTGCTCTCAACCACTACACCACACTGGAAAAAGTCCCCAGGGTCAACCCCCAGACTCTCCAACAAAAAGAGTCAGGAAGCAGGTGATTTGAAAGACCTCTTCCTGGGATCCTGGAAAGCTGCTGCCAGTCTGAGTAGACTGTATTTATCTTGATGGGCCAGTGGTCTAATTCAGTATAAGGCAATGTCATGTGTCTTCTCCACCCACTGCTAACTGCTGTGGAAGGAAACATGCATGTATCTAGTGTTGTCAGCTCCAGGTTGGGAAAAAGCCTGGATAATTGGGGGGGGGGGACAAACCTGAGGAGGGTGGGGTTTGGGGAGGTGATGGACTTCAGTGGGATATAAGGCCATAGAGCCAAACTGCCAAGGCAGCCATTTTCTCCAGGTGAATTGATCTCTGTCAGATGGAGATCAATTGTAATAGTGGAAGATCTCCAGCCAACACCTGGAGGTAGACAACCCTACATGTATCTCTACAATGCCTGCATATTTTTCCTCGTGGATCAAATAGAAGCTTGTAGGGCAACTCATTTGCATTACAGTGGGAAAGGTTAAATCCCCTTCTTCCCCACCTCACCCTGCTGTCCTGATATGAATTGAGACATCCCATTAGCACTTTTTTTCAAAAGGAGGACATCCATTCATGAATCTCCTGCTGTTACATCTTAACTGCTCCAGCAGAAATGGGCTGCACCCCAGTAGTGTTGTCTGCAAAAACTGATGGACAAAGATGATGCAAATAAGCAAGACAAGCCACTCTACAAAGGAAGAAGGAAAATAAAACCCCGAAGAAAACAAAGCTACGGTTCAGAGAAAGACCTTCCCCTCCTTTCACACAGTTCTACAGAGAAGAACTGCATGATGTAGCAGCACACATTGAACATTTCTTTTTTGTTCATGTCTTCAGATAGGGCTGCTTAGTATACAAAATGCTCCCTACCTGCCTCCAGGTAACGGATTTCTATATTTTCTTAATGAGCTAAAGCAGCAGCTTTAGGTCAGGCTGACAATGTAACAACTCCCCACCTCTGCAGGAAGTTTAAAGGTGATTGAAACAATATCACATTGCAATTTTTTTTTCTGCACCAGGTTCGTTTCTTTTTTTGAATAAGCTTTCATCTATTTCAGGCAGAAAATTCTTCTTCATTTTTAATAAATCAGAGAAGATTCTGAGGACTGCCAGCATGGGTCAAGCATAATGTTTGGGAACGGAAAAGTCTTTTTCTGAGTATTTTAGCTAAGAAATAATTCAACTTCTTATGTGGGATACTGACTGTTCAAAACTTTTCCCTCCCTTAGTCAACAGTCAAACATCAGTTTTCCGATCTCAGTTTAACCTGTTGATTACCAAAAGGGAAAGAACAGTCACAGCTAGGCACAACAGTGAGTGGCTCTGATAAATGTCACCTTTGATGACTCTTAGACCTAAATAGGTGAGCAAAAGTCTCATGTAATGCATATTGAGGCTGAACTATACCATTTCATACTATAGGTTGAAGCCTGAATAGTCCTGCTTCCTCTACATGAAACTGATATATCAAGTGACTTGGTTTTTTTTTCATGAAATGCTAGGAAAAAACATTTAATCTTCCACAGAGGCGTAGCTGGGCCAAACTGCGTCCAGAGTGGATTCTGCATTTTCTTCCCCCCATGGGCCCTGCTCCTGCCCCTTCCGCTCCCCCCACTTACCTTAGTTCAGGCAGAAAAACAGCCTGTTCTGTTCAGGCTGAAAAAAGTCCGGATGGGAACTACACTATCCAGGAGCCCTTGGGGCTTGCAAGGGCCCATTTCACACAAGAACCCATTTCAGCCTGAAACTAAACCTGAAACTAAGAACTAAGGTAAGTGGGGGGGGGGGCTGCGAAGGGGGGGTTGCAGGGAGTTGAGGGAAGGGTGAAGGGTTGGGAGCAATTTTCCACCCCCCAGGCATGCACCCAGTGCGAGGCTCACCCCCGGTCCCCTTGTAGCTTTGCCTATGATCTTCCATCTTCTGCAGTACAGAACTGCAGACATTATAGCAAGTGGTGTGTTGTATAGTGTTGCTTGATTTGATAGCTTTAAGCCTTTAACCCCCAGGCCTTTTTTATTGGCTTTCTGGGAATCTGGCAGAACCTTTTGAGTAACCAAGTATTTGACAAGATGAACCTTTGGTCTGATCTAGTACGGCTGATCTTATGATACAACTGCTGGCAGATAAATTATTTTGAGGAACAGATTGGATCTCCATATTGGGTTTTGTAATCCATTCTTCAAAAAAATTGGGCCATTTTCTGTGGTTTTAAAAAATTATTGCAGTGGGTATAATTCAGCTAATAGGAATTAGGATCATTTTCACACCGCAAATGTATAATTGGTTGCAATCATGATAAAGGAATCCATTTCCCTGTTTTCCCATTCACATGCATTCTGGGCAGGCAGCAATAGGAGCCCATGGAAACAATCCAGGTTGCTGTTGCGCCTTTGCATGGAGATGCTGCTTTTTTAAAAAAAATTCTGGCAAAACATGTGTAGCTATGCAGGCATGCAGAGATAAACCCCCACAGCCCTGCCGATCATCCCATGATACAACCAGCTGCACCTATGTAGCTACAAGATGCAACCCACAAAATAAAATAAAAAGGTAAAGAGGCCTCCTTGTAATGGCAGGGCAATGGAAGGCGGATTCTCCCTGCTGTGGATGGTTTGGTGGAATGGAGGAAAATAAAGTGCCTCCTGACTGACTGTTCACTCAGGAGCAGCTCTGACCAAGGATTTTTCAAAAGGATCACTAGATTAGCAATATTCAAAAAACCCAGGTTACAGGAAATAAAACGGGGCAGGCTCGTTTTGGGGGCAGGACCTGTGTGAAGTCCCTCTCCTTAATGGATTGTATACCATTCTATACCCATCTCTGTTGGCACCATGGCCACTTGCATTTTCAGGTATGAGTGCCATGGAGCTTTCTGGCATTCCCTGGAGGGGTGCCCCTTATGCTAGTGGGGTGGGCACTGCCATCAGCATGAACCCATGCCACATCCAGTGAGTGGTGGTAAGTTATCTTTGTTTCAGATAAATGTGTTTTCTATTACTAACCTTCTCAATGAGGAACCTCTGAGATAGGCCTTGAAAAACCATCAACCAGTTGTAGAGGCCCAATCATTCTAAGAGTCTAATTCAGAGTGGGAGGGGGAATCCCTCACTGGATGTGGTATGGGTTCATGCTGACAGTGGACTTAGACTGTGGAACTCTGCATTGGGTTGTACTGTTAATGTGCTGAACTGTATTTAATATGACTCAGATAGCTTAAGGCTGTTTACTGGAACTGCTCAAAGTAAATGGAGACCCTTCAAGCACCAGAGATAAGCAGGGGAAGATGGTAACTCAGAGTCCTGCTGTGAGCTTATGTTTATATAATTTATATAATAATTGTATCTGCTGAATTAGATTCATACAAAATTCCACAGATATAATATATGCTAACCTTCATAACTGCACATGATACTTAGAATGAAGCTTGATGAAACAGATATTACTTCACAAGAAAAACCTAGGAAGATAGATGATAAGTGGTTATTATCTGTACTTCAGCCATATATTTTGTGACAGTAAATTCTGTATGTTGCACACTTCTAAACACAATATATCGTCTACAGGAAACCAAAAATGATGTGATGTTTAATAGGTGCTAAAAATGCCCATAAGATTTGCTTGTTTGTCAAACTGTTATTACATATATTTACAATTTTAAAGCATATGAAAATCACCAACAGAGAAGACTACAGTATTTCTTATTTTATAGCAAATATCTCCATGAGTAGATTTTTTAACTGAAAAAAATTTGCCAAGATGTCTTATTACAATCACGATCCAATTCAAGACACATTCAGTGTTGCTGTCCAGAGCTGTTATTCACCTTGATAATGTTGACATTTATTTCATAGATACATCATAAATTTCCCAAAGAATGTAGACCTTATAAAATAAATGGCTTAGAGGAAGAAAAGATCAATGGCATACAAAGGAAAATCAATCCTATGTTAGCAGTAGTTTTGTACACAAAATCCCAATTCACCAAAAAAAATCTGCATCCCATGCAATTCTGATCTGTTGTAAAACATGTGGTTGGGAATGATTATTTTTATCAGTTGTCTGGGAATATTGCAAAGCTGATTTTTTTTCTCTTCATGCTGAGAGTTTCACAGCCCTTAACTATAAGAGAGTCTAAACTCTGTCACACAAAAACATCTTTGACATGCAAAACAGGGAATTACTACAATGTATGTGTTAAAATTTATTGAACATATTAACTTAATTGTGGAGGGTAGGAAATTGCAAAGCGGAAAAAGGAAATAAAATCTCCACATTCACCTTACAACATTCTACACCATGCTAGACAGGAATTAATTGTTAATTACCTCTTACAGTTGAGTCCTGGAATGACTGGAAAACAGTAGTAGTCTTGACTTCCCACAGAGTCTGGCTGCTAGACTGGGGAAGATGGAATGGATACTCATTCATATCCAAAAGACAGATAGCGGTACTTCCACAGTCTAGCCCTCAGACTCTGTGGGTATCTGAGGCCACTACTGTTTCCCAGTCATTCCATTTACTTTACAAAGTTTCCAGGATTCAGTTTTTGACCTCAGGCTTTTAGATCTCTATGGCACACTCCACTTTGGAGTTTAAAAGCTTGGGGTCAGAGCACTGAATAGTAGAAACTTTTGAGCAAAACAAGAACAGAGAAATTGGCTGAGGTCTTTGTGTTCCGGCATCCATGTTAGACTAGGGCTTGGAGAGCGAGGGTCGAACTTACTTTCAGAAATGAGAAGTGATGGGGTTCAAACCCACTTGGTAGCCAAGTTGAAAAATCATCAAAGGCCTATCTGTTAAGAGATAAGAGTCTGCAGAATGTATCAGCAATGAAGAGCTATAATACCAGTTTCTCTTGTCATGCAAAGCCAATGCAATCCCTTCATTCTGGTGGACACATGAGACATATCATATCATCCCTTTTTGGCAATGTGAATTTGAATGTGTACAATGACTCATTCATTATCTCAGCCTACTGTTCCCACATTTTCCTAACACTGCCCTACAAGTCCATAAATATTGTTTTCTTGTGTCGTGGAATAATTTGATGCCTCATTCAATGCTGTTTTCTCTGTGCTGAGAAGTCAGAATGCCATCAATGGCAGACTAATGTGAGTTAGGGCAAATGAAGCTTTTCTTCCTGGGGCCACCCTACGGAATAGAGAATGGACTGAGCCACTCACAGCTGACTACTTCTATTACTGCCATCGCTTATAAACATCCCTGGCACTTAAATCAGAAAGTTGCAGAGCTCTTTATTCATTTTGTGGAATACAAAATGACCATTTGGAGCTGTAATACCATCAGCCATACTAACCGAGGAAATGAAAGCAGGGAGAATTCTATTGTGATATATTGATGTGCTTTTATATTCAAGAGTGCATTCTGAAACACTAGCAAAGTGGAAAATACAGTTAACTCCACCCAGTTTGTAAAGTAAAATGTCTTCTAGAATAGTAAATTTATTAGGCTTTTGTACCACACTTCCTCCAAATAATTCAGGCCAGGAAGCAAAGATCATATCTCTTCCATTTTATACAATAATATCAAGAGGTAGGCTATGCTAAGAGATGGTAACAGATCCAAGATCACTCTGTGTATTTTGTGGTGATCTAGTTGAACATCATGAAGAAGAAGAAGAAGAGTTTGGATTTATATCCCCCCTTTCTCTCCTGCAGGAGACTCAAAGGGGCTTACAATCTCCTTGCCCTTCCCCCCTCACTACAAACACCCTGTGAGGTGGGTGGGGCTGAGAGAGCTCAGAAGAGCTGTCCAAGGTCACCCAGCTGGCGTGTGTGGGAATGTACAGGCTAATCTGAATTCCCCAGATAAGCCTCCACAGCTCAGGCGGCAGAGCTGGGAATCAAACTTGGTTCCTCCAGATTAGATACACGAGCTCTTAACCTCCTACGCCACTGCTGCTCATTATCTCACTATCACTGCTGCTCAATTATCTCGCTGGTGCTATAAATAAAATGTGTTGTTGATAAAGCCAACCCCATGTCTCCAGTAGTCATGATTGTTGGAAGCCTTTTCCTAGTTATGCTCAAACATAAAAATGACACTACCTCAAAATAAGGTTTCTGACACCACAAAAAGAAGTTTATAGCACAATCCTAAGCAAAGTTGCACTCTTCCAAGTCAGTGGGCTTAAAAGATGTAACCATGTTTAGGACTGCAGCATTAAGAAACACACATACACAAAATGAATTATCATAAACATAGACCCCCTACCTCCAAATTCAACATCACACTTCTGAGTGCAGAATGGGGTTTGAGTAAACTGTAAACATTGAAGTAAGAGAAAATATAAAATGTGAAATTACTGAGAGAGATATAAAAATATTTCAGCAAGGCAGTCAGTTCTCACAGACAGCCATTGTAAATTGGCAACACAGTACATCCTGACTATGCAAGGGTTACCACATGTGCTCCCATATCTTTAGATGTATGTGAACTCTCTGACTGGGGTGTGGGACACTCACCCAGAACCATAACTAATCTGGAAGACTCAAATTCAGAGACAGGCAAAACATTTTCCTGCTGCCACAGCCTGACTAGCTTGAGAAACTGACACACTTACCAGTTAGAGGGAGCAGAACATGTGATTTAAGAATCCTTTCCTGGACTGTGGGCAAGCAAGCTCAAAGCTACCAGTACCCATTAGCAACCAAATCTTTTCCAGAGAGGTTTAGAATTTATTGTGGGAAACATAAAGGTACAGGAATCAAACATAAGATCAGAAAAAATATTGGTAACTCAGGCCGTTTCCGCACGGCCTCCATTCGCCCCCACGCCGCCAAGAGTTCTGGCGGCGTGGGGGCGGAAGCCCGTTCGCATGCAAGCATGCGAACGGGCCAAGCAGAGGCCGACAGACGGCCTCTTCTCCCTTCTGCGCCCCACTCACGATGTCCTCGTCGTCGCCTGCTGGGTGTCGAAGCCCCGCCCATGCTGCCCTTCGACCCCTGGAGGTCAGAGTACAGTGTGGGCGGGGCTGCGACGCCCAGCAGACAACGACGAGGACATTGTGAGTGGGGCGCAGAAGGGAGACAGCGTCTTCCCGGCGGCGCGGTTTGCACCGCGCCACCGGGAAGACGCTTCTTCCCCAACAACAACCCTTTAAAGGGTTGTTGTTTAGGGCGGCCTGAGGCCGCCCTGGGGGGAGGGAAGCGGAGTCAGGTCGCTGCTGCTGCGTTGCAGCAGCAGCACCTGTGCGAACGGCGGCCTGGGGGCGGCATTTTTAGCGCCCCCAGGCCGTCATTAATGGGCCGTGCGGAAACGGCCTCAGTGACGTAGGTATAGATTTTTTAAGGGGCGGGTTTGGTAACTGAGGGCTTTCCGGCTGCTCCATTCCATGCATTGTTTCCAGCAAGCCACACATGTAATGGGAGGGGTTTGAACCCAAGAACCCCCTCCCCCTTACCTACATCCCTGGAAGGATGTGCATATGAAGAGTTACTTGAGAGAAGAGAAAGACAAAGCAAAAGAAAGCTAGACCTCTGACTGAGTGAGAATACTGCACTAGGAAATGGCCACAAGGAGGAATGGAAGAGAGCTTTTAAGAGAAGAGGGATTAACAAAGAAGGTGTTTACCTATCAGTGTGCTGAGCTGGTTAGATTAGATGGTCTAGAAACCATCTAAACCATTTTTTATTTCTCAATAAAAAAAGTCAGGTGAATTCAGAAGGGCTGAATACACCTGCTGTCAAAAAAGCTGAGAAAACATTTGGCCCTTTTGGCTGTTTCAACATCCTCTTCCGGGGCTTAGAAAACACTGGCAGGGAAGGGAGAGGGAGAACTCCATGTCACACTGTGGAGGTTGGGGAAATGTCAGCGGGGGTAGTTCTCCCCCTCTGCTGGTGGGGGAGAGAACTGAAATGGAGAAACAATGGGAGAAAGAGCTGGAAAGAAAATCAGGTTTAGGGGGTTTTAAACCAAACATTTTCAGTAACAGCCTAATAAAGCCAATTAAAATATTGATAAATTTCAGCTCTGGGTTTTTAAACCTGGAAATGTTTGGTAAAGCTGGATAAAGTCAATATTCGGCTTTTACTAAAAATATTCAAGTTAAAAAAACCTGAACCCAAAGTTTTTTAGTTCTCCCTCCATTTACCAAGTTTTTGTGGACTTGGGAAATGGTGGGGGAATAGAACTGCCCCTGCTGGCACTTCTCAAGCCCAACAGGGCCTGCAAAGTACTGATGGGGGACAGATTCTGCCTGTGAGGCTGATGTTGGTCAGCCCTGCATGCAAGATATGGCAGATTCTTCCCCTGTCAGCACTTCTCAAGCTCAGCAGGGCTTGAAAAGTCCTGGCTAGGGACAAATCCTTATGCGGGGCTGATTGAAATTAGCTCCGTATGCAGAATTTGGGCAGATCATCCCCCACCAGTGCTTCTCAAGCCCAGTAGTTGAGGAAGGGATCCTCCATGTTGTGCTCAGCATGCTCAGCATTGTAGGGAGATCTCTCACTCATTCCTCCATCCACTAATTCCCAAACCTACCTGGGCTTGGGAAATGGTGAGGGAGTGCAGGCAGATTTTTAAAAGCTGAAAAAGCTGAAAGTTATTTGGTTTTTCTTAAGCACCAGGTGTATTCAAACAGCCCAATTTACCTTTTAAAAAATCAGTAAAAGAAAAAGATGGGAAAAATGATATGGCTTTTTGGGGGGCGTGGGGGTGGGGGTGGGGGTGGGAAGTTTCTGTGATTCGACTACCACATCACCAAACCTAGAGGGTACTGGTTTTATTCACCTTTATCTGAAAAAGGGAACGTGCAGGAATCCAGGGGAAGGATGAGAATCTATGGCAAATATGTGTACAAATATCTACTACCTTGTAATGTGGGGAGGATGAGAATCTATGGATTTCTTGGCTTGACTGAGTTGAGGTAAGGGGGTTTCCCAGCAAGGCAAAAAAAATTGCATCCAGGTAGGGTGGAGACTTTATTTGCGCCTAAGACAGGTTGGGAGTAGACATTTGGTTAAGGTCAGTAAAAGGTAGTCAATTCCACCTGGCTGATAGATAGCAATTATATTTTTCACTCGGGAAAACTTGCATATGCTGTTGAAGTGGGTGGGCATGTAGATGTTCCATGCTGATGGGTGGGCATGTAGATGATGTCCCACTGATGTCCCATCAGTGAATCAGTCTCCTGCCCAAGGTTTCGGCCATTCATTAGCATTTCCGGACTAAGGAGAACCTTGATCTCATCTTCTTTAAAGCAAGGCATTTGTAGGACTCAAAATGTCAGCCAATGTGAATTCAGTCAAGATAGATATAGGACAGATAGAATACATCTAGGAAAGGGTAACACAGGATCCTCTTTGCTTCCCCTTCCTGCTGAGTAGGGCAGAAATTTTTTAAAGAAGTAGAAATTTAACCATAGAAATATTGATTTCTTGAATACTGAAAATGGCATTCAAAACAGTTATAGTAGTTATATTCTATTACACTGCCAACTCTCTTTAATTGTAAAGTGTGCCATGATAAGATGATTTATC
The DNA here is from genome assembly GCF_021028975.2 of Sphaerodactylus townsendi. Taxonomy (NCBI): domain Eukaryota; kingdom Metazoa; phylum Chordata; class Lepidosauria; order Squamata; family Sphaerodactylidae; genus Sphaerodactylus; species Sphaerodactylus townsendi. The sequence goes on along the minus strand of NC_059433.1, from coordinate 35,213,657 downwards.
ATTCAGCTTAATTCATGGCAACCAGACTCATACATGACAGATGCCACAAAGATCAAAAAGATGCATCCATCATTTTTGCTAAATTTGCTAGAATGGTTGTTAAAGATGGAAAATAAAATGATGAAATTATAAGAACTATATAAAAAATATAAGTTAGCTGATAGGTAAAACATAGACTCCAGGATTTAGAGCTACAACACCATAATATTTAATTGAACATAGGATACAAGTCATAGATAAGTTTGTTGTGATTCTTGAATATTTATTATTAATACTGGATAATACTATATTTTTCTTTATTGCAAGTGTATCTCCAAATATAATGGAAGCCGGTAAACATATTTTATAAGTTAACAATGAAACAACCCCCCTCCCAAAAAACAGAAAGAAGATGGATGCTCTCCCCCATCAGGCATGTACCTCCTATGGACTTTGATAATGGAAATGTAACTATGAACTGAGCTTGATGGAAGGAGCTCATGAAGTTAGTATTTGCAGGCTTAGAGGCAGACACCTGCAGTGAACAACAAAGGCTACAAATCAACATTGGGTAGGAACACAAAGATATCCATATGCCTGGGGTGCTTATGGAAAACTCTCGACAGAGTACAGAAAAAAACCTACAATGTAATATTTGAAGTAATATCTCTTTATAACATAAATGGAAAGACAGCAAGGAACAATAGAACTAGTAGATGAGGAATACTGCTGATCCCTACATCTTTCACAGGTCTTTAAATGCAGCAGGAATTGCCCACCATAGCTTCACCTAGAGCAATGGTATAGGGTGGAAATGGCACCCAGGGCAAAATGGCACCTGGGCCCTGCCCCCGGCCACCCCCGTGTGGGGCCCTGCCCAGCCCCCCCCACTTACCTTAGTTCAGCAAAGAGCAGTCAGCTGAAAAAGCAGCCTGGCTAGTGAGGCTGGGCTGGGCAGGGGCACCCAGCAATGGCCTTTGCCATGCCGGGCCTGGTGAGGCTGGCCCAGCAGCAGCTTCTGCTGGGCCTGACAAGGTGGGGTAAGTGGGAAAGGGGGTGGGGGTAATTTTCTGCACCATGTGACCCCAACAGCACATGCCTGTGGCACAGTGACCCACACCCTGTGGTAGCTATGCAACTGCCCTAGAGTTCAAATATACATCCTAGGCCAGAATTTACATCAATGAAAATGTGCGCTATATTGTCACCTCTCTGTTTTCATGAAAGCCTTCTCGATTTAGAATGAAGACTACTAGTTGCACAGTATGTTCTAGTTGCACTCCTTATGTTCTTATTAGTAGATCTTAAACTAATTTCTTAACTCCTGATTTCTCAGTCAACTGTGTGTGCTAATTGTACCTGCTTCCCATACTGACAACTGTACTTGCACTCAAATAGTTCTGTAGAAAAACATGGATTCAAAAATTTGCTTTCCAACACATCCTAAGTCAAGCTGCTTTGTGCTGCATCTGTTGCAAAGCAAATACAATTCATCTGCTTATGTTGTGTACTGCTCTAGGCCTTGCAATTCATCCATCATCTTTGGTCTCCAACAGTTGGCAGTCTTGCAATCAATCCATTAAAGCTTTCATGGCCCACTGATGGGTCTTGACCCATCATTTTGGAATCCCCACATTACAAGGTAGTAGATATTTTTACACATATTTGCCAATATATGTTCTGCTAATGCTGCTGTGCTACTTTTATGAACAGTTTGCTTGAGAAAGCAGTGAAAGACACTGCATATTTATCATATGTACATGGTAGATTTGTTGTTTGGATGGCTTCCATGTTTCCTGTTTTTTTACTTTAAAGGTCTTTCCTCTGAAAAACTGAAAATTGAGGAAGAAATTAATAAAAATATAGACATGATTTACACAAAATTGAGTCTTTTGGTTCTTTTTCATTGTGAAATGCAATGCCCACTGACCCTGGATACTTGAGTGGTTGTAATTCTGAGAACAGAGGTACAGGAATAATAAAATAACAGCAGTACAGCTGCAAACATTCTCTAGCAACACAGTCCCACATAATTCTTTTCTGCTACTCAATGATTCTTTTGACAACTCACAATATTGATTGCAGTACCTGTCATTCTTCCACCCACAAAGTTTAAAACTTGTATTTTCTAGGCCTGGGTAGGGACCAGCTTTTTCTACAAAAAATATTTTGCCAAGTTTCAGCTAACTTATTTTCTAAGCAATTAAAAGTATGCCTCCAGTTAGTTCTTGCTGACATAATAAACAAGAACTGGCGCTGTATCAAGTCAGACTGCAGGTGGGGTTTCTAGTGTAACCTTCTGTTTGGCATGGTACTGTCCATGTGTTTCTCATGGGGAAGGACTCTATCTTATGAACTTCAATCTATTGTCTACATGGTGCAGTGCATACCATGTTACCAACAAGCCACCATTGTGGTTTGTCCAGGACCACAGCCATCGATCACAAAAACAAGGTAGTGGGTCCTAACCTATCCAACCACTCCACTAAGCAAAGAGGGTGGTGATGGGGGCCGGGTACCATTTAACCCCAAGCACCAGTTTTTCCCCTGTCCCACTGTGTCCCAGTGAAATGTTTCTGCCTTAGATTGACCTAGAAATTTTCACTGAACAGCTGTTTCAGCTTGTGTTGTTTTTTACACATCAGAATCACAGGAACTGTACATTCACTGGGCAGCTCAAACAGCTCAAACACGTCTACCACCTAAATGCTTCCTCTGTCCATGTACGTAACTTCCTTCCCCTCTCACCATTGGTTTAAAGAAAACAATTATGCAGAAATATCTTAATTGTATCCACATGAATCTGTTTTCAGCTTAAACATTAATTTTAACATTGTCTGGATTTAAATCACTTCTTGTATGCTGACCCTTGCAAGGAAGCAGTAGTTGATTCTTCTTGCGTTATTGAAGTAAATAGCTTCTAACTTTTAAAAAAATTGTAAATAAGCATGTAGGCATACCTTGTCTATGAAACCTACAATGATCACTAAATTGTACTAAAAACACTCCAACTGCACTGACTGGGGGTGTTAACACACTTTAATATCTTGACCAAACCATTAGCCTCAGTAGTGACTGACTTCACACTGCACAGGTTGCAAAAGAGTCCACAAAACATAAAGATAAAAATCCTATTGTGAGAAGCCTTTTCTATCAATTGAGGAAACCTGCAAAACCTCTTATGATTTTGGGAACCCAGGTTTGTTTTAGACAATAAAGCTTCCTCTCCATTACAAGATGTTCATAGGGTAGCAAGTGTAAAAGCATTGGATTCACTGTGGTGGGATTCTTTTGTGGTGAGCAAGTAGAACACGGAGATCATTGAGGCAGGAATTGTATGTAAACAACAAAGAAGATTTTGTTTTCAAGTTGGTTTTAAAGAACAGATCAGTAGGTCAGGACTCCAGATAGTTAAAAGGAGAAATCTGGCTGAGGCACAAAACTTTAAGTTAGGTAATTCTTTAATGCTTACAAGTACAGTCTTTTACTGGCCACTCGCTAGTCGATGCTTTCACACTAACACAGGATTCCATCCACTCCAGCCTGCCTTCCCTAAGAGTCAAAGTAAAGAGTGCAAAGTCTGCTCCTCCCCAAACCCTGACTATCTTAGGCTTCACCACAAAATCTCCAGGAAATTCTTAACTTAGAGCTGGCAACTGTAGTCAGGCCTGGTCTCAATAAGTCCTTCTTTAAAGGCCAAAATAGGACTGGAAATGACACTGACCTTTCCTCCTGCCTTTTTACTCACACAAATACAGCCTGGAATACTGTGATTGCCTTGCAACAGATATGTGGGAATCCATTGCTTAAAGCTACGGATTATCCTTTTATCCTTTTCATTTTACATGTTTAAAATTATGTATGTATGTATGTATGTATGTATGTATGTATGTATGTATGTATGTATGTATGTATGTATGTATGTATGTCTCCCCCACCCCCCGGCCATGGTCAGGCTCAGGGTGACTCACAGCATATAAAATAACACATTAAATAGTTATTAGAACAGACAGCTCTACTAGATTTCACATTTTTTCTGCAAATCTGGCCCCTTTTCAGGTTTGTAGAAAGATTTGTCTTGACCATTCATAGCTCCAGTCACCAGATTTAAGCATCCTCATATTTGTCCAACTTGGCTATTGGAATATCAATGACAGTGCTGTGTCTCCTCTTATCTGTGCCACTGTCTATGACACAGCAGAAGCTGCTTGCTCAACTGGCTTCTCATCAATACCAGTTTCTGACACAGGTGTTGTTAAATGTGGCTTCTTCCTGTGATACTGGAAGTTGTCACAGAATATTCTGGGTATATTCTCAAAGGTTTTTTCCCCCCTTTGAATTCTACCACAAATGATCAAATAGATTTATTTTCCAGCTGGTGTCTCTTGTGACAGCTTTATCTTGCTGATTAGCTGCACTTTTTGCAGGATCCTCTGGAGCAACTAAATTGTGCACAAGTCTGAAAGTTTTTTCTCCATATTATGTAGGTCCCATTCTTCCACAGCACCATCCAAGATCTCTGCTTGTCCCATACAGCTTGCTATCTCACTTAGTTTCATGGAATGTACAATTCTGTACTACAAAATGTTTTTTTGAATCCCAACTTTATTACCAATTATAAGATATTTGCTGTGTTAAGCACATAGCTAATTCAATAAATATTAAAAACAAAGGTAGGTTAATAACTAAGTATACTCTATTTAGTAACAAACACACTAAATAAAACTAGTAGATACAGGAGAACAGCAAATTCAACATACCTAGTTACCAAGTGAATGTAACTGAAAACATGTGGTATCATGGTTAAGAGGGTTGGACTCTAATCTGGAGAATAGGGTTTGATTCCTCTTTCCTCTACATGAGCAGCAGACTCTTATCTGGTAAACTGGATTTGTTTCCCCACTCCTTCACATAAAGCTTGTGGGTGATCTCAGGCAAGTCACAGTCCTCTGAGAACACTCTCACGCCCACTTACCTTATATGATGTCTGTTGTGGGGAGGGGAAGGGAAGGAGTTTGTAAGCTGCTTTGAGATGCCTTACAGGAGTGAAAGGTGAGTTATAAATCCAAACTCTTCTTATTTTTCACTTAAAACACAATCAAATAACATTTGCATTAAGGATTCATGGAGTTATATTATGTGAATAAAGCAACCATTATATGTATCCTCATACCTAAGCATGCATTATTTGAGGGATGCTAGTAGGTTGTAATGCCCTAGAGTCCATATTCCAAAACAACAGTCTGGAGGTCAGTTGTTATTTCAGAACATCTCCTGGAGTTGGCAATCCTAGAAAACTACTGTTACTACTTGTTTGTGTTATGTGCTATCCAGTTGCTTCTGACCCATTGTGATGCTGTGAACCAATGACCTCCAACAACCATACTCAGGTCTTGAAGATTGAATTGTTACTGGTCCATTCTGAGCAGCACAAATAAGATGTCCTGAAAATTTTAAAAATATATATTTTAGGGAGGAACTCCACACAGCTTTTCCCTTTCTCAGAATACCTTATTTCTGCTCAAGCCATCCTGTTTTGAGGATGGTTTAAAGTGTACCTTTTTCCGCCTAGGCCACCTGAAAAACCTCCCCTGTCTGTGTGGAATGCAGAGCTCAAGAGGCATCTTATTTTTCTCCCCTGACCATTACGTTCTCTGGTCAGTTTCACCCTGCGCTTGCTCTCAATATTTTGTGTGCTGCTGGATTCTCTCTGCTTCCATTTGCTGAATGTTAGCTCTGCAGGTTGTCCCAGTGCTTTTCAATGGGAGTCCTCCAAGCAGATAGGGAAGTATGTCTGCGAATCTTCAAATGCAGCTCCTCCAAAATGAAAAAAAGGGGAAACTATATATTGCTGGAATTGGCAGGAAGACTTGAGTACCACTATGCACTTTTTGGGGTGAAAAGGCACCCAGGATTGGAGCCTGCAAAGCAAACATCCTGGGGCAATCTTCAACAAATGGAGATAGGGAAAATCCCTTCAGCAGCACACAAAATGTTGGGCACAAGGAGAGGGTAAAACTAATCAGAGAGCTTATCAGTCAGGCTGGAAAAAGCCTCTTCCCTCCTCTGATGCCTGTGTTGTCCAGAAAATAGATGAGAGGTGGCTTTTTCAAAGATGTTCCCAGGACATCTTATTTTGGGTGTGCAGAGTGAAATTAAGAAGTTGCCTCTTTTTAAAATGTCCCCCAGATGTCTTCTTTGTGCTGTGTGGAATGGACCACTAATTTAGCAATATATATTGTGCAAAAAAAGAAGCTTTTTAGGATTATTCATTTTAGTATTTATTTACATATTTCCTCCCCCTCCCCCCAATATTTTAGTCTAACCCACTCTCAGAAGGAGGTTTATTGTGTGGGAGGAGAGGCAGAAACCCTACAAAAATAGGATATCTAAAAAGTAAATTGTGCTAAAATACTGGGAGAAGAGTGGCAGGCAGGGCAAATAAACCCTCAGCAGAATAAAACCAACCCAAATGCTTAAAAATCCTCCAAAAGCATATTTATTTCAGTTAGTTCAGATGGTTGGTCCAGTGGTGGGATTCAAACAATTTAACAACCGGTTCCGGTGGTGAGATTCAAATAATTCAACAACTGGTTGTTTACAAGCACCATTTTAACAACCGGTTCTGCTGAAGTGGTGCAAATCTGCTGAATCCCACCACTATTGGTGACCTAATAATGTATATTTTTCACATTGTAAGAGTTTATTGATCATCAAAGACTACTTGTTACTGTAAGCAACTGAGCAACTTGCATAGTGTTGTAGCAACAGAAATGGATTTGACCTTTTCTGTTTTGCAGTTCCTATTCTCTGGGACCAGCTTCATGCCAACCCACCTAAGAAATTACACCCTTATAGCTAATCTATCTCTCTTTTTTTGCCTGCAGATGGAATGACAGCTATTGTCCTCCAGCTGTTTAGCTCCTCTCCCCTGCAATGGTTAAACTTACATGTAAAACAAATGAAACCCAAAGAAGACTTGCTTTTCTCCAGTGTATTTGTAACAAAAGGTCAACGGATAAGATATCAAATCATTTTGCAGCTCACGCCTGTTATAGATTTTCACATATTCATAATGGGTTTCATTTGCGTGTGCATATTTTATGACCAGCTCAGCTTGGCTTCCACACTAAATTTATGTAACCTAATTGCACCGTAGTGTAATTTACAGTGTACAGTTCTTGTTGTTCTCCCTCCCTCTCACCCCCCATTCCCCCCCACACCCCCATGGCTGCAGTCCAAGGCACTCTTCTGCCTACACAAGTGCTGGAAAGCTCACAGCACAGTGCCATGCCATCCTCATTTAAATTGGCTGCTGGGAAAAAAGTCTTTGAGAGAGAAGACTATTTATTGGTTTTCAAATATTTAAGACCTCCTAGAACTGATGGGAATTATTGTGACCTTACCTTACCTTTTATGTAAAAAGTGCCTGTTAATCAAAGCAAATTGCAAAACTCTTCCTTGTCGGATGAGCTTAAATCTCCTGTAGTACTTATTTTCTGTGTGTATATGTGAGTATATGCAGGTGTATCCATACATGCATGCTGAAATATAGCTAAAATCAAATGTTATTTTCTCTTACACACTTTTCTCACACAGGGTTTAAAACATGCCTTGTTTAAACCATGTTTTCCTCTAATGAAATGTGAGCTTGTAATTACGGAATATAGTACTTGTCATGGGAACCAGAATATGTTTGTATAATCATTTGATAAAGTATTGTGGGAATTAGATTATCTTCTCATTAGAACTTCTATTGAATTTGACCACAAGGAAAATATAAGGTGAATAATAGGGAGGAAAAATCCAAACAATTTCAAAGGAATTTACGGAAAAGCCTGAATACTGTAACACTAGAAAAATTACCTCGGGGTAATGTATTGTTGAAGGCTTTCATGGTTGGATTCAACTGGTTCTGGTGGGTTTTCCGGGCTGTGTGGCCGTGGTCTGGTGGATTTTGTTCCTAACGTTTTGCCTGCATCTGTGGCTGCCAGCCACGGATGTAGGCGAAACGTTAGGAACAAAATCCACCAGACCACGGCCACACAGCCCGGAAAACCCACCAGAACCTCGGGGTAAATTTATCACACACACCACTAATTTGCTATCTGATTCCACCTAACATGATTTTTATAGGAAAGTTTAGGCATACATCATTTTCTTCACGTGAACCTAATCTGAGAACTGCAGTGCTAAACAAGGAGATTGGAGTTTCTCGTAGCACCCTCATCAAAATATCTAATTCTCAACATTGCTAAATCTGTGGATACTTAAATCCAGAAATTAGAGCCATCAACAGATAAGAGGTATCTTTCTGCAAACTGAAAAAGCCCAGGTTTGCAAAGAAATCTGAAATCTAAAAACAGCAACAACAAAACACTGAGGGGTGCTAACCTCCTCCCCCACAGAAACAGCACTGAAAGCTTTAAGAAATGAATGCTGTCAGTAGACATTGCTAGGTTACTACAACAGTAGTGCCAGCTTTTAAGCCTTTGTTTCTGTCATTAAAAGGCAGGGAGAGGGGGACAGGGCCCTTTCCAAGGTTGTTTTGCCTTTGAGGCAGGGTTCAACAGGGCCAGACCTGCAAACAATCACTGGGGGACTTGATACCACATAACTTGCATGACTAAACCAGGTCTGGGTGCTTGATGCTGTGTAGCAGCAGCCACCAAAGAAAAGTCAGTGTGGTGTAGTGATTCGAATTTCATATTAGGTTCTTAAAGACCCAAGTTCCAATCACCACTCTACTATGGAAACTCACTGAGGCCCTTTCTGCACGAAGTTCGCTCCCCATCACCGCAAGAATTCTGCCGCAAGGAAGTTCGCACGCTAGTGCCGCGGCGAGCCTCAGGAGAGGCCAGCAGACGACGGCTGGTGGCTGCGTCTCAAGATGGAGCTGCTCTGTTCCCTTTCATTCTTTACCTGTCCGGCTGTCAAGCCTGTTGGTTCTCAGAAGCCCTCGGGCTTCACGCTGCCCTCTGACCTCCAGGGGTCGGAGGACAGCGAGGGAGGGGCCTCGGAGGACAGCAGGCCGACGATGGAGACAAGGTAAGTGGGAAAGGGAAGGAAAATAGCGAGCCCCGGGCGGTGCTGTTCGCGACCGCTACCGGAAGACGCTGTTCTCAAAAAAAAACAACCCTTTAAAGGGTTAGTTTTTAGGCCGCCTGACGCCTGAGGGGAGGGAAGGAGAAATAGGTCGGCGCCGCGTTTTATTTTCAGCAGCGCCGCCTGTATAACGGGCGGCCTGGGGCATCGCTTTTTAATTTCCCCAGGCCGTCGTTTTTGGCCCGTGCGGAAACGGCCTGAGTGACCTTGGGTTTAATCTACTTTACAGGGTTGTATGAGGAGAAAATGGAGGTGAAAAGAATGTTGTAAGCTGCTTTGGATCCCCATTGTGGAGAAAGGCATCATATAAATAAAGTAAATAAATAATATGATCAAATGATGTTATGGGTTTTTTGAATTTAGATTTATTTTCAAGGGTGTGTTAATTTGTATTATTTATCAGTCAAATTATGTGATAGTGTTGTGTTGGCACTGGTTTTGTAATTTATTATATTTTTCTTTTTGTGTTATATTGTTTGCTATTGAACTGCTGAATCAATACAGTTGTTGATTGATTAATAAATAATAGATATAGCTGAAGATGGGGAGAGATAAAAAGTAGATTGATGGGTGGGAAGAAGAGAGGGGAATGCAGGGAATGGTGAGGGAATTGAGGTTGCCGAAGAAAGGGAAGAGGAAATAGCATGAAGAGGAGGATACAGGATAAAGTGAGGTGGGTTCCCTGCAAGTTTTGTCAGATTCATTTTTCTGCAACTGGGCCTAGTCAGGAAGCTAGTACTGTACAACTGGGCCATAGATAGAACATTTCAGGTGAGGAGGAAAAATAAAGCTGAAGACAGAGGAGCTTATACAGGTAAGTTGACTGGAATGAGAAGGAAAGAGGGAGACTGGAAAGGTGGAGAGGATATGGGTGATTTCAGGGAAAGTAAAGAGGAATTAGTGCTAGAGAGAAAAATGAACTATCATTCTCAAGTCCTTGTGGGTCCCCCTCTTGTTAATTTATTATTTTTGTTCTTCTTTCACACATGCAAAACATGTTTCACCTCATGCAAAACATGTTAGCAATTTGATAGTTGGAAAGAGTTTCCATAAACTGGATACAATTTCTCTGTGAGTATTTGTGTGTTGCACATCTCTATTTCTAATCTAAAGAAAAGATTCTCTTCTGTCTGAAACATACGGGCTGTTTCCATCTCCAGTAACTATCGATACTGCTCAGTTGCGCTGTCTGCAGTATAAAAGGATGAAGTCATTTGAGGACACATAAAATGCTACTTGCAGTGATTTCTCAAAGTCCATCCTTGGCATTACATCCTGCCCTTGACAGAAGACTCCTTGCTGCTGTTTCCTCCTGCTGTCCATGCTAGCCTGCTGCTGTGCCATCATAACACAGTTATCAGCTATGCCATAAGAGTCCCAGTATGTGTGTTATATCATTTTTAATGTTATGGACATCTGTTTTATTGTATTGTCGAAGGCTTTCACGTTTGAATCATTTCATGTTGTAGAGCTCGGTTGTGCTGGTTGTAGCTTATAGCATCGCTCCGACGCCATCATCTGTGGCTGGCATCTTCATCCCTCTGAAGATGCCAGCCACAGATGCAGGTGAAACGTCAGGAGAGAATGCTGCTAGAAAACGGCCATACAGCCCGGAAACCACACAGTACCCATCTGTTTTATTGTTGCTTAAAATTTACTTTAGGTACATTTAGCCCAGTTAGTTGTTAACATTTTAAAAGGATTTTAGCAATTAGGGTACATTTGCTGTTTTCCCCATTGTGCCATATTTTTAAGATTGTATTGTTCTGTATATGGGAAGATTGTGAAGGCCTAAGGCCAATACAATAAAACTTTTTGCTTGCTTGCTAGTGGGAAATGCTACTTGCATGACTCTTTATCCTGCCCGTCTCCAGCATGCACAGTTGCTGCCATATCAGAAGTTAGTCAAACATAGAGAAATGGACAACTGCATACTTCCTACTCCAATTCTACCACATAACCTATCCAACTTAGCCACAGCCTGAGGCACTTAGGCCATTTCCGCATGGCCAAATAACAGTGCCCTAAGGACAGAAAAAACACCGTCCCTAAGGTGCTGTTTGCATAGGAGGTGCAGTAGTGCCATCCTCGCCCTCCCACAAGTGGCACAAAAGACACGACTTTCAAACCTCACTTGCTGAGCGAGGTTTTTGAAAAGTAGCATCTTCCCACCAGGGTGGTGCAAACTGCACTGGTGTGAGGGTGCTGATTTTGGCTCCCTAATTTCATCATCTCTTCATTCAGCATTGCCAGCTTCTTGCAGGCGGGGGACACGCTTTATGCTGCCCTCTGACCCCTGGAGGTAAGAGAGTATTGTGGGCATGTCCCTCCAGCCCTGCAAAGCCATGCAGGACTGTGCTGGATGGAGAGGTGAATGAGCTGGATGAACCGGGGGCGGATCTGTGCGGAGCTGCCACTCTGGTTCGTTACATCTTCGGGGTTGCACGCTACCATGCGAACGGCCTCCGAGCCTCCACTACCGTGAGGAAACAGCCTTAAATTTGAGGCTATATGAGGGTAGAAGCTGCTGAAAAAACAGCATGTTACAAACAATGCCAGGGACATAAAGGTACAGGAAGTGCCAGGAAAATGATTAAGGGAAGGAATGGTTGCAGATTCCAGCAGCGGATGCTTTTTCACCTGTGGTCAAATAGACTAACAAAGTTCATGGTACAGTTCTAGAGAAAAGGAAATTCTCTTTCCTAAACAGACAGCAAGGTGGAAATGCATACACAGCTTTATTCCAGACAAGCTAGTTTTGTAAAGTGAATTTTTTGTATGAGCATTTGCTCAAGCCCCACTAAAAGTCTGAAATGAGCCATCTTAGATGCAGTTGTTTTCTCAAAAGGTGTTGGTACAAATGGTCAGTTACTATTTTTTTTAATTAAATAGCATTATTTTGTGTATGCTCCTAAAACAAATGCAAAAAAGTAGTATGCGATTGACATATATGATATATAGTAACCACATTTGTATGATTCTTTGGCAGAAACTATACCTATAAAATCTAGCCTACACAATTATGGCAGGGTATCACTTATCTTTTGAGTGGAGGTCATGGTTTTATGTTCAAAATGCCCCAAATTCAGCCCCTGGTATTTTCAGTTAAAGGATCGCAAGTGGCAGAAAAGACCTTTCTCTACATGAAAACCCGTGGAGTTTCTGCTAATGATCAGTTTCCATACAATACAGTTTTGTATATTCATATGAAGCCTGTGCAGGTTCAGATATACTTCTAATCCAGTTAGGCTTTGAAAAAAACATTTCAGTCCTCAAGGAAATGATATGAGAAGGGTTATTAAAATAATCAACCTCCAAGGTGAGCAAGGACTGGGGAGCATACATAGCTTACTACACCATTAAGGTGCCAAATGGTATTCTAAAAGGAGGATTTCAATGGTATTAATGGAGCTGTTGAATTTCCCTTTTCTGAATTAATTTCCCTAATTGAATGCCATCAAAATGCAATTATGTACTAATTTCTATGTTTTGAATAGATTGGGAAGACATTTAAAAGGTTGAGAATTTCAGAGATGTATTGCAGGACACATGGAGAGAGATGTGAATTGTAAGATAATACTAGGTGTGGATTGTAAGATTCTACTGGGAAGAGGTTTACTTGAGAGATAAGTGTTACATATGCTTGTTATGACTGAGACATCAGAAAGTTAGAATATAGGCACAATTGGCAAGTATTTTACTTGGACCCTTGTCTCTGTCTGGCATGAACTACCCTGTGATTTTCTGTAGTGGGTCAACCCTATGGAATGTGTTCCTGGAAGAGGGCAGAGGAGCACCATTTTTATAAGTCTTTAAGGAAAACTGGCAAGGCCATTTTCTTCTCCAGGGCTTGTAGTGGGTTATAGGATGCAGATAATTTTCTTTGGGAGGTGATCTTACTGGGGTTTTATTGTATTTTTATGTTTCTAAACATGTAATTGTAATGTGCCTGAAGCTACAAATAAAATATTTCAAATAATAAATATACTACTAACAAAAGCACAGTTATGAATCCTTCAATGGCTGTGCTCTGAGCCCATGAGGTACTAAGCCACATCTGAGGGGAATAATCTTCAAATGGAACCAGCAGTTCTGGTAACACGTAGCCTGGAATAGAAGGCTTCCTAAACCAGGGTCAGACTCAGTCCTTTAGGAGAACTGTCATGAATGACACCTAGTTCTTGTGCTGTCTGTTTATATGTTTTTATTTAATTATTTTAAATTTTAATGATCTTTTTCATTGTTCAAGTGTTTTAACTTTTTATGTTTGCTTCTTGGTGAATCTGGTTGGGTGGAAAGGCAGCATAACATATTTTAAATAAATAAATGAACATGTTATTAATGTGTTTTCACAAAGAATTTATATCTTGCCTTTTTGCCCTACAAGGGCCATCAGGGCAGTTAATTTAAAACACACATGATTTTTTTAATAAAACCATTAAAATAAACCCCTCTTTCAAACATACCTCATCAAAAACAACTTTTAAAAGAGTTTAAACAGAGTTTAAAGTACTTGCCAAACATTAGCCCATTGATTAGGCCTCCTTTGGGATCATTGAAGGAATGCCAAATGAAATGAACCAACAAAAAACCTTTTCCTTCAGGTGAAGGATGGCAGCGGAAGAGAACAGATATTGTGACTGAAAAGGCTCTCCCCTGGGTTGCCACTCACCTAATCTGAGAATGAGGGGGCACTCAAAGATTAATGTAGTGGTCAGGTAGGTTCATAAGGGATCAAGTAGCCTTTCAGGTATATTTGTTCCAAGTCACATAATGCTTTGAAGGTCATCACCAGCACCTTGAATTATGCGTGGAAACAAATTGTGGGCCACTGTAAATAGGCCACTGGAGTGGCATGGTCCCGCACAGTAACTAATAATTAATTAAGGTTTTTGAAAAGTTTTTTAGAACATAATTTATAATGTGGATTTTATATAGTGCCAATCAGAGGCATAGCTAGGGGAAATGTAGCTTGGTGCAAAATGGTAAAAGGTTATAGCATTGTAGAGAACCAGGTTTTTGAGACATTAGGTACCACTCATGTCACAACCTTAGTCCACTGCACAATTCCTTCACATTCACTCACTTCTCTTGTACAGGTGAAAATGATGAGAAAGTGTGGCAAGAAGCACAGAAGTGGTAGGTTTTATACAACCCTTTAGTTTGCCAATTCATGCATGTGTTATTAAGCAAAACTGAAGACCAAGAGACAACCTGTCAACTTTAAATGTTTTTTTTTAATTAACTTACGGGGGAGCATACCCATCCCTATTTCCTCCCATATTCCTTCTGGATTTCATTGTTTAGCCATTGTTTCATTTAAGTCAATAGGGCACACTGGAAAGTTTAATGTGTGCTGACAACATTCTTCTCTATGCCCAAAGGAAGGCAAAGAACTTCCAGCATCTCTGGCCAATGTGGGCTGGAGGAAAATCCTGGGGGTACACAACTGTCATAAACCTATAATGCTAATTTCAGTAAAAACACTTTAAAACTTATAACCACAGTTTGAAACAAATCAAAACAGAACAGAGCCTAATTAACACACAGGCAAAAAGATGCCAACGATCAGCTCAGCAAAACATCTCTAATAGCCATCCACAAATGTAAAACTCCTTCCCCAAAGCCATATTTTAATTAAGCACTGAACAAACAACAGAAATGTAGCCCAGTTGAGTTTCCATTGATGGAATACTCAAACATCAGTGCCACCATTCTGTTACAGTTTTCACTTTCATACAAGACGGGGAAATAGAAATCTGGTTATTAACACTCCAAGCCTGGAATCAAGGCAGTTCTGCCCAATGCTTGAAAACATATTAAATAGACTCTTACGGAATTCACATTAACAAGGAGAAAAGCTTAACAAATTGCAGCGCAGCTGTTCTTAAAATTAATAAACATTAGCTTAACCATATTATTGTTTAGAGTGTATGGGATCAAAAGTCTTAGATGTCATTTACAATCTTCTTATATGCCAATCATGGATCATATTGTAGCTCCCACAATATTACCCATAACCATGCTGATCACTCCCTGGAAAAGGAGACTACGGTAGTTCCTATCAATGCATTCACATAGACTCAAACAGAGACACCAAGAGTTCATTAAACCTCAGTGACTATGTCAGTCACAGTCTAACTTTGAATGGACGTTGATGTTTTTTATATTATTATTAACTGGTGCTGTAGACCTGTACTTCACAAAAGTCAAAATCTTAAAATTAAAATTCAGTGATATTACTTGTTGCTTTCAACTAGCTGATGTCCTATGGACAAGTGCTTGAGTAACCTGGACCTGTTTTGAATAAGAACCATTTTATAGCTTACCTCGTCTCTTATGATTTGTGTGGAAATGCCAGGGAAAGTGTTACACTGGAAATAAAAATCAGCATGGATTTTGCAAAAAAGATCCAGGTGTGGCAGCAACAAGGAATATAATCAACAGTACAAGATGTACTGTTGCACAATTGTTCAATCTGTCTTGCCAGCGTTGCCTGGATTAGATCAATGTGCTTGGTTTGCAATTGTGTGTCAAGGTACTTGAAAGCAGATGCTGCTAACATAAATTCGACTTGCATCCAAGTAAATCTTCTTAACTCAGCACACATTTTAGATTTCCATTCTCATATGTGTTCTGCAGATGTTGAAAGAAACTACCTTCTATCATTACCTTTCATCTAGGCTGTAGACACTTAGCAATTATTTCAGCCATGTAGTTTTATAACAAATATAATGTCTCAAAAATGAAACAGCTTTCACCCTTGATTGCATGGGTAAACAAAAACAGCTTCCACCATGGCCAATTATATTGTTAATAGGTGATCCTGTGTCTTCTGTAGCAGGGACAGCTTAGCCATTATGACAAATGTAGTGATGCTATGGCAAATAAGCCAATAGAAACTGGCTTTTTTCAGATTTCACTTATACATTTATAATCTAGGGAATGTATTCAAATATGCTGTACTGCCAATAAAACAGTAGCTATGCTAACAAAATTGTCTTTCTTGTAGCAGTTACTGCCCTACTCATTGTATATGCCCCAGTTCAAACCAATGACTTTGTGAAAGTCCCTTGATCCTCACCCTGCAACAGAAATTTCGGTCATTCATTGGGCTGCAGCATGGTGGTAAGATGGAGAAAAGCCTCAAGGTTCTGCTTCCATTCCATTTATTCAGTTGCAGTAGTTCCTAAGGACATTTGCATTCTGGAGCAAAATTAAATGGCCAGCAAAGTCATGAAAAGAATCCATTAATTTTTGACTGGACCATCTTCTCTTCCCACCACAGTGCACAAGTAATGGACTGTGTCCCGTGAGGATTTATGAGAAGAAGGAAATATTCCTCGAATGGGTTGGTAAATGAGCTGGAGCCACAGTCACAGAATTAGATGTACATTAACTGTATTGTTTGCACTTCTCAGGGATTGCATGTAAGAGTATTCTATCACTAGCAATAGTTTCACAGTGGGCTGTGTAAGAAATGCCTATCCAACTCTGCCACTTTGTATGTCACTGCTCAAAAACATTTATTCAATGTTCATATAACTAGAATAAATAGTTTTTTCCAGGACAATTCTGACCATTATACTTTCTTTATAAAGGAATCAATGTGAAATAATGGAAAATGTCATATTAGAATGAAAAATCCATGTGAATTTTTCAGGAAATATCTGTGACATGGAACAATCAGGAGCCTAATCTCTTATTCACAGGTCTTTTACTTGACTACATCTGTATAGTTTTTGCATTCTTCTTATCTAAATGTTATATGGCAGATGACACGATTTTTCTAACCAAAAAGCAGCCAAGGAAGGGTGTGGTTTTATTCTGTGGTATACCAAGGTGGAGGATCTACTTATGTTCTTCCCATACGATCATTTTACTGCTCAAAGTGGCCTTCTTCCCAAGTAATTTCCTCTTGTGGGTAAAAAGAAAAAAAGCTATTTTTTTCACTTATGAGTAAAAGAATAGGAGCAGCTTGAAGTGTAAATGATAATGTCTGAGCTATAAAAGTGAAACAAATCGAAGTTCTCCTAGAATAGAGGTGTCTATCACCTAACCACTACTCACCATTCTACGTCCTAGCTCCTGCTGGAGACAAGCTAAAGTGTCCAATTCCTCTAACGCTCTAGTGGTTAAGACTCAACATGGTAATTGATGCCATGCCTCGAACCTTGGTGAAAAGGATACAGTACACTGAAGACCTTTCACAGTGGAATTGCACTTGAGGAACAGAAAAGGACATGGTGTTTCTGGGGAGGGGCAGGTGGAAATTATGGCACAGAGGTAAAGGTAAAAACTGGAAGAAAGCCAAGCTTGTTCAAACACTTTAAACTACACATGCCATGAATTTCACAGCAAATGTGTTCAACAGTTACACCTAGAGGGTTCAGCTGTTCAGTTTGGTGCTGAACAACTTGAATCCCCGTTTAGCTGTGCTTGGATGAATATACTGTCAATCCAAACAGATCAGTAACCATGAATGCTCCAAGGGCTACTTAGATTAACACTGAATTGTAGGTTTTTTTTTTAAAAAAGCACATTTTTTGACTGATTTATGACTGATTTAGTCATGTTTTTAAAATTGTCTCCTGAGTGAGCAGACATGCGGCAAAAACAGGGAGGAAATAGAATTCAATTAGACTGTATTAGAACATGCATGGATGAAAAGCTGACTGTACCAGGATAGGTTGAACATGCCTGCCTTACAGCCATGGGCAACTGACTGTTAAAAAAATGACTTGCCTGTTTGTGACAGGCTAATAGGATGTGAGCTGAATTGATGGGTGGCCAGAATACCTACTTTTATTCTATTATTAGTTTGACATCTGTTAATAGTTTGGAGTTGAACGTGAATTGTTATTTAAATTGTCTTAATAGTGTACCGATATTTATATTTTAATACTTTTAATGAGTGTAAAATGGATTTTATGTTGTGACCTGCCCTGAGCTCTGCAAGGATAGGGCGGGATATAAATTCAATTAAATAAATAAATAAATAAATAAATCCCTCATTCCCAAGGGACATAAACAGAGTGCAAATAATCAAATAATCAACTCACAATAAGTAAGTTGGGCAGAGGGGATGAAATCCCTCTTTCCCTGCTGGCGCTTTTATGCCTCAGCTCTTGCTCCCAGTTGAGTCTTCCAATGGATTACAGACTTCCTGCTGGAGAAGTAACCATGGCCCTTCACTGCCCAGTTCCTTTACAATCTGCTCCTCCCAGCTGCTCAAGACTCAATCACTGACCAGTTTTGGGAAGGATCCTGAAATGCTGGAGGGGAACTGGGGAAGACAGTTGCTTCTTTATTTCTCCCCATCTCTTCTGACCTTTCTCCAGCCTGACTTCTATCATGGACAGTATGCTGGAGCACTTCCCCTCAAGGCACCTCTTTTCCTGAGGTGCTCCCAGCTTCTTAGACCTGGACAATTTAAACAAAAGTGAATTTTCTCCACAATGTGGTAACAGAATCAGCTGGTAACTAGTGAGGTTGTTAGATATGAGTTAAAATGGTGGGGGGAAGTGCCCCTTCCTAAAAGGTTTGGAGGCTGATGTTTCACTTTGGAACTTTCTAAGGCATGATGGGATACATCCACAGCTGCCAAATTCAGGTGAGCAGGAGGTGCTGGAATGAATGCTGAACGGAACCTTTGGTTTCCTGGGTTGCTCCTGGAATTATCCTCTGGGCTCTATTAATAGCTTCAATCTGCCCCTTACAGGTGTTAGGTGCATATTCATAAAACCATTTCTTTAAAAAAATCATGGAAAGTCAACAGTTAAAATGTTTTGGTTTTTAATAATAGTGATAAATATAAACAGAAGACCTGAGCATAATCCGTATTACACACTTAGCTCTAATCAGGTGCTGTGTGCTGATGTGCGGATTTTAGCTCACCAATGACCACTGACACATTTCTTAGTTGGAATAAGAATTGGCCACAGCCCATTTATTAATCAAAACAAAGGAAGGTGTATTGTTACATAAGTACATCCTGGCTTCTGAAAGAGGGTTGACCTGGGCGGGGCACTGGTAGGTTAAATTAGCACACCTGGTCTCCATGTCATCACATGATGGTTCCTCCACATGTCAATGGACTCCCTTTGCCAATCTGCCTGAAGAAGGCAAGCAGCTCGACCATCCTCCCCCTGCTATAACAGTGCACCCCCCCCGGTAAGTCCCAGAAGGTACTGGGACTCAATTATATCTGTTTTGATTTTTCATCATCTTAATTATAGTACATCAGGCTATGTAGGACACAATTCATGGTGATTTTTGTTGGAACATAAATGAAATAGAATTCAGTGTTGTCAGTGAGGCCCCTTTCACACATGCAGAATAATGCACTTTCAATCCACTTTCAATCCACTTTGCAGCTGGATTTTACTGTGTGAAATAACAAATCCGTTTGTAAACAATTGTGAAAGTGGATTGAAAGTGCATAATTCTGCATGTGCAGAAGGGGCCTCTGGCTGGCAGCACTTCTGCTGTCTCAAGAAAATATATAGAAAGAGGTTGTAGAGCCTGGTTGGGGCGATTTAGTAGTATCTTCCTCCCCTGACGCTTCACCTGTTTTGGATTTTTTTTCATCAGGCGAAACGTCAGGAGAGAATGCTGCTAGAACACAGCCATACAGCCCGGAAACCACACAGCACCCAAGTGATTCCGGCCATGAAAGCCTTCGGATAAGTATGGGTTCCCTATCACTCACTCCACCTGAAACCTTAACTGTAGGGTCTTAGGACTGAGTGTGTGGGATCGGTGTATGAAAGCATATATCCTATCCCTAAATAGTGCTTTGCTCTTTGTAATGTTGGTTCTCTGTAGTTCACAGTTCATGGGTTATTTGAAATGCAGATATGAACAGCACCCAATGTTTTGTATAACACTGTAAAATCTACTTACTGATTCAGCAGTGGCAAGCAAACAGCAAGTTCTATGCATGACATATGTGTTAAATGACCCATTCAGTACAAGTGGGACATAGTCACTACAAGTACCTGCTTTGAATTTATCAAAAAAAGAAACCAACCTTACTACCTGATCCTTCTTCCTAGTTTACCAGTGACTCTAGTACAATGAAGTACTAACCTAACCTTGCATACAATGCAGTGGATTTGCTATTTCTTCCAACCCTGCTGTTTCCCACAAAGAGAAGTACAAGTTGTTGAGAAAATAAGGGGATTTTTGCCAACTCATTATTAAAAACTAATCCTGCTCTTCTCAGTCAAACCTCACACTGCTGGAGGATTCTAGTGGAATGCTGGTTGATGACCACCTGTGGGTCTCAAAATCTTTCTGGTTTGAAGCAAAGCTTTGATCAATCAAAAAAAGAGTCACTTGCAAGGTAAGTCCTTGGGAAATTGCTGGTCTCAGCTGTGCATTCCTTCCAGGCCTTCTGGTGTTGCCTTTTTGCAGAAGACATTGACTAAATTAAAATGTGAAAGCACACCAACTGCTCTGGCTTTTGCGTGAAGGACACTTTTTTTAAAAAAAAATGTTGTAATGACTCAGCATCCTCTAGCACCTTGAGACTCACATTGCTCCTAACATAAATTTACTAGAGTATAAAGAGAAACAATTTTGAAAGGGAGCACAATATAGCCATTTGACAGCAGAAAGAAGCAATCCCTGCTCTGGTGTCAGGGACAAAACCATGCATTGTAAATCTAATGAAAGACAGGGTTTGCTTTAGGTAGTATTTCTTTTCTTTTCCACTCCCATACAACAGCGAGAGTGCTGGTACGAGTTTGCAAAATGGTAGAAGTTGCTTTTCTCTTCCCATGAAAGTGCAGCCTGGTCATAAAATACTGCACCGGTCTTTAATTTATGATATTACTATGCAGGGCCCCAACTGCTTTGCAAACCATTAGCCAGCCTCCTGACAGTAGCCTCCTACAAACCTACTACATTCTGGGTCAGTTGTCTGTATCTTCTATGATCTCCTATTACAAATATCTCATTCTTTCTTATTTATAAAATAGGGAATAGCGATTGGGTAATGGACATTGAAATTATTCATTGACAGTCTAGATTTTTTAATTCACATAAAGAATTCTTTATGTGAATTAAAAATCTAGATCAGAATGAACCACATTAATTCCCGTACCCCCGGTTATTTTTATTTTATAAATGGCAAACTTTCGTAGGCAGAGAAAACAGTGTTTCATATTAAAGACTGACAAGTTTGAAAAGACCAGCATAATTTGTTAGTCTTTAAAGTGCCAAAATCCAAATTGATTTCTCTGCAACACTCTAAAAATAACTACTGTAGGTACTTCTGTATCTTACGTTTTGTGTTTATGCCTTTTCTTGGCTAGTTTACTTCTGCTAGCTGTCTGGATGCCTGCTTAAATATAATCATTGAATTGACCTCCAGAAATCCCATATTTGCAGCGTGATTTAAATTTAATTTTAAAATAGTTCTCAGTCAATGGTCTTCAATGACCGTTTTAGAGTCTTCCATATAATATTCAAATGACCATTCAACACTAGAACATCTTCAGATTTTTCAACTTACAAATATGAGCACCTGCAGAAAAAGAAATTGAAATGCACCTGTGCAGTGAACTGCGCTGAAAATCTATATAGCTTTCAGAGAAGGGACTAAGAGTTTATCATGTGATTTATCTCGCCATTTGAAAATGCTGTTCTGCTAAAAATACTAAATACCAAGTCCCTTGGGTGAACTACTCATAATAATTTCCCCATGGACAAGAAACAGAAGTCTAATATAGACATGCTATCTGCAAAAAAGTGTTACTGTATTATATTTATGTATATATCATTCCTTACTTATGTAATGTCTATGTTATAATGAAAAATGAGCCACATGTAATACTAGTTGCAGATGTTACTATAAGAGTTTTCTATTGTATAATAACAGTACTAGGGGAAAGGCACTGTATTATAGATGAACATAATTGCAAACAATCATGCAATGTTCCTTGTTCAGTGATGGAAGCATTGAACTAATTAACTGGCGATAGAAGCAAGACTGTAAAATTAGTCATTGCAGTGATTTTTTGAGGGGTGGGTGGGTCCTAGAAACAAGGCATATTGTACATGATAATCATTTATCCCTTAAATTAATGAAGGAACTGGATATGAGGTCAGGTATTAAGACCCTTTTATTGGTAGTATCGCTGGTGAGCTTACCCAGTCGTTTGATTGTTACACATGAATTATAGGTAGCAAGACTTTCATACACCAGTGCTTTGCCATATTATAATGTATTTAAAAACTCAGGCCGTTTCCATGCAAGATTTGCCTGTTTGATGGCGGAATTTCCGTAGGAACGGCAAAATGTCAGCTCCCAGGGAGCCATTCGCACAAGCTGGCGCCTCCACTCCCAGAGCGTCAGTTGCCGCCCTGGCGCTAAAACAAACCCTTTAAAGGGTTGTTTTCCCTCAACAGCGTGTTCTCGGCGGCGCTGCAAACAGCAACCGCCCGGGGAACATCGCTGTGTTCTCTTCTCCGATCCGACTCACCTGGTCCATCCGCTTCAGTCGGGTTCTGCTGGCCGTCGAAGTCCCGCCCATGCTGTCCTCTGACCCCTGGAGGTCCGGGAGGGCGAGCGTGTAGCCGGGCTTCGGCTACCAGCAGGCCGGGTATCGGCTAGGTGACACAAGGTGAGTCGGATGGGAGGGAAGAGAGCTGGCTCCTGCATCGCGGAGCCACCTGCCATCTGCCGGCCTCTCCAGAGGCCGTCCGCATGCTTGCATGCGAACGACCTCCGCCTCCACACCAGCAGAATTCTTGCCGGCGTGGAGGCACCTGGGGGGCCGTGCAGAAACGGCCTCAGTGTCCACAGGTTGATGGTGAAGATAAACTAAAGGTGGAATTTTGCATGTTGGAACATGCCACCACATCAAAAATTTCTGAACATGGAAAACTTGGCACATCTATTCATTTAATAGATTGGCAAGGATGCTGGTTTATTTCACATCTTATATTTTTGGCAGAATATAAACACATAGTACTGTCAGAAAGCTACCCCTCCTTTTTCCTTATATTTCCTCCCAACTGCACAGGAAAGAATGATCATTTATTGTCCTCATGCTATCAAGGTGCATGACTTTTTAAAATTCTATTAACACTGCAACCCTAAGCAGAGGTGCACACTGAAATTAGTGGACTTACAGGGTCACTCTTGGGTTGCTTATAGCTCAACTCCTTAAGAAGGGTTACATTTTTCTAAGTGCATTGAATCAGCGATCTTAAAAAGGTGTATGCCTGTTTAGAGGTGCACAGTTAACGTTTATTTTATTTTTTGCTTATGTTATTTATAGTCCTTTTTTTCTCACAGGGCATCAAGACAGATTCTTACTCCAAATGAGAAGTTCTGCCATTCAGTGCACTGAGCATGCTAGCACAAACATTGTCCACACAATATGTAACAGCTCAATCCACAAGCCCTGGGAGGTTGGGGATGGCACTGCTGCCACACCACCAAGTTGCCTCCATATGGCTTTCAGGTGGCATGGGGAGGCAGCAAAAACAAACAAGCAAACAAAATCTGGTCATCTGAGAGCCCCCCATGGGACCAAAAGAGTGGCATAAGTCAGAAACACTAGCTGCAGCATTTTCACTCCTAAAGCCTGGGTGGAAGTTGACTAAAGTAACGCCATTCCCCAGAACACCCTGGGTTGCCCCCTCCCATGTCAGCATCCAATTGGATGCCAATGTTGCTCTGTGGCAGCACCCACTTCTGGGTTTCAGCACTGTGGAGCTGTGGAATGCTTGGCCAATGGTATGTTAGCCAGGGAAGAGCTACCAGGAGGCCAGGGGTGTGCATTGCACCAGGCGCGCACCTGGCGGGGAGGGGTGCAAAAAATTCAGGTCCGTTAGCGTGTTTTTGTATTTTTAGTTTTTTTCAGTGTTTTGCCTTCAGGGGGTGCAGTTTTTAGTCTAGCAGCACCAAAATTTCAGGATATCTTTAGGAGACTCTTCTGATGATACCACCCAGGTTTGGTGAAGTTTGGTTCAGGGGGTACAAAGTTATGGACCCTCAAAGGAGGTGCCCCATCCCCCATTTCCAATGGGAGCTAATAGGAGATGGGGGCTACATATTTGAGGATCCATAACTTTGTACCCCCTGAACCAAACTTCACCAAACCTGGGTGATATTATCAGAAGAGTCTCCTAAAGACACACTGAAATTTTGGTGCTGCTAGCTTAACAATTGCACCCCCCCCCCCAATTTCCCCAGATTCTCCTTTTAAATCCACCCCCTTTGGCATGGATTTAAAGGGAGAATCTGAGGTCCCCAGTTTAAACATTGAAAGTGATCCTGTTTCAGGGTAGGGGAGAATCCACCCCCAAACAGCATCACTTTCAATGGTGTTTAAACTGGGAATCCCAGATTCTCCCTTTAAAGTGGATTTAAAAGGAGAATCTGGGCTCCCTAGTTTAAACACCATTGAAAGTGATGCTGTTTGGGGGTGGATTCCAGCATCACAGTGGCTGCCCACGGGGGGGGGGGGGGGCTGCTAAACTCAGATTTTGCATCCAGCTCCATTTTCCCCACTATGCCTCTGATGTTAGCTCTCTCCGCCAGTCGGAGTGCCCTTTATGCTGGTGGAGGCGGCAAACACACCTATGCAGCCTTGTATCACATCTGAGAGGCAATTCATTACCTCTCCCCAACACACAGATTGGGATATAAGAGAGAATCTACTCCCATACAGACCGTGAACAATGCATTTCCATTTGGTTAAGGTTTTGGATTGCAAGGAGTCTAGAGAGGCTTTCTGCCTAATTGCCCCAAAGCTCTGAAATTCTGTGGCCCTATATGATCTTTCTGTTGTGCCAGACTTAAAATTACATCACTTTCAATCTAAGTACTTGACTGAGATTTCACACTCTGCCTGTTTTAGTCTGAATATTGGAACTAATTTTTTTAATGTGGCTTAACTATTTCGTGTAATGGTTTTACTATTGATGCTTTTTCTTATTGTTGAATTTCATCTGTTGTACACTGCTTTTTTTTAAAAAGCCAATATAGCTAGCAAGTGAATAATTAAACAGGAATGCCAAATAATCAATGCATTTTCCAAAAATCTCCCCCTACCCTCATCTCAATAGCTTTTTTTTGGTTTAATTTACAGGCATGGCAGATTAGTACATATTTTCTTTATGCACTTCAGTAGTGCCTAGGAGCATGTAAACCATTTCACTGTACAGCCATTCTTGATCTGGCTTCTGGGTTAACGCAAAATATATCTGTATAATTGGTCACAACACACCATTTCAAATTAAGAAGAAAGAAAAATAAACAAACACACAGAAAAGCTTGTGAATAAGCCTCAAGTTTAATTAGGTCCTGAAATGGTTTCATCTTCTATATTCTATTTATTGTGTATTTGAAACCAATGCAGCATTTTTCAAATTCATTTTAAATTACCATTTATATACCATAGGCTGTTTTCAGGGGCAGCAGCTCCTGCAAAGTGAGTGAAGTCAGAGCATGATCAATGACCTTGAATAGTAGAACTGGCAATTTTTAGAAAATCATTTGGAACTTGTTCTCACACGTCCAGGAAGCTCATCTTTGCAGTTAGTCATATAAATCCTGAGCCGTTTTATGAAATATGTATACACTTTACATTTTTTTCTTATAGCCACATGCTGTGACCTGACCATTTCCCCTGTTTTTGTTTTATTTCTGAGTTATTTTAAGAAAGTCTTTAGCACCTAATAATGGACATTTGGTTGCCCACATGACTCTTTTTTCCCCTGCGGTCTGATAGCTTTACCTATTCTTGGTCACTGTGTACCTTTACCTGATAGCTTTACCTATTCTTGGTCTCTGTGTACCTTTCAGAGAGCCAGTCTGGTGTAATGGTTAAGATCAGTGGACTGGAGAACCAGGTTTGTTTTCTCACTTCTACACATGAACCCTGCTGGGTGACCTTGGGTCAGTTACAGTTCTTTCAGAACTCTCTCAGATCCATCTACCTCAGGGTGACTGTTGGGAGGAAAGAAAGGGAAGGAGAGTTTGCAAGCCTCTTTGGGACTCCTTAAAGGAGAGGTTTAAATCCAAACTCCTCTCTCCATCTCCTCCTCCTCCTCCTTCTTCCTCCTCATTCTTCCTCCTCCTCCATTCTTTAGCTTTTTTACCCTTTTGAACTCTAAGTCATCTAGCATTTTGACATTGGTTTTAGCTATTTTTATCCTTGGATAAATAAATCATTTCACTTTCACCAAAGGACATGGTGTTGTTCGTGAGATGTGTTTGTTGCCTTCATATGAAAAAGACAAATAAAGATGTCAAACAAAACAGAGGAAACAATGCCAAACAGCGATATAAGAGGTGACAATGAAAAGATATGCTTTTGTTACTTTCCTTGTGATCACAGCATTTTAGGGCAGGATATGTCTGAATTTGCATGCTTGAATAGTTAGCATGTTTTGTGAGATTATTCATTAAATTCCCCATATACATAAAAAAAGAACTTGAAGGACAGGCTGCATATTAAAAACTCTAGTTAAGTTTTTCCTTTTTTCTATGAGGAACATTTTCTAAATTTTCAACTGCTGTGCCAATAGCAGCAGAATAATTTCCTAGAAGGGACAAGGCTGACTTCATATTTCTTCCAAAATGCTCTTTTAGAGCATAGGGATGCTCATTTTAAGCCTTTTGTTCTGAGGTGACATTGAAAAGTCAGAGATGCTTTGTACTTCAGCCATTTGAAATTCAAGACAGTGGCCCATTATGCCTGGAATGCTTACCGTTATGGGTTCCTAACTGTCCAGTGGGGCTGTAGGATGATCTCCTTGCATTTCTCTGTTTACACATGAAGAGGCATTCACTGTTTGTTCCACAGCTTACTTGCTGAAGTCTCAACAGACTTCTGCTTTTCCTGTTTCTCTTAACTCCACCCATCAATTCCCTTAGATCTCATCACATTCAGTAGTTGCAAGATAAAGGGTTTTACCAGTGGTGTAGCTATAATGGGAGAGGGGCGCATGCATTGCACCGGGCGTGCACTGGGGGGGGGGCAGCAAAAATGTATTTTTGATATTTTTAATGTTTTTATTTGTCGGCCGGCAGGGAGCGCAGCTTTTACGATAGTGGCACCAAAATTTCAGGATATTGTCCAGCAACACTCCTGCTGATACCAGGCAAGTTGGTGACATTTGGTTCAGGGGGTCCAAAATTATGGACCCCCAAAGAAGGTGCCCCATCCCCCATTGTTTCCAGTGGGAGCTAATAGTAGATGGGGCTACCCTTTTGAGGGTCCATAACTTTGGACCTCCTGAACCAAACTTCACCAAACCGGAGGTATCATCAAGAGGGTCTCCTAAAGATACCCTGAAATTTAGATGCTGCTAGCCTAAAAACTATGCTCCCTACAGGCCAAACACTGAAAAAACACTAAAAAATACAAAAAACACAAACGAAAATTGGGGAGGCAGCAAAACTCTGATTTTGCCCTGGGCTCCATTTCCCCTAGCTATGCCTCTGGGTTTTACTAAAGCCTTTTGAATTGCGGATATAGATATACCTTTCCAAAAATAGTCCCTCACTAAGGAAAAAGGCAAAACAATTCCCTGGACCACACTTTGATGGAGAAGAAGACCATGTTCTAGAACTGATTCCTTTCCCCAATACCACACCCACACATACACATCCTGCTACTGCTGCTGCTGCTGCTGTGGGAGTAAATACTTGTTATTAAATGGTTAACCCACCATTTGTAATTCTTCCTACAGACATTCCTCCCATTCAACCTGTTGTTAACTGAAATGGCTCTGGAAGTGAGAGCATGAGGGAAATGATCCGCCACTTGGAGTTTTTCAAATGCAGTAAAAGGTGACAATTTTGCAGTGATTATTTATATGGATATATCAATACAATACACAACAAAATTCAAGTAATAACAAATCTGAAAAGGGAGAAAGAGCGAGATGTGCATGGAAATGGGAGAGAGTGGGAGGGGCTGGTGGTGGGTGGAGGAGAAAAGCTGTCCTCACTGACTAATCTCCCCTGCTCTGTTGGTTAAGAAAATTAAAGTCATGCTTAAACTGATGTTGCTTGGTCCAGGGAGAATGGAAACTGAAAGTGGGGCTCGGGGAAATACATTCATACAAGAAATCTTGCTGCAACAGACATTCACCCCTGCTGCACAGCACACAGCTTGTGCATAATGGGCCTTCCACAAAGTAGATTGATTGCAAGGCCTAGCTTGTGCATATGAATGCCTATTAAAAAGTGAAAATAGGATATTTCCTAGCTTTAATCTCTATGGTTTTCTTTCTTCTTCCATATGTTAG
Organism: Sphaerodactylus townsendi; assembly: GCF_021028975.2. Lineage (NCBI taxonomy): Eukaryota > Metazoa > Chordata > Lepidosauria > Squamata > Sphaerodactylidae > Sphaerodactylus > Sphaerodactylus townsendi. The sequence continues at coordinate 35,185,295 of NC_059433.1, read as the reverse complement.
TAAACATTAAGCTCACCTCAATATTACAGACTGCTTTTACAACTGCTGCTGTGCAGCTATTTTAGTATGAGTGTGGAATATTTGATATGGCAAACCACTATAGAACTTGCACATTTACATCAATCTAAAACTTCCTTTTTGTCAGTCAGACATATTGCATTGACCATGTAAGACATATTGGATGTGGCCATGTTTCTTTTACATACAGAGTCCACAGAATGCTTGTAACTCTTACAAACAAGAACTGTATGAGTTAGTAGGGTTAGATTGTTGTTTGCTATACCACAATTGTAGCTTTCCAAACACTGAAGGTATCTCACTTCTTCAAGTGTCTGGTTGTTTCAACATGTGAAAGTGTACCTTTATTATTTTGAATGATGACAATTATAAAGAAAATTAACTGTCTAACTGTGCTCAAGGCTCTGTACAAAATAAATATTGTCTTCAAGAGCAGCAATGGTGCTGTGAGAATTTACCACATTATTCTCCCTGTCTTGTTTCTACAGGGCTCAAGAGTAGTACAGAAGTTGAACAGAGGAGATTTTCAGCTAGACCTGGATCCACCCATGATGGATAGTTGTTTCTGTTCTCCTTTCAATGGTTAGAAAGGTACTGGTTTGTGTGTGTTAAGTGTTGTCAAGTTGCAATCCTATGAATCAATGTCTTCTAAAATGTTCTATGGTTAAAATCCTTGCTCACATCTTGTAAACTGTGGGTCACAGCTTCCTTTATAGAGTTCATCTATCTCTCATGTGAGGTCTTTCTCATGTTGGGTACTGGCTTACACACAAAAAAACACAAAAATCCTATACAATTCTGTGCAATTATTTAAGTCTACCGATAATACTGTCAATACTGTCAAAAGGAATTATTGATTTCCTTTTTGAAGGTTTCACCTTGTGCTACATGATATAATATTTGTATTGTGTAAGTCATTGTTGATGAGAACTCCCCCACATCTGGAGCTCATCCATGACCCTATTTAAATATTACAGTGGACCACAGTAGCTACTCTCCAAGTTCTGTCATTACGTCTAAAGTGCAACCCTATACAAAGTTACTCCAGTCTAAGGCAATCAATTTCAATAGACTTAAGATTGGAGTAGTTGTGTACAGTATTGCACTGCTAATGTAATATGAAACTGTTGTTAGTCTAGATATATCTTCAATTGAGACAAGTGATTCAGCTTCTAGAAGTGTACCTAAACAACATTAAATATTGTTCTTTTCCGTGATAGAAACCATTTGCAACTGGATTGTATTGTCCATACAGGAAAATAAAGTTAGAAATTATTGCTGTAGTGCAACAGCACAATATCCAACAATGTGTAGATACGGTCTAATGTGAATTCAGATAAAATATTTTCTTAGGGCACTTTTGCACATGCAGAATAATGGACTTTCAATCCACTTTCACAACTGTTTGCAAGTGGATTTTGCTACTCCGCACAGCTGCAAAGTGCACTAAAAGTGGATTGAAAGTGCATTATTCTGCACATGCGGAAGGGGCCTTCGTCAGGGTTTTCTCATATATGTTTTCATTCCCCCAAAGTAGTTTAGATGGAAGACAAGGAACTCAGGACACCATGCCTAAAATCAGTAGTCTTCTTCTTCAAACTATGTCCACCATTCAGAATCTTTTTAGGCAGCATCAAATAGCACAGAATTTCCCCCAACAACCTAGGCAAGATGAGTTGATTTAGATGGGGATCCACCAACTAATTACCTTGGATGCACTGCTACACATGTCAAGCAATGTAATCTTGAATAAATGGTTTTTAATTGGACTCACCATTCTTTTCAGTTCTGACAGCCAGAAACAGAGTGTCAGAAAACATCACTGTATTATTTATTACTCAGTAATATGAATACTGATGTGCAGTGCACTCTCTTGATTATTACTTATGAGCACTTTTTGCTGCCTAAACAAACATGGCTGTGTATGCATCTACTGTTTATAGCAAAGTATTCTTAGGGAGTAAAGGGACTAAAAAATATGCAGCAGCTGCAAATCAGTTTTATATGTTTAACTCGGTGGGGTTTAAAATCAATAACTAATGCATGATTTGAGGTCTCCATAAATAATGTAAACTTTAGTGAGCCTCAGTGACTATAAACTAATACCACCATAATTTCTAATGCCATTTACAACTGCACAGACGTGGTCCTTGTCCCACACTTACATCTCAATATTCATGGCAAATTGTGCCTTTTCCCCCCAACTGCCTAATTTCCTCTTCCATCAGGCCAAAAGGTTCTTTGTTTTTAGATGGTACACAAATGTGTCATAGCAAACACCATCTTAGAAGAAGCTTTCCTCTTGTGTGAGACAGGAAAAAAAACACAACTTCTAAGATGACATTTGTAAGTATTGATACAAAAATAACAAGTTTTGAGGTTTGCTTTCTGACTAATCAGAGATAACTGTTTAATTCCCAAAATACTTTAAATCAGACTAATGACTAAACATTAGTCTGAGTTCATCCTAAGGATTAGGGCCAGGCCAAAGCCACTGTTGACTAAACTGGCATCTGGAAATTCAGAATTCTTGGCCAGTGGTTGGAACTGGGAACTATAAATGCTAAAGGATGAATGCACCAAGCAAGAAAAGACCAGACCAAAGCTTCTTACTACTTACTAGCCACAGATATTTCACAAGATTCTGAGACCTAAACACAAATTCACTGGGCTAAGTTCCAAGACAGGCCCTGAAACTCTGATATTGTATAAAGGGACACTCACATATAGTGGAGATGAAGTCACAGGTAATGTCAGTATTTAAGGGCTTCAATATATCTGAAATATTCAGAGGAGCTCATCCATTCTCTTCCACTGAATTCAATGGGGACCAAATTAGTCTCACAGTCACACTCATAAAAAAAATGAGACTTTCCTCACATGTTTAGTAGAGCATTGGATACTCATTAAAGCCTACAGAGTTTTCTTTTATGGCCAGTGTATGAAGGAATGGCTGAAAGAAAATGACTTGCCAGTACAGAAATATCAGTTCTAAATGTCTGACTCGTTTCTAATGTTACATGATAATTCAAGCAAAACCAAATGTTTTATGTACTTACCCTTTCTCTTGGGAAGCAAAAGAAAACAGTAATGATTTTTAATGAGAAAATATTTACTGCAGACCATTTCTGTCTTTCTGGTATGGATATTTTTTGATGTGACAATTAAATTTTTTGAATTCACATATTTTGGAACATTACACTCTTGGAAAATATTGGTATATGTAAAAAAAAATAAAACATTGAGGTGAGATTTGGCCTATGTGAGATTTTTTATTGTTTGGAGGAAGATATCTGGTCAATTTACACTGAGGGCTGAACCCATCAAGCTAATTCACATGTATGAGAAGACCCCTTTGACAACCAGAAGATTTATCTGGATGTTCATGGAAACTTCATGGACAAAGGTGTGTAGGACAAAGGCTGTAGTAAAGAGGAAAATTAAATGAACCTCAATGGAAAACCTGGTTGGATCCAACCATGAAACTGAAAGGACAACAGTTTCTTACACATGCATTGAGGAATCTGAAGGTTTTCCTGCCCTGTGGTCTTGTTTTTGTCTACAAAGACTATCAGTTTTAAAATACAGATTGACTTCATAATTTTATTTGTTTAATGAAAGTCCTGTCCTTGCAAAATGGATGGGATGTCCTACTGTATAGGGATCATTTCGAAATTCGCTCATGGGATATTTTTATTACTTTAAAATATTTCTTTATAGCTTAGTCAGTAGTTTTAGTTTTCTGCTTTTAACTGCTGGTTTTCTAAATTCATTTGTATACTTTAGTTAAATGCCATTTTTGGTGATATTTATATGTATAAAGGCCCTGTATGTATAATATGCAAAATATGCTGATATACTGATGCAAAATAATGTTGAAAAATGTGTATTTTACTGAAAGGAATGGTCCAAGGAAATAGAAGATAGTAAGAGAATAATCACAGGTACAACCTGTAGAAAGGAGAAGCAAAAAGATATATTGGCTACCACTATTTATGTATTTTATCCTTAAACTGTAGCAACATGTTCCTGTCAGTGATCTGTGCTGATAAGATAAAGGAGTATGACAGTGGCCAATCCACCCAGTCATCTACAGCACATGATGGTTAATTGTAAACAATTGACCCACAGGTGCTTGCTTAAATGGCCTCTGTCTGATGGCCATTGTGTGAAGCATGGCTTAATCTCTTTTTCAAACCATCTTCTACTCTGTTCTTGACTTAACAGTGATAAGAAAGTAAATTCCTTCCTTGAAAGAACCATTATTTGATCAGTTCCCATGGACAGTGGGCAGTTTGATAGCCCAGCCAATCATCATGCTCATGTGCAGAATATATAATTCTTGAGTTAGTCTTCCTTGTAAAGCTAGCCCACTCCACCTCCCAGTTTTGCATTTGGGGGAAAGCTTGTCACCTCAGACGAAACAAGATTTTTTTTAATTTACAAAGTTTGTATTGCCCCATCATGATTAGCTGAGCACACAGGAGTCTCTGGTTACAGTTGTTTGCTGACAACAGGCAGAGAATATAGAAAGCTAACTTTCACTTCTGGGGAAAAGCAGTCCAGAGCAATGGGTATACGTTAAGCAAAAACAGATCAGTCAATCCGGTCCAGGTCCACAAAGCCAAATATTCAGTCTGAAACCAGGCACTACAGAAACTATCAGGCTGTTCCACAAAGTTGCTCCTGCAATGCTTGCTGTTCGCAGCTGCCTTTTATAAGCCTGCTTTCTTGCTCAGTCTGAGTCCTGAGCTGACTTTCAGCCATCCCTTCTGCGTTTCTGGGCTTCCAAATGGGCACTGTGTCTTTTAGCATGCAGTGCCTGAAGTCCCAGCTGTCTGAGCTGTCTCACAGAACCAGGTGAGCTGGGGCAACTGTCTGCCCTGTCCTCTTATTTTTGGCTTGGGCCCACCTGTAGCACTGCTGGCTAGGGTTGAGCAATACTGAAAATATTCAACAAAATTCAGATTCGGGCTTATTCAGGCATAAAATTATCTGTATGCCCGAAAAATATGGATATCAAATTCGGTATACCTGAATAATTTGGATCCGTCTAATTTTTTTTGGATTGTTGGTATTTTTGGGGTTCAGCCTGCAAGGGATGCACTTTTAAAGCTAGAGGCACCAAAAGTTCAGGGTATCTTCCAGAGACACTCCTGATGATACCACCCAAGTTCAGTGATGTTTAGTTCAGGGGGTCCAAAGTTATGGACCCCCAAAGGAGGTGCCCCATCCCCCATTATTTTCAATGGAAAGTAACAGGAGATGGGGACTACCCCTTTAAGTATCCATAACTTTGGACCCCTAAACCAAACTTCACCAAACCTGGGTGGTATCATCTGGAGAGTCTATGGAAGATACCCTGAAATATTGGTTCCACTAGCTTTAAACATGTGCACTCCATAGACCCCACCAGAAATCCCCCACTGGCTGCAATGGAGCCACTTCAGAGCACAGAATCTCCCAACTCTTCAGTAAGTTATATGGTTGGAAAAAATAATTATTTTTTCCATCACTGACTTCAATGGGGTTTGCTGTTATGCCCAGCTGGCTCTGGCTGGAGATTTTATTGGGGGCTCTGGGGGGAGGGGTCTTGCTCTAGGTAGGGGCACCTATTTCCTGCAGGGCTGCTGATGTGTCTCCTAAAAGGAACCAGCCAACTTTGCTGAAGTTTGGATGGCTGGGCATCCATTCTGTGGGCATCAGGCTGCTGGTTCCTTTCAGGAGACTCACCAGCAGCCCTGCAGGAAATTTGGTGCCCCTACCCAGAGCAACTATCCCCAGCAGTGGCCCCCATTGAAATCTCCACCACAGAGAGAGCTGGGCATAACAGTAAGTCTCACCCCATCCCACATCTCCCACTTTTTTGTGTCACTGCAGTGCCATGGAGTGTGGGATGCATAATTGCTGTGTTCAGACATGTGGCCAGGGGCAGGAGTTGTGATGTGATGGTGATTTTGGGGTGACAAATTTATATATGTATGAATATATGTGTGTAGATAGATAGATACTATTCAAAGGCTACAGAGATGTCAGTGTCATTCTACTCTGAAGAATTATGCTTAAACATTATATATTTACATCCAGATTTCCATTGATATGATCTTGCTGTTGTATGAAACACATTGTACTGTTGCAAATTGGGAAAATAGTGGGTATAATGACTATGTACAACTATATCTTTATAGAAATTTTTACTGCTTCCCTACCATAAAGCAATTACTTAGTTATGGCATGGAGTGGAAACTCTTAGAAAGAGGAAATTGCGGTCTACAAAATCATAGAGGAAAATATAACTGAATTTCAGATCTAGCAGTGACCTTTAGCATGTACAGAAACTAATGGGGTGGAATAGTTTATCTTCACTCTCTAGTGGGAGTGAGCCATACAGTGTGAATATCAGTCAGGAGAACCCAAGAGAGAAACTGACATAACAACTTAGCTTCATCTATGCTGTGTTTCCTTGTCTATACTGTATTCCCCTGAATTCTTTGCCAAAGCATATGTTGGTTTTACTTTGATTTATTGATACCAATGGCCTGTGTTTATTAGTAATGAAGCCAACAGGGCCACTCAGAAGACAACTACCCCAAGTGTCCATGGCTGTATTCAGACACCACAGATTCAACTAAACTGTGAATGGGTCCATACATACACATGCCCTTACACCTTTTTCCTCCTTGAAGATGTAGAACTTGATCAAAAACTTTCCAGTGTTATCAAGCTGTTTGAATGCAGATGCCTTGAGAATATTGGTCTACTCATAAACTGGGATTCTAAAACTTGGTTTAATCCCATTTAAAGTCTTTTTTTGAATGTGGAATGAACACATGCTAATTCACTGAGATGACTGCATCCAGAACTCTTGGTGAAATGGAACTTTATGGGTTTTGTGTCTCTGTGTGTGAAAGTGTTGTCAAGTCACAGCCAATGTATAGAGACCCCTGGTAGGGTTTTCAAAGCAAGTGATTAAGCAGATATGGTTTACCATTGCCTTCCTTTGCAGAATATTCCTTGAAAACCTCCCTTAAAGAACCTACACTTCTTGACCAAGTTATCATGAATTATTTAATAAATTTACCATCAGTTTATAAAAAGAAGCAATCTTTGTATATTCTACCAGTCATTGTTTTCATCACTTTTCATCAGTTGAATTAATAGTGAGGTGAACTTACTTTCAAATTCATATTAATTTTTGTCTTTAATATATGTATCTCATAAGTGAGCATAAAGCCGCCTCTCTTTTATTTTACCTTCCAAAGTTTCTAAAGGTTTCAATTTATATTTTATTCTCTTCTATGTGTTCCTCTAAAAGATCCCTATAGGTAAGCCAAGTCTTTTCTATACCGATCTACTTCTAAATAATGCTTCTTGAGGAGATATCCAAAGGGGAATTTTATCTATATTTTTTCCTATATTTATTCCAAACCCTGCTTAGTGCAAATCTTATAATGTGATCCAGGGGCGTATCTGCCAGAGACCATGGGGGATCAATTGACCCTGGGCACTCAAAATTGTATATTTATCTTTTCTTTTGCATACCATAAATAGGTATGCCTTCCAAATGTTAATCTATCTCCTTCCCGATTCAATAGTTTTTGATTTTTTTTAGTAAAATCTAATCTTTCAACCAAGACAAAGCAGTGGCTTCAAAATATACTCTCAAATGTGGTATTTGTAAACCTCCCCTTTCTTTGGCATCACACAGGATCATTTTGATCCTGGCCTTCTGTCCTTGCCATATACATTTTGCTAATTCGTTTTGCCAGATATTCAGTAATTTATCTGAGTTTATAATAGGTATATTTGGAAATAAAAATAAAACTCTTGGCAAAATATTCTTTTAATAACTGAAATTCTTCCTAATAATGACAACTCTAAATTTTCCACCTATTCAAATGCTCTTTTAGTTCCCCTCATAGTTATTCTGAAACAATGCTAAATTGGTATTTGTTGCAATCACCCCTAAATATTTAAACTTGGTAGTAATTTGAAAGCCAGATTTTTCTTCCAGTATTTTTGATCATTTGGATATATTTTAACAATAATTTTAGACTTGAATTTATTAATTTTTAATCATAATACTATACCAATTTTTTCTAATATATCATTAAATTCTTGTATATTTCTATGGGATCTTCCAAAATTACCATCAAATCATCAGTGTTAGCTTTAATCAAAGGCTCATTCCGCACACGCAGAATAATGCACTTTCAAGCTGCTTTCAGGGCTCTTTGAAGCTGTGCGGAATGGCAAAAACAGTTGTGAAAGCAGCTTGAAAGTGCATTATTTTGCGTGTGCGGAATGAGCCCAACATTCTTCTTTTCCAGTCTTTAGGCCTCATATATCATTAATCCACATCTCTAATATCATAATAAAAAGTATTGGAGTGAGGAAACACTCGTGTCTTGTGCCTCTACTTATTCTAAAACTAGAGGTAATTTCTCCATTACTTATTAAGCTATATCCATTTAACAAAAAATTCCCCACATTCCATCCTTTCCAGCACTTCTATCATAAAGTTCCAGTCCAAAGTATGTCCAACATGTTCATTTATTCCATTCATTTTATTTCCAGAGTGCTAAAAATAACCATATGAAAAATTCTAGAACTTTTTGATGTCAACAGTAATTTTGGTATACTCATTTCATTGTTAAAGTACCTCACTCATGCTTCAAAACCCTGTCAGGAGAAATAAACAGTTTCATAATCTAATGTTCTTACTGCTTCAGGGGAAATGAAAAGCTTTGAAAATAGTGTTTTCTTTCCCTCTTGTGAAGTTCAGGTTCATTCTCTCAAAATGTTTAACTTCATCAGCCCATTTTGTATTAATATGCAGTGGGAGTTCTTCAAAAGTTATGGCCTATCGTATTTCTACAATATGCTTCATAATGGTCACAATATGCCTGTTATATGCTTATCTTGTCTTCAACAGGGTCTGGTATAAAGCACAACTTAGGGCCTTTTACATAATGAGACAAAATGCATATTTTTGATAGAAGTTACTTTTCTTGCCTCCCAGCAGTAAGATTTCATACTGTCTAATTGACTGGGCATAGTCACAGTTTCCGAGCCTTTTCCCCCCTTTTCTCTGTTACTGATCTAACATAAGGACTGCCTTTGTGGGAATGTAGTTGAGAGAACAGTGGTGGAACAACTTCAAGCATTTCTGAAGGACTCATTGGTTTTGGATCTCTTCCAGTCCAACCTGGTCTTGGGATGGAGACCATGATAATCACCTTCACAGATGAGCTTAGGATGCAGCTGGATTGAGGTGGATCAGTGCTGCTGGTGTTATTAGATCTCACCCCAGCATTTGACATGGTTGGTCATGATGTTTTGACCCAGTGGCTTGCTGATGCTGGGATCCAGGATACAGCCTTGCAATTGCTGGCCTCATTTCTCCAGGACTGAGGCCAGCAGGTGAGAGGTGACACTTGGGGTGGGGATGTCTCAGTGGTGTCCACTTATTTGTGGAGTGCTGCAGAGGGCTATCCTCTCTCCAATGTTGTTTAACATCTACATGTGGCCCTGCTCGTTGTAATTCCTTCCCTTGTTCTGTACTCCAAGGGAGGTTTCTTAAAATTGATTCGCAAGAGCGGAAATGCCCCCACTGTTCTATAGTGGTGCAATCTATGGAACATATAATGCTTAATTGCCCCAAATACAAAGAAGCTAGGACCAGGCTTTTGACTCTTCTTCCTGCTAAGTTTAAGGAATACTCTGTTGCTGGGAAGGTTGCATTCCTACTAAACAACTCTTCTTCTGTGATTTTAAATTCTGTAGCTAGGTTCCTTTTAGGAACTTTGGAATAATACCTGTGATGGTTTTATGTATGGAACATTTGCCTGGATAATGCTGGTTGTTATATTGGTATTATGCCTAATAAAGGTTTTATGTATGTATGTATGTATGTACATGTGGCCCTGGCACAGCTTGTCCAGAGCTTTGGCCTAGGTTATCACCAATATGTGGATGACACCCAGCTTTTTCTATTGATAAAGGGCCAGCTGGCCACCACCCCAAATGAATTGGCACAGTGCCTGGAGGCCATGTCTGAATGATTGAGAAAGAATAGGCTGAAGCTGAATCCAGCAAAGACAGAGGTCCTGTGGCTGGGTTTAAGGCAGCTGGCAGGAGGGTTTCAGCTGCCTCCTTTAGATGGTATGGCAATACAAGCTGCCTCGTCTGTCAAAAGCCTTGGTGTGACTTTGAGTCCTTTATATCTGTGCAGGTGCAAGGTCACGGGGTGGCCTTTTTCCATCTCTTGCAGGCCAGGCAGTTAGCTTCATACCTGTCCCATTCAGACTCAGCTACATTGCTCCACATGATGATCACCTCCAGACTAGATTACTGTAACTCACTCGATGCAACCCTACCCTCGAACCTTATTCAGAAACTACAGCTGGTCCAGAATGCAGCAACAAGACTCCTCACCAGAACAGCAGTAATGGAGCATATAACATCTGTGTTACACCAGCTGCACTGGTTCCAGTTGAATTCTGGGTCAGGTACAAGGTGTTGGTTCTGAATGCTAAGGCCTTGTCCAGTCTGTGGCCCTAGTATCTGCAGAACTACATTTCCCCATATTGTTTTAGGAGGATGCTCCATTCCTCCAACAGTAATCTTCTGGTGGTCCCAGGCCCCAAGGACATTAGGTTGACCTCAACTAGAGCCAGGGCCTTCTGTTCTGCTGGACCTGAAAGGTGGAGATGTTACATCTGGCCTATGGCTGAGGCCACCCAATGTCCCTATTACATCTTGTTGGCCTCACAATCACCACCCCCAATTATTGAATGAATGAATGAATGAATGAATGAATGAATGAATGAATGAATGAATGAATGAATGAATGAATGAATGAATGAATGAATGACAGACAATGTGGGGCATCAAGAACAAACTTGTTTAAGATGGTAGGCATTTCACATTTTGCTTATAAATCATTCATTCATTATAATATTCTGTGAAAGAATGCTTCCTGAGAAGCTATGAGGCTGCTCTTTTATGCAGATAGTAGTTGCTTTATGGGTAAATTATTATCACGGGTACTAAATCTTAGTCAGCTACATGCCCAAAACTGGGCCTAGAGGTGGACACTTGGATTGTTTAAGAAGGCAGGAAGGAAGTTTGTTTGCTCTCATTACTATTTGTAGGAGTTTAAAGGTGCTTACTCTAACTTGTTTAGCTTTTCCCTTTTTTCCCTTTGCTTTTTCCTTGAGTCAGTTTGTCAAACCCACTACACTTCAATTTAGTGTTGTGTGAACAACAATACTCTGCTTAAATAGCATTTAGATTAAAAATTGCAAGTAACATCCTTGAGCACTCAGGAAAAGTTTCCCTTTTTATCAAGTGCTCAAATTTGTTCTCGGTTGTACAGCAAATATTAATTCACTGCTTTCTGCCAGCTGGGTCATTTTATTGGATAAGTTTTGTTTGACCATTTTTGCATCTACACAGCACCTATGCAGCAGGAAGTTCAATCAATTTTCCTCAAGGGTCATAGTCAGGTTAGGTCATTAAAGTGAACATATCACTCAGCAGGCAGTGCTCAAGGCATCCCTTTATTATTTTTACAGTTTAAAAATTGTAAAAAAAGCCATTTTTACTGATGTGGAATGGGTGAAAATAAACTTAATATATTTCAAGGGCCCTTTCCGCACGGGGCCAGAAACAGCGACCCAGGGACGGAAAAACACTGGTCCCTGGGGAGCTGTTTGCACAGGTTCCTGTGAACAGGCACAGGCTGTGCAGCCCCAAGCGGTGCGTGTGCAGCCCCTGTGCAGCCCCGAGTGATGCGAAGGTGCCACTTTCCACCTCCCTTCCCGAGGGAGGTTTTTGGAAAGCGCCGCCTTCCCATCGGTGCAGTGCGAACAGCACCGCGCCAGAGACATCGCTTTCCCGTCCCCCCCTCACCTTGTCCTCCAGTGTCAGTCTGGAGGGCTACTGAGACCTGCCCACACTGCCCTCCAACCCCTGGAGGTCAGAGGGTAGCATGGGTGGGTCCCTGCAGCCCTCCAGACCGACGCTGGAGGATGAGGTGAGTAGGGGGGACACAGAAGAGGCAGCTCCATGTGGAGCTGCCTCTTCTGGGCCAGCCTCTGCAGGGGCCACTCGCACACTCCTGTGCGAACGGCTCCTTCCCCTCCACCGGCATAATTTTTGCCACCGTGCGAAAAGGGCCAAGAAGTCCAAGTCACAAGGATTAAAACTCAAGCAGTTTATTCCATAAGTTACACCACCACACAGAATAGGATAAGACCTGTGCTGACTGTCAATTACAGTTCAACAGCTGCAGCTGCTTTAGGTCAATACACTACAAAGCTACAACTACCCTGAGGTTCTAAGATGATATACATGCTTTGCTCTGGATCCAGAAAGTTCAACAGTCATTAACAAACAAGAGTTAATTTAGAGAAATTACAGAACTGAATTATTTTTCTTTAATATTGTTTCCTTCAGGATGAAAACAAGCCAGTTTTTCTCCATTGTTCACTTCTGTTGGCTGCTGTGTTGAGTTTGTTTTTGTAGATTTGCATAATTTTAGTTTTTATAAGCCAAACTGTAGGGCTATTTTCTCATAGTCCTTCCAAGACTGTTGTTGTGGTGAAAATAAATTTAATATCAAACCTGCTCCAGACTACTAAAACTAAAGAAGCATTCTGTCCTATGTTGGCCAAATGCAAGTCAGGGGCAAGGAATAGCAAGCACTTGAACATCTGGTTACCTGGGGTTTGGTAATAGAACTTCCCCATCCCAGTAGCACTGAGGTCTGGGCCTGTTAGTTTAAAAGGCTGATAAGCACTGAAGAGTCACAAGCTGGTCAAAGTGAAGGAAATTAAATGCCAAAGCTCCCAGCTAAGACTGAGACTTAAATAGTCATACAGGGAAGCTGAATTTCCTTTCTGTGCTTCATGTTCCAAAGACTTAAGATATATTCACAAATGGAACTTAGATATGCCAGCCCCCTGATCAGTCCTCCCTAGCAATCTCTAGAAGCTCTTTGATTTTAGAAGAAGAAGAAGAAGAGTTTGGATTTATATCCTCCTTTCTCTCCTGCAGGAGACTCAAAGGGGCTTACAATCGCCTTGCCCTTCCCCCCTCACAACAAACACCCTGTGAGCTAGGTGGGGCTGAGAGAGCTCTGAGAAGCTGTGACTAGCCCAAGGTCACCCAGCTGGCATGTGTGGGAGTGTACAGGCTAATCTGAATTCCCCAGATAAGCCTCCACAGCTCAGGTGGCAGAGCTGGGAATCAAACCCGGTTCCTCCAGATTAGATACACGAGCTCTTAACCTCCTATGCCACTGCTGCTCCTTTACAATGATATTTGAACAATTTACAATGATATTTGAAAAATCTCCCTATTCAAGCTATATTATGATGGGATTTAGCCTATTATCAGAGGCCCTGATGCATTTGTATACCTTCCCTTTGCTGAATTTTCTTGATTTTTTAAAATATATACCCCTAACAAAAGCATGCAGGCACTGATTACACCCCATCTCTGAACAGGAGCCAAGCAGTATTATCATAGATTTTTATCTTGAGTGTAAGGAAATGTGTAGGTGCCAGGGATCATAAAATACTCCTTAGACATTATTTGATACTCAAACGTATCAAAGCAAAGAGAGACCTATGAATCAATAGTGCTAATTTCTTCAGCTTCTAACTTACACATTGATGACAATATAAAATGAAGCAATCCAATTAAATGGTGAGATAAACCATAGCCCCCCTAGAGAACTTTCTGAAAAGGTACTTATGGTAAAGAGTAAATAATCTGGTTTTTATGGACTTCCTTCATGATTGCTTGTGCCATGCATTTTGTGCTATCAAACACACAAATTAGCGCACAAACGTCTGTTTTCACAGTTAGATTTGAGTCCAGTAGCACCTTAGAGACCAACAAGATTTCAGAAGTATGAGCTTCAAGAGTCAAAATTGCCTTTGTACAATCAACTTGGAATGGAAAACTCTGAATTCTTATAGCCCAGTCAGAAGGCTATTTATGAAACAGTGCCCACTCCCAATCTCAGCTGCATGGCATTTAGAGGTGTTAGCCTTCCAGTGGAACCTGGGGATTGCCAGGAATGACAGTTTATCTCCAGACAACACAGACCTGTTTCACTGGAGAAAATGGATGCTTTGGAGTGTTGACTCTATATCATTGTATTCTGCTGAGGTCCCTGTCCAGGCTCCATCTCCAAATCTCTAGAAGTTTCACAACCTGGATCTGCAACCGTACGCCCCATACCATGCCAGGGACACCTGGCAACCCGTATGGAATTACTTGATGGTGGTTTCTCAGGACTGAGGTCAGTACATTTGGCAATACCTGAAAGAGCCCAGGCTTGCCTGTTCCAGATCGGTTTTGGGAGCTGAGCAGAGTTGACCTTGTTTAGTATTTAGATAGGAGGCCAGCAAGGAAATCTTGGGTCATGATGCAGAGGCAATCAATAAAAACCACCCATGAATGCCTGTTGCCTAGAAACCCCCACGGTGTACCTATAAGTTACCTGTGACTTGTTGGTAAACAAACAAACAAATAAAAGCCATTGTTATTGTGGTTTGACAAGTTTATTATTTGACAAGTTTACAATCTATTGTTATTTGACAAGTTTACAATCAGAGCATTTACATTAGACAGAGTTTATGTGGGCTAATGCATCATAGCTCCCAGAATCCCAGAATATATTGCCCTGTAATATTCAACTATTAAATACTTCAGGACAAATGGAACATTAGTTCATCACAAACTACAAAAACTTAGAGCCAAATAGCCCGATTTGAATGACTTCCTAACACCGTGGTGGTGAACCTTTGGCACTCCAGATGTTATGGACTACAATTCCCAATTGACCATGCTGGCAGGGGCTGATGGGAATTGTAGTCCATAACATCTGGAGTGCAAAAGGTTTGCCACACCTAACATTTTCATGAGGGGAGAGGAGGGGAGGGGGCCCAGCATCTGGACATGGCCCACCCACCCTAGTGGAAGGAGGGGGAGGGGAGGGAGGGGTGGTATGCAAGGGAGGGGAGGGAGGGAGAGGTGGCATGCAAGGGAGGGGAGGGAAGGGGAGGGGGGCAGGCATCTGGACATGGCCCACCCACCATAGTGGAGGGAGGGGAGGGGGAGGGGAGGGGTGGCATGCAAGTGTGGGGCAGGAGGGAGGGGTGGAAGTGTCTTGTTGGAGAAAGAATTCCAGGAGCCACAAGAGACAAAAACAACAACAACAAAGGGCATGATACTACATTCATAGCAGACTGGCCTTCCCATGGTGACTTCCTTGGCTGTATCATTTTAGTAAACATTTTCACATTGTTTATCAACAAGGATTGGGCAAATTACCTGAGGATGGCTTTGATTCACAAAATGATTTTTTTCTAAATTATCTGGGAGTGGTAACTTTGAGACAAGAAGTTCATCTAAACAGATAATGCATAAAAAGTAATTGTAACTATTTGGGAAGGTAAGGAATACTCTGTGAGATCTTGGACCCAAAAGCCTTACATCTTTAACGATTAATACTCACACTTAAAATGATCAATGAAACTAATGTGCAACTGTTGGAGTTTTCTAAGTGCTAGTGTTGTATGTTCAGTGCTGGTGTTATATAGTGTTTCCTATTACAGTGTCAAGTACCATGCCTCCCTGCATCTTAGTGGAACTACAGCATATTCATACATTTTTACAACCTTATAAATTAATGGTCTGAATCTGAGTGGGAACTGGGAACAGAACCAAGCCCTATGTTTTCATGTGTCCTCTTTTTAATCTGGAAAGACTCACCTGGACTGTATTTAGTATTTCTCCTTATGCACACAATTCATTGCCAACAGGACTTTCAATAAGTCCAAGCCATAATGAAAGAGTAGAACAAAATTACTTCAGATACACACAGCCACAGCATGGCCATTAATTTAAACTTCTGCATCTCCTGTTTGAAGGATTTTATTTACAGTCACTTCAACAGCACCAAAATGGATTCCTGCTGCTTTAGCTGCCCCTGCCAATGTATGTTGCCTACTGATCTATTAATGTGGCCTTTTCTAGAGGATAATCTTCCCCCTCCCCGCACACACAATTTATTCCCAAAATGAACTTATCAAACAGTAGCATTGGTGAGTAGCAATTCTACCAATGTCTGGTATTTAAAAGCATTGCTTTGCAGACCAAGAAATTCAAAGGTCTATTGATTTTCAAACCAGAAGGAAGCATTTTGCTTCTTCAGTCTACCTGCTTACCACTCAGGTCATGAAAACACATCCTGTGATATCTCTGCCAATCCTGTATGTTTCTATTGAGCAGCCAATTAAATGTAAAGGTGTCAAGTAATGAAGGGCTAACCACAGAACTGAATGCTTCCCAAATTGCTTGTTAGACATTTTTTTAAAAAATGTAAAGCTAAACCTAATACACAAATGTATAGGTTTTATGTAGCTCAGAAATATCTTAGTGAGCCTGATCATTCTTTGAAGTGAAGCTGAATTGTATTTTTAAACTTCTAATAATTTTTCTTTGTTACACTGGCTCGATTAAACACAATGCTGTAGACCCAGTTTCATATTACACATAATTTATAAGGCTTACCAGGCAGCTATAACTTTAAATTTCATCCCACACCACTTTATAGTTTTTAAAAAGAGAACATGATGACCCACTACACACTGGTAATGATTATGTATTTATTCAACATGGTTTTTACATCCTCTTTTCCCTGGTCAGATATTTCTAAACATGGGCCAGGTACCGGTAGCTGTTAAATTAAATATCAAGCCAGCAAAACAAGTGCAATTAGCAATCTAGCACTCATTTTCACACCCAAGCCTACAGGGAGTGCTACTCTAGCATCTAATATCTTTCCAGATGTGGTGAAAGGACAGGGGGGAAAACACAGTTGTTGGGCGAATTGAGGACTGCTAGAGAAAGACTGAAGAATATGGATGTACATTTGGTAAAGCCCACCTGAAAAACAGCTGAAAATAAAGCAGCAGAATCCAACAGTAGCCAGCAATCCTGATCCCAAAAAGTTGAAAAACAAGGGTTTTTTCCCCCGAGGGTGATCAGGATATCTGACTACAACAGGCAAAGAAGGGGGACTCTCCTGCCAGAGTTTGCTGAGGTTTCCACAGGGCTTCCGCATATCACAGTGGGTTCTGTAGGGCTTGCAAAACTCCCCATCAGCCCTTTCTTGTACTGTTCCTTGCAAAAGCCAACTATCTGTTATTATTATTTTGAGATATCATCATCTCAGTCTTAGCATTTACAGAAGCAGGAAGGAGCTGGCACCAGGAAGGAGGGACAAGGGAAAATGCATGGATGGCAATGCAAGGGAGTGGGAAGGGTGGAGCTAAGTAGGCTAGTGGTGGGCAGAGGGATGCTGTCTGATGCACAGCTGTGCTCAATAGCAAATCTGCACACTCTGTCTGGGAAGCAAATTAAAAATTGTGCTAGAAGTGGCCTTGTTTGCCATAGAGAGAATGGAAAGTGAAAGCAGGGCTTGAAGAAATAAGTCTGTACAAGAAATCTTGCCAAGATGGACTTTTGCCCCCATTGTGCAGCAGTAAATCTAGTGCATAATCGGCCAATTAGACTCTTTTATTCATAGTTACACAACTTGCATGAAATAAGTATGCACCATATGCATACAGTAAATATAATATGTTAACATTGCTGATTTATTTGTAAACGAATAATGTTGAAAAATATGTGCATTTTTATGGAGAAAATATGGTATCATGGTACGGAAGGAAAAATAGGGGGAAAAAGTTGTCAGCTAATACAGTTTGTAAAAGAGAGACACTATTTAAAAATGGACTTCCATGCTTGTGAAATTTAGCAGCATCCTTAAGTTTATGCATGTTTAAACAAAACAGAGGTGCATTACAATAATCCAGATTGGGTGATTGAATTTGGATGTATTGATTTGCATATTTTAACTGTTATCAAACAAATCACAGATGTATCATCATATGGAAATATCCATTTGCTAGTGAAAATTATTGAAGTCATAACTCCTAAGCATACACTGTACATTTGAGCTTTGCTGCACTGCAGCTTGTTAAATGGATCCTTGGAATGGTTATGCCATTATAGACTGAGTGTCAATTTATAAAGTACTTCCCCCAAAGTGAAAGGAATTCTACCAATGTCCATAATGAAAAGCGTTAAATCATCTCTGCATACATAACCATGTGAGCAGCATGTGAGTGTCTGTCTCTGTGTGTGGTACCGATGATGAACTCAGAGGGCTTTGTTTCAAACTAATCTTGCAGGAAATAGAAGGTCGTTATGAAACAAGGTGTGCAAACTAAGCAGAGTACAGCATTTATTTAGTACAACATCATTTGATTCCTCCGGGGACTCTGACTGCAGCAAAAGGAGAAGTTTTAATTAAGAACATAAATTATAACCTCTCCCAGGAGGGTGATTGAAATGATTGCTTGTGTCAGGATATTAACATGTTTTGCATTTATTTCCTTTATAAACTCTTCTTATATTTGTTTTTCATTATAGACTGTATTAGCAGCCTGACCATTCCTTTCATATTCCAAATGGCAACAGGTCATAATGTGGCTGATGGAAATGTTTGAAGATTTATCAAGCCTTCAGACATCATACAACATTAAAAATTTTGCATGCACAAGACTTACTAGACTTAGGGCTGATTTTCCTGATTAGTCTTCTAGATAAGTCCACAGAAGTTACAACTATAACAGCACTGTACACAAACACAGATGGCTGGTTGCAGCATGCAGCCACGCCACCCTGCTGCTCCCAAAGGGGCTTCCCGGCAGTGCAGGATGGCTGCACAAGCATGAAAGCCTCCCTGTCAGTGAGAAGTCCCCATGGGCTTCATAGACTTATGCTACCCAAAAGGGTAGCATAACTCTCAATTCTGGCATGCTGGTGTAGCACGCTGAATGGCCAGGAGGAAACTGATCCAGCCATGTCCCCAGATTGCCCCTGTTGCTGCCAGTAACACTGGTGCCATTTTTGGTTCCATGTTCCAGAGCTGGGCTGGGGGGAGGAGTGGTTGGTTGCACACCACCAGATTCTCACTTCCACTGGGGCAAAGGCCCCGGGGAGGGCAAATCTGCCAGCACAGCCAGTGGACCGCTCCCATGAGCTGATTCCCCCCCTGCTTTGGATAGGGCTGTAAGTTAGCTAACTTGCACAAATTTATATCAGCAGTCTGTCGCCCATGACTAGGTCTGACAGTGCATAATCTCATTGGCAGTCAATGACGTTAGGGTGCTGGACTGGGATCCTTTTCTGAATATCCACTCTACTACTGAAGCTTTCATGGGGACATTCAGCCAGACACAAATATTCAACCTAACATATCTCACAAGGGTGTGGTGAGGATAAAATGGAGAGAATGACACACATATTTTTGGATCATCGTTAAGGGGAAGGGCAGGGTGTAAATGAAGTAAAAAAGTAAGTAAATGAGCCAGATGTTATTTCTTCTTGGCACACTTGACTGGTTGCCAGCTGAACTGGGTCTTGGAGCAGGAATCTTGTGCATGCTAAGCCTGTACTATTTCACAGCATATTGACTTGCTCTGCAGCCTTCCCTGTTCTATGTGGTTGACTTTGATTGCAGAATGATGAAGGATTATCGATGCTCTGTTTTGTGCTTTCCCCTCCACCCCGAGTGCCCAGTTGAGTGAATAATTACATTGTGTGAAGTGTGGGCTGTAATCCCACCTCTTCTTTCTGATTTTCTGTTGATAGATTTCTTGCTAGCCAGAACATGAGCTCTGCCTTATTCCCCGCTTCCTCCTTGGTGAGATTGAACCCCTCAGACTTAATTCTCTTGAGTATGTTTCCTCAGTGAATTACAGGAGAGATGACAAGATTGGTACAGATATGTCATACATGAATGTGTGATTGTCTGATCTCTTGTGTCTCACATTATTGCTTAACATAAAAATGACCCCCCCCAGAGGCCCTGGACTTTTTGTGAGGGTGCTTTCTGCAAAGTGAGGCATGGAAATATCCAAGTGATATAGTTGGTTTGTTCATGCTTTCTTCCCTGTGTGTCAGTCAGTGGCATAGTGCCCATGAGACAGGTGTGTGTGTGTGACGCCCTGGGCAGAGCAACGGCAGAGGCATGGCTGGGCCATCGAGGGGGTGTGGCGGGGGCATTCTGGGAGTGTTTCACGGTGGGGGTGGGTGACACAGTGACAGGACCGCAGGGTGTGTGCGCACCCCGGGTGTAGTTTCCCCGCACTCTGCCTCTGATGCCAGTCTGGGAAATTTTTAAAAAAGAAGTTATGCATCTCCATTTGTGTTCTCATAAGTTTTGTAAGGACTCCTACTTGGTACACCACATTCACTTCATCTTAGGGTGTTGTATTTCTTCAGATATTTTTTCCTTTCATTGTGTGTGGGTAGGCAAGAGCAAGATTCAGAGATGCCAGTGTTGACAGATTCCATTTTCATTGTGCTACCAGATAGAGCCACTCAGTGTTCAGTATTTCTCTGGGCAACTCTCTGTCTCGATAATACTGTTCCCAATGTGTTTTCTCCTTCTGGCTTCTTGTATCAGAGCTAAATATGGGTCACTGAATCTAGATTAGGTTGTTATCACCTTTATTCCCCCCAAATTCCTCGCTGTTCCAAACTTTTACCCTCAAAAGTATCTATATCCTAGGACTGTGTGAATTTTCTGTTGCTTTGATTTGTGTGCTTGTATGTTTATTATTTTTACCCTTGTATAAAAAGTTGAAGTTTTATTCTCATTTCCTGTGGATTTCTTGCAAAAACCCATCTTTATAAACTTTGGTGACAAAGATCTCAAGCTTATCTGGCCTCTCACTATGCTAGGTCTGCACTTGCTACTTCCCCCACTCTAAAAGAGTGCCCTTGCTAATTCCTCACTATTTTGGGTAACAATTAATTGGCTGTTTCCATCTCTGATAGACATGAGAACATCACTAGCAAGCTAATTTGTAATTGGTAGGCACATGATGAGTTGCAATGGTCTCCAGCACAGTTGATATGCTTTCAGCTCCTTGGAGTTGGATCTTTTTTGATATTTTTTTCACTGGTGAAAGAGTCTAGAGTACTGATTAAACATGTTGGCACTATGCCAATGAACACTATCTTCCTCAGAAAATTTAATAATAATATTTTAGGGATAAATCCAAACTATGTCTACTCAGGATCCTAGTCAATTCTACCCAATGGGTCTTACTTTTAAGAAAGCGTTCTTAGAATTGCAGTGTCAGACTCATTAAAAAGGCTTGCTTATGGATCAAGAAGACATTCGATAAGAGGTGGCACTCCAATACTTTCAGTTCCAGCTCCATCAATACTTTGGTGCCATTGCTAAATGTTAAACCACATGAAAGGGTGGGGTTTTTTTTGGAAAATGAACATCCTTACAATGCATAGTGAGTAGTTTAGGAATCTTAGAAGTCCTGAAACATTGCAGCCATTAAAAATGTAGAGACACTGCCATGATTATATTATTGCTCTTCTCATATTTTTTAATATGTTTAGTTGTTCTTAATAAATCTAGCGGTTTAGAACCAAAACAAATGTATCATTATGAATTATGAAAGAAAGCACATCAGGCTGATTGCGGAGTAAAGAAGAAATTGTTTCAACATAAAAGGAGAAAGAGACTCTACTTCTAAACCTACTACCAAAATAATATATTAACTCCTGTTGTGAAGCCTTGATAAAGACTGAAGATAAAATGCTTACAGTTAAAAGCTTTATCAGAAAGCCTGAGGGCTTTTTGTGGAACTAAAAATAACCTCCTCCCCCTGCCACAAACAATTGCATTAGGCTTTTGTTATGGAATAAAGTACAGTACAAATGCATAAATCACCTTATTAGTCCATGCTTGAAGTCTTAACTACTGGAAGAAAATGTCTTGAGGTATGAATAAATAATACTTTTTTTCCCCAAAAAGAGGGGCTCTTATTTTTGACATTGCAAAACTTTGCAACATTTTTTTGCTGACAGAAGAAAAACAGCTGGACTACTGGTTAGAGACTCAGATTATGACTTGAACAAGAGGCTGCTGCTGAATATGGTTTTACATTGCTCATCCAGGCATACAACTATACATTTAGCTATAGCTTTATAAGGATATGTGTGAATTACAGGATGAAACTGACACACATGCCACAAACTCCCACTGTTCTCCAGTGACTATATTGCCAAATTTTCTGGAGTTTTTCAGTCTAGTCAGTCATCTAGCCTAAAGACCTCCACTATCATTTTTTGTGTGTGAATGCTATAAAAACATACATATGTGTGTACATATCTATTTATTTATTTTACTGTATTTAAAACAATGTCTCTAAATTTGCAAAAGTAGTAATAAACAAAATTTCATTGTATTCCAATGAATCCAAGGCAGGGAGGGTGCTACTAGGATGTAGCATGGTTGTCCTGTTGATGAAAGACAAGATTTAGTTGCCAGGAATATCTGTATTATAAAAGGGCAGGAATACAAGTTATCATTGCGCAAATGCCAGTCTTTCATTGCAGCTTAGGTATGGCAGATCCCAAAGAGCTGCAGGATGAAGAACAGAAGAACTGGCTTTCACGTGCTACTTTTCTCTACTGTGTGGTGTCTCAAAGCAGTTTACCTCCTCCCCCATTACAAGGCACATTGTGAGGTAGGTGGGACTGAGAGAGTTCTGAGAGAATTGTGACTAGTCCAGGGTCATCAAGTAGCCTTCATGTGGAGTGGGGAATCAAATCTGAGGTGGAGGAGCAGATAAGATCTATAATGGGGTTGGGGGTGGGTGGGAGATACAATCAGGAGTTATGTCATCTAACTTGCTTCCCCCCCCCACCCATTATTGCTCCTACTGGAATAAAGAGCCTAGGTGGAGAGAATACTGAAAGCTGGTACAAGCAGCCTGTTAGGAATAACCAACACTAAAATTAAGGACATGTATTATAATGATGCAGAATAAAACCTAGTATAAATATGCTGGTATGTAGGCAAATAATGCTTAGATTGATGGATATTTCCAGTTTTAGTGAGCTGATTGTCTCCATTTACTCTTAGTTTTCAACTCTGATAGATATCAGTCTTTTCCGTCATGGTTCTGGCTCTGTGAAATGTGGTTCCTGTGTGTGTGTGTGTGGGGGGGGGGCTCCTTGGAGATCTTCAGGAGGTGCTGCAAGCCTGTCAATTTGCTGGGGCTTTTGAGGGAGTCTGAATTAGCAGGCATCTTTTAAGCCATCTTAAACCATGAGGAAAGGCAGCGTATAGTGTTTTAATAAATAAATAAGCAAGTAGACAAACTAATGAAAGAGCAAAGGAAAGTGAATAGTGCTGGCCCATTAGGTGCTCAATTATTTTTAAAGATCTTCAGGAAAAGTATTTTTCGTGATACACATCTTGGAGTTTCTGGAAGTAAATAATGGTGAAGGGATGCATATATATCTTCCCAATATTGCATTGTGACAACACTAATTTGCTGTTCCTTTACAATGCAAACCCACCAGTACAGTTGTTTTCACCTGCAATGACTGATCACGGAAACTAATCATACCACCCCCAAATTATCATTTACCTTTTCCCCTTGTGTGATACACGTAGCATTTTGCACATTCATATGCCTTTCTAGAATGAAGGAACACTTTTATTGTTGGCATTATTTTGGCTGAAAGCTAAAACTGAAATTTGGAATATCGCCATCCTTGGGTGTATCACTTCCTTTTACTCTACAATATACTGTCTTCACATTCTACAACATATTTTTGTTCATTGTATTTAAGTTGCAGTTAAATTGCTCATTAAACTTCAAGTAATGCAAAGTAATGGTTGCTACCATTTATAGCCAATGCTCTCCAAAGTACAATTAGAAGGAGTGCTATGACACAGAGCAATGGAGACAATTATTTCTGAAGTTATTAATGCTAATTAGCATATGGCATCTAAGACAGCTGCTGATGCTTCATGGCTAAATACTGAGGGACTAATTAGTGTTTGATGTTAATTAGCTTCTTCTTCATGCACATTGTCCTTAGATGTATATGCATCATCGCCATTGGGCTATTAAAAATCTGGCATGTGACTCCCTTGTAGAAGTATAGGGAACTTTTGCTTAGTATATAAAATAGTATGCATGAACGTTGAGTAAAGAGCTATAAAACCAAGTATCCTGTTCTAATTTATAACATCTTCAATTAATTTGATTTACAAGAATGCATTATGAAATGCTTATGGAAGATTCTTTGTCAACCAACAGGTTGATAGGACAGTTTACTGAACATTTTGACAAAGGCTCTTGAGCAATCCTAGCAGCCTTGTGATAGGAAGGCAGGCAACCAATCAAAGGAAAAGAAGTAGGTGTAGGAGGAAAAGAATAGTATCCATAATTAAGGAAAGTAACCATTGGCATCTCCAAAGAATCCCTACTGGTAATAATGTAATTTATAATCTATTTGAAGTCAATTGTAAAGTCACCAACTGCGTTTATAACATTTAATACTTTATTATGTAACTGACTATTGAAGTATAAATGATGATGAGCAAAACGCACCTCTCCCATCTGAGTGAAGACCTCTGAATGTCTTTTGCCTTAAAAACACTATGGAGTCACCATAAGTCAGCTGTGACTAGATGGAGAGGAGAAATGCTCATCTTCTGCAGAAAAAGCCCAAATAAAGGTGTACTGAAGCATCTTTTAAAAATAACAGATTTATTATCTGACTCCTGCTAAACTTGCAAATAAGAATGTATCCAACAAATTTTATATGTGCAGAAAGTCAGGGGACACCTTTTTCATATATGGTGGCCAAATTATTAGAGAAAGATATATGACACAATCCAAGGCATGATAGGAATTAGGTTTAAAATGGAACCAGAATGTTTTTTGCTGAACTTCTTGGAAATTAAAATGTCTAATAAATATGGGGGAAAAGGCTTTTTTTTACAATTTCAGCAGCAAAAATAATATTTACAAAGTTCTGGAAGGTTAAAGAAAATCCTACTAAAGAAATGTGGTTGGACAATGCACTAGAATTAACAAATTTGGATAAACTAACAGGACTGTTGAAAAATCAAGACACGAACAAATTTGACAATGACTAGAAACCTCTGACTGTGTATCTACAAAGATAAGAAGAGTGAAGTTATAGGATCATCTGCACATCTGGAACTGGGTGGGTTTATACATTTAGTTCTGGTTAAAATAGTTAATATAGATTATAGAATTTATTATTAGAATTATTGTTAAGAAATTTAGTAATCTTTGATTATGCATATGTATATGAAAACTAGGTGTTTTCATATGAAAGAATAGCTGTAAAGAAGGAAAGCCTGGAAGAGGGGGAAGCTAAGAAGAGAAAATAATGATGCAATAATTATGGTAACTGATTTATACTGATTTAATATTGAGAACTGGATAAGATACCATGTTTGTTGCATATTTTAAAATAATTTGTTTTGTGGGAAATTCAATGAACTTTATAACAAAAAAACTTATTTATTGGGCTTTAAGCTTTTGTAAGAAAAAAACTAGAGATACACAATAAATCTGTTAGTCCTTAAAGTGCCATAAGATTTTTTCCCCCTTCATGTAAATAAGTGCACAGGGAAGGGGATATATCTGAATTTCAAAAATAAACTGATTTGGCCTGCGCTAACTTTGAAAAAAATATTGAAGAAAAGTGTCTTGGGGTCATTTGAATAAATCAGTGGAGAGTTTACTCAGTGTGCAGTGACAGTAAATACTCCTATACTCTTATAAGAGAAGTCTGGACACAGTGTATAACAGACTTCTCTCTGTGATACACCTCTGAAGATGCCAGCCACAGATGCAGGTGAAACATTAGGAACAAGATCTACCAGACCACGGCCACGCAGTCTGTTTCAGGGTGGAGTTCTCCACACACACACACACACACACACACAAACAGCATCACTTTTAATGTTGTTTAACTGGAAAGCCCTGGGTGTGTTCAGATTTGTAAGTTGGGGCATGTTCTATAATGTGATGGTGACTTTGAGATGACCTGGTGCAAAAAAAATCATTCTTTTGTTGTGGGGGTGGTAGTCGCCCATATGAGGGGTGGCAGAAAACTCAGATTTTGCCCTGGGCTTCATTTTCCCTAGCTACACCTCTGCAAATGTTCTTTAATAAGGATATTGCATCCCCAAAAACTTTTAGTGGTAGGAACTGAGATACCCCATGTGACCCAGCATCTAAACTGTGACTGACATCTGGTAAGTCCAAAAGATTATAGAATCATAGAATCATAGAGTTGGAAGAGACCCCAAGGACCATCAAGTCCAACCCCCTGCAATGCAGGAACACACAGCACTCCCGACATATGTTCATCCAGCCTCTGTTTAAAAACCTCCAAAGAGGTTTTTAAACAAAGGTTTTTTAAATGGCATTGAGTTACCATAATCATTTTCTGAGACTGGGTGACCAGTCTTCAATGCGTGAATGCATTCTTACAAACCATCTAGAGATTTTTATAGAAAATCTTCTACTATGCGTGTGTTCTAATGAAAAATCTGAGGTGATTGTACAGTGTGAATATCAACACACATGTTCTAGAAGAACTGTCTGTGCTGCTCAGTGGGTACTTTCTTGTATCTCATACAAACTTATTGTGATTAGATACAAACTTCAGAAGAATATCTGATGGCTGCCAAGGACAGATTGAGCCAGTAAATGTCCTTGGAACATGATGACCTGAGTAGTCCATGTAAGTGACTAGCAGCAACTACAGGTACAGGCTGTCACATCATTTCCTGAACCACCACCAGTAGGGGGAGAGCTCAGGCCAATGATGGTGATGGGTGTAGGCTTGCCCAAAAGACTCCAAGCCAATGGGATTCAAGTGACAGGTCATCCTATGCCTATAGTCACTGGCTAGCTCAAAACCAAGTAGCCCTTGTTGAATCTTGCTGGGTAGCAGTCTACTGAGAATCTCCCCTTAGAGACTGTCTCTTGTTCATTACTGCCAAATCATCTATTTGTAAGGGTAAAGAGAAAGACATGTCATTGTCCTTTGCTCATTTTGGAACCAAATTTTTGTTGTTGTTATTTGTTGTTGTTGTTGTTGTTGTTGATGATGATGATGTCTTGTATCCTGCCCTTCCCCTGATGAGCTCAGGCTGGTTTCCAACATACTCAGTAATGTATTAAATCAATATAAATACAAATAAAAACATTTGGAATCATTGTAAGTCCAGTGGCACCAAATGTATGCACAATAATTCCTAACAAGTATAAGGTGGCGGGATGCCAAACTGATGAAAACCCATAGCTGCCTCAACCATATACCTGGTGGAACAACTCTGTCTTACAGGCCCTGTGGAACTCCATCAGTTCCCACAGGGTGCTGACCTCACTAAATAGAGCATTCTACTAGGTAGAGGTCAGGGCAGCAAAAGACCTGGCTCTGGTTGAGGCTAGCCAAACATATTTCCAGCCAAAGATCACCAGTAGATTTCCCCCCTCTTTGGGGGAATGTTCTGGGAAAGATGGTTCCACAGGTATGCTGGACCTAGGCAAAAACTTCTAAAATATTGAGGATCTAAATGCTACAGAGTTCAAATGTTATAGTAGAATCTGACAAAAGTAAATGTTCAGAGGCCTGAATTGCCCAATTATCCCAAGTAAGTTTATCTTGGTAATCCACAGATGGATACTGAATATTTGTTGCATTTTGAGCTTTGATATATGTAGCTGATCCTTAGGGAACATCAATTATAGAAATAAGGAACACTTAGGCACCACAGAAGAATCCTACCACCACAATGCACCCACATACAAGAAGTAAGTAGGTCTTCAATCAATGTAGTATTATAGGTTATTCAATTATTCTATGGGGAAGTCCATTAAATCTATAATGAAGATGTAAAATATTAGGAAATACATATGGATTAATGACTGTTTTATATGTAATGTTATATGTTATAGTATTAGCGTTATAGTTTGAATGTGTTAGTGTCAGTGTTACAGTACACATTAGTGTGATAGTTTAATCTTGAGTGATATTGTTTGTTTGTTGTTGAATGCTGATTAAGTCATTGTTCACATGTGTATATGATTTATTATTTTGAAACTAATAAAGATCATTTGAAAAAATCAAAATAGTACTATGGGAAAATCTTCTGATCTTTGGAAGAATGCTACTGCTGGGTGAAACAAATGAATTCTTCGTTTTCTCTCCTTGATTCTTGAATTATCTCCTACAGTGCTTTCATTTACCGGTACTCTTTATTTATAAATAAATTAATTCTTTTATTTGCTTTTCAGTTTTTGTTGCAGTTTCTTCAGACACAAAGAACTAAAACTGCTGCAATTGTTTGAACCCCATCAACACATGCATGGGGAAAGAGAAACCTCCATGGACACACACATGGAAATCTGATATCAGAGTAGGATACCCTCACTTTTTTCCTATATAAATATTATGTATATGATGGACTCCTGCACTTATAGAGCACTTTTGTATACATCTGAGGGCTGTCACATACATTTCAGTGTTAGAGCTGTATGAAGTCATATATTTGATGCTTACCTTAAAAAAACAACTATATGATTTCTAGTTTAACAACTATATGACATATATCTTTGTGAGATATATCATTCCTGTATTTACAACAAAAGTCTAAAAAAAGTTCTGTTTTTTTTTAAATTATGTTAATCAATGTTTCCTGTGAAACGTTCTAATCTTTGTTGTTTCTGCTTATCACACAAAACAAAAGGCCTAGCTAACTAAACGTGGATTGACATGAAGAATTGCTTGGAGATGGTGTTAACATACGCAGGCCCACTGGGGAAATATTCCTGGTGCCATAAACAAACCGTCCATCTTCCAGAGCTGCTCTTCTAAACAATTTGTAATGACAGCTATAGGCAGTTTTCTCAGATGTCATGTCACTGGAAAAATTACATGCAACACCATGATGATAAATACACCTTTCAGTCTTAGATTCATAGATAATTTCTACCTAACCAAAGAAATATTTTGTAACAGCATCTGAAATGAAAACATGTGTCATGAGCAGCTAGTTTCAGCTGTGTTTTATTAATTGTTGACTGACATCAGTAAATATCTGTGCCCAAATTTTTGAAGGGAAGGTTAGAGGCTAACCAGCCTCCTACATTCCTGGCAACCAGCATTTTAGGCATATCCACACTGGCTCTATACTTGGCCATTACTGTGAATTTTGTTGTTAATATGTGTGATGGTTGAACTTATTGAGTTCAAAGGTGGCAATCAGATTATGAGCCATACATTCAATCTGTTCCATTTGTGCTGAGCAGCCACAAAGGACTATCAACTTTGTATTAAGTTTGCCAAAAACTGTGGATACTTGATGATGACGCTGAGTCAAAGAGATTGGCAGTCATCAGCATCCTTTGCAGAATTTGGCTGGGCTAGTTAACTGAACATCAGAATTTATTGATGACTGATTTTTATGATTTGTGAGAAATCTCTTCCAAGGCACTGTTTCCAGAGGAGGTTGGGAGGGATCCTGCATTGGTACACAGTCAGGGGCACTGGAAAGCCATCTTCTTTAAAGATTCATTTATGTAGAATGGGATGGAACTGATGCTCCTGCTGCTGAAGGGAAGGATTCAAGGCCCTTCCTTGCCTTTGGAGTAGTTTTGTGCCACGTGGTTGACACTGGCTTAGGAAGATGGCAGTGAGGCACAAATGCTGTGTGTTGCTCTCCTGAAATTCCTTCCTTTGTTGGCCTGATCTGTTGAAGCTAGAAATTGGGGGGGGGAGGGGTTGTATATTGGGAGTCTTTTATCTGCTGTGTTTTCAAAGCTGACCTTGCAGTCATTCTCTATTAAAACAATTGTTTACTGAGTAGAACAGTTATGCAGCAGGGTGGGGATAATAGAACTCAATTGGGTTGTGCAAGAGTGCACATGTGCAAAAAGCCAATTGTGCTGTATTGCATGGTTAATAAGGAATGCAGGGAAACAACCTGTTAAACACTCACAAACAGACTGATGAACTGTCAGAGTATCAAATTGATCAACAAATGACATGAGCAGATTTGATGGATGTTTGTAAATCCCTGATAGCTTCCACATAAAAGCAGTACTAAGGGGGGGGGGGGTTGGTTCTTTTTCAGGATTCATTTTTTTAAAGAATCACCCCCCTAGTCAATAATATACACGGGCATTATAATTATCTCATTCTAGAGAATGTTTTGCTAAAAATATTGCTGCTGCACATTTAGCATTTCCTTCCTTCCACATGCAGTTTAAACAACTAAGCGTTTGGTTGATGCTACTTGCAACCCACCTGGCCACTTAAAATAATGATGAGTTGTTTTGTGAGTGCTTGCCAATTGTCCTACTTACATTGTAGCAACCCAGCTTATTCCCGCCCACCTGGCTATGATCTGATCAGTCCTGAGATCTGACTTACAACCCAATCCACAGGGCTGCAGTGGCTAAGGACAGAGGCACAGCAGTGGCCTCCAGACAGGATCCATTTGGTGCAGGAAGGAGCCAAAAACAAGAAAAACCCTGGCCACCAGAGAATTCCCCCATGGCCGAAAATGGTCTTACACTATATTTTCAGGAGGAGTAATTTAGACTCCTGCACTGGCAGTGTTCCCTAGCCAAAAGCCAACCTGGGAACCACTCCCTATTGGACTGCCCTCAGCCATGTCAGGATGTTTTCCTGCACCAGCAGAGGTTGTTAATGGCAGCCACCATTAACAAATCATGCAGCATCTGCTGGCTTGGGGACTTGCCCCCTCCACTGGCACATTTGCCACTTGTGCTGATCAGGTGGGCACCTGTGTCAGTGTGAGCCTAAGCCAGTTCTAGGAGTCCCTTCACCCCCCCTTCCTAGCTTGGGCAGCCCCTCACTGACTCTAGACCAATGGGAAGAAAGTATGGAAAACTCCTTCGTTATCACCAGTCTAAAAAAATCCAAGACAAAATCCTGCTCAGCACTGTAACAGCAAACAGCTAGTCCCACATTATTCCAAGTGAATGGTGGGAATGGTGGGAGGGCCAGCTTGCAAGAATCCTGCCAACTGATGACAACACTGCCTCAAATAGCTACTCTAATCCCTGTTGCTAATTGGCTTTCTACAGGAGGCAGCAAATAGGCTACTGCTTCCCAGTAGTAGTCTTATGCTTCATTCAAAATGAGGTCTGCTCCAGAGCCTTACCGCAGCCTTACAAGCTAAGAACTGACTTCTACCCATGTTTTAGTACCTAGAAGCCTTATGTCAATGCTTAGTCTGCTTGCCAGTAGTTTTATATTGTTGAAATTTCCCCATATTTCTTTTCATTTTGCAAAATGAACCTCTATTGCAGATTAACATATTTGGCATCTGTGTATATCTGTCTTTAACCGATTCCTACAAATGTACACTATCAATTTCACATTTTGGGCATTCTTTTTCAAAGACATTTCTGATAATAAAAAGAAATATTAGTTTATTTGCTTTGAGTGTAAAAGAGACATGAATGAGGCTGAACCAAGCTGCAAAAATTTTAGTCCACCCAGCCAAATCCTCCTGAAGGTACTGCTTCTTAAATCCGCTTAATCAGAATAAGTACTTCTTCAGTAGGTCTTGGCCAGTTCAAATCTCCAGTTTCTTCCTGAGAAATGGCTTGAGAAAATTCCAGCATGGCATGTCACACCATATTCCTCCTGCTACTTTATAAGATTCAGTCTGATTCTAAAGACTTGACTATTTTTGTTTTTCCCTAAACCTCTTTCTCTTCCCTTTATCAATCTCCATCATCTTTAATTCTTTCCAAATCACCATCTTTGTCATGATAGCCCAGGCATCTCTCCAGAAATATCTTCTATCCATCATATCCTCATTGGGCCCCTGCAGAAGACAGGAAAGTCCAATGGTCTGGTGCCACTCTGATGGCAGAGAGTGGGTTCTGTCATCAAGCACAGAATCATGTCCTAAACCTAGCACAACTAGACCACTCCCTCTAGTCTCTGTTCCCAAGTCCTCTTTCATTCAAGGACCATATTAGCCATAGGGCAACTAGGACAGCTGCCCTGGACCTTGAGCTAGAAGGCTATGCTGGGGGAGGGGTGGCTGCCAGGCTGTCCTGTTTGGAAGCCGCTACCTTTCCACTATCCTCCTGCAGCAGGTCCCACAGTAAGTGAAGTTCTCAAGGTAGCAGGTGATTCATCTATTGGACTGTACAAGATGGGTTCACCTTCACCCCCACCAAGTTAATGTCAACTCACTGCCAAAATTGTCAGGCAGCACCATCAGGCAGCACTACTGGCAGCAATGAGTGTGTGTCTATGGGGCTATGTGAACTGCATCCTATCCCACCAGTGATTTTGTAGCCCTACCCTTGGCTTTTACCAAAAGCCACAGGATCACTAAGACTACCCTAACTTTCACCTGTTCTATCCATCTTCCTTGAAACATTTAAATACATACTTTTCAAAATACTAAAAGAAATAATAGACTGGCATATCTAGATCGTTTTTCAAAGTGATATTTATCACCCATGCTCATATAATGGCATAACAATGGAATCAGCCACCCTGGCATTAGGATTTAAACGCTGCTGCAAATATTGTTAATATGCAGAGCATCATTTTATAAGACAATTTGGGATGTCTTCCGTGATGCTAAATGTAATGAGCAGACAACTGATTGGGACTGCCTTGTTTTTTTTTTTCATGTTTATGTGAACTCTGTCCTATGTCTCATGGAATGTAGCATAACACATAACATCACATGAAATCTAAACCCTCTGCCCTCTTTTAGAACAATATGCAAACTTGATTAGGTTCTGCTGATAAATGTTTATGCAAAGGGAAGCACAAGTGGGTAGTTACTGTGGCAACACCTGCAAAGAAATGCCAGATCTGCAGATTTGAACATTTTGAGTTCAAGGCATGATTAAAGTCTCCAAGTGACTGGGCAAGTTATAGGCACAAATAGAAGGAAGTACTCAGTGTCTGTATCCATAGAAGATATTACCAGCTGAGAAGGCAATAGATTCTGCTTTAGAGGCATTTTCTCACCTGTCTTTACAGCTGGATAATATGATAATGACAGTAAGGCAAAAATCAAGACCTTAGGGATTTACGAATGCCAACAAAAATGATTTATTAGCAGATGACCTGCAAAATTAGTCATTTATAATAGAAAAAGCCATATTGTAGAATGCTTTGCTGACACTTGGAAGCTGTTATCAAACTAATCAGACATGGGTCCTGAGTTTTATTTTTCTAGCAGACTGTTCAGCTAGATGCAAAAATCTACTAAGGTTTATTGGACACATCAATAAACTTTTCAAAAAACTGCATTGCTTTAAACCTAAGAACAATTTGTACTTTCTAATTTTCTACCCCAGCTGTGACATCCCCTAGATCATAGGTGTCAAACTCGCGGCCCTCCAGATGTTATGGACTACAGTGGGATGATGGGAACTATGATATTTGAATGCTGCATTTTAAGTCTTAATTTAATTTTATCTTGGTTTATTGTTTGTTTGTTAGTGTTGTACACCGCCCTGAGCCCTCCGGGAGAGGGCGGTATAAAAATGCAATAAATAAATAAATAAATAAATAAATAAATAAATAAACTGTAGTCCATAACATCTGGAGGGCCACGAGTTTGACACCTGTGCCCTAGATGAAAGGAAATGGAAACTGTTCAGAAATTTGAAGAACATCTTCATTATCTTATTGTTGATTCATTCATCTCTTAAAGAAGTTGCTCTGATGCACTCATTCACACATACACATACAGACCCTTGCTCTGACACTCCAATACAACTACTGTGATAGTTACATTGAAGTCAATAGTTTTGCAAGGGTTTAACTCTGTTTAGGGTTACATTGTTAGGTTTAAACTTTTTGAAATCCATGAGGTTTAAGTTAGTCATAACTTTAGCTATATCATAGTGAATAGCTTATTTTGTGCTCAAATAAAGTAAAATACTTTATATGTCAGAAGAATTTCAGTATTCTGGCATAATCAGCATTTTGTGTCAAGTTGTATGCAAGTTAAGAGTATTTTCTTTGACTTCAGTGGAACTACTAATGGTTGCTACATTAAACCTGCTGATACATCCAAATTAGAAGAAGTTGGATTTATAGCCCGTCTTTCTCTCCTGTAAGGAGTCTCAGAGCAGTTTACAACCTCCTATCTGTTCTTTTCCCCACCACAGACACCTTGTGAGGTAGGTGAGGCTGAGAGGGTTCTCAGAGAACTGTGACTAGCCCAAGGTCACCCAGAAGGCTTCATGTGTAGGAGCAAGGAAATAAATCCAGTTCACCAGATAAGAGTCTGTTGCTCATGTGAAGGATTGGAGAATCAAACCCAGTTGACAAGATTGGAGTCTGTCCCTTTTAAGCACTACACCACACAACTTCATATTCATTCCTATGTCTTATAGAATACTGAATAAATATGGGAGAACATTAAACACAATCATATGGTGAAGTGGTTGCAATATTTGGTTAGGACTGGGGAGACCCAAATTCAAATCCCTGCAGCACCCACCTAGACCATCCGCCACCGAGGGGCCCTCCCGCCTCCATGCAGGCCAGCTCCTGCCCTCCCTGGAAGGCTGGGACATGGGGCTTGGTGGCAGGTGGCTCAGGTGGGTGCTGCAGTGGCAGGCTGGCTCCTGCTCTCCCTAGTCTCCCAGGGGTCAGGAGCTGGCCTGTGGCTGCGGTGAACAGCTCAGCAGGCAAGTGGTGCCCCAGCACGTGGGTGGACTGCCAGGTGCTAGCCAGCACCCTGCCAGGTGCAAGGACCCAGCCAGCACCCGGCGCCCCCCCCCCACTTGATAAAACAGCATGCACCTGGGGGACACAGGATACCCCCTGTCCCCATTAGTGGTACGCTACTGGAGTGACAGCATATTCTTCCCATTCCTGCTAGTAACCCCTCTTTGGTTGCCTTCCTCT
Organism: Sphaerodactylus townsendi; assembly: GCF_021028975.2. Classification (NCBI taxonomy): domain Eukaryota; kingdom Metazoa; phylum Chordata; class Lepidosauria; order Squamata; family Sphaerodactylidae; genus Sphaerodactylus; species Sphaerodactylus townsendi. The sequence continues at coordinate 35,150,378 of NC_059433.1, read as the reverse complement.
CTGTTTCTCCCAGCAGGAATCCACAGTAAGATAGGGATTTGAACGTGGGTCTCACAGACCCTCCTCTGAGGTTTTAACCTCTATACCACACTGGCTTTCATAAGGTGGCTGCTGCAGTAGCAAGCATCCATCTAGTTGAGCCATGAAAGTTGAGTGGTATCAAGTCACCCAGAGGTTGTTGCAAAGATCTATGGTTACCACAATGTTCAGATAGAATCTGGAGATTTCCAAGAATTATGGTTGCAGACAACAAAGGTATTTCCCCATGGAAAAAAAATGAGTGCTTTGGAGAGTGGACTGGGGTTATATTCAACTGAGGCCTTTCCCTTACCTCAACCCCTGCCCTGCTCAGACAACTCTACAAAATCTCCAGGAATTTCTCAACCTTTGGCTGACAAGCCTACCCAGGCATGGTCCCACAGTGTCCTCTTTCCAAGAACAAAACAACTCTGGAAATGTGCCCTGCCTCCTCCTTTGCCTTTTACTGAGGGAAACCAAGCATGTAATGGTTAGGACTGGGGAGACCCAAGTTCAAATCCCTGCAGCACCCACCTGGGCCATCTGCCACCGAGCCCCCCCCCCCCCGGCCTCCATGCAGGCCAGCTCCTGCCCTCCCTGGAAGGCTGGGACATGGAGTTTGGTGGCAGGGGGCTCGGGTGGATGCTTCCAATTATTTAAAGCTATTGGTGTTTCTTTTATCACTCTGTGGAGTTTCTTCAGTGTTTTTTTAAAGTTTTTAGGTGTTTCTGCTAACCTGGAACATTTTTCAAGTCTGAAGAAAGATCTGTATTGTATGTTCATGATTCCAATTATCTGATTTAAGTATCCTCAGATCTGGCCTATTTTGTTATTAGAATATAAGATGATACTTTGCAAAAACAATTGAGACTTTGCTCATGGTAATTAAGAGATGCCTGCCCTTCTGTCCCCCCCTCATTTTATTTCTTACATCGAAGTTGAATATTGTAGTCTTTTTGGTTTTCTGCAGGGGTTACTTGTCTCCACCTCTTTACTTACACCTACTTGTTGGATGAGCTGAATTACTGAGTACTGAATTACTGAATGCATGTTTGCTTCTGAACACTGTAAACTTGAGAGAAAAATGCACTCCTTTTTTTGGCAGGAAATGATTTTACAGAATTGAAATTCTGTTTAATACAGTCCCTAAGAAGGTGGAGAACACAGTGTAACAAAGTGTACTACAAAATCTGGAGGCAGCAAATTATTCAGATGGAAGAGGAAACATTGGGCTACTCTGAACATGTGGTTTTTGTAGTTTTTGGCCAACCTTGTTTCATCATGTTCATACTCATCTGTCCCAAGGGAGAGAGTGCTTGGCCATCTCCCTAGTCTGAATAGTGTCAGAGGCTCAACAGAATTGTCAGTAACCAAGATGGGAAATCCCCAAACATTGACATGAATGTATTAGGATTCAGCAGGTGCCTAGAGCCAACCATCTTAATGGGTTTTGCAAAAATTTCCAGGATTGTCTGTACAGTTCATTCATTTAACAGTTTCACATGATTGTATGGATGTTGCAGACCCAGATTCTATTTTCTAGTTTCTTCCTTATATTGATTTTCAGAACAAAATGTGCCAAGAATTTTTTTTGTTGATAAACAACGATCACTGTTTTAGTACAAATTTAAAAACTCTTTCCATTGCAGCAGGGAGCCAATATTATACGAAGTGATCCAAGGTGCCAGAAGTGTATCTCCTGACTGCAACAGAGGCCAGCTATCACTATGCATTGTGTATGTTGAAGTATGAAATATGTATTGCTCCCCCAAGGATTCCAGCACAGGAGATGTCTTAATTAACTCAGATAATTGAAGCTTCCTTCTTAGACCATCAAGAAACCTTTGTGGTTTCTCCCTATTTGTTAATAATTTCTATATGAACTATTTTTCAAACAATACATTTCCTATTTGACCTTAGTTTAGTACTGGTTAAAATGAGTTCATGTGTTCCATTCAGATACTTTGGAACCCTCTGGCTTTGCATAGAAACTACCATAAGGGTAGTACGTGCTTTTCTCAACCATGGGGAAAAACCTATCTTATTGTGTCATCTTACTTACCACATAATTTTTTCCCACCCCCTCCCTAGAATCAGGTGGCATAGTGATCTTCTTCAGCTCCCTAATCATGCAAGGTTTGAAAAGAAAGCTGTTTGATCCAAAAATGTCAGCACTTTCATTGCAAAAATGACAGTCTCCAAATATATCCTGGCTGTATTCCAAATGTCTGATGGGACCCTAGCTTCACATCTCATGTGAGAAAGGTGATGATTTCTGCTGATTACGACCTCCAATTTCAGCCTCCAAGTTTATCTCAAATAATCCTATAAATTCCACTGGGAGTTCCCATTTCGGGATATTTCAGAACCTTTTTTTTTGGTCACCTGTCTAGTTTCCAATATGATATCATAATTCATGGCAAGAGGTACACCTCAACATTTCTGGCTAATTATGAGTACAGTATATAACAGATACTGTAAGGGAATCTTTGCTTCTATTTTATCATTTTATTATAACACAGCTACATTCATCTATAACATGGGCAGCCCCATCCAAAGCCAGAGGCAGCGGGATGCGGACCCAATGCGGTGCAGCTCTGTTACCTCCAAGAGGGTTTTCTGTACACATGGGGATCAAAAACAAGCTCCAATTCCCTGCCCCACTGCTGCCAGAAAATCCGAAGGCATTTACAGGACTTATATGACCAAGTTCAAGGGATGGGCTCCCAGTCTGAAACCCTGAGATGGAACCAACTTATGTCAGCTCTGCCTCTGGGAATGCCTGCCTCCCCATGTTAGTATTGTGACACAAAATGGTGGGACGCAATGACCCTCTTTGGTTGGGGAAATTAGCTGTAGAGCAAAAGGTCGCTTAGCGTCGTTTGAGGAGCATGGGTAACTTGATTGCTATATATATGTATATAGATTGCCTATGTATATGGGTTTCAGCTCACTATAAGAAACCAGCAGAAAAAATAAATTATTTTCAATGGTTTTATTGGGAAAATAACAAATTGAATAAAACAAAATCTCATTCACAATGGGTAAAAACACAATGGGTAAAAACACATCCATACAAGGATTTCCTAGGATGTTATTTAGAGGTGAAAGGCAGGTTTTGTATAGAGAGAGAGGGAATGGGGCATCAAAGATTATATTTACCAGTCTTGTAATGGATGTCCAGGAAACAGAGACCTAGTGACCAGCACTAGGCTCTGGATGATCAGCATTGATGGAACAATACTATTGAACACCATCATGGTGTGATAATATTGAACACCCGACTGGGGTCTGTGGAGGACTTTTATAGGAAAAACCATGTCCTGGGCAAAAGAAATCCTTGTTTTTGCCCTTGTAAGTTCATGTTTCTTATGCTTTTTTTCAATTCTCCTTCCAAGTCTCCTGCATTCAAATGGACAGAGGTGGAGAATACACTGGTAACCAATTCCAGGCATGGCTGGAAAGAAGGGGCATACAGCATCGTAAAACTAATCCTTATTCTGCTTTTGAGAATGGAATTTCTGAGCAGAAAATTGCTGTATTGAAACAATTGAAACAGAGTATTCTATTGGATGCTGCTCTGCCTGAGCATTTCTGGGCTGAAGCCATTAACACAGCAAACTATGTGCTTAACAAACTCTGGTCTTCAGTGATAAATCAAACCCCTTATTTTCTTTTGTATAAGAAAGATCCCGTTTGTGGGTTTTTAAAATATTTTGTGGTTTTTTTATATTTTTCCAGTTTTTGGCCTGAAGGGGGTGCAGTTTTTAGGCTAGCAGAACCAAAATTTTAGGGATTTTTTGGGAGACTCTCCTGATGATACCACCCCGGTTTGGTGAGGTTTAATTCAGGGAGTCCAAAGTTATGGACTCCAAAAGGGGTGCCCCATCTATTGTTTCCAATGGGAGCTAGTAGGAGATGGGGGCTACACCTTTGAGGGTCCATAAATTTGGACCCCTGAACCAAACTTCACCAAACTTGGGTGGTATCATCAGGAGAGTCTCCTAAAGATACCCTGAAAGTTTGGTGCTGATAGCTTAAATCCCCCTTCGGCGTGGATTTAAAGGGAGAACCTGAGGTCCCCATTGAAAGTGATGCTGTTTTAGGGTGCGGAACTTATCAGTGATGAAAATGAGAAAGTGGAAAAGTCCAGTCTTTATGTAAATGAATGCGTCTTTGAATTTGTGCTGAAATGGTCAAGGGAGTCATGGAGATAGAGATTCAGCTTGATTGAGCCTTACTGAAGAAAGTGGTATATGTTATGAGAGATACTTTTTGCTCAGCAGGTATATGTTTTGAGAGATACCTAGTGTTCACCAGGGCAAAATTACCCTTTTTAGGGAATTTGGACTTATGAACAACAGTAACAAATAACTTATTTATCTGTTTGTCTTGTGAAACTATCTGGTGACTGTATACAACTTGATTACATTGTTTACTGAGAATTATTGCAGTAGAGACCTGTAAACAAGGTACTGTATTTTATGCATGCAAAATAAGACAGGTTAGATGACAGTCTAAAAAAGTTTAGTAGACAATTTTTGTAATCTAGTGGTATCTTCCCCATCCAAAAAATGGGGTCATAAGAAATAATAGTTGTGGGAATGTTAAAAGTAAATTAGGTTACAGATCATTATCTATCATCTATCATCTCCCTCCCCAACTGAAATATTGCAAAATTAACAGTGGGTTACTTCACTGTATCTAATAGTAAAGTGGCTGGCCCTTAGTGGATGATGATAGCCACTCAATAGGACAAGATAGTGGTCTGTATCTAACTGGGAGATTCTCTAGGACATAGAGAAAAAATAACCTTGTAAATTAACCAACAATTCCTCTTCCTGCAAAACAATGCCTGATCTAAAGAGGACTGAAAATATTCCCAACTGGATGGAGCATTAAAGGTAGCTGATTGTCAATTAAAGGGGAAAGGGTGGAAGGGAAATCAGAGGCAAAGAATCAAGGAATGGGGAGATTTCAAGAGATAGGGCAGGCTTTCCAAATAGCTACCCTCCACCCATGATTACTCATGGGCCTTCAGCTTCTTACACTGCATTACTGTGTCATAACTTAGCCTCTTTGCTTCTACATTTCACATAATAGTAGGACATTAAGCTGACAAATCTTTGCAGTGAAGTTGTGGATTTCAGTAGTGCTGGTTTTGAATGACTGTTATTGTTACCCTCTAACAAGATTAAGTCATACTATTAAATATAAACATGAAATCCAGTCATCAGTCAAAGGAAACCTCTCCCACCCAGGGAACAGCCTAATTAAACACATACAATGTTAGCAAAAATCTTCCCAGTAATCTAAGATGACATAATATACAAATTGCTGTCCAACTGTGATTGTTTCTCCTCTCCATGTACACAAGCACTACATATTAATGACTTCTTACTACAGGCTAGCAAATATCATTAATTAAATGGATGCATGAATTGGCTTTCATTTTCTGGTCCAAAATTTACATCTAGTTTATTAAGTTCTGTCTCTAGTGCTTTAATTTTACTATTGTCTTGAAAACTTCTGTTACATTTGATGTCAAATGTATTTCATTCTAACCAATGACATCTGTCAAATCCTCTATTTTATAACATTGTTTTGGTGGTCTAGATTTTCAGAGTTGATTAGTGCTCTTATTGGATATCTTAAGGGACTAATTTTCACAGTGTGGATGATTTGCACTCCCTGCCAATTGGGCTCCCTAAAGGCATCACAAATTGAGCTTTTAAAAAGCCCAGCATTTAAAATCAGTCACATTGGAATAAATAAGTCTGTTGGTCTGTTTCTTTCCATGGCTCTAAACAGTGCTTAGTTCCAGTTGACTGCGTTTGATCTCTGCCGCTAGAAGATCAACTGCTAATTCCTCCTGGGATGTTTTGATGTTGCTTGTTCAGTTCCTTTTGGTGAGCTTTGATAGCATTCTCTCCAGTTTCAATTTCTGCTAGAGCTGCAGTTAGTCTTCTATTCACAGATATTTTGCCATGTGCTCTTTCTATAACATGAGCACAATCTTCTTTATTACTGCTTCACAAGTCCCAGAACTAAGCATGGTCCTGGGAAACAATTTTTAGGTCTGAACTCTGGAATAAACAAAATATGATATCACTCTCAGAGGGATAGCTAGATTTCTGGAACCCCACCAATGCCAGTCTAGTCTTCATTGCTCCAGATCTGATTAATGTGGGTGTTGTGAAACGTAAGTCTAAATGCCATCACAGATATCTTTTCCATGCACATCCACAAGCAAGATAGATCAGAAGAAAAATGACAATATGATAAAAGAATGAAGGAGTCATATATGCTTTGTTCAAGAAAATGGTAATAATGTGAAAGCCACTGGCAAAATAATAATAAAAAGATTAACCTATCTTTTTTGCTGCTTAAATCCATAGTCTTGTTGTAAATCCTGACTGACCTTTTCCTTTCTCTAACAGTTTCTCATGCCTTCTGGTGCTTAATAGCTTTCAGAGCAACGACTTCGAAACATGCATTTGAAATCATCATTGATGATGGTAACGAAAAGGTGACTAACTTTTGCTAACAGTGGATGTACATTTGACATATCTTCATATTGATAACACCTGAACCAGTTATTCATGAAGCTGATTTTTAAATATACAAGAGCATAACAAGAATCGTATGTCCCAGAATCTTATTTCTCATAGTGAATAACCTGTTGCCCAGGAAGGCCAACAAAAAGGGTGCATCTTTTGCAGTGTCAACACAGGATACATTTTCTGCATTGGGGTTTCAGCAGTTCAAAAATCAGTTGATAAGTATGTTTTTATCCTATACTTCCTCACATAAGTCCAGGACAGAATACATGGTTCCTATTTTCTAGTTTATCTTTATGACAGTAAGGGATCCTACAGTGATTTCTCCAGGCCATGTGGTGAAGCTTACAATCAGGGAAATTTCCCATTTTTTGTAGTTACTCTTCTTCCTTCCTTGCTTTTCATAGCCTTTGCTGTCTGAGGGAAGTAGCTAATACCCTCCTGCTATTGAAATAACTTTTAGTTCAACAACATTTGTGTGTGGAATAAAAACATTTATTAACAAAATTGGTTCAAGGTAAACACAAGTGTAAGGCACAGCATGGGGGTGTGATCTTATGGAACACGCATGTTTCAGCAAATGGAGAGGTGGGGAGGCCGGGCCCAGGTTTAAATAGGCCGCCCGGCCCCACCTCCCAAGCCAAAGCCTTGCGAGCATAGAGGAGCTCGCAAGGCAAGGGGGAGGAGGCAGCCCCATGGAGGCTGTCCCTTCCCCATCAGCAATGGCAGCCGTGGTAAGTCACGGCTGTTCCTTCCTGCCTTTCAGTTTCCATATATTCTAACAGTGGACTCCCTCATGGGTATGTAAGCATTGATCAGTTTCCTATCCAGTTCCTGTTTGTTTATTTACAAAATTTGTATTCTGCCTTGCTGCCCCATCAGGACCATTGATACAGCTGACAGTTAAAATAAGCATTATAAAATCCTAATACTAGGCCTATACTGACTGAGAACTGCATTCTGAGTTCTCAACCAATGCAGATGAAAATGACCGAGGTCTTAAGCAACTAATAAAGTCTTAGTTTACTTCATTTCAAGTTTCTCAGCATAGTGGTCCAAAGCTGTACTCTTCCAAACCAATATATTAACAATGCACTCCTAAGAAGGTCTACTTAGAAATCTAATCAAGTAGGCTCATTGGGATTTACTCCCAGAAAAGGGTTCTTAGGATTGTTGTGCTACAGTGCAATTCTAACCAGAGTCAAAGACAAAGAAACGTTGCTTAGGCATGTATTGTAAATGTATTCTTCCAGTGGGAAATATATTTTTTTGGTTACCAGTGATTCATATGTTTTTAAAAAATCAAATTAAAAAAGCATGTTCAGCTTAGATTTGGAATGGTAATCTGGACAATTTGCCTGGTTTTTTTTTAAAATTAAAAAAGCACCAACAAGTGACTTTTTGTTACATGACTTGTTTAATTCATTCAACTCAGCAGTGACTACTTGGCAACTGTTCAGCACCAACCACCACATATAAGCCAGGGTAGTGTAGTGGTAAGAGTATGGGATCTGAGAGGCCCAGGTTTGAATTGTGTCATGCATGGGTGACCTTGGAGCAGTCATTCACAGTCAGGGGTGCTGTGAGGATAAAATGAAGGCAAGGAGAATGAGATCAACTATTTTGAGTTCCCATGGGGAGAAAGTTATGGTATAATTGAAGTAAATAAATAATAACTGTAACTGAAGATGGGGGCAGGCATGGTTGTGGGTGGGAAGGAGAGAAGGGAGCAGGGAAAGGTGAGAATATGGGATATGCTAAGAAGATAGAAAGAAGCAATGGTGTGGGGGAGGATACTTAGAGGAAAGTGAGGTACAGCCTGCAAGTACAACTATGTATGACCCAGCATCCTGCACTGTGCAACTGGGCCTGACCCTGTTGCCAGAACTGCCCATTTGGGCCCAATGGCTGACATTGTTCAACAGAGCCATATTTTTCTCAGGTAGAGGCTGCAAGGGGAGAGATGGAAGGAGAGATAAGGACAGGGATCAGATAAAGATAGGTTGGCTGATACATGGGAAGGAAAGAAGGAAGGAAGCTGGAAAAGGGATGGGGCTGTGGAGGCTTTCAGAGAAGGGGAAGAGGAAATAGTGAGGGAAGAGAATGAGATTCTCCCTGCAAGTCCTTGCAGGTTCTCCACTTGTAATGTATAATTTCTTGATATGCAAATAACACTAGAAAATGTATTCATTGGATTTGCACAGTAGAGATTTAGGGAACCCAGGGATAAGAAGTTCAGACTAATTCCTATATTTAAAAAATCAATCATTTTATTGCATTCAAGACATCTCCACTGAATTCTAAAGAAAAACGTCAATCTTTAAATCATGGCCAGATTTTTTTTCTCCCCCTTTCATCAGCCTTTGAATAACTTTCACATTTTTTAAGAGCTAAGTTTGCTCCGAGCTCACCATTTTATTAGGGGACCAGCTGTTAATTTAATGACCCAGTGGTAATTTACAATCTCTGAGGTCCAATGAGTAAATGGAAGCAAGGCAAATTTCCCAGGTGAACAGGGTAAGCAAATGCTTTGCTGCAGAAGGAAGCCTTTGGAAAAAGTGAATTCTCAACTTAAAAAAAACACCTCTCTGATAAAATCAATCTGCACAGCAAGTTCATAACCATTGATCCAACAGATCAATATTTCTGACAGGGAATAAAATATCTTTCAAACATACACACATGAACCACTGTGATGTAATGGTTAAAGGCTCAGACCTTGGCCTTTTTTTGTATGTACAGCTTACCACAGATTTTCCCAGTGCCCTACCTTGATCTTGGAAACTTTTTCTGTGACATCATTCTGCACACCTCTTCCCCCCCCCTAAGTCTGGGGTTTCCTCCCCCCTTCCCTCAGCTCTTCAGTTACATTTATTCCACATGCTACTGCTTAAAACACATTATTCCTGGTAGTAGTAGAATGTCGTCAGTGATGCAGAACAACTAACTCCCTTTTTTTCTGAGTAGGCACTCTAGTGTTACTGCACAGTTACATTTTGGAGTGGCAATCAAAAATGTCTCAGCCTCCAATTCTACTATTGACTAAAAGTAACCCAAAATCAAAGCCAAAACAACTCTTTGAGCAGGGACCATTGCTTGAAGGAACAGAAACATGTAGCCCACTATTCTCCCCCCCCCAAACACACACACACAACCACATTTTTGGCCATATTTGATCTGTAACAATGCACGATTGCTCCTGCAGCAGTTTATGATTACATGATTACTCCCAGTACTCTTCTCAATCACCCCAGTGTCTCAGCCTTCTATTGCTGGTGCAGTCACTTCCAGTTTCAAAATTGTTCTCTGCCATAATCTTACATTGATGGTTTGATATGAAATTGGCAAAGCTGATCCAAGCAGTCATAGTTCCTTGTATCTTTGCCCAAACATTAAGATCACAAGTTCTATGTGAAATTTAAAAAGCTAATCCAATCAACCATGCTAGTTTGTATCTTTGAGCTGAACATTAAAATTGTGAGTTCTGTGTGAAATCTGACGAAGCTGCCTCAATATTACATATTTTACAATATTACAATATTACATAGTTCACTATGACAAAGAAAAAAATAAAAAATCCTTTTGAAAGTGGAAGAGGAGGGGAGGGGAAAGTGGCTGAAGGGGAGATTGGGCAACTACATGGATCTTTGAAAAGGGCCATGTGTTTGGTGGAGTGAAGAAATAAAGACTATTTCAACATGACCACATGCTCAAGGGAAGCTGGGTTGGAAATGAATTGGAAAAAAGCATTGTTCACGTACTTGGGAAAAATGGAGGAAAAATGAAGGGAAAACATTTCTAGAACCAAATAGAGGAAAGACTGTGTGGAATTTAAAGGGGAAAAAGTTTATTTAGGCACTATTCACAGAACAGTAGAAAAGCATGGTAAACTAAAACCATAATGCATGAATATAGAAAAAAGGTTAGAGAATACAAGGCTTCGCCAATACCCTAGAAATTCGGTAAAATTCAGATTCAGATTTATTTGGGCATAAAATTATCTGTATGCTCAAATAAGACAAATAAGATATTCAGATATACCCGAATATTCGGGTATACCTGAAAAATTCAGATCAGTCTGATTTTTTTTTGTATTTTTGGTGTTTTTTCATGTTTTTGCCTGCAGGGACCCCCAAAGGAGGTGTCCCATTCCCCATTGTTTCCAGGAGATAGGGTCCATAACTTTGGCACCTCCTGAACCAAACTTCACCAAACTCAGGTGGTATCATCAGAACAGTCTCTGGATTTTTGGTGCCACTAGCTTTAACCATGCACTCCTGACACCCCCCTCCCAAAAAATTGCTCAAGATTCTCTGCTCTCCGGTGCCTTGGCTCCATTGTAGCCAGTGAGGAATTTCTGAGTGTGTAAGCAGGCTGCACATTTTTGAAAATAGAGGCACCAGACTTTCAAGGTGGCTCCAGGAGGCCCTCCTGATAATAGCATCCAGGCTTGGTGAAATTTTATGGGCCCTAAAAAGGCTTATTTTGTTTTCCAACTCCTGCATGTGAAGCCTGCTGGATGAGTTCTCTCAGAAAGCAAAGCTCAGGAAGCAAAGCTCACCAAGCCTGGATGCTATTAGCAGGAGACCTCCTGGAGCCACCTTGAAAGTCTGGTGCCTCTATTTTCAAAAATGTGCAGCCAGTGCATACAGAAATTCTCCATTGGCTACAATGGAACCACTGCAGAGCACAGAATCTGCCAGGCTCTACAGCAAGTTCTATGATGGGAAAAAATAATTAACTTTTTCCCACCATAGACTTCAGTGGGGCTTGCTGTTATGCCCAGCTGGCTCTGTGCTGGAGATTTGGCGACAGCCTCTGTGTGGGTTTGTTCTGGGTAGGGGCACCTAATTTCCAGCAGGGCTGCTGGTGTGAGTCTCCTGAAAGGAACAAGCCAACTTTGCTAAAGTTTGCTTGGGAGGGGCAAATGCTGTGGGCATCAGGTTCACCTTCAACTCCTGATTGCTCAGCACAAATTCAAGCAGAAAAAGAAGCAGGCATCGGATGGATGGATGGATGGATGGATGGATGGATGGATGGATGGATGGATGGATGGATGGATGGATGGATGGATGGATGGATGGATGGATGGATGGATGGATGGATGGATGGATGGATGGATGGATGGATGGATGGATGGATGGATGGATGGATGGATGGATGGATGGATGGGTGGGTGGGTGGGTGGGTGGGTGGGTGGGTGGGTGGGTGGATGGATGGATGGATGGATGGATGGATGGATGGATGGATGGATGGATGGATGGATGGATGGATGGATGGATGGATGGATGGATGGATGGATGGATGGATGGATGGATGGATCTCTCTCTGTCTTTCTCAGTTTAGGTTAGTGAACATAGTGTTTCCCCTTCCCTGTTTATTTTCACAACCCTATGAGAAATGAAGATGCCAATGTTTTCTTCTAACTGTGGGGGTGGGGGAAGGATTCAAAATGGGTTTTAAATCTTATTGAGCTATGATAAGCAATTAAAATACAATGGCTAATGTCCAATCCAATTGCCTCAGCAGAACCCTGAAATGGACACAAATAAACCTTTTAAAATGTACGCACAGATGGATGCAAATGTTTTTTAAAAGTGTGATAATCAGAAACTCTTGATCTGAAACATTATCTTCATCTTTGGACTTTTATTATGGTCTCCTAATAGCCACAATGCTAAAGGGAATTATATTCTTTCCAGGAACTGATGGCTTATTTTTGTTCTTTTCCATTTTATAAGCATTATGATTCTAATAGACTCTGTGCTCTGAGGTGTAATTCATTGGTTTATTCTATTTGTTTTCATGTTCACTGCTAGTCAGCAAACTGGAAAATAAAGCTCTTAAGCCTAACTGATTTTTAAAATGCATTGCACACCTTGAACTGTGAACCAAACTTTAAGAGTCCCTCTCCATATTTCTATGATACAAAGTCACATAATCTATACTTGTAGCATAGAGAGCTAAACTGATAGATCACACATGGTTCTTTGCATGAATTTTAGCTTTTCCTTAAGTGATTCAAGGGACACTTCAATTTTACAAGAGTTCAGCTGCAAATCAATTAAAACTTACAGATGAAAAAAGGGGGGGAGATGTAGGACTAGGGAACATGGGCAGTGTTGTACTCCTACCCCAAGCAAGTATAGTCCTTCCTACATTGAAAAATGCATGTGGAAAGGCTATATAGTATATAGTATAATTCATTTTTATATGACTGGACAGTGATTGGATGGATTAGCATGGGGAAAAGTAATGGTCATTTTGTATACGTCTATCTTAAAGAAATTTGGGAATTGTGTGAAATCACCTTTCAACAAAAGAATTGTTATAGTGATCTTTGAATCTACTCTGAGTAGCTGTATTGAGCAGGCAGAGGCGTAGCTAGGGGAAATGGAGCCCAGTGTAAAATCGGAGTTTTGCTGCCCCCCCTCGTTTTGTTTTTGTATTTTTAGTATTTTTTCTGTTTTTGGCCTGCAAGGGGTGCAGTTTTTAGGCTAGCTGCATAGAAATTTCAAGGTATCTTTAGGAGACTCTCCTGATGATACCTCCCAGGTTTGGTGAAGTTTGGTTCAGGGGGTTCAAAGTTATGGACACTCAAAAGGGTAGCCCCATCAACTATTAGTTCCCATTGGAAACAATGGGAGAATAGGACACCCCTTTTTGAGGTCCATAAGTTTGGACCTCCCCAAACCAAACTTCACCAAACATGGCTGGTATCAGTAGGAGACTATTCTGATTATACCACCTAAGTTTAGTGAAGTTTGGTTCAGGGGATCCAAAGTTATAGACCCTCAAAAGGTAGCCCCATCTGCTATTAGCTCCCATTGGAAACAATGGGGGATGGGGCACCTTCTTTGGGGGTCCATAACTTTGGACCCCGTAAACCAAACTTCACCAAACTTGGTTGGTATCATCAGGAGTGTTGCTGGACAATATTCTGAAATTTTGGTGCCTCTATCCTAAAAACTGCACCCTCTGTTAGCCAACACATTAAAACACTAAAAATATCAAAAATAAATTTTTGCTGCCCCCAGGCACGTGCCCGGTGCAACGCATGCGCCCCTTCCCCATGGTAGCTACACCACTGTGAGCAGGTATTTTACACAGCATAAAGAAAACTAAACTGAAATTAACTCACAAACTGATTTAATTCAATGTTAGAACTGAGATCCCCTTAGCAGACTTGCACAAATGTGCAACTTATTCTGTGGAGTGCCAATTGTCCCCTTAGAAAATAACAATAAGGTAAGAATATATTTGTGGTGTTAAGTATGAGTTTTCATTCTCCACTTCATTTTTTTCCCATGGGATCTTTCCAGTTTAATATCCTTCATAGATGAATTGTCAACTGTAGCTGGTGTAAAGCTAGGGATGCCTCAGAGGATATTTTTGGACAGATGATTAATGCTCAAAACTGGAATGAGATTATAAAAGCAATTCCTAGAATCTCTGTCATCAATGATATAAAGGGAAGGCAGTGCAGAATTATACACAAATTCTGCATTTCTCTTACTCACAGGGTTCTTTGCAAATATGTTTCCCTTAAGTTCAATAAGTTTGAAGGGTAGCCTGCAGTGCTGGCTTTGCCCTTAGCTGGAGGAAAGGCTCATTTGTGAACAAATACAAATTCTCTGGCTGTTTTAACACTTTGGTGTTTTCTTTAAAAACAAAACCTTGCCAACTTTTTTTCTCTAATTGTCTGAAACCTTCTCCCAAGCTACTGTTGAGAATGTTTTTCGCACTTTAGGGACTGAAACACTTCTAACCATTAATGCTCTTCTGAACTTTTTTTTTAAAAGATAGTCTGTCATGTCCTAAGTATCTTGATAGTCTGCCATGAGGAAAAATACAGAGGAGCTGTAACCCTTGAGAAATTAAGGACTGAATATGAAGAATATGTATGCTAATTTTATTAATATAAGATAATTCCTAGTGGTTTTTTTCCAGAAAGCTTCCAAAGTGCCTAGGTTCACCTTTGCAACTTTCAGTAAGTGTTAAAACTTCAGTTAAACTGATGACCTGAAAGAAGTCAGGCAGGGATTCCCTCTGTCCACTACCACTAACTAATAGCCATAGACAGGGCCTAAGCATAAAAAG